>NC_071558.1:2251188-2851188 GCF_026979565.1 Vidua chalybeata
TTGTCCGGCCACTCAGGGCCACAGGCTCCTGGAGGCAAAGATCAGCCTTTTCCTTGGGAAAGAAAAGTGGCCAGCCCAGATTCCTGATGTCAGTTTGTAGGGTTCCCTTGGGACTGTCAGGGCAGCAGAGGTTTGAGGTGGGGCAGCTTGGGTCTGCGACACATCTTCGATCGTTTGGATTTTGGAGGTGTCCGGCCATCAGGGCCACAGGCCCCTGGAGACACAGAGCGGTCCTTTTCCCTGGGAAGAAAAGTGGCCAGCCCAGGTTCCTGATGTCAGTTTTGTAGGGTTCCCTTGGGACTGTCAGGGCAGCACAGGTTTGAGGTGGGGGCAGCTTGGGTCTGCGACACATCCTCGATCGTTTGGATTTTTGGAGGTGTCCGGCCACTCAGGGCCCTAGGCCCCTGGAGACACAGAGTGGACCTTTTCCCTGGGAAAGAAAAGTGGCCAGCCCAGGTTCCTGATGTCAGTTTGTAGGGTTCCCTTGGGACTGTCAGGGCAGCACAGGTTTGAGGTGGGGGCAGCTTGGGTCTGCGACACATCTTCGATCGTTTGGATTTTTGGAGGTGTCCGGCCACTCAGGGCCACAGGCCCCTGGAGGCAAAGATCAGCCTTTTTCCTTGGGAAAGAAAAGTGGCCAGCCCAGGTTCCTGATGTCAGTTTGTAGGGTTCCCTTGGGACTGTCAGGGCAGCACAGGTTTGAGGTGGGGGCAGCTTGGGTCTGCGACACATCTTCGATCGTTTGCATTTTTGGAGGTGTCCGGCCACTCAGGGCCACAGGCCCTTGGAGACACAGACTGGTCCTTTTCCCTGGGAAAGAAAAGTGGCCAGCCCAGGTTCCTGATGTCAGTTTGTAGGGTTCCCTTGGGACTGTCAGGGCAGCACAGCTTTGAGGTGGGGGCAGCTTGGGTCTGCGACACATCTTCGATTGTTTGGATTTTTGGAGGTGTCCGGCCACTCAGGGCCACAGGCCCCTGGACGCAAAGATCGGCCTTTTTCCCTGGGAAAGAAAAGTGGCCAGGCCAGGTTCCTGATGTCAGTTTGTAGGGTTCCCTTGGGACTGTCAGGGCAGCACAGGTTTGAGGTGGGGGCAGCTTGGGTCTGCGATACATCTTCGATCGTTTGGATTTTGGAGGTGTCCGGCCACTCAGGGCCACAGGTTCCTGGAGGCAAAGATCAGCCTTTTTCCCGGGAAAGAAAAGTGGCCAGCCCAGGTTCCTGATGTCAGTTTGTAGGGTTCCCTTGGGACTGTCAGGGCAGCACAGGTTTGAGGTGGGGGCAGCTTGGGTCTGCGACACATCTTCGATCGTTTGCATTTTTGGAGGTGTCCGGCCACTCAGGGCCGCAGGCTCCTGGAGGCAAAGATCAGCCTTTTTCCCAGGGAAAGAAAAGTGGCCAGCCCAGGTTCCTGATGTCAGTTTGTAGGGTTCCCTTGGGACTGTCAGGGCAGCACAGGTTTGAGGTGGGGGCAGCTTGGGTCTGCGACACATTCTCGATCGTTTGGATTTTTGGAGGTGTCCGGCCATTCAGGGCCACAGGCTCCTGGAGGCAAAGATCAGCCTTTTTCCTTGGGAAAGAAAAGTGGCCAGCCCAGGTTCCTGATGTCAGTTTGTAGGGTTCCCTTGGGACTGTCAGGGCAGCAGAGGTTTGAGGTGGGGGCAGCTTGGGTCTGCGACACATCCTCGATCGTTTGGATTTTTGGAGGTGTCTGGCCACTCAGGGCCACAGGACCCTGGAGACACAGAGCGGTCCTTTTCCTTGGGAAAGAAAAGTGGCCAGCCCAGGTTCCTGATGTCAGTTTGTAGGGTTCCCTTGGGCCTGTCAGGACAGCACAGGTTTGAGGTGGGGGAAGCTTGGGTCTGCGACACATCTTTGATAGTTTGGATTTTTGGAGGTGTCCGGCCACTCAGGGCCATAGGCTCCTGGAGACACAGAGCGGTCCTTTTCCCTGGGAAAGAAAAGTGGCCAGCCCAGGTTCCTGATGTCAGTTTGTAGGGTTCCCTTGGGACTGTCAGGGCAGCACATGTTTGAGGTGGGGGCAGCTTGGGTCTGCGACACATCTTCGATCGTTTGGATTTTTGGAGGTGTCCGGCCACTCAGGGCCACAGGCTCCTGGAGACACAGAGCGGTCCTTTTCCCTGGGAAAGAAAAGTGGCCAGCCCAGGTTCCTGATCTCAGTTTGTAGGGTTCCCTTGGGACTGTCAGGGCAGCACAGGTTTGAGGTGGGGGCAACTTGGGTCTGCGACACATCTTCGATCGTTTGGATTTTTGGAGGTGTCCGGCCACTCAGGGCCACAGGCCCATGGAGACACAGACTCGTCCTTTTCCCTGGGAAAGAAAAGTGGCCAGCCCAGGTTCCTGATGTCAGTTTGTAGGGTTCCCTTGGGACTGTCAGGGCAGCAGAGGTTTGAGGTGGGGGCAGCTTGGGTCTGCGACACATCTTCGATCGTTTGGATTTTTGGAGGTGTCCGGCCACTCAGGGGCTACAGGCCCCTGGAGGCAAAGATCAGCCTTTTTCCTTGGGAAAGAAAAGTGGCTAGCCCAGGTTCCTGATGTCAGTTTGTAGGGTTCCCTTGGGACTGTCAGGGCAGCACAGGTTTGAGGTGGGGGCAGCTTGGGTCTGCGACACATCTTCGATCGTTTGGATTTTTGGAGGTGTCCGGCCACTCAGGGCCACAGGCCCTGGAGGCAAAGATCAGCCTTTTTCCCTGGGAAAGAAAAGTGGCCAGCCCAGGTTCCTGATGTCAGTTTGTAGGGTTCCCTTGGGACTGTCAGGGCAGCACAGGTTTGAGGTGGGGGCAGCTTGGGTCTGCGACACATCTTCGATCGTTTGGATTTTTGGACGTGTCCGGCCACTCAGGGCCACAGGCCCTGGAGACACAGACTGGTCCTTTTCCCTGGAAAGAAAAGTGGCCAGCCCAGGTTCCTGATGTCAGTTTGTAGGGTTCCCTTGGGACTGTCAGGGCAGCACAGGTTTGAGGTGGGGGCAGCTTGGGTCTGCGACACATCTTCGATCGTTTGGATTTTTGGAGGTGTCCGGCCACTCAGGGCCACAGGCCCCTGGAGGCAAAGATCAGCCTTTTTCCTTGGGAAAGAAAGTGGCCAGCCCAGGTTCCTGATGTCAGTTTGTAGGGTTCCCTTGGGACTGTCAGGGCAGCAGAGGTTTGAGGTGGGGGCAGCTTGGGTCTGCGACACATCTTCGATCGTTTGGATTTTTGGAGGTGTCCGGCCACTCAGGGCCACAGGCCCCTGGAGACACAGACTGGTCCTTTTCCTTGGGAAAGAAAAGTGGCCAGCCCAGGTTCCTGATGTCAGTTTGTAGGGTTCCCTTGGGACTGTCAGGGCAGCACAGGTTTGAGGTGGGGGCAGCTTGGGTCTGCGACACATCTTCGATCGTTTGGATTTTTGGAGGTGTCCGGCCACTCAGGGCCACAGGCCCCTGGAGGCAAGATCAGCCTTTTTCCTTGGGAAAGAAAAGTGGCCAGCCCAGGTTCCTGATGTCAGTTTGTAGGGTTCCCTTGGGACTGTCAGGGCAGCACAGGTTTGAGTTGGGGGCAGCTTGGGTCTGAGACACATCGTCGATCGTTTGGATTTTGGAGGTGTCCGGCCACTTCAGGGCCACAGGCCCCTGGAGGCAAAGATCAGCCTTTTTCCTTGGGAAAGAAAAGTGGCCAGCCCAGGTTCCTGATGTCAGTTTGTAGGGTTCCCTTGGGACTGTCAGGGCAGCACAGGTTTGAGGTGGGGGCAGCTTGGGTCTGCGACACATCTTCGATCGTTTGGATTTTTGGAGGTGTCCGGCCACTCAGGGCCACAGGCCCTGGAGACAAAGATCAGTCCTTTTTCCTTGGGAAAGAAAAGTGGCCAGCCCAGGTTCCTGATGTCAGTTTGTAGGGTTCCCTTGGGACTGTCAGGGCAGCACAGATTTGAGGTGGGGGCAGCTTGGGTCTGCGACACATCTTCGATCGTTTGGATTTTTGGAGGTGTCCGGCCACTCAGGGCCACAGGCCCCTGGAGGCAAAGATCAGCCTTTTTCCTTGGGAAAGAAAAGTGGCCAGCCCAGGTTCCTGATGTCAGTTTGTAGGGTTCCCTTGGGACTGTCAGGGCAGCACAGGTTTGAGGTGGGGGCAGCTTGGGTCTGCGACACATCTTCGATCGTTTGGATTTTTGGAGGTGTCCGGCCACTCAGGGCCACAGGCTCCTGGAGGCAAAGATCAGCCTTTTTCCCTGGGAAGAAAAGTGGCCAGCCCAGGTTCCTGATGTCAGTTTGTAGGGTTCCCTTGGGACTGTCAGGCAGCACAGGTTTGAGGTGGGGGCAGCTTGGGTCTGCGACACATCTTCGATCGTTTGGATTTTTGGAGGTGTCCGGCCACTCAGGGCCACAGGCCCCTGGAGACACAGACTGGTCCTTTTTCCATGGGAAAGAAAAGTGGCCAGCCCAGGTTCCTGATGTCAGTTTGTAGGGTTCCCTTGGGACTGTCAGGGCAGCACAGGTTTGAGGTGGGGGCAGCTTGGGTCTGCGACACATCTTCGATCGTTTGGATTTTTGGAGGTGTCCGGCCACTCAGGGCCACAGGCCCCTGGAGGCAAAGATCAGCCTTTTTCCATGGGAAAGAAAAGTGGCCAGCCCAGGTTCCTGATGTCAGTTTGTAGGGTTCCCTTGGGACTGTCAGGGCAGCACAGGTTTGAGGTGAGGGCAGCTTGGGTCTGCGACACATCTTCGATCGTTTGGATTTTTGGAGGTGTCCGGCCACTCAGGGCCACAGGCTCCTGGAGGCAAAGATCAGCCTTTTTCCCAGGGAAAGAAAAGTGGCCAGCCCAGGTTCCTGATGTCAGTTTGTAGGGTTCCCTTGGGACTGTCAGGGCAGCACAGGTTTGAGGTGGGGGCAGCTTGGGTCTGCGACACATCTTCGATCGTTTGGATTTTTGGAGGTGTCCGGCCACTCAGGGCCACAGGCCCCTGGAGACACAGACTGGTCCTTTTCCTTGGGAAAGAAAAGTGGCCAGCCCAGGTTCCTGATGTCAGTTTGTAGGGTTCCCTTGGGACTGTCAGGGCAGCAGAGGTTTGAGGTGGGGGCAGCTTGGGTCTGCGACACATCTTCGATCGTTTGGATTTTTGGAGGTGTCCGGCCACTCAGGGCCACAGGCTCCTGGAGGCAAAGATCAGCCTTTTTCCTTGGGAAAGAAAAGTGGCCAGCCCAGGTTCCTGATGTCAGTTTGTAGGGTTCCCTTGGGACTGTCAGGGCAGCACAGGTTTGAGGTGGGGGCAGCTTGGGTCTGCGACACATCTTCGATCGTTTGGATTTTTGGAGGTGTCCGGCCACTCAGGGCCACAGGCTCCTGGAGACAAAGATCAGCCTTTTTCCCTGGGAAGGAAAAGTGGCCAGCCCAGGTTCCTGATGTCAGTTTGTAGGGTTCCCTTGGGACTGTCAGGGCAGCACAGGTTTGAGGTGGGGGCAGCTTGGGTCTGCGACACATCTTCGATCGTTTGGATTTTTGGAGGTGTCCGGCCACTCAGGGCCACAGGCTCCTGGAGACAAAGATCGGTCCTTTTCCTTGGGAAAGAAAAGTGGCCAGCCCAGGTTCCTGATGTCAGTTTGTAGGGTTCCCTTGGGACTGTCAGGGCAGCACAGGTTTGAGGTGGGGGCAGCTTGGGTCTGCGACACATCTTTGATCGTTTGGATTTTTAGAGGTGTCCGGCCACTCAGGGCCACAGGCTCCTGGAGGCAAAGATCAGCCTTTTTCCTTGGGAAAGAAAAGTGGCCAGCCCAGGTTCCTGATGTCAGTTTGTAGGGTTCCCTTGGGACTGTCAGGGCAGCAGAGGTTTGAGGTGGGGGCAGCTTGGGTCTGCGACACATCTTCGATCGTTTGGATTTTTGGAGGTGTCCGACCACTCAGGGCCACAGGCTCCTGGAGGCAAAGATCAGCCTTTTCCTTGGGAAAGAAAAGTGGCCAGCCCAGGTTCCTGATGTCAGTTTGTAGGGTTCCCTTGGGACTGTCAGGGCAGCACAGGTTTGAGGTGGGGGCAGCTTGGGTCTGCGACACATCCTTCGATCGTTTGGATTTTTGGAGGTGTCCGGCCACTCAGGGCCACAGGCCCCTGGAGACAGAGACCGGTCCTTTTCCCTGGGAAAGAAAAGTGGCCAGCCCAGGTTCCTGATGTCAGTTTGTAGGGTTCCCTTGGGACTGTCAGGAGCGGCTCTGTCCTGCTGCATAGCCTGGTGTAATTGCACAAGTCCTGGAGACCTGCAGTTTGGAATGGGGGATGTAGTTGTATTCTAGATGGTATTCCTAGATTCACACAGGATGCTTGGACCTGTTAAGTTATCCTACAGTTGTTTGAATTTTCTCCTAACTTTCTTTCAGGTGCAGACGTTTAAGGTCTGTGGCAGAGCGCCCCTCCTGGGTCAGGGGGTTTTCCCTGAGAAGGTCAGTCGCTGTTTGTATTTGCAGGGGAAGCATAAATGGTGACTGTGTACAGCACTGTTGTTTGTCTATTATTAGGAAGTCCAGGCAGATAGCTGCAGTCAAGGCCAAGTGTGTCAGGTGAGCAGTGGACAGGAGCAGTTGTTCTCGCACAGGTCTCAGTTTTTGGTGAAAGTCTAAGCATCCCCTTTTTTTTTTTTTTTTTTTTTTTTTTTTTATTTTAGGCAGTCCTCTTGCGAGATGTCTCTGATCCCAGATGTCTGAGGCCAGGTGGGTGCAAGCTTAAGGTGTAGGTGGGCGTACTTGTCGGGTCAGGGTGGTGGTCTTTTCTCAGTATCTCAGTGTGGTTTTTTTTGCTTTGTTTCTTTGCAGGTGTCATTGCTGCCCTAGGCGTGTGAAGGAACAGAGTCAAGCGGGTGAGTCGGCATTTAGGCTGGGTGACTCATAGGTGACCGTTATGCACGCTAAGCCTGTACCTTTTCCTTTTGTAGGTATCCTCCTGGCAGCCTGTTGAGTCGCATCAAGATTTTAGGTGAGCCGGGGCAGCGGTGCGTCAGAGTTCCAGGGATTCCTCTTTTGCAGGGCGCTAGTTGCATTTTCTGTTTTGTCTTAGGTACCGTGAGGAGGCGCATAGCTGAAGTTTGGAAACGGCAGCACCGAAGCGGATGTAGAGAACATGTCGCCGTCCACGTCCGGCTGACGATGGATTTTGTCCGGTCGTCTTGCAAAAGCTAAGTGTCGGGGCCAGTAGGTGGGAGAAGGGGAAAAACCTTTACTATCACAGGAGACAATTAGATGTTAGCTTAGAGGAGAGGCCCATAGTGGGACGGGCCCCTTGGAAGCAGAGGGAGAGGGTTTCTCCTCAGCCTCACCAGAGTCTTCGCCGGGCAGGGCAGTTCCGATCCGTCTTCGCGTCCTCGCGAGATTTGCGTCGGCGGCCTTCTTCAACTCTCGACGTCGTCGTGGATCTTTTCACCCGAGGAGCCCGCCTTCACGTCCGGAGCTCTAGCCACAGTCACGCCATAGTCATCGCTTTCTTGTCTAGGCCTACTGAGCTTCTTAGGCTTCCTCTTAAGTCCTTTGGCACTAACATCTTGAAAGGAGTTAAATTTCATCATCACATGCTATTGCCCTAGGGCTTTCTTTCCTTTGGCATCATCGGCCTATGACTCATCTTGGACTAGCAATCTTGGGTCCATAAGGTGGAACTGCCAGGCAGTTTCCACTCGTGTCTGTGTTATGTCGTCCGTGTCCGTGTTATGTCGTCCATGTCCGTGTTATGTCGTCCGTGTCCATTGATTTCTGCGTCATAGGCCTTTGTTACATCTCGAGGCTTTATCGGCATTGTTCTCTGCCGTATCGGCCATATTTTACTCGTGTACCTTCCTGGATATCGCTTATTCCGGCATCATTACATTTTTACTTTTTGAGACGGCAAGAAGTACAGGAGACGTTCTCATCCATCTTCCTTCTCACCTTTGGTAGCGCCTTCTCTTCCCGTGCCATTCTCTCGGACTTCTAGAGGGAGCACATTAGACCCTCATCACCTGACCGCAGTAGTTCCGTAGCTTGCGCCTTCTCAAAGGGTATAGGGCTCAACAATTAATCTTCCGGAGAGTTACGTCAAGTCCTCACTTATATTGTATCTATGTCGGCTTATATTGTTCGTGCTTAGGTTGTACCTACCTATGTTGGCTTATACTGTATGTGCTTATATTGTATGTACTTATGTCGTATGTACCTATGTCGGTTTATATTGTATGTACTTATACTGTATGTACCTACCTTGGCTTATATTGTGCATATATTGTATGTACCTACCTTGGCTTATGTTGTACATGCCTCTGTCGTGCCACTTACGATCGGAGCTGCCCTGCCCAGGCACGTAGTCACGGTTAGGTAGAGCAGTTATAAAACTTTATAGTTCATCTGTCTTCTATTGGGGTTTTGGGTACAAAATTTATGGACCCGGAGCAGGAATAGCTCCTAGCCGTCAGATAGTCACTCGTCGACCGCCTCCCGTCGTCTCTGTCGTCTCGCAGGTCCCCGGGTCCCTACACGTTATCCTGGAATCTACCACTGGACATTGAAGAGCCGCGGTCAGAAGACGCGTCGAAGCGTCAGCGTAGCATTTCAAGTAAGGGTCGCGGTCAGCGTGTAAGCGGAAGAGCGTGTGAGAGAGCGTGATTGTCCGTGTCTGTCTGTGAGAGCTTGTGTCTGCAGGTGTGAGTGTGTGTTGACCGGTTCTAACCTTGTGCATATGGCCTTTGCCTTTCAGGTTTTTCAGCTCTTTTTTAAATTTAGAATAAAAAATCCCCAGCCGGGGTTTTTTTTTTTTTTTTCCCCCCGGTTGGGTTTTTTTTCCTCGGTCCCGGCCGGTCCGCGAGGCGACGTTCATCGCCAAAGTTTGGAGGCGGACCGTCCCGGGACCGGGGTTTTCGTCAGGCAGGAGGATTTTTTCAGAGGCTCCCGGGGACCACGTTCCCGAGGAACAACGATTGCCGGGGCGTAACGGAGCGGTTGAAACGAGAGCGACGGTGAGTTTGCGTGCAATGTGAAGGAGGTGGTCATGGTGGATGACTGTTGTTTTCTGTGTGCTATTTTTGTTTTGGTCTTTCCTCTAACAATCAAACAAAATGTAATGTAGATAGAAAAAATGTTATATTGTGTTAATATGCGTTCGGTTTCTATTGCCCCGTATCGTTCCGTGTTTGCATTTGCCGCCGCATTTCCACATACGGCTCCGTACGTAAGTGGGATTTCTACCGGTCAGCGTACGGATTGTATCTACGCTCCCATTCATATACATCGTTTCCATGTGTTTTGCTGGAGTGTAAATAAAAAAATCATTCAATAAAGTTGAATCAACCCTAATAATGATGCCCCCCACTCCCTCCCCCTCCCCCTTTGGCTCCTGTGTTTTTTTGGTGTGGTTTAGTCTTTTTTTTTCCCCCACTGTATTTCTTCCTTTGCTTCTTCTCTTAGTTTTCTTTCTGTCACGTCATTTCTGTCCGTCCCTAACTTTGTTTCTGTTTCTCACTGTTTCTAACTCTCTCTCTCTCTGCTTCTCTATTTCCCTGTATGTCTTTTCTTCTGTTTCTCTATTTCACTATTTCTAACTATTTATTTGTCTCTCTAGTTGATGCTTTTACTCTTTATTTCTTTTTCTCTCCAGCTTCTCTTCTTTTTTTTCTCGATTCTTTTGTCCTCTTTTTCACTCTCACCCTCTTTCTTTTTCACTGTAACCCTTCTCATTTTTTTACTCTTTGCCATTCTTTTCCTATTTCTTTTCGTCTCTTAAGTCGTCTCTTAAGTCCTCTCTTAAGTCCTCTCTTAAGTATGTCTTTTTCTTTCTTTCCATCTTTTCATTTCTAACTTTGTTTCCCTTTCTAGCTTTCAAAAAACAGCAGTAGAAAATTTCAGGCTCCCTGGGAGTAAAATAAAAAACAAACTTGAAATAATTATTAAAAAAAAAATTTACTCCCCGGGAGCCTGAAACTTTCTACTGCTGCACCGGACATATAGTTTTTCTTCTTTTTTATATATACCTATACAACCCCTAATTAGTGCTCCACCTGGCACATTACAATACCCACTACCCACATCACCCCCACCATGTAGACACCGCCATCTTGCTCCCCATCATGTGACCCGATGGGCACCACCATCTTGCTCCCTGTCACATGACCACACAGGTGCTGCCATTTTACTCCCCATCATGTGACCACATGGGTGCCACCATCTTGTAGGGTTAGGGGTTAGGGTTTGGGTTTAGGGTTTAGGGTTAGGCCCTCAGTGGCCGGCTGCGTCCCAAAATCCGAACGATCGAGGATGTGTCGCAGACCCAAGCTGCCCCCAGCTCAAACCTGTGCTGCCCTGACAGTCCCAAGGGAACCCTACAAACTAACATTAAGAACCTGGGCTGACCTCTTTTCTTTCCCAGGAAAAAGGCTGATCTTTGCCTCCAGGGGCCTGTGGCCCTGAGTGGCCGGACACCTCCAAAAATCCAAACGATCGAGGATGTGTCGCAGACCCAAGCTGCCCCCACCTCAAACCTCTGCTGCCCTGACAGTCCCAAGGGAACCCTACAAACTGACATCAGGAACCTGGGCTGGCCACTTTTCTTTCCCAGGGAAAAGGACCAGTCTGTGTCTCCAGGGGCCTGTGGCCCTGACTGGCCGGACACCTCCAAAAATCCAAACGATCGAGGATGTGTCGCAGACCCAAGCTGCCCCCACCTCAAATTTCTTCTGCCCTGACAGTCCCAAGGGAACCCTACAAACTGACATCAGGAACCTGGGCTGGCCACTTTTCTTTCCCAGGGAAAAGGGCTGATCTTTGTCTCCAGGGGCCTGTTATACCAAAGGAATGGCGCTTTTATTAAAGTTGCTATTTCTCTAGGCCCGGCCTGCTGTGAGCTGTGGGCGTTGGTTCCTCCCCTGCTCCCCCCCCCCGCAGTACGTGGTTTGTCCCGTCTGTCCCCTCTCCCCCCTTCCATCGCGCCGCGTTTGGTTTGGTCCGGCGGGGGGTGGGGCGGGAGTCTGCGGTGATTGACGCGTCCGCCGCGCGTCGCCACGCCCCCTTCCCCCAGCGCGCTGTGATTGGCCTCGCCCGGCTTCCGGTTCCGGCCGGGCCATGGCGGCGGCGCGCGCGCTCTGAGGGCTATGGCGGCCCCGCACGCAGAGAAGCTGGAGGGAGCGGTCCCGGCCCCGCCGGCCCCGCCGGGGCCCCCGCACCCCGCGGGCAGCGCTGCCGCCGGCGGGCCCGGCCGCAAGCAGGGGAAGGCAGGTGAGCGCTGGTGGACCGCGACCGTGGGTGAGTGGGTGGGTGGGTGAGGGTCGCCGCGGCTCCGCTGACGCGGCCTCGCTTGTCCCCTCAGGGCTGCAGATGAAGAGCCCCGAGAAGAAGCGGCGCAAGTCCAACACGCAGGTAGGGCCGGGCTCGGCGCGGCGCGGGGCCCGGGGACGCGCCGCAGCAAGCCTGACCGCCACCTTCTCCCCGCAGGGCCCTGCCTACTCGCACCTCTCGGAGTTCGCCCCGCCGCCCACTCCCATGGTGGACCACCTGGTGGCTTCCAATCCCTTCGAGGATGATTTCGGGGCCCCCAAGGTGGGGGCGGCGCCCGCCCCCTTCCTGGGCAGCCCCGTCCCCTTCGGCGGTTTCCGCATGCAGGGCGGGATGTCGCCGCAGGTGCCCCCCGGTTACGGCGGGGGTCCCCAGCCCCTGCGGAGGCAGCCGCCGCCGTTCGCCCCCGGGCAGATGGGCCCGGCCTTTAGCATGCCCCCCCAGAATCCAAACTACGTGCAGCCGGGGGGCTTGAGCTTCGCCGGGCAGCCCTTCAGCCAGCCCCTCGGACAGAACTTCAGCCCCCCTATGGGGCAGCTCATGCAGGGGCCCGTCGCGGGCTTCGGGCCCATGATGTCCCCCACTATGGGGCAGCCCCCGCGGGGGGAAATGGGACCCGGGCCAGCCCTCAACCCCCCCGGGGGGCCGGCGGTGGCTCAGCGCTTCAGCCAGCCCAGCAACCTCTTTGGACAATCGCCCATGCAGCGCCCCGGGCAGAACGTGCCGCCCCTGCCGCCCACAGCCAGTCCCTTCGCCGGGGCGGATCCCGGCTTCCCCGGCGGCGGCGAGGAGGGGGGCAAGAACCCTCCCGCCAGCACCTTCGCCCAGGAGCAGCACTCGGGCTCCCCCGCCACCGTCAACGGGGCGCAGCCCGGCTTCGCCCCCAACAGCACCGGCCGCAGCGCCGGCACCCCCGAGAGCAACAGCCTCCCCCTGCCGCCCCCCGGCAAGGCCGGCAGCGCCTCAGGGCACCAGCCGCCGCCGGGGCTCGTGTACCCCTGCGGGGCCTGCCGCAACGAGGTGAACGACGACCAGGACGCCATCCTGTGCGAGGCCTCCTGCCAGAAGTGGTTCCACCGAGAGTGCACGGGCATGACCGAGAACGCCTACGGGCTGCTCACCACGGAGGCCTCTGCCGTCTGGGCCTGCGACTTCTGCCTCAAGACGAAGGAGATCCAGTCGGTCTACATCCGGGAGGGCATGGGACAGCTGGTGACCGCCAACGACGGCTGAGCCACCGTTGGGCCGCCGTGTACAGCTTTCCCCCGCCGATTTAGGACCAAACACCCGTTTTTTTGTAGCTGTCGCCCCCCCCCTGCCAGCCGGAGCGCCGCTGCCGTGCGCTGGCTGTGGCTGCTTGCCGGGCACCACCTGGCACCGGGACTTACCGGGGGAGCCGGGACGGTGCCGGCCGTGCCGGTGTCACGCCTTGGCTGCGTGGCTCCGGCCCCCGGTGCACCGGCTTGGTGAGGGCTGAGCCTTCCTGGTGTCCCTTTCCACATTCACGGGGCAGTCACGCCTGCTCCGGTGCTCGGGACGGTCCCGGTACCCGCTCCCCCACCCCAGGTCCGTCCGTTTTAGCCGATCGTTAATGGAAATTTTTTTGTACCGTCGTTATAAAACTCTTAAACGCGCGTGTCGGTGTCTGGTACCGGGTGGGGTGGGGGGGGTGTTCGGTACCGGCGGGGCCGCGCCCGGTGTCCCCGCCCCCTGCTCGCGTCATGTGCGCCGCGGGCTGCGATTGGCTGCTCGCGTCACGTGCGCGCCCCGGCTCGGTGCGGCGGGGGCGGCCCCGGGGAAAGTTCCCGGCAGGACGCGGCGGGCGCAGGTACCGGGACCGGCGGGAGCGCTGCCTCTGCGGGCCGGACCGCCGGCACGGGGCTGAGGGGCGCGGGAGCAGCTCGGAGAGGCCGTGGGGAGCGGAGAGGAGGCGGTTGTCACCCCCCGCCACCCCCGGCCCAGGCCGGTTCTGCGTCCCGGACGGCGGGTGGGGGGGAGAAGAGAGTGGCGGGAGCTGCTCGAGATTCCCGTCCGGTGCTGCCGCTTTGCTGTGGGTCGGTGGGATCCCGACCGGGGCCCCCCGGTTCCCCCACGCCAGGCCCCGAGTCTCCCGTCCACCTGCTGGGTCGCATCACCGGCTAAAAATACCCCACGGCGGCAGCTGGTGTCAGTGGGGGTGCAGCCGCACAGCCGGTGCACCGGAAAGCCTCCCAGCTACGGGCTGGAGGGACTGGCTGGCACCGGTACCGTGGCTCTCCCGGTCACATCCAGCTGGTACTGGGAGCTGGGTCACGTCCCGATGTCCGTGCGTCCGTCCCCTTGCAGGTAGCACTGGACTGTGCCTATGGAGGAGAAATTGGATCCCCGAGATGCAGAGAGCAGCTGGGTGCTGGCGGGCAGCGAGGTGAGGGCTCGCCACCCCCAGAGCAGACCCTCGCCGCTTGAGATCTCCAGGGCACCATCCCAGAACGGGGACCCCATGCCTTGGGGCCCTTAGGGCAGCCCCCCCCCCCTGAGCTGGAGACCCCCCCCCCCGGGCACACCCCTCAGTGCCTACCCGGGGCTGCAGGCACATGGAGGTGGGGGCTAAAGTTGTCTCCCTGTGTACCCCCTTCCCCTAGGGTCTGCCCATTGACACGGTGGGTCCAGAGCAGGACTCAACCTCCCGCAGGTCTGACGATGAGGAACCGCAGGAGGAGGATGAAGACACCCAGGACACAGTCACAGGCAGGCAGCCACCATGGGTGTGGGGCAAGCCTGGTGTCACCTTCCTGTGCCACTGTCTCACGCCATTGCTCTGCCTCTCCCCAGCTGTGACCGCCAATGGTGCCACTGCCTCGCCCAGCCAGACCTTGTGCCCTGAGGGCAGCGGGCAGGGGGTGAGTCAGAACCGGGGGGCTGGGGGTGAGCTGGAACTGCTCCCCACACAGGGATACCCCATGTGGCAGTGCCTGTGTTCTGCAGGACCCGGAGGAATGTGAGGACTCCACGGCAGGGGCAGTGCCCGCCCTGGATGGCTCAGCAGAGCCCAGCGTGCTGGAGGGCGATGAGCAGGAGGAGCTGAATGCTGAGGCTGAGCCACAACCATGCCCTGACACCCCCCAAGCAGGTCAGGGGACACCCCCCCCCCCCCCCACCCCTCACAGGGGACTTGCCTGGGGGGATTTGTGCTGGCAGTGTTTAGGTGTAGACCCTCCCTGGAGGTCCCACCCGTCTTCCCCTAGGGCCAACAACAGAGGACGTGTCCAGCACCAGCAGTGACAATGACACGGCGGGGCTGCGGTGGCGGCAGGGCCACAAGCCCCGTCCTGAGCCCGTCACTGTCACGCCTGCCTCACACCGGGGGACACCAGACACTGGTGATGATGGGCTCAGTGTGAACAAGTACCTGCTGGGTGCCTTGGCCTTGGTTGCTGTGGGGCTGCTGATCATCACTGGTAAGTGGGGATCCCAGTGGCCAAGGCCCCAGGGACAGGGTCGGGTCCAGACGTCCCCCTCATTGTCCCCTCCTCTCCCCAGGTGGTATCTACGACGTGGCAGATGGTGAGTAGAGGCAACTGGCCCACCTGGGCAGGGGGACATCTGGCAGCAGCCTGGACATTCAGACCCATGTCGTCCTCTGCAGGCCCTGTGGAGAGTGTGGGGAGCTGGGACTTGGCTGCTGGGGAGCAGGAGTCACTGCTGTCCATAGACAGCAATGTAAGGAGGGGTCTCAAGCAGGGCTGAGTGAGGGCACAGGGTGTCACCGATGCCCCCAGGGCTCCCAACCTTCCTGTCCTCCAGGAGTCCCAGCAGGAGCCCCCTCTGCCAGATGCTGGGGGCCCGCAGAGCATGCAGTCCATGAGCCAACTCTTGGACAAGCTGGCCAAAGAGAACCAGGAGATCCGGCTCATGCAGGCGGAGCTACAGGTTGGTGCCCAGTACCGCGCCTCTGTGCTGTGTCCCGGTGCTGCTCTCCTGCTGCCACCCCTTTCACAGCCCCCCCCCCCCCCCCCCAACCCCTGCCCCAGGCCCACAAGGAAGATCTGCAGGCACTGCTGCACAAGAGCGAGGGTGAGGCGGCCGCGGCCGGGGCGCAGCAGCAGAGTCTGGCCAGAGAAAACGCGCGGCTGCGTGCGGCGCTGGAGCGGGAGGTGACGGCGCTGCGGGAGGCCCAGGCTGAGCTGCGGCGCCTGCAGGCCCCAGGCAGCCCCAGGGAGCCAAGGGCAGAGCAGCCACGTGCCACAGAGCAGCCACGTGCCACAGAGCAGCCACGTGCCACAGGGGCGCCGGGGCACGGCAAGGCCGCGGCAGGGCGGCGCGGCAGCCTGGATTCGTTGAGGCAGGAGCTAGCGGACACCCTGGACCGTGTGCGGGGCTCGGGGGATCTCAAGGGGCTTGTGGAGGAGCTGAGCACCCTGGAGCAGCACCTGGCCCAGGTGCTGGAGGCAGAGGGCTTGGGGCCGTTCTCCACGCCCTGGAAGAAGCCATTCAAGGTGGAGAAGGAGAGCAGGTGGCACAAGCAGCATGGCACCAGGGGGTCCCCCCACAAGCAGGAGAGGAGAGAGCATGGCAAAGGCCACAAGAAGGACCCCCGAGCCCCCCGTGAACACAAGCCAGGCAAAGCCTGGGGGAAGCCGTCTCACAGCCACCCCCGGCACGATTCCCACGAGTTGCCCTGGCTCAGGCGGTACCGGGCACCACAGGGCTGTTCTGGGGTGACTGACTGTGCCCACAAGGAGGGCCAGGAAGTGCTTGGGGCTGCACTGGAGCCGGTGCAGAAGGTGCAGTTCCTGCAACTGCTGGAGAGCTACATGGGGCAGCTGGGCTTGGGGAGGCAATTTGGGAGGCTGGCGCCGCGGCTTGATGGGGCCTTCAGAGCTGACGGCGTCTTTGCCCACGACCGCCTGCGGTTTGTCGACTTTGTGGATGACGTGGAGGATCTGCTTGAGGATGTGGCGCGGCAGGAGTGGGGCAACAAGGAGGCGGTTGACGGCTTCGAGGAGTACATGCTGCAGCACTACAGTGGGTGAGCTGGGGTGGGCAGTGCCAGGGGTCCCCGAGGATTCCCCCCCCTGCTGCAGCTCACCCATCACCCCTTCCCTTCTCTTGCAGCACCTCCGGGAACATGTGGAGCCAGAGAGCCCCAAGGCAGCATGGCACGCGTGGGTAGAGCCAGAGGGGCAGTAGAGTGCCAGCACCCCCACACGAGGGCTCCCCATATGCTGTTTATGGGGGTCTGGGGGTGACCACCACACCCTGTAGGGCCAAGTAGGGCCGCATCCCGAACCAAATGCACCGTGTGATACTGCACTGCCACCATGAATAAAGTCACCGCTGGGCAGAGCCGTGTAGGTGTGGGGGAAAAGGGAGGGTGCTGAGGGGAGAGGGCTGGAGAAATGGGGGTTCAGAGGAGGAGTAGGGGGTGTAAGGGGAGAGCAGAGCGGACTGAAGGGCTGTGGGCAAAGAAGGTGCTGCGAAAGGGAAGGAAGGAGTGCAGGGAGGAGGAAGGGCTGCGGGGGGAGAGGGGGTGCAGATGAAAAGGCAGGGCAGAGAGGAATATGGTGTGTTGGAGGGGAAGGGGGCTGCTGGGGGAGATCAAAGGGGGTGCTGGGGGGAAATGGGGATTTGGAGAAGGAACAGTGAAAAGGAAAGAGGAGTGCTGGAGGAACTGAGGGGCAGGTGAAAACGTGGGGTGCAGATGGGGCCATAGGGATGTTGAGGAGGAAGGGTGCTTAGGGACAAGAGAGGGTACCGGGGGACATGGATTTTGGGAGAAAGAGTAGGGATGGTCGGGGGAAGAGTGCTGGGGAAATGCAGGGTGCTGGGGGAAGGGAGCGTCAGAGGAGAATGGGGGGTGTGAGGAGGAAATGGGGGGCAGGGGAAGGGCCGGGGGGCGCGGGATAGCGGGGGCAGGACCCCCCATGTCCCCGCTGCGGTGCGGGCTCTGTCCGGCAGGGGGCGCCGTGAGCCGGGCGGGCTGCCGGGGGCGGGGCAACACGGGGCGTGTCCACGTGGGCGTGGTCAGGGGGGCGTGGCCGGGGCGCCGATGGCGGCGCCGCGCGCGGTGCTGCTGCTGAGCGGGAAGAGGAAATCGGGGAAGGATTTCGTGGCCGAGGAGCTGCGGAGCCGGTACCGGGCGGGGCGGGGCTGGGGCCAGGCGTGTGGGCGGGGAAAGCACCGGGTGCAGCGATGGTGCCGGAGGACAGGGAGGCCGGGATTTGGCCGAGTGGAGCCGGTGCCAGTAAGCCGCCCCCGCGTACCTCTCCCCCGCAGGTTGGGCCCTGATGTCTGCACCATTCTGCGCCTCTCCGGGCCCCTCAAGGAGCAGTACGCCAAGGTACCGAGCCGTGCCAGGACACTGCCGTGCTGTGCTGTGCCGCCCCACGCTCGTACCGTGACATACAGTGCCACACCATCCCGAGCCGTGCCAGGACACTGCCGTGTTCCACCGCGTGCTGTGCCGCCCCACGCTCACACTGAGCCGTGCCGTGCCACACGGAGTTGTGCCAGGGCACGTGCTTTGCTGTCCCTCTGCCTTCCCGTGCTCGTGCCGTACTACACCGCGCCACGCGGCGCTGGGCTGCCGCACCACACCGAGCCGTGTCAGCGCTGTGCCAAGTTGTGCCGCGCCACGATCGTGCTGTACCACATCGTGCCAAGCTGTTGGCGTGCTGTGCTGCGCTGCGCTGCGCTGTGCCATCCCGTCCCACCGTGCTGCGCTGTGTGACAGCAGCCGTGGCTGTGCCACGCCATGCTCGTTGGCCTAGGCCATGCCTACTGAACCCTCTTCCCCACAGGAGCACGGTCTGGACTTCCAGCGGCTCCTGGATGCCAGCGCCTACAAGGAGGGGTTCCGTCAGGACATGATCCGCTGGGGCGAGGAGAAGCGCCGCGCCGACCCCGGCTTCTTCTGCCGGGCAGCGGTGCAGGGGGCGCTGCAGCCGGTGTGGGTGAGTTTTGGGCGAGTGCACAGGGGCCCCGGGGGCAGGGCAGGGGTGCTGATGGAGCCCTGCGCAGGTGGTGAGTGACACGCGGCGCCTCTCAGATGTGGAGTGGTTCCGGGCCGCCTACGGGGATGTGGTGCAGACCGTGCGGGTGGTGGCCACGGAGGAGACAAGGAAGAGGAGGAACTGGGTCTTTGTCACCGGTGAGCAAGCGAGGGGCAGCTTCGCCTGGTGTGTGACACCAAAAGTGGGGTTGCCCAATGGGCACAGGTCTGCTGCCTCCACTACCCTTCCTTGGCAGTGGGAGCGAGAGGCTTTGGATCAAGGCCCCCACCTCCGGGGGGTGAGGCCGTGGTGAGGGTACAGACAGACAGATCCTGACCACCCCTGGGGCCTCCCTGGGCTCTGTGCTACCAGGGGTGGACGACGCTGAATCTGAGTGCGGCCTGGACCAAGGAGTGGCCTTTGACTGGGTGATCACCAATGACGGGGATAAGGTGGCCCTGGGCGAGCAGCTGGAGATGCTGGTGCAGTCTCTCCACAGGAGCCTCTAGCTCCATGTCTCTCCACTGGGGCTTGGGGACCCCTTCCCCCCCAGCCCCTCAGCATCTCCCCCTCCACCTCCTGCTGATGCTTCCTGTTCTGGAATAAAGCTCTGACACTGAGAACTGCTGCCACGCTGGGCCTGTGTCTCGTTTCTGGGGAAGGGACACACAGGTGATCCTGCCCCACCCTACTGTGGGTTTCCCAGCTTCTGGGAGGCAGAAGTGCAGTTCTGTCCAAGCAGGGGGCCACCAACTGGATGCTTCATGGTGAGGTTTTAATGAGGTTTCCAGCGGCCAATTCCCTACAGATTATCTGCTGCCCAAACTCATACACTCATATCTGCTCCTCTCCTGCAACAGCTGGGCACGGCAGGGGTGGGGGTGGTGGTGCCTGGGTGGGCTGGGGGTTTTGAGGGGGGGATTAGGGCCCTGTATACATCTACATGTATAGATCCCATACTCTGGGTCTACCATTACCCTGACCCCAACCTTGGGGACACCGTGGGTCACCCCACGCCCCCCCCCCCCCATCCATGGGGTGACCCACCCCAGCATGGGAACACCTGCTCCAGCTGCTGCTCGTAATCTCCAGCCTCTATAAACGGATTAAGGGGGGGATCATATAAAAGGAGGGGGGGGTGCCCGCGGGGGAACCCAGTGGGTTAAACAAACGAGGGGGGTCGGTCGGGACTTGTCCATCGGAGCGCGCGGGCACCGGCGCCCGGTGCGAGCCGGTGCACTACAAGTCCCGAACGACCCCGCAGAGATGCAGGAGCCGGGGGTGTGATGGGGGGGGGGGGGGGGGGAGATACAAAGCGGGGAGCGGGCGGGGATGATGTCAGCCTGCGGGGAGCCCCAGCGTGGCCAATGGCGCTGCGGGGCCGGGCCAGCGGCAGCGGCGGGGGCGGTGGCGGCGGCGATAGCGGCGAGAGCACGGAGCCCATTCATGATCCAGCGAACGGGGCCGGTGGCAAGTAAAGCGGAACCGGTGCCCTGTAAAGCGGCGCCGGTACCGCCGTCATGGAGACATCGGGGCATCTCCACGATTCGGGCGTGGGGGACTTGGAGGAGGATGGTCGGTGTCCCTGCCCGTTACCGGGGGATGAACGGTCACCGCCGCCGCCCTCCGCGCTGCCGCCGCTTCAGCACAGCCTGTTGCACTCCTCGCCCGGGTCGTTACGGGCCCCTCCTCCTCCTCCCGCCGCCCCCGCCGCCCTCCACCCTTCCTCCCGCCACGGCAGCCAGCTCAACCTCGGCGACCACCCAGCGGGCTCTGGGGTGGCTAGCAGCAAGCACCGGCAGCCCAGCCCTTTGGTTCATCGGCGGGACAGCAACCCCTTCACCGAGATTGCCATGAGCTCCTGCAAGTACAGCGGGGGGGTGATGAAGCCGCTCAGCCGACTCAGCGCATCCCGACGGAACCTCATCGAGGCCGAGCCGGAGGCACAACCCCTGCAGCTCTTCGGTGCCGGTGAACCCCCCGAAATTGTTGTCTCACGCGAGGACAACCATGCGCCCACCACCCACCGTCCCGCCCGCCCGCCCGCCCGCCCGGCCCCCACCACCTTTGCCAAGGGGCCCAAGCGCAAGGCACAGAACATTGGCTACCGGCTTGGGCACCGCCGGGCACTGTTCGAGAAGAGGAAGCGCCTCAGTGACTACGCGCTCATCTTCGGCATGTTTGGCATTGTCGTCATGGTCATTGAGACTGAGCTCTCCTGGGGGCTCTACTCCAAGGTACCGGCGGGGCCAGGGGGGGTGGGCGCAGGGCTGCTGGCACCAGACGGTGCCTGCTGGGGCGAACGCGGAGCCATTAGCCCCGTCTATCCCACGGGATAAATATGGAGCTGTCTGGCCCATCTGGAGTGGAACAGGGTCAGACAGGCTGGCTGGTGACTGACAGGATGTTCCCAGAGATTTAGTGGATGCCGCAGCCACAGGTGTTGGGCAGGGTGACCACCTGGCTGGAGGCGCGGGGGCTTTGTGCTGGTGTCCAGGTGCTCTGTCCAGTCCTGCCCCATGCACCTGCAGCAGCAGGCACCGACCCACTGAGGCTTGTGGTGCCTGTTGCTGGCATGGCAGTGCACTCCTCAAAAGCACTGTGCCCCCGGCCGTGCAGCGAAGCACCCCCTCCCTCCTCCTC
The DNA here is from genome assembly GCF_026979565.1 of Vidua chalybeata. NCBI lineage: Eukaryota > Metazoa > Chordata > Aves > Passeriformes > Viduidae > Vidua > Vidua chalybeata. The sequence goes on from NC_071558.1 coordinate 2,272,071, forward strand.
CTCCTCCTCCACACCCCTTCCTGCCTTTTTTTTGCCTTTTTTTTTTTTTTTTTTTTTTTTTTTTTGCAGGACAGTGCCTTTTATTTATAATTCTCCCCCCCCCCCCCACACGTCCCTTCCAGCTCCTGCTCCAGGGCTGCGCTGGTTGGCAGCGATATGAATAACTCTTTGTATAGACATCTGTCATGTTATTTATACTTATCCAGAGAGAGGGGAAGGCATCGGCACCCCCACCAGCACCCATGGGCGTCAGCGGGCCGGCGCTGCTGAGGGGGCTGCGGTGCAGCCAGCGGGGGTCCCCGCGCCGTGGAGAGGAAGGAGCAGGGTGGGAAGGGGCTGCTCACCACTTCCTGCCATTATCCGGCATGGGCAGTGTGAGCAGAGGAGGTGGAGGAGGGGAGGCATGTCGCTGGGGGTCCTGTGCCATTTGGGGGGCCCTGCTGCCTCCCCACCGAGGTGCCTGGCTGGGGGGTTGCTGAGCCCCATCTTTGCACGGCTGCCAGGGTCGGTGGGCATGTGGGGGCTGCGGGCAGCAGTTCCACTGCTCTGTCTGAGGCAGGGGCATGCCTTGGTGCCTTGCCGAGACAGAAAGATGCTTCCATGCCAGAGCCTTTTTCTGGTGGTTCCCACTCCCCTTCGGCAGGAGCAAAGCCAAACCACCATCCCCCACCTGCATCTGCTACCTGTTGAGTCGCAGCCACCCTCGCAGGCTCCCTGTGCCTGCGTGCCCGGCGCCAGGGGGACTGTCCACCCGCACCAAGCTGCCAGCAGAGTGCTGCCAGCAGAATGCTCGCTGGCCCCACCACGCTGAGCTGCTGTGTCAGCTGGGGGAGACCCCGTGAGTCAGCGCTGCTGCCATGCAGCAGCTGTGACACGCTGCTGCTGCGCCCCTGCCCCACTGTGACACAAACAATTGTGCTGACGGCCACGGGGTGCAGGAGAGTCCCTGGCTCCAGCCTCCGTAAGGCCCTTGGCCAGATTTGCAGCAGCTGTGTATAAATCCCCCCCCCCCCCCCCGCGCCCAGCAGCCCCCGGTGAGAAACCAGAACTCACCGGCAGGGACGTGCCCATGAGTGTGGGAGTGCCTGCGATCAGGGCTGCCTGCCATCGTGCAGATGGGGACGTCAGCGCAGCTCCAGCCCTGCCCCATGGCCCCGGCCCGAGGGTGCCAGGGCTGAGCTGGGAAGCAAGGACGCACTGGCCAGGGTTTGCCTTGCCTGCTCCCAGGGCCTCTCCTGCTGCTTCCCACCACCTGCGCAGCGCCAGCAGGCTGGAGCGTTCTGCCATCCATGTGGTGCAGCAGGACGTGTGCCAGGGGTGCCAAGGCCCTTCCCCGCTTTGGCCCAGACCCCACGTTGTTTGCTGCGAGCACGGGGTCCAGGAACAGCTCTTCCTGACGGGACTCTTCGTGCAGGAGCCATTGTCACACGCTGTGCGACGCTTGCCAGGTGGGGCAGTGGGTGCCCCATGCAGGGTTTGTGCCCCTGAGAAGGGTCTGGCCAGAGCCACCTTGGCACAACGCTGCCCGGAGTTTGCCTGTTAATAGTGGTGTTTAGTCACAGCACTTTTCTTAGCACCAGCCATTATATCCACACAATTGCACAGCCAGAGCCAAGTCGTTAACAATGCGGTGCCGCCTCCACAGCAAATAGTCCCTTCTCTGCGTGCAAACACCCTGTGGGGATGAGGAGCACGGGGAAGAGGGAGCCAAGCAAGGCCAAAGCCAGCCCGGCACGCTGAGGAGCCAAGGATAGGATGCCACGAGCGTGCTGGGTCTTAGCAGGCCAGGAGCGTGCCAGGCCTCGCCACGCTGGGGATGGCACGGAGCTGTGGCACGGGTGGTGAGGTGGGCTGGTCTGGGGACAACGAGGGCTGCCAAAGGCCAAGCGCCAGCGGGGCTGGACTGTGGCTGGCACGCACATGGGTTCACCAGCATGCAAAGGGAGCAGTGAATCCTGCTTTTCCCAGCAGGGACCCGCCAGTTCAGCCATCAGCGAATCAGGGGTTGGTTTAATTTACATAAGACTAATTAGCTGGAGGGTCTAGTGAGATCTGCTGTGTGGATACCATAATCCTGGGCTCAGGCTAGATGGGGCCGGGCCACTGGCATTGCACATCTCAGAGAGGAGGTTGGGAGCTGCACTCAGCAGAATGGAATTAAAAAAGAGTTTTAAATTCTTTTTGCTGGCGGTAGCAGTGGTGCTGGTGATGCTGATGGTTCTGATGGTGCCCTGACTACTGAGTCAAGCTGCTTAGGGGGGAAGCTGAAGCAGCAAAAGCGCCCTTGAGGATGGGGATAGCAGGTGTTGGGGGGCAGTATTTTCTTTGGGGTGTGGAGTCCAGTGCCAGCAGACTCCCACAGCTGTGTGCCCCTTAATGCCTTCCCTGCTTTCACCCCGCAGGACTCCATGTTCTCCCTGGCCCTGAAATGCCTTATAAGCCTCTCCACCGTCATCCTGCTGGGCCTCATCATCGCCTATCACACACGGGAGGTGCAGGTAGGTCCTGGCATCATCAGAGCCTAGCGAGGGGCTGCTGGGGTGGGCTGTGGGGTTTGCCAGCCACCTGAGCGGGACGCAGCACCTGAGCTCACACCCTGCTCCATCCTGGAGCCTCCTTCCTCTTTGTCAGGGTCTTGAGGGGCAGCGAGGGTTCCTGGGGGGCAGTTCTGAGCCCCAGGTGCCGGGCAGATATGCTGGTGGCTTGGGCAGACTGCAGGCAGGAAGGGCTCAAGCCAGTCAAAGTGCCAAGGAAAGCCAAGAAATCCTTTCCTAATCAGGGCTGCACACTCTCTTCCTCCCTGGGAAGTTAAAGGACTCCCAGTTCGTTCCAGGAAGGCTGTGAGTCCCTGTGCAACGTAGCTTCGGCACAACGCCAGCCTGTTTAGGGCCTGGGAGGAATGAATCACCAGTCAGGAGAAGGAGCATCCTGGGAAGGGATGTCAAAGCCCCTGAGTGCACCATAATCCCACCTTGTCCCTCCTGGGGCTGGGGGACAGAGGGGCTTTGCCATGCTGGGGCTGGCAGCAGCACCCCACTCCATGCCTGCCTCGGTGCCCACTCCAGCTCAGCCTGCCCTCGTGGGGATCAAGCCTGGGGGTGAGTTGCTCAGTGCAAATATTTGAGAGCTCTGCTTCTTGCTGGAATAATATTTACCCCAGGATGACGGTGGCCGGGGTCAGCCGGGTGAGCTGTGCCCTTGGTGCTCGCTGTTTCCTCTGCTTGTTGTTCCTGGCAGTGGGTTGTGCAAACACAACATCCACCCAGGCAGCACACAGGTCATCCTACCCCTCCTGCCCTGACCAGAGCCAAAGTCCCACTGCTGTCCCTCTGCACGTGGGGACTGAACCTCACCGTGATCCCAGCTGCTCTGCCAGGCCAGTTACACTGTCAAGACAGGGAATTAGGTGTGTTTGGCATCTAATTCCACAACTCAGACTTGTGCTGGTTGTTCATTGCCCTGTGTGTTATAAAGTGTTATCAAGAAATTGCTGATAATCTAATAAAAATTGAATGAGGCTGCCAGAGCTGTAAATCCTCAAATTCTTGTACCTCTTGGCCAAGGTGGGGGACTGTGCTCACCTGGCCATGGCACTTGTCAGACCTCCCAGCCTCTGGGAAACATTGATTTCAGCCTCTTCCCTCAGGATTCCCTCTTCCTCACTTGCCCAGAGCAGCTGTGGCTGCCTCATCACTGGAAATGTTCAAGGCCAGGTTGAATGGAGTTTGGAGCAACCTGGGATAGTGGGAGGTGTCCCTGCCCATGGCAGTGGGTGGAAGGAGATGAGCTTTAAGGTCCTGTTCAACCCAAACCAGTCTGTGATTCTATCATCCTACTACTTGTGTTAATTAGTCCTTTGAAGGTCTTCCCGTGCCTCAGTTTCTCTGGGGCTGAGGCATCACTGGGCACGCCAGTGATGTCTGTGGTGCCTAGGGCAGAACATGCCACCCTCTGCCAGCACCACGTTATCATCACAACACGTGAAGGAGAGCAGTGCTGGCAATGCTGCCAGCTCCTGCCGAGCTGTCTTGGAGGAGCAGAGAGCCCTCGTCCCTGTGCTTGGAGTGCCTGGAGCTGTTTAGGTGAAACTTTAGTCCTCATGAGGTGCCTTGGTGGCTTTCCTTGGGCTTCCTTTTTCTGGAGATGTGGTGGCCAAAGCTCTTGTTCCTTCCCCTGCTGGAGCCAGTGATGCTGGATGTGTTGGGAAATGCCCCCTTGGGTACCACTGAAACACACTAGGTTTCCATGGAAACCCACATCGATGCTTTACAGGTACAGATCAGAGAGGGGCTGGCTCAGGGGAATCCTGCCCAAATCTTGCTCCTTCCCTTCCCTGGCCTATGGCAACTCCCCATCATACAGTCAAAAGGCTCCTGCCTTTTTCCGCTTGCTAATTTGTTTATTTTAACACCCTTTTCCAGGAAGGAATAGGCTGTCAGCTTGCTAAATGCCTGAGGATCTCCCTTGACAGCTTGGAGCATTTCTGTAAACAATTTCTCAAACAAAGCAGCTAAAAGGAGCAGAGTTTTCCCTACAGAAAGGGAGGTGGCTGGGACAGCCACTCCGTGAGTCAGTGCCAGTGGCTCCTGCCATCCCCAGGGAGAGCCCCAAATGCCACGCCGTGCTAGCAAGGCGGCTGGCACAGGTGTACCAGGGCCTCTGACAGGGCAGGAGGGCTGTTCCTGGGCTCGGGGCCAGCTGGGGCCATGCTCCTCACCCACCCCTCATCCACTGCCCGGGCTGTGTGCAGCACTGGGTCTGTGAGCAAGCCAGCGTCGCTTCGTGCTTGCAGGATTGAGGACACGGACAGCAGCACCAGCTGCCACATCCCCCTTGGATCCCTTCCTGGTGGTTTCTTTGCCAAGTGCTGCTTGCAGAGAGGCCCTGAGCACGTCCCTTGTGCTGTGGGTGATACTGGTGTCCCTGTCACACCAGGGAGGCAGCCTCAGGACAGCCCTGCCGAGGCAGGACAGGGTGGGTGACTCCCAGGGCTCTGGTGGCATCCCAGAGAGGCCGACTGAGCTGCCACCTCCCCAGCTCCTGCAGAGACCCCCAACTCCAACACTGGTGATGGGAGAGGAGCTGCTGTACCCAGGATGAACCAGTTGCCATGACAACTGAATCCCATCTCCGCCAGCAGCTGGATGCTCTGACTGTGGTGTTCACTGCCCAGATATTGCCCTGGCGCTCAGGGTGTGATGACTGTCAGTGAAATCAGTGCAACACCAGGAGCAGAGGGACTGGGGTGACTCGTGTCAATGCTCTGTGGCACCACGGCTTGCCCGTTTCTGTGGTCTGGATGAGGGGGACATTGCGGGAGGTGGGCTCCAGCCAGATTTTGAGTGAGCTGTCCCCATGCTGTGCCTGGGTGTGTGCTCAAGGCTAGGCACCTTGAAGCTTTTGGTGTCCCCTGCAACATGGCCATCCCTGACACACACTAGCAGGGCAGCAGAGAGGTTGGTGGTGACATTCCCGTGTTCTTCTCCTCCCTCCATCCCCAGCGCTTCTGGCTGAGCCACACCCAGCTCCTCTTAGCTCTGAGCCCCACTGCCTGTGGAGGGAGGGATGCCAGTGGGAAACTTGTGTGGGGCCACGGGTAACGGCGTGGTTTTGCATCCTGGCAGCTCTTTGTGATCGACAATGGAGCTGACGACTGGCGGATAGCGATGACGTACGAGCGCATCCTCTACATCAGCCTGGAGATGCTGGTTTGTGCCATACACCCCATCCCTGGGGAGTACAAATTTTTCTGGACAGCTCGCCTGGCTTTCTCCTACACACCATCTCGGGCAGAGGCTGATGTGGACATCATCCTGTCTATCCCCATGTTCCTGCGCCTCTACCTGATTGCTCGGGTGATGCTGCTGCACAGCAAGCTCTTCACTGACGCCTCCTCGCGCAGCATTGGGGCACTCAACAAGATTAACTTCAACACCCGCTTCGTCATGAAGACGCTCATGACTATCTGCCCTGGGACCGTGCTGCTGGTCTTCAGCATCTCCCTCTGGATCATCGCTGCATGGACAGTCCGTGTGTGTGAGAGGTGAGAGGGGTTTGGGATGCGTGGTGCTTTGGGATTCACAGTGTTTGGAATGAGCGGTGGTTCGGGGTTTGTGGCAGCTCAGGACGCTCAGCACTTGGGAATGCCTGGAGGTTTGGGATGCTCAGGAGTTCAGGATTGCGAGCATGACGAGCAGCAGTTTGGGATGTGCGGAGGTTTGGAGCGCTCCGCGGTTCAGGATGTGCAGCAGTTCAGGAATGCCTGATGATGTGCAGCAGCTCTGGAAGCTCAGCAGCTTGCGGTTTGGGAATCGTGGCAGTTTGGAATTCTCAATGGAGATGCGATGTCCCAACACCCTGGAGGAGGGGTGCAGGGCTCTGGGGCCTAAGCCAGGCAGGGTCCCTGTGCAAGAGGACATGTGAGGTGCCAGAAGCCCCAGGAGTATGGGTGGGGGACAAGGAGAATGGTGGGAGCTGGGGGCTGTGCATGGGGAGGGGCCAGAGGTGCTGATGGTAAAGTGACAGGGCCTGGCTCAGGCTCTAGCATCGCTGCAACTGACTGCCATGACAACTCTGTGGTGACATACCCACAGCTTGATGGCATCATGCCAGCATCAGCGTGCTCAGCACCGGGGTTGCTGTGGCGACCAGCCTGGTGGGTATCACTGCACCTCCATCTCTCAGGGACCTGCCACCACTCTTTGTCTACTGAGGGAACCAGGGGGCTCTGGTGGTGGTGGTGGCATCCCAGTGCTGTGCCAGAAGGTTTTCTCCACAGCCACAGTGCAGGCTGCCAGCAGCACCTGGGGAAGGGAGGGCAGGTCCTCCTCAAGCTGTCCTGTTGTGGCAGCTCTGAGTCATCTTTGGAGCTAAGGTGGAAGGGATCACACCAGCTGGCACCCCAGGGTTACCTGGGACACCCAGATTGCTTCTAGACTGCTTTCAAAGTGAGAGGAAGGCCACTCCCCCTCTTCCTCGGGGTGGGACCCGTTGCTCTGGTCACGCTGCAAAGGGGCATTAGGGCAGCTGTAAGTGCTGTGGCAGTGGCGTGGGAGGGCACACTGAGATTTTATGAGCTTTTACTGGCTGCATTTGCCTTCCTGCCTCCCTTAATGATGCTCTCCTCATGAGCTGGATGCTCAGGCACTGCCTGATTGTGTTTGAGAAACTGTGGTTTATGCCTCCCAAACAGGGAGCAGGCAGACAGGCACCCAGGACACACACAGGAGGGTAATCCAACACCTGGCAAGGCTTAGGCTGGAAGATGCAATGAAGAACTATTAGGAACAAAAAAAAAACCCCAGAAATCATGCAGACGAGGCACTGCAGATCATTGGCACCGCAGTTGCCATCACCTCCCTCTATGTACAGAGAGGCAGAAGAGAACCCAGGTGGGCTGGAGATGCGTCAGTCCTGGGGGATGCAGGGCTGGGGGAACGCAGAACCCCTGGGACACGCTCTTTCTGCGAGGGATGCAATATCCCATGTGGATGCACCAGCCCTGGGGGTCACACAGCTCCCACGAGGGCTACCCGGGATGTGTCCCCCGGTCCACACTGGCACTGCAAAACAGTTCGCTGCGGTTCGCAGGACCGTTCCCAACCGGCACCCACTGGACCCCGGGCAGCTGAGAGGCCGTGGCGCCTCTCCAAGACGTGCCACGTCGTCTCGGCGTGGTCTCGGCGTGTGTGGGGGCAGCAGCATCCTCCCGAGAGGGCCGCACCTCTCCGAAGGCAGCGAGTCGCTTAGCAACCTCGCCCGCTCGCCCGGCCACCGCGCACCGCCCGCCCGCGGTGCCTGCGCCGCCGCCGGCGCTGCCCGCCCGGCCCGACGGCGCGCACGTGTGCCCGCACGTGTGCCCTTCGTGCAACCGGCCCGGGGCACCGGCTGCGGCTGCCCAGAGCCCTGGGCTTGGCTCAGCCGAGGTGGTTGTGGCCCTAGAGGGAGCAGGCAGGCAAGCGGTGCTGGTCTCTGACCGATCGCAGCATCCCTCGGCGCGAGCGGGTGGCCCCTCTTTCTGCCCACGCCAGCCCCTCTGGTTTATCAATCCTTGCTCAAAGTGCTGCTCAGAAGAGAAAATGTCCCTCTGTCCAGTAGGCCTGAAACCCCCTTGCCCAGCATGGTGCTCTTGGGGTTGTCCCCTCAGGACATTCCACCCTGTGGGATGAGGTGGGCTCAGCTCTCCTCGGGAGAAGACACTGGACAGGATAATTGTGTGTGCCCCACTGCTGGTGCTGGAATTTTGGGGAGTGCCACTGTGGTTATGGGCTCTAGCTCCCCTGCCCAACCCGGCCCAGAGTGAGCCTCACCATGGCTGAGGGTGCTTTCTCCTGCACCAGGACCTCATTTGAGTCTCCAGCTGAGGGAAAAACATTTCAGAAGAGGAGAAAACCCAACTGCTCTGCGAGTGATGATCTTGGAGTTGGGATTGCCAAAAGCTCCATCTGTTTTCCCTCTCCGGATTCTGTGAAGAGGCTGGGAGAAGCCTGCCAGGGAGGCAGGAGAGCAACCATCCTGTTCATAGTGGGGTAAAGGCACTGCCTGCCCCTGCCAACTTAGGGCTGAGTCCTGCTGCAGACTGGGCCAGGCCCTGCTCCGCTGCCAGGAGTCAGCACTACATCCCTGGGGAATCATACCTGCATGGCATGGCTGTGCTTGCCCAGCCCTGGGGAGCTGGAGGCAGCTGGGGCCCCTGGTTGCGTGTTTGCTGGAAGAGCCACAGCCAACGCCTGGGACAGCCAAGAGTGGTCGTTGACCTCACATCCCCAGCAGGGACCTGGAAAATTCGCAGCATTCCCAAAGCTGCGGCCACTCCAAATGTGCTGTGTCTTGAGTGTGTGAGCTGTTCCTCTGTTCCTGAAAGCCAAGCGCGTGCCAGAGGCTCGACAGGATCCATCCCCAGCAGTTCTGCTGTGGCTGCTGGCAGCTCTGCCTTCTGGAGTGCCACAGCCCAGGCTGCAGCACCAGTGGGATGCAGGGGAGGATGCCAACCACGAGCTGCTGTGGTCAGGGCCTTCGCAGAGCCACAGCTCTTTCTCCCTTCAGCCAATTCTCGCTGCAGCACCGCATGACACCGGGGACACACAACAGGACTGGGATGTGGTGACAGGTCTGACTGAAAGCAGAAGCCCTTTCCACTGAGTTTTTGCTCTCATTTTGTCCGTGTGGGTTTTCCAGTGCTGGAAATTGTGCAACCGCTGCTACTATGGCACATCCTGCCGTGCTGTTAATCCTGTACCCCAGCACAGCCCGTGCTGGGGGAGCCACTGTGCCCAGGTACCCCCGTTTCTGCCACATCCACCCCTGTCCCCTGCTGTGACACTGATGTCCCTGTCTCCTTGGCAGGTACCATGACCAGCAGGATGTAACCAGCAACTTCCTGGGTGCTATGTGGCTCATCTCCATCACCTTCCTCTCCATCGGCTACGGGGACATGGTCCCACACACCTACTGTGGGAAGGGAGTCTGCCTCCTCACTGGCATCATGGTAAGGGTCATGCCAAGCTGGTTTCCATTCTGTGGGCTCTGCCTGTCTCCATTGCAGAGGCAGGGCCACTGGAATTTACCAGGGCCTGTTTCTCAGCTGTTTTGTCAATGTGCAAGGCCTCATGACTCCAGCTCTGAGGTCTCATAGCCTGGAAGTTGATAGAGTTGTCTCATTTGGGGTGGATTTGGACCCGCATTCAGTAAGGGTGGAGGGCCTTCAGTGGAGTCAGGGAGCAGCAGGGCACCTGAGCATCCCTTGGCCATGCTGGTCCAAACCATCTGGCTTCCATTGCTCACCTGCCATGGGTTCCTTTCCTTCTGGCCAAAAGGTCACCATTCTCCAGTGCCTCCAGCATACCCGCCCCAAGGAGCCCACCACGAGATCTGGCTTGTGGGACTTTCCAGCCAGGGAAGGAGCAGCTGGGGGCCCTATGGTCACAGCTCCTCCACAGATCCACCCCAGCCATCAGCACCCCAGCTCTGCCCACGTCAGCTCCAGGCCCTGGGGATGGAGCCATCCCTTCTCCCAGCCAGGGCACACCGAGCTGGCACCAAGTGAGTGCCATCAGCTGGGGAGGCTCCACACGAGGTATTCATCCTATATTATCTGCAAGTCTGATCTGTCTTGGGTGAGGTTGGCTGCAGTGGGAGCTGGTGGGTTATTGGTGGGAGCCAAGCAAGGGAGAAAATCCCTGTGCATGGGGGTGATGCAGCCATTGCCAGCACAGGAGGAGCTGCCGGCTCAGCCGAGGGGATTCCGGTGCTGCAGGAACTCTTCCCCAGGCAGTGGTGACTTTGAAGTGAGACACCATCTGTCAAAGTGTCCCCCCACAGCCAGTACAACACCCCCAACCCCTGGGAATGGAGAAACCCCCACGCCCACTGGGGTTGGAGGCTTTGCTGGGCTTCCCCAGTCAGCACCAGGGGTAGTCGCTTGTCCAGGGAGAGGTGGTGGCAGTCGAGAACGTCCAGCAGGACCTTTGAGGAAGGATTCAGGGTATCAGGTTAATGAAGGAGTCTCTAAGGAGAGCTTGCCAGGCTGACAGCACTCTGCCAGAGCAGCAGGGGGAAGCGACCCAGCTGGTATGAGCAGCAGTGGGCACGGCTCAGGAGCACAGCAGGGAGGCTCTGGAAAGAGCACCTCACACCTCGGCACAGACGTGCACTGGAGATGGTGGCTGCCACACACACGTGGTCCTAACTGCTGGGATAAGGGAGTTCCCAGCTGGTGCAGTTTGGGGTATGTGGCAATTTGAAGGGTCCTGATTTGGGGCCCTTTCTCTCTGACCCGTGTTGCCTGGTGCTTCCCCACTGCTCTCCCAGCCCAGACCTCTCTTGGGAGTGGAGGGTTCCCCATCCCACAGGGCACTGGCACGGGGCACATCTCTGGCCTGCAGTGGCACAGGCTCACCACTGACCACTGCTGACCTTGTTAACAGCCCTGGCCTCTCCCATTAGTTACAGAGCCCATCATCAGCCACTCGAGGACACCCAGGCTCTGTAAGATCTTCTTGCTAGGGTAATGGGGAGGACAGGGAGCTTTAGTTAATTAGCGGATTGCAAGGGTGAGGGTGGGAGTGCTGGTGTTGCAGCACAGAGACAAACTGTTTCCCCATCTGATGTCCCTGCACAGGGTGCTGGATGTACAGCACTGGTGGTGGCTGTGGTGGCCAGGAAGCTGGAGCTCACCAAAGCTGAGAAGCATGTCCACAACTTCATGATGGACACACAACTGACGAAGCGGGTAAGGTGCCATGGGGGACAGCAGGAGTGGGGGCATTGCTGTGTGCCAGGAGCTGGGGATTTGGGCTACCGTGGCAGGAGGGAGGTGTCAGCACCTCTGGATCCTGTGGGTACCACAGTGGAAGAAGGTGCCAGCATCTCTGAGTGAAGCTACAACAGGAGAGGAAGGTGTTGGCACCTTTGGGTGTGGGTCCTGCAGGTAGCACTGCTGAGGAAGTTATCCAGGTGCTGCAGGCACAAGTGTTACACTGAGACAAAGAGCAGCAGCTCTCTTCCAGGGATTTAGGTGATTTTGGGAGCATACTCCCTCCTCTTCCAGAGCATGATCTCACTCCTCTTGGTGTCAGGAAGATAGCTGGATTTCGGTGATTCAGCGCCCACCGCAGATAAGAACCACACTGTGAAGCTCCCCTGAGGAGGGAGCCAGAGCCTGCAGTGGGGTGTTCATGGGGTCGCTGTCATACCAGGGGCTGGTGTCACATCCCTGGTAGCACATCCTGGAGCAGCAGGAGGTCGCTGGTCTTGGCAGCCTCATCATGGCCAAGCATCAGCCACAACCAACAGTAGGGTGGCATATAATGGGCTCTGCACACTAGAATATGTTTTAGAGGGGATGGTGGCAAAACGAGCATCAGTGCAGCCCTCAGAAAGGCAACCAGTGGTGGGATGCAAGCAGGGCACCCACTTCACCCCAGAGAGCAGAGCCCCAGACAAAGCCCTGACACTCCAGGAGAAGTCAGGACCTTGGTGTGACCAGGCTGGGAAAGCAAAACAGCTGGTGAGCCCCACTGCACTGGCCATTGGTACAGATCTGCAGGCCCCATGCCAGGCACACGGGGGCCAATTCCTCCTGGAGTGAGCAGCCGAGCTGCAGTTCAGCCAGAGAGTCTGCAGAAGTCACGTCCCAGTGCTGGCAGCACAACTGGGACCTGCCAGGATTGGCAGATGGGTGCAGGAATCAAGAAAAAAATTGGGATTTTTTTTTTTTTTTTTTTTTTTTTTTTTTTTTTTTGAGGCTTAAAGTGCAACTTTGTGTGTAGGCAAAGAGTCAAGTGCAGAGTGGGATGTGGGTGCACCAGGGACCAACAGCTCTGCCTTCTCTTACTCCTGCTTGACCTGCCCCTCATCCCTCGGGACGGTCCAGGAGAGCGTGCGGGTGCAAAGCCGAGCGCCTCGCTCCACCTGAGGCAGGTCATGTGCAATGCTGGCTCATGGCAGAGCCACACCGGTGTCTCTGTGAGATCCCACACTGCTGGTGACCTGCAGCCACTCTTCCTTTTCAGATCAAGAACGCGGCGGCCAACGTCCTGCGGGAAACGTGGCTCATCTACAAGCACACCAAGCTGCTGAAGAAGATCGACCACGCTAAAGTCAGAAAGCACCAGAGGAAATTCCTACAAGCCATCCACCAGTAAGGGGCTGTGCAGTGGGCTGGGGGCAGACTGAGCTCCAGATAAACCAGGATCCTGTCCCTGGCAGGGGTGTGGGGGCAGTTTTCCATTGCCCAAGATGCAGGCAGGTCTCCAGATGCAGTTTGAACGAGGGGAGGGAGTACAGCCAAGTGCTCTTTCCTTCTCCCCAGGTTACGGAGCGTGAAGATGGAGCAGAGGAAGCTGAGTGACCAAGCCAACACCCTTGTCGACCTCTCAAAGGCAAGTCCCACAGGAACCCTGTGGCTTGGCCAGACTGAGTGTTTCTCTTCACTCGGAATAACTAAAGCAGACTTGGCTGACCGCAAAATGCTCCGACTCAGTAAATGTCAGCAAGGAATAGCTGCTGTGGGATGGCTGCCCTTGCAAAGCAGGAGATACACATCCATGAGCCAGGAGTTCCCTGCAAACCTTTTTGCAAGGGATACCACTGCTCAGCAGCACGGGGCCAGCACAGTTTCCTCACTTTGATGGCCAGGGATGAGCCAAACTGCAGTCGCAGAACCCTTGGAGAACCCGGGGTGGGCTGAGATGGGGCAGCTCTCAGGGCATAAAGGGGTAAAGGGGTGAGTTCTGCTGGCAGCAGTGGCACTAACCCCCTCCAGCCATGGTACTAACCCCGCCACTGTCCCCTCCCCAGATGCAGAACGTGATGTACGACCTCATCACAGAGCTCAACGACCGCAGCGAGGACCTGGAAAAGCAGATCAGTGGCCTGGAATCCAAGCTGGAGCAGCTCAGTGCCAGCTTCAACTCCCTGCCCCTGCTGATGGCTGACATGCTGCGCCAGCAGCAGCAGCGCCTGCTCACCGCCGTCCTGGAGGCCCGGGGGGTTGGTGTGCCAGTGGGCACCCCCCAAACACCTCTGTCTGAGAGCCCCATTGGAGTCAGCTCCACCTCCTTCCCCACCCCTTACACGAGCTCAAGCAGCTGCTAAAACACAGCCCCACCGTGGACAGGGGAAGCATTTCCACACAGATCATGAGGTCTCTGTGAACTTTCTTCTGGTCCTTGGACTGCTGCAGGACCCTTCAGCTGGAGCCAGTGGGGCCAGCAGCGCCGAGCAACGCTCGGAGCTTTGCCAACGCCTTGGTATCGGGAATTGCATCCCTGTTCAGGTGCCTCTACACGTGGTGAAGGAAGGGGACGGAAGGTGATGCCTTGGGCCAGCCTGTGCCATGGCGTCCGGTGGCAGACGGAAAACCCACGCTCAATCTCAGGTCTTCACATTTGAAAACAAAACAAAACAAAACAAAACAAAACAAAACAAAACAAAACACCAAGTCAGAAGCACTGAAGCAACGGAGACACCGGAGGGAGAGTTCTTCTCCCTGGGGCACTCCCCTCGCCCCCTGCCCCTCTCACGATTGCCAAACCTCGCCGGGCAGATGCCAGCGTGGGGAGGTTCGTCATGCAGGCTCTGGCTGACGCTGCCTATGCTCCATTCCATCTCCTTGCCAGGACCCACAGGACAGTCCCCTCACACTGGGTGACAATGTCTGACTGTAACCTTCCTGTGGAGCTCTCTGGAGCTGTGAGTGTTTTCTACCCAGAGAAGAACAATGGACCCTTCTTCTTTCTGGTCCTTAGTGTCATATCCTGCCTGGAGACACGTGCCAGAGCCAGGAAAGCAGTGCCTCCAGCGTGCAGGGCCACGCAGGGCTGCCCCCAGCCAAGGTGTTGGTGGCCAGTGATGGGGCTGGCAGGCCAGCTCGGGCACTGAGGGAGTCTCCAGGTGCTCACATCACTGCCTGCTGGGAGCCTCCCAGCCTTTTGCAAAGCCAGTGGGCTCTGTGCAGCGGTCTCAGAAGTGCTGGATGAACATCCCATCAGCTCCACCTGTCTCCACTTGCGCTGGGAACATCCATGCTTGAGCCCAGCTGGCAATGTCGAATCCACCAGGATCAAGCAGGAGCTCACTGGCAAGTGATGTGGTAGCAGGGGCAGGTGCTTCATCTGTTTAAAACAAAGCCCATCGCTTTCATGCCACTTCTGCTGGGTTTGGTGGAGGGCAGCAGCACTCTCTGGCACCGTCTTGGCAATGGCACTGCTGCCCATGCCTGCCAAAGTGCAGCACCTCAGACTCCATTATACTTTTTTGCTGGTGTTCAGCTTCCTGAGGTACCCTTGGCATCCCCTGGCTGCTTCTGGAACCAGCCACTTTCTGTTTTGCTTTTCACCATTTCTCCCTTTTTTCCTCCTCAGTTCTTCCCAACATCATGTTCTGGCTTTCGTGGATCCTTGCACGGAGCCACGCCAGGCTCCGACTTTGGGGTTGGTGTTTGCTGCTTTCCATGAAAACTCAGCAGAGAGTATTTATATATTTTTAAACAGATGAAGTAACTATGTAATTACTCTGCAATATTAATTACACCTCACCCAGCAGTGTCAGTAATTGTAATCAGTCACTGTGTTACTCCAGGTATACTCAGCCTGTAACGCTCTCCTTTGTAACTTTTTCCCTTCCATAAATAATGCTGGATTTTGTGCACACGTAGGGGTAGAGACACACCACCCTCCTGCACCACCACCCCTACACCCCCCAATGCCGAAGAATTTCTTTGCTGCCAGTGGTGTGAGGTGCTTTCACTCCTTGTGCCCTGCAGCTGGAGTTACACAGAAAACAAGCAGCAGTTAGTGAGGAGCACTGCCCCCACGCTGGCCCGAGGAGGAGGAGGAAGAAGGATGCAAAATTAGTACTGCAAAATGAGATCCCTGTGCTGCAGAGGTGTTGTCAGCAGGGGACAAATACGGTCGTCCCTGTTGCCTTCAGGCTGGCGTGTGCCCATTGCTGCTGGTCCTTGGCAGTGGGAGATACCTGGCTTCTGGGAAGGAGCTGCTCTTCCAAGCTCTTGTAATCAGTGTCACTGATATCCCATGGATGGCTGGGGATTCACTGCTGCCTTGGGAGCTCCCTGTGATCTATTCTCAGCCCAGCTGCTGCTCCCTGTATGCCTGTGGGTGCCCCCCCCCCTCCACCTTGCCCAGCAGAAGGTCCTGCTGATCTCTGTTAGGAGTCCCCAGCATAGCAATAGAGAATATGTTAGGAATTCTGAGAAAGAGCCTGAAATGCAGCATTTTCCCTAGCCTGCAGGCAGCTGGTGGAGAAAAATGCTTTCTGGGCCTCAAACAGGAGCAAACTGCCCATGGAATGGTGCTGTGCACGGGACAAGGTGTGAAGACATGTCCGAGGGCAACAGAGAGCCAGAGGAAGTATTGATTCTTCAATACTGCCAGCAGGAACCCAGGAACTTCCCTGCCAGGCACATGACCAAGTCTGGGAAATCCAACCAAGTGAGACAAGAGCAGGTGCTGCCAGCTCCAGGCCCCAAGGCTGGAGGTGGTAAGGACCACAGTGAGAGTGCTGGGATTGCAACTGGAGCAAGAGACCTTTGTTCTGGGGCACAGCAGCTGCTGCTGCAGTGGGATTTCGACAGGGCTGGGGCAGTGGATCCCTGTGCACCCCACAACCTTCCTGCCCTGGCCTCATTTCAGCACAACCTGCACTGCAACAACCCTTCTGCCTGGGACCTGGCAGCCCAGGCTTTGCACCCTGTGCCCTGCACCTTGCACCCTGCATCCCACACAGCCCCACACCCTTATCCCACCCCTTGCACCCTCCCATTCCACACCCCTGAATGCCCATGCCCAATCCCCAAAGCCCATATCCCACCCCTGCACCCACCCCCCTGCCAGTTCTTCACTGGTACCAGTAGCCCCGATCCATTGCTCCCAGCACCGGACTCCACCGAGGCCAGCACTGAGACTGACCCCCCCTCCAGCCCTGCTGCCAGGACCCCAGAGCCCACCTGAAGCCACAGTGAGGGCAGGAATGGTGAGGAGCCCCCAGTGCAGCCCAGCCCGGCGTGCCCACCCAGAGCTGCTCCCTGAAGGCAGCCCTTGGTCATCAGCAGCCTTGGCTGGCACAGCCCCAGTGAACAGCTCCAGTAAATGCTCCCCAGCCAGTCCTGTCCACACACCTGAGATGATCACTTTGGGCACCCTAAGGGACGTCGGGACAAACAGAGAGAAGAGCTGAGATCAGAAACCAAGGTGGAGGAAGAGCACAAGAGGAGAATCGCAGAGATGCCGACCTCCTGCAAGCTGGGAAGCATCTGATCCCATATCCAACGGGGCCAAAATCCCCAGTGCCCCTCCAGGACCCACCTAACCCAGCCAGTCCCATTTTTGGCACAGTCTTGGGGCTTTTTTTTTTTTGCTCCACGACTCTCCTTCCTGCTCCGCCTGCAAGGAACTATCCTAGAAATACCAGAAAAATTCCACGATCTCTCTGCAAACTCATGGATGTTTCTGTCCAGACTTAAGGAGCTTTGACCTGGGTTTGCATCTTGCCTCTGTACTGCTCGCTTCTTTTTTAATGATAGGGGAAAGCATAATAGTTTATTTTAACTATGAAATATATTGCTATATTATGATGGTTATGGTAACTTTCAATTATGGTTTTGTACCCAACACGGTTGTTAGCAGGCAGCAACACCAGGCTGCTGCCAAAAAATGTCTGTTTCTGAGTACAGCTACTACTGCCAGTGAGGATGGGGGACAGGGAGAGGTGCAGAACCCGAGTTGTTATCCTTTATCCCCCTTGTACTCGTTTCCAGTACTTGGAAGCTGACCTCTAGCAGGTCTGGATCTGTGTGCAGCCCAATGGCACCAGAGCTTTGCTTCTCCCTAGAGAAAGGTCAGGCTCCCCTTTTTTCATAGGTTCTGGAAAGCCATTCCCCCCAGGTTGTCTCCTCCAGCAGAAGGGGGGACTCTGCTCCCTGGGCACAAGCTCTGCAAGAGTCAAACTTCCCCTTTTCCTCCAGGATGGAGGCTCTTGAGAAAGCAGTGGTGCAGAGCACATTTTCATAGAATTATGGAATCGTTAAGGTTGGAAAAGTCCTCTAAGAACATCAAGTCTGGCTGTTAACCCAGCCCACTGCTAACCCACGTGCCCAAGTGCCACGTACACAAATCTAAATTCCTCCAGGGATGGGGACTCCACTACTGCCCTGGCAGCCTGTGCCAGAGCCTGAGCACACTTACACACAAGAAATCTTCCCAATATCCAACCTAAACCTCCTCTGGCACAACTTTCAGGCATTTTCTCTTATCCTTTCCCTTGTTACGTGGGAGAAGAGACTGGGACATGTCCAGTTCACATTTCTCACCCTGCCCTGGGGAGCTGCAGCTTTTGCTCAGCCTCAGGATATGATGGCATAGGAGGACAAAACCCTGAGCATGCAAGAGAAATGAGATGAGGTTGCAGGGACTGTTTTGTCTCAGCCTTCCAGCTGGGAACAGGCTGCCCAGAGTTGTGTCTGCCCCATCTCTGGAAGTGTTCAAGGCCAGGTTAGATGGGGCTTGGAGCAACCTGGTCTAGTGGAAGGTGTCCCAGACCATGGCACGGGGTGGAATGAGATGAGCTTTAAGTCCCTTCCAACCCAAACTATTCTGTGATTCCATGATTCTGTGATTCTGTGGACTCCTTGAGTCTCAGAGAGCATCACTTCCTTACCTCCAACCCCTGAGCTGCTGGACCTGATCCCTACCAGGTCATAAGTCTTAAACTGCTCTTTGGCAGCCACACTTTGTCCTGGCCAGTCGTCATGATGTGTCTGGGAATGAGCAGCACCCATGGAACCAATTCCTGCTGCTTTTGTCCAGAGAATGCCTGAGATTCCCTACACTGACCTTTCCTGATCAGAGCTGCAGTCACTGCCATGCTGCCACTGTTACCTCTGTCAGAGCTGTGCTGGTCTCACCCTTCCAGACCAGTCCAACCCAGGAGAGCCCTAGCAGCAGTGAGCTGCCGTGAGATCTGGATGCTCCTTGCTGGACCCCAGACCTGAAATCTCCCTGCAGAAACCAGCTCTGATGGAGGGAAGAGGCTGGTTCTTCTGAGAGGCCAGGGCTGAGCCTCTGCTGCTGCCAGCTAGGTCTGGGGCTGCCAGGGGGTTCCTGGTCCTCTGCACCACTCTCCCTTGGGCTTCTCCTGCCCAGCATCTCCCAGGCAGCTCAGAGCCCTGTGCCTTGGCCACCAGGTATGTTTGGTGGGGGGCGATGGTGGTGATTGCTCAGCAGTTTGGGAAGATTCTGCTGCCAGGCTCTCTGTACTGCTCTGAGCTTCTTCTCACCTAACTCCAAGCTCCCTCCTAAAAGGCATCCAAAGGGTTCAAGGTTGCAGAGAGGGGATTTTGCAGGAGAGAGAAAAAGCTTCTTTGTGGCATTAGTTATTTCCCTATGGGATGAGCCACCTCAGAGCCCCACGAGGCACCAGGCAGGGCTCCAGAACCACCTGCCCAGTGGGTGCTCTTGGCTGGGGGGCCCTGGTGCTCTGTGCACCCAGCTCTGCTCCTTCTTCCAAAGTGTTCTTCCCCCCGCTGGGGTCTCAGCACTGCCTTCCAGTGGGAGCTGCTTGCATGTCTCTGTGGTCAGGACCCAGTCCCGGGCTTACCTTCCTCCTTCAGGGCCGGTCTCTCAGCTGGAGGACAGGAGTGGGGACTGGCCCATGTGACAACAGCCCATCCCCACAGCATTGCCATAAACCCGAGCTGTACCCAGAAACAGGCATGTTTTAAACTATGGCTTTAACCTGTTCACTGTAAAAAGTGCCTTGGACTTTAATCTGAAGAGGTCACTGTCTAGAAGTATTTACCTGTGCGGGTGTGTAAGGATGCAGCTCTCTGTGCAGCGTTACACACACAAATATATGATCTATACGTACAGCTATCAGTGCCTCAGACCCTCTGTTCCACAAGCTGTGAGAGCTCTTTTCTTTCTGCCCCTGGGGGCCAACAGTGGAGTGATGCTGGAGGCATTCCTGACACAGGGACGCCTTGCTGAAGTGAAACTTTGTGCCACGAGGGTTGTGCTGGGGGCAGTGATTCCCCTCAGCAGTGCTGAGCTGTCCTGTTCATCCCCGGGAAGCAGCTTGGTGCTGCTCAGGGTGCATCTGTGCAGTTTGGGAAGACCCCAGGGAAGGAGATACATCCCTGTTCCCTTGTGCAGAGGGAAGCTGAGGCTGCGGTCACAACTCTGGGCCTCCCCCCATGCCAGGAGCTGCTGGGCACTTTGTAAAACCAGGGGGAACCCCCAGATGCCTTGTTCTATGGGAGTGATGAGGGGTTTTCCAGACACCTGGTCCCAAAAAGGATTTTTGGTTCCCATGTTCTTGGGCTGTGGCTCAAGAAAGGAGTGTAGGAGGTCGGTGGCATGGCAGATGCTTTTTCCTCTGCCTCTGCACTGAGGCTCCCCACGCTCACCCAACTCTGCTCAAGCATCAGAGCTGGGCTGCTCCCTCCAGTTCATCCCTCACCTCTGAAAAAACAAGCATAAAAGTTGTCTGGGGTGCAAAGGGCACACAAATAACTTTCCCAAAGTGAATGCATTGGTTTGGTAAGGGGAAGCTGGGTCCTTTCCCAATGAGCACCACTGAGCCTAGCAACGGGGCACTGCTGGCTTCAGCTCACTCTGAAGATGGCAGGCTGAGGGACTGGCACCCCAAATTCCATCCTTACACGTGGGCTAGGAGGATGCCAACAGAAACAGCTCCCCTGGCTAAACACGGTGTCGTGGAGCCAGCAGAGAAGGAAGAAGGTGATGTGCAGCAGCTGAATTGTGATGAATCAATAAATCAGCTTTTTTAGTTTTGAGCTAATACCTCTAAATCCTAAAAATACCTCCAGCAGTCCAGGGGGGCTCTCTGATAGGTGATTAAACCCTTGGAGCTTCATTTCCAGGATTAATGGCTTAGAGCAGCAGAGCCCTGCTGTACAAAGGCAGCAGCAGTTCTGATACTGCCCATGAAGGCAAGGCAAAATATGTTAATCTTTATGTGCAGCATGAAATCTGTTTAAATTAATGGCTCAGGATTAAAGTTTCTGTGAACAGAAAGGCAATAATGGCCATAGTGTGGATCTCCACCTCCCTGTGTCTGCCCTTTGCTTCCCCAGTCCCAGGAGTGAGAGGGAGGAAGAGGAGGATGCCGTTGGTGTGAAGGTCTGGGCACCTTTACCCAGCCCAGTGCAATGTGCCTGCATCAGTGCTGGAATGTGCAGTGACAGGAGGGGAAGAGCACTTCCAAAGGAAAGAGGAAAAAAAGGGGGGAAGAAAGGAAAAAAACAAACAAAAAACAAACAAAAAAAAACCAAAACAAAACAAAAAACCAACCAACCAAACAAACAAAAAAAACACAAAAAAAAACCCTGTTGTTTTGTGTGAAAAACGCCAATCACTTGGTTTTAAAATTTTAAAAGTTTAATAATAATAAAATAGTTATAAAAATAGTAATGCAATTAGAGTAATAAAAATTTAGAGTTAGGACAATTACAAGACAATGAAAAGCAAAGAATTATGGACACAAGCATGCCTGGTGAACAAAGGAATCACCCTTAAAAACCATACACTGTTGCATATTCATATATTCTTCATGGTTATGCATACATTCTATTTAAAACAAGAAATTCTCTCTGTTGTATGTCAACTGTTCCCTTTAATCCCCACGGGGTCTTCGAGTCTGAGCAAGGCCTGAAGAAATTATCTTCTTCTGATAAGAGAACCAGAAATTCCTCTTCTCTGGAAGATTTAGGTGTTCTGTGACGGCTACCTCGAAGTGAGTATCTCATTCCTTAAAAAAAAACACATACATGGTTTCTATTTCAACAACTAGAGCTTCATTTTAACTACAAAACTACATTTACTATCCTATTAAAATCGTTAAGGTTGGAAAAGTCCTCTAAGAACATCAAATTACATTAAAATAGGATGGTAAATGTAGTTTTGTACTTAAAATGGGTATTAAAATAGGATGGTAGTTAATAAAATAGTTAATAAAATAGTTAATACAGCACAACTAATCAATATAACATAATACCTATGGTAACTATCTGTGCAGATCCATATAATATGCATTTTTCACATTTTGCTAAATGGATCCTTACACACAGAACTTTTAAAAACAGTGAGGAGCTACTGGCCTTCGGCGGGGCAGAGGAAAATCCCAAGCAAAGGGCTCCACGGGGCACAGGTTTGAATCAGCATCTGCCTGCTGGGAGGGAGCAGGACGTGGGAGGCAATTCCTGGGGACGAGGGAGGGGCAGGCAGGGAAGAGGGGCTTTGGATCAGGCTTTGCCTTTGCAGGCAGGGAAGTGCTCTGGTGCTGAGCCACGGCCTCTAAATGCTGGCAGTCACTCCCTGCAGAGATGCTTTTTTCTTCCGAGGGGATGGGGTGGGTGGTGAGTGAGCAGGAGATGTGGCTTCCAGCTGGGCAACCCAGATCTGGTCCCCAGCTCTTGAACCCAGGAAGAAAAACGTTCAGGAAACCCTCTTCTGCACTTGCTGCAGAGGTAAAATGAGGTGGGGACCTGTCCTGTAGCTATTTCCATCTCGGATGTGCTGCTCCAAGGTAAAATTGAGGCTGCTCTGCTGCTAATTCACCTGCCCAGCCTTGGTACTCCTGGCACTGAGGGGCTCATTCATTATTGTTAATTAGCAGTGCAGTGGTGTGAGGTCTGCAGGCCAGATCACGCCTTCCAAGCAGTGTGGGCAACATCAGCCAAACAGCTGGGCACCACGAAAACAGCTCCTGAGCCCTCATAAAGCCAGGCAGGGATGCTCCAGCTCCTGCTCCAGGCCATTCCAATGGGATTAGTTAACTGCTGGAGCCTGTGGCAGTGCCAGGTCCCCTGCCCAGTGTGGAGAGCAGGGCTGGGACTCTATGCAAGGGCTGGGAGAATGTTTTTTACCTTCTGAGCTTCCTGCTCAGCCACAGCACTTGCACATCAGCTTCCTCTTCTCTCCCTGTAATTCCTGAGAGCACCTGCACAGGATGGAGCTGCCCAAGGAGAGGCCAGGCTCGTGTTAATAGCATCTGTGTCCCTTTACACATTAAACAGATGGAAGAAGTCATCTCGGTTTCCCAGAGGCTTCTGGCCTGGTGCTCCCACCATAAGAAAGGTTTTTCAGCAGGGATGGGCTAGAAAATGACACTTTGCTTCTTAAATGCTTATTTTGGGGTTTTCTGCTGGGGAGCAGTCGCTGTGTTGGAAGAACAGCAGCCATCACAAGCCAGTTGGTGGTGGGGGCTTTGCTACAAGACCTGCAGACAAGCTGTCACTTCATCCACGATGACATTTCAATAGAACTAGCAACCCAGTTGGAGTGGGGTCCAACTTCTAGGTCTGCTGGGGAGAAGTGAGGGGACAGGAGAGCCCCCACAGCCACCCTGCACCAGGGGAAGCCCTTGCACATGTCACAAGGACATTAAAACCATACGGTGGCATTGCCAAAAGCATTTGAGATGTGACCAGGTGCTGCAGGGGATGAGGTTTGACATTGCCACCTAACCTGTACCAGCCAGTGCAGAGCCTGTTTTCATGGAATCACAAACTGGTTTGAGCTGGGAGAGACCTTAAAACTCATATTGTCCCACCCCCTGCCATGGGCAGGGGCACCTTCCACTATTCCAGGTTGCTCCAAGCCCCATCCAACCTGGTCCTGGACACTTCCAAGGATGCCACAGCTTCTCTGGGCAGCCTCTGCCAGGGCCTCACCACCCTCACAGGGAAGAATTCCCTCCCAGTAGCCCATCCAACCCTGCCCCCTGGCAGTGGGAAGCCATTCCCCCTTGTCCTGTACCTCCAGACCTTAGACCAAAGTCCCTTTCCAACTTTCCTGGAGCTCCTTTAGGCACTGGAGGGGGCTCTAAGGTCTCCTTGGAACCTTCCATTCTCCAGGCTGAACTCCCAGCCCGTCTCCAGTGCAGAGGTGCTACAGCCATGGAAGTATCTTCGAGGCTTCCTCTGGAATCTCTCCAGCAGCTCCATGTCCTTATGTTGGGGCCCCAGAGCCAGACACAGCCCTGCAGGTGGGGGGGAGCCCCAACACAGGCAAAACATCCATTCAAAACTGAACAGGCAAAAAGCAGAGAAGTAATTTCACTGCAAATGAAGTCGAGCTCTTTCTCATTTTAAAAATAACTGGATTTGTGGGAGAAGCGGTGAGCAGCTCCCAAGTGAGGTCAGGCACAGAAATCCCTGCAAAGTCTCAGTTACTCCAGTTAATCCCAGCCAAGTCCCTTGCTGCAGCTCTCTGACATGGTTGGCTCTCCTTCATCCTGCTCTTGCTGCCTTGAAGAAAGTTGTAAGAGCTGGAGTTTGCCTCGATTCCCAGGTGTGGAAGAGGCACTGTCAGCTTCACATGGCTCCCTGAGGTTCCTCTCCTCCCTCCATGCCAAGCTGGGCTGGTACAGGGCCAGGGAAGATGCTGCTTTCTCCAAAGCTGGCAGTGAATGCCGGTTGAGTGCAACAGGTTTTGTTCTAATTAAAGAGGAATCAATTAGGCTGCGAGATATTCAGCCACCTGGTGCTTCTGACTATTTTTTCCTCCTCCTTCTCTTTTTTCCTTAACATGCTGCTGCTGCCTCCAGGGAAGCCATGAATGAAGCAAGACATGTTCCAGTTTCTTGCATTCTTTTAGATTAAAAAAATGCTGTTTGGGAGGAAATCTGTGCAAACCAACCAATTGCAGTGCTGTACATGTCCCTGTGATCTGCAGCTGGCATCTCCTCTGCCATCCATTAGTCCCTCCAGTCAAGCCTCCTGTGTCTCCATCAGCACATGGCACTGACTCCATCAGCAGTCAGTTTGTGCTGCATGAAAAAAAAAAATGATCTGCAGCAATTAAAGAAAAAGCACTGGAAGAGGTGTAATGGGGTCTCATGGGGGGCACGAAGGAGTCCTGCATGCAAGCAAGTCCTTCAGAGACCCAGCTGTGCCAGGCTTTTCCCTGTGAGATGGTCCTTTAGAATCTCTCTGTGCTCAACACAGCACATAAATCAAGAGGAGTGGAGAGCAGCAGCTGCTGCCTTGGGCAGCTCTGGAGTTTGTTGAGCATTGAGTTTCAAGAAAAAGGGGGGGGTCAGCAAGTTCCTCAAGCAACACAGGTAAAAATCAGGCACTGGAGTGGTGGTGAGTGGCAAGGGAGTAGTGGTGGAGGGTTCTGTCCAGGGTGCATGTGATGCTTTTACCCTCAGGTCAGTGCTTTTCTCCTCAGGGCAATGCTTTTGCCACCCATGGCTCTGCCTCAGGGATGGATTGTGAAATCCCTTTGATTTGTCTGAGCACATGATAAAGCACCCTTGCAGATAAATCAGATTTAATATTAAATATGAAAGGGCAAAAAGGGGAGCCTGGGCTTGGATGGTGATGTAAAGGTCACAGAAAGGAGTATTAATGCCATGTCAACTGACATGTACTAAGAAGATCTTTGAATTCTGGGTTTAGGAAGGATTCATTAATTCAGCTGATTGACTCTCTGGAAACCACTGCATCAGATGTGCTAAGAGCAGTGAAAGGAACTCCCTTCTCCTCACTAGTGCCCCTCCAAGAACAAGCTGGGAGGTTCTAAGCTGCCCATCTGACCTCCTGAGTCAACACCTGAGTAAGGGAGAGGCTGACCAGCCTGGAGCCATGCCAAAAGAGACACTGACATCTGAAGCACGATTTGAGCAGCCTGTCTTCCCACAGCTCCTTGCCAAGCTGAAGGAGCCCCTGGCCATGATGACACTGGGAGGGAGGAGCCCAAGGAGCCCACTCCAGGGGAGCTTTGGCCACACATGCTGTGGTGGCTCTAAAACCACATGAAAGGAGCCCCTGATCACCCAAGAACTCAGAGTGAGGGCACGTCCTGCCACACAGGTGGCTGAGCCATGTCGTTGTTGAGGTGGTCACGACACAAAGCAGAGACTTCAAGCAGTCTCAGATAGTAACTCTTTATTTTTGGAAATGGCTGACCTTTTATACACTTTCTAATTGTTTATACTTCTTCTACCCTAACTATTGGCCACAATAATTCAGCATAACACCATTGGTGAAAAGTAACAGTGACTTCAGCTAACTTTCTTGTCCAGCTGCAAAGTTCCCTCCTTATCTTTCTTCAATTCTTCTCTTCTCTTGGTCTCCTTAGTAACAACCTTAGAAAGAGCTCCTTATCAGCTTCTTCTTGCTTCTCAGCTTCTTCTCACTCCTTTAGCTAACAGGCCCGCTGTTAGCCCCTTCCACAGAGCCACAGTCTGCCTTCTGCCTTTTTTCAAGGGTACCTTTTGTACCAGACAGAATAAATCCGTGCTGCTTCCCACCACTGCAGCTCCGTGGGAGTCAGCGTGCTGCCTCCTCCTGCTGCAGATGTGCCAGCCCTACCTGCCTTTCACTGCTGGGCTCCACTGCAGCACACCGGCCCTCCCTGGAGCACGCTGGTGCCTGAGGTGGATGAGTATCACATAGACAGAGGTGTCAGGAGAGCCCCTTCCCCTCTGATCCTCGCTGGGAGCTCTCGGGATGAGTAATCCCCCCCGTGATGGCTTGAGACCACAGACATGGCAGCTGCTGGGGCTGTACCAAAGCACAGGTTCACTCCTTGGCTGAGCAGCAAGGCAAGAGCTTGTGCAATTCCCTGGATAGCTCTGCTGCTTCCCCAGCTGGGAACCTGTCTGTTGGGAGCAACAGAGAGCACAGCAGGGGGAGAAGGCCCTTTCTGGGAAGCAGCTCGTGCTCTGGTGCCCATACCAAGGCCACAGGCTCAGAATGGGGCAGCATCTCCCATGCATTACCTGCTCCATGTTTATAACTACCATAAAAATCCATTGGAAGAAAATAAAGCATTTTTTTTTTTCCCTTCCAGGGGAACTGATGTTGTGGAGTTATGAAGATTTGCCATGTCAGTTCCCAGCTGTACATCTGCAGGCAGACTGGAGAAAGTGCAACACTTAGAAGGACGTGGGAACCAGCTCAGCCCAGGTCCTCACTTGAGGTATGAGGAGCCTGGAGTGATGGATGGATGCTTCTGCAAGCCCTAATTGCATTTCTTACCAGTAGTGTGAGAACACAGCTTGGCCCTGGGGCAGAGGGGATGAAACACCAGCACAGCAGGTGACAAACCACCACTCCCAGGGCTGCCTTCCCTCAGAAACCACCATCAGCTGATTAGGACGTGCAAATCTCCCGTGTAGGAACAGGCTGCTTGCAAGAGCAAGGAAGTGATATTTTAGAGTGTCTAATAAAGGAGCTTAAAATGAAACTCTGCAGAACAATAGCCTGAGCTGATAACTGGCACCCGAGCAGAAAGTCGGGCGGGGGAGCTGTGCCACAATTTATTTCCTCTCTTTTCATTTCATAAGAGGGAAGCAAATCAAAGCAGGCACCTGAGGCATCTCCAGCTGACGCCGGAGGTTTAGTGAATGCTGCCATCCTGCGGGGAAGCCTCTGCTCAGCCTGGGGAAAGCAGGAGGTCCGGGGCAGCCCCCAAAGAAGCAGGGGAGCAGGAGGAGGGCCAGCATCCAAGAGTAAGTGATGGAGCTTTCTCCACCCTCCACCGAAATCAGCCCTGCAGCCCCAGGTAAGCGGGTTATCAGCTCCTTATCTCCACCACAAATCGACTCGTTTTCCCATGACTGCAATCTCCAGAGGCTGCAGGAGCTTCTGTCACGGCCACGGCTGTGTTAATGCAGGGACTCCGGCAGCTGGAGGTCTCCTGGTCTGCCAGCCCGTTCCTATGGAAACAGCTTGGGAGTCTGCCAATTTTCCATAAAGGAGAACGAGTTTGTGTGGCTGAAGTGCCTGTTTGTCAGGTTTAGGGTGTTGCAATTCTAAAGGATGCACGGCCCAACAATGCCAGCAGCACAGGATTTCATGAGCACGCCAAGGTTGCAGACAGCAGCACTGGAACCTCCCCGTTCCATCTCCACAGCAGCCAAGATGAATCACATCCACCCAGCCTGGAGCAAAGCTTGGGAGCCATCACCAGCAATTAAAAGAGTGGAAAAAAAAAAAAAAAAAAAAAAAAAAGAAAATAGCAGATCAAGGAGTCGGTAGCTGTGTCCTCTGTGTGCTGTAGAGAAGTGGATGGGAGACACTGCTGATGTGCAGTGACCCCCGTGTCTGATGATCTCCCATGAGCCTCATCCCAGGCAGGAGCCTTTGTGCTCCCAGACCCTCCTGGGGACAGATTCCCGACAATTTCAGTGAGTGTGCAGAGTTCTTTTTTAGGCAAGGACCCCAAAGGACACAGCGGAGCCGCACCACACACAGAGCCCACAGGAAACGGGTGTCCCACGGGCCCTGGGGGCGCACGGAGGAGGGGAGAAGCCCCCCGGTCCTGAGGACACGGTGGCACGGCGGGGCCGGGGAGGGGACAGGGACATTCGGCGGCGCTGAGGGAGCGGGCCGAGGGCGAGGGAAACACCGTCCGAACCGCACGGGCAGCGGCGGCAACGCGCGCCACCGCCTCAGGCGTCCGCTCCGCCGGGACGCGGCGGGAGTGGCGCTGCCTTTTAGCGGTTGTGCTGCCTCTCCCGCAGCGGAGCGGCCGGGCCGGGCCGAGCCGGGCCGAGCCGGGCCGGGCCGTACGCTGCCCGCGCCGAACATGGCCGCGCCCGGGCCCGGGCAAAGATGGCTGCTGCGCGCCTCCCTGCGCAGGCGCGGGGGGGCGCTCGCGTGCGTCATCAGCGTGCGCCGGCAGCGGCGGCAGCAGCGAGGTACGGGGGTGCGAGGAGGGGGCGGCTGCGGGCCCGGTGCCGGTGCCGGTCCCGGTGGGTCCCTCCGGCCCCGCAGCGGCTGCGCACCGAGTTCAGGCCCCCACGGGCCTGCGTGGGTCCCTCCGGCCCTGCCTGTCCTGCAGCGGCCGCCGGACCCGGTGACCCCCGCGGGCCCAGGGCCGTGGTGCGGCCTCCAGCGCAGGCAGCGCCCCGCGGGCGTTCGGAACGCGCTGTGACCGTGTCCGGGCTCCGCCAGGTCTCTGTCGGGACGGGGCTTCCGCAGGGCAGAACGCGTAGAATAAAAGCCTCGACTCCCGGCTTTCGGTGCTCGCCGCCCTGTCTCCCAGCCCGCCCTCCCGTCCGGTGCCCTCCGGGCTCGGCGGCCTCGTCCGGGCGAGCCCCTCGGGCTCGCGGTGCCGCCACTGCCGCTGGATGCGCGGGCCCGGGGACGCCGGCTCTCCTTTGGGGTGTCGCTGAAGGCGGCAGGTGTTCCCGCAGCCGCTCCTCGTGTGCGGACCGGCCTCCCGTCCCGGCGGCAGCTCCTCAATCACGGGGCTGCGCCGCCACGGGGACCGGGGGAAGGAGCTGCCCTGCTGGGTTCGCTTTCCCCGCGAGGTTGCGCCGCTGGTGAGGAGCCTGAGGATTGCTCCCAAAGCCGGGAGCCTGTCTGGGAAAGCCCGAACGCCGGCCAGCCCCCGCTGCGAGCTCCCTGGGCGGGGCGGAGCGGCCGCTGCGCTGCGGGAACCGAAACTGAAAGGGAAGGGAGCTCGCAGCCATCTTCGGCGGCCGCTCGGTGCCGCTCAGCCGGGACGCGTCCTGCGGGTCGGCGTTTCTTTTTTCCCCTGTCTTTTCTCATAAAATAATTTGGCGTGTGGATGAGACTGAGGTAAGAGCGTTGTGGGTTTTTGTTTTTTTTTTTCCCCCAAAGCCTATTTCATCCTATTTTTGCCCTGCCCTTGGCTCAGGGAGCACTTTGTACAACGGGGTCAGGGCAGCAGTGGGACTCCCTCGGAGCCGGGACCTGTCGCTCTGCACTCAGCCTCCCCATGTTTCTTGTAAAAATAAGTCCCGGTGAAGGCAGCCGAGTGCTGTTTAATGAAAGCGAAATTTAAATTGAGCTTGAGGGAGCTTTATAAAGATGAGACTCGGATCAGAAAAGCTATCTTTGTGACGATAGGTGCTGTAAGGAGGTCACGGAGGAGCCAGGCACAACGGGGTGTGTATCATGTTCCGTGTCTTTATCCTCTCCGTTTTGTAGCAAGTCTTATCGGAAAATTAGAATATGCTGGGCTGGATTCCTTACTGTTAAAAAGCATATTAATGGTTAAGTCTTACCCCTGTACCCCAGGGGGGCAGCACGACTTTGTGTGATAGGGTGAGATTTGGGCTGTAATGGAGAAAAACGTGAATCGTTGCCAGCTGCACACCTATCCGATTTCTCTGCGTGTGATCACTTTCATTCCCCTGTCGTGTGATGTTTTACCTCTACAGGTCACATAGTGTCCAGGGAGGAAACAACATTTGGTGTTTCAGACTGTTGTGGCCGTGAATCTGAAAATAATTGCAAGCCTGTTGCAGCTCTGTTCTGTGTGACCTTGCAAGTTGCTGCAGCTCACCTCCTTGTGTTCCTTTACCTCCTCAATGCCCCCGTTTCTCAGGTTGTAAAGTAGGTCTGAGATTCTTCTCTCCCTTGAGGCAGGGCTAGTGGAGCTTGCTGTGTTTCAGGAGTGCATCCTGAACAGGCCACCCAGCCCCGTGCTGGAATCAAGCCTTACAGGAGCAGAGGGCTGCTCGTGGCAAAGCTGCTTCTTTGGGACCTGCAGTTCGGGGCTGCTGGTTCTCTGCTGGGCAGCCAGAGTTTGCCGTTTGTGTTTTTACAGGGCTAATTTAGACTCTTAGAAAAGTAGGGGGAAAAAAACGGACGAGTGAGAAGATGAGGTGCCTCAGTAGCCGGGAAGCTGTTTAAGCTGCATTTCTGGAATGCTGGCGTCGTCAAAAGACGTTCTGAGTTCCTGTGTTTTTTCTCCCCAGGGCAGGAGAGCGTGGAGTGTGTGGCAGCTGCTCTCCTGGCTCATCAGCAGCCTGGATCCCACGCGTGTCCCAGGAGTGCGCTATGATCAGCGGCGCTGGGCGAGGCAGAGGCTCCTATCTCACCCAGCCAAGGCATAACTGCCCCAGCACTAACCGAGGTCTTTTTAACCACCCTCGTACCCCGCAAGAAACTAATCAGGAAACCTTTTTACACCAGCAGTTCCTCCCAGGGCAGGACGCTGAAGTCTCTGTGTTGCAGGGACGGGGATCACACAAGGAGTGGCGCTCCAGAGGCGGGCGAGCTGCGGCACCGGCTCCTGCAGGCAGAGGTCAGCCCAGCTCCAGCAGGGCTGCGGGCCCTAGGTTCTCCAGCCAGCATCCACGGGTTGAGACTCTGCCTCGCTATTGCCCTCCGCAGCACCATCAGGAGAGCTCCAGGAGAGATTCTGATGCTGTGAGGCTGAATTTCCAAAGACTGTCTCTTGCTGGGCAAGACTATGAGCAAGAAATTCTGACTGTTTTCAGGCAGCTTGGGGAGGGGAGGACTTGCACGGCTAATGATCTGGCACGTAAGCTTAAAACTAAAAAGAAAGAGGTCAACCGTGTTCTGTATAAACTCCTCAGAGAAGGCAAGTTGCACAAAGAGGGAGAGACACCACCACTGTGGAGAATTGCCAGCCCTAGTTCAGGCAGAGAAAGAAGCCCTACTGACCACAGTGCCAGTTGCACGGATCCAGCAAATTGTGAGAGCAGAGGAGAGAGGAGCACGTTTGGCTTGGGAGACACAGAGATGGCTGAGACAAAGGAGAAAATCTGCAACTACTTGTTCAGTGTGGTGGAAACAACAGCTCTCAATCTTGCCAAAAACATTGGGTTTTCGAGGGCTAAGGATGTTAACGCATTTCTTAGCGCTCTGGAAAAGCTGGGAGATGTCCACAAGCAGAACGCAACTCCACCACGATGGTCCCTGACAAACAGGAAACGTGAGAGGATGCAGATGAGGCTGAAGGCCAGCACAATAATGCAGATGGCAGATGCCACACCTCCCGAGTCAGGTCTTCCCTCTTCCTTTGTCCCTCCGTGTCCCCCGGAGGTGACTGCAGCTTCGCCAGCAGCGGTGAAAGAAGAAGAAGAAAGTGCCCAAAATGAGCAGCAGCCTTTGGGGCAAGCTGGTCAGGGCAGTGTCAGTGACACGGAAGCAGATGCATCTGAGGACACTAAGCCTGACTTCTCCAGTTTGAGTAATTATGATAACTCAGAAAACAGCAAGTGGACCACAGATGATATCCCAGATAATCTGAATGCTATCAGCAAGCAGCCTGATAAGTCAGAATGCATCATGGATTCTCAGTCTTCCCCCAGTTATGCTGCCCAGTTCGAAACTGCTTTCCCATGTACACCTGCAGAGAAACTGATAGCTTGTCAGGAGAAGAACCCAGTGAGTGGCCTTACTGAATATTCCCAGTACACATACCAACACTGTGATTTCATCATGCTGGAGCAGAATGGACCCTCTCATGAGCCACGGTAAGAAAATGTCCTGCCTTTTCTGAGCTCTTTTTCCATAAAATGATTTGACTTAAACTGAGTTCACCCACTCAACTGTCCTGAAGGGGCCTGCTGTTAATGTTCCTTACGTTTCAGAAGGATTAGCCTAGTTGATTCCTTGCATCAGCTTAAAAAATAAAGCAAGGCTAAAATTTAACCCGAGGCAGCCCGGTTTTGGCATTCCTCATTCTGAGCAGCAAAGATGGGATTCATTTCTTCACTAGGTCCCATCTAATTACTTGCCTTCAATTTGACCATAGGGGGGGAAATTGGTATTTCTAAACTGCCTCTAAAGATGCTTTCACCCTGGAAATGGTGTAAAGGGAGCCCAGAACAAAGTACTTGGGTGCAGGTGTCTTTAAGTTAAAAAAGGTGGCCCCAGTCTGGACATTTCTGTGTTGTAGCAGGTCAGAGGCAATTCTCTGAGCTGGGCATGTGGCATGACACTGCAGTTGGCTAAGTCAGTCTCTGGAGTCCCTTGCAGAACCATGGCTGTTACTGAGCATAAGTGAGACCAAGAAAATCTCCATATGTGCCACACTGGAACATGTCAATAGATCCACTAGACGGGAAAATTGGCCTGATTTCTAAAGATGGAGTCCCAGGGTTTTGTTATTTTGTGGTTTTTTTGTTTGTTTGTTTTTTTAAAGAAAGAATCTGAATGGATTCAGCGCCATAATCCCTCTCCAGATCTGGTTTGATCCACTCTCCTTGGAAGCAGATTTCCAGGGCTGGAGGATGGAAGATCAACTTGTTTGTTAGAGGTCACAGGCATGGGGGAGGCAGGAATGTCAAAAGGCAAGAGGTTTATGTGAGGCAGCACCTTTCTGAGATGGATGCCCTGGATAGCCACGGAGAATGCCAGAAGGAGGGGGTGCAACTGAAACAGTGCAGGCTGCTTTTGAGCTTTCTTCTTCCTGGCCAGGAACCACAACAGAGCTGCTGCCTGCATACAGTCATTGCCTGTTTCTGGCACCTGTGGTGGAACAAGGCAATTTGTCCTGTTCCTTCAGAACAAAACGTGGAGCTGCTCCTCTGTTGTGAACAGCTCTGGAAATGTAATGAAACAAGGCCCAGATGCAGTGCTGCTCGGGTACCCTTGGGATTTTTGTCTTCTGCTCATGACAGCCTGGATTTACTCTCCCAGCTGGGAGCTGGCTGTTTTTTCTCCTTTGAATTCCACGAGCAGCCTTGCTTGCTCTGAGAAGACCACACTTCTGCTTCTCAATATGCCCCTTTGGTTTTCTCTCTCTCAAAGGTTCAAGTTCCAGGCAGTGATCAACGGGCGCCAATTCCCACCAGCAGAAGCAGGGAGCAAAAAATTGGCTAAGCAGGAGGCAGCAGCTAATGCCATGAAGGTCCTGATGAGTGAAGTAGAGAATGGAAGGCACAGTGGAATTAAATGTGAGGAGCCATTTCCCTCCAACAGCTCGGAACCAGAATTGGTGAGTCCTGTTCTCTTTATTTTGTGAGGCTGCTCAAACAGTATTGAGTCTGGCACTGATTTCCTCCATCTTCTTGCTGTAGCCTTTGCAGCTGGAGCCAGAGCTGTCATCTGCAGCAGCTGCTCCCCTCAGCCTGCTTCCTGGGAAGCATCCTATCAGCATATTAATGGAGTATGGTCAAAAATCAGGGAACATAATTGAATTCCAGCTGCTCTCTCAGGAAGGCCCACCTCATGATCCTAGGTATGGCATATTCTTGTCAGCTTTGAGGGAGGGTGGAAACTCTTTCTTCACTGTCCTTCCCCTTCAGCAGTCCACATTCCTGGACTTGTCACTGACCTAGCTGAGTGCTCCTCTTAGCCAAGGATTCTGGGCATGGCTTGTCCAAGATATCTAGTTCCACAAGGAGACCCAAAGTGATGCCCTTTCTCAGAGAAAGGATGCCAGAGCAGGAGGAGGTTCCAGTCCTGTACCCTTCCTGGAGGTGCTCTACTGGAAGTGTTTAGGGCCATCACAGTAGATTTCAATTGAAGATAAATTGGAGATAACCTAAAAGGATTTACCTGGAAGTGGGGCATGGGGATAATAACCAGATTGAGACACCTGTGGTTAACACTTTTCATGTACTATAATGTCCTGTCAGGTTCAGCTACTGTGTGAAAATGGGTGACCAAATTTTCCCTGCTGTGGTAGGAAACAGCAAGAAGGGAGCAAAGCAAATGGCAGCAGAAGTTGCTGTGAAGATTCTTTCTGGAGAGTCTGTACCCCATGTCTTGCCTGAACAGGTATAAAGAGCTTTTTTATAAGACCCAAGTGTTTGGAATTGGGTGTTTCCCCCCTTTTGTTTCCCATTCTGCTGGATTTCACCCCACAAGGTCATGTGGGGCAGAGGTTTGCTGCTGCTCTTGGCCTGCACTCAGTGCAGCTGCTCAATGTTTAACAGTTTTCTCCTGTCTTAACTCTGCCCTAGCCTGTTGTGAAGCATCACAGTGACCAGTCCATGCCCAATATTGCCACTCCAGAGGAATCCAAAGTGGTGAAAACGAAGGGTGTTGGGGAGCTCATCAAATATCTTAACGTCAATCCTGTCAGTGGCCTGCTGGAATATGCCCGTTCCAATGGGTTTGCTGCAGAGTTCAAACTCATTGACCAGTCAGGACCTCCCCATGACCCCAAGTAAGTAGCAGCATCTGGCAGAAGGAAATTTTGTGCTGCTGCTGTTGTCCTAGGAAAAGGGCAGAAAGCTCAAAATCGCTGATGCCTTTTGAGATGGCAACAGGGCTAGTTGCTACCTCTGCCAAATCCTGTCCCTCTGATTCCCTCCTCTCTCCACTCTGAGAATGTAAAAACCAAACTGAAATCCACAGGTTTCTTGGTCTCCTTGTAGGTTTGTGTATCAGGCGAAGGTTGGAGGCCGCTGGTTCCCAGCTGTAACTGCACACAACAAAAAGCAGGGCAAGCAGGAGGCAGCTGATGCAGCACTCCGAGTCCTGATTGGGGAGTCAGAGAAGACTGAGCGCATGGAAGGGATGAGTGTCACTGAGGTAAATCTTCTGCCAAAGCTGGGGTTGTGTTTGTAGTCCTGCCTATCCCCCTCCTCTCAGTCCAGCCAAAAAATGCTTTCAAAATCAACAGTGATTCCCTTTGTTCTCTGCAGCTGTTGATAACCTGATATGGTTTTCCTGAAGTGGGTTAAATGTTTTCTCAGGGCACAGGCATACCCTTCTGTCCTACAGGCCTCTGCTTTAGGGCTAAATTATTATCAGGTTCTTCCACAAGCGTTCCTGTGGTAGAATAGGAACATGCTTATTTTTAATTATAACTTTTTTTTATTATTCCTTCCAAATTTCTTTGTGCTGCATTAAAAATTGTGTGTCAGCTCAAAAAATCCATGCATCAGATAAACGCAAAGCCCTGGTTGTGTCAGGATGGCTGTCCCAAACTTGGGCTGATATACATCACACTTAGAGTGTTGTGATCTCTGAAAAGCCTCATTCCAGGCAGTGCAGCTGGGGCTCTAAATAGCAAAGCCATCAGGGAGGATTTGTCAGTCAGCAGTGCTGGAGGAGATGAGTTGGTCTGCACTGGAATGACTGCATTCTCCTCACAGGCAGCCAGAGGAGGAATTCCTCCAAAGCCAGGAACAGATTTCCTTGGCTGAGTCTCTGGAAATAGGCGGGTTAGTTTTGTTCCTTCTTGCTCAGGGTTTTCCCTGGCATTCTCAGGAGGCCATTCCTCAGCCCATGTCGCTTGCTGCTGTCTCCGATGCGGCTAAAGCAGAGCTCAAAGCCTTGGATGAGGCTTTCCCAGAAATACCTAAAAGAACTTCACCCACCCCTTGACACAGCACTGCCCAAAGCTCAGAGTTTTCTGCCTTCTGCTTGGAAAGGCAGAAGGACCTGCTCAGGAGCTGTGCTGTTGTCCCCATCGCAGCTCCCTGTGAGCGGCAGCACCCTGCACGATCAGCTGGCCATGCTGAGCCACCAGCGCTTCAACTCCCTCACGGCTCGCGTCCAGCACAGCCTGCTCGGCCGCAAGATCCTGGCTGCCATCATCATGAGGAGAGGAGATAAGGGCTTGGGAGTGGTGGTCAGCATCGGAACAGGTATGAGCAGCTCCTTCCTGTCGCCCTGGTTATCTAAAGCCTTCTGAGTTTACATTCTTGTAGAGAACTTTCTCACACAACTTTTTGTAAATAACCTGTGTTTTTTGCATTCTTTCATAGAGGCGGAGAAATTTGATGTACAGGTAGTTTGTCCAGTGTCGTTGGAGAGGTGGCACGTTCACCCTCCAATCCACTGGCATCTTTTGAGAACTATAAAAGATTGGAGTCAGAAAAAATAAATTAGTCTCTTCATCATGACCAAGGCTGTGGTGCGTTGTTTTTGCTTGTGTCATCTGGTGACATCTTCCAGCACGCTCGGAACTCTCCATGCTAGGTTTCCTTGTCAGCCACGGCTCAGAAATGGTTGTTGCTGTAGGCTTCCTCAGAGAGGGTACAGAATGTACCACAGAACGTTCCCAGGGCTCACATGGTGTCATGAGTGATCTGGTTAGAGAGAGAGAACATAGCAAATGTGCCCGCAGCTATATTGCTCTTAAATCTTTGCTTGCATTGCTGTGTCCTGCTCTGTGCATCAGAGCGTGGGTTCCTCATGTGCCGGAGCACACGATCCCCCAGCTTCTCCCAGCTGCACGTACCTGATCTCCCCCCCCTGCTTTGCTGCCAGGCTCCTACCTGGAGTGATGGGCTGAAAAGCCCTCGGGAAGGTACAGCCCCCCAAAACTCATGGAAGTTTAAGTCTGTCTGTCCCTAAAGGGATGTCCCTTTATTTTCTTAACTGCTTGTGATAGTGATTTAATAGGCAGGGTGCTGGTGCTGCTGCTCGAGAGCCCAAAGAAGTAAGACTTCCTCCCTCTGTCTCTGAAGCCATCTTGACTTTGATACCTGCCCTGTTATTTAATTCTTTATATGTTTGTTTGTTTCAGGTAATCGCTGTGTGAAAGGGGAAGAGCTAAGCTTGAAGGGAGAGACAGTAAATGACTGTCATGCAGAAATCATTTCTCGAAGAGGCTTTGTGAGGTGAGAAAAGGGGAAACTCAAAAGGAAAAGGAGAGGGGCTTGCCAGGAGCTGCTCTCCCATTCTGGAGGGATGTGGCTGAAACACACCCCTCGATTTTTGCTGTGCTGAGAGATGCTGTGATCCTCAGACACCGTTTACTGACGTGTTGAATAGAGGGAAGTTATTTCTGATAAGAAGGGGCCATACCTGAATGATGCCCAAATAAGTACTGAATGGGAGACTTGCCAGGAGCCCAAGGGCTGCATCTGATGTACTTAATATTAAGCCTCCTGCTGAAGCTGCTGGGCTGATATGCAGGGTGCTCTCCAGCCTGAGCACAGCTCCTGCCACACCAAGCCACTGCAGGCTTGTTCTCCTGGCCTTTCTGGGTCTGGGTGTAGAAGGATTCAGGAAAACATACTGCATATGTTTGCTTTGATAATGAACATGTTTTTCAGAGGCTGGAAAGGGTTTTCCCAACTAAACTACACAATTCTTCTCTTCCTCTTCTCCTCCCACATTCCCTGTGGCAGTTTTTAGTTTTTGAAAACTAAAGTGAGATGAAGTTGGACTGCTTGGTTAACGTCTGTCCTTCAGTTATGAACAAAAAAATCAGCTGCTTCCTCCAAGCCTTTGTGTGCTGCCACTGTGCCCTGCATTCCTCAGCAAGGGAAAATGTTGAGGACAGGTCTCTGGGAAGTGATGAATCAGGATTGCATCTTGTTTACTGTCTGTTTCAGCTGTTAATCTTGACAGCGGTGGCTGCTCTGGCACAGCAGAGTGAACTCTGCATCTCCTTGCAAAATCAGTCCCTGCACAGGCTCTGCTCAAGGACTGTCTGGGAGGCTGCAGTTCTTCTTTAGTCCTTGACATGATGTTGGGAGACCTCAGGGTTTTCCCTGGCCAGAAGCAGCCATAAAAGACCCATCAGTGTAAACAGATCATGGGCTCCTTCTAATACCACTTGAATTCAGCTGCCTGCAGGGTTGTTCACTTTTGAAGCAAACTTGCTGCTGACTAAAGGTTCTGTTAACAACCTTGAAGTCTTCCTTACATTGGGATCAGACTCATGTGAGCAGCACCCAGCCAGGCTCCTTCTTTTCTCCTGCCAGAGCTTCCCTCGGCTTCCTGGACAGGATGCTGCTTTTCTACTGCTTGTCCTCTGCATGGCAGAAAAATCTGCTGGATT
The DNA here is from genome assembly GCF_026979565.1 of Vidua chalybeata. Taxonomy (NCBI): domain Eukaryota; kingdom Metazoa; phylum Chordata; class Aves; order Passeriformes; family Viduidae; genus Vidua; species Vidua chalybeata. The sequence continues at coordinate 2,310,038 of NC_071558.1, forward strand.
TTTTGCTCTTTTTTTGCATCAAGCATTGTTCGTTGGCTTCCCAGGCATCCTCAGCCAGAGCTCCTGGTCTCTGCTCTTCCATGTGGCAGGAATGGGTGTCGTGGGACCCTGCCCGTCAGTTGAAGCACTTCTTGCCTGAGGAGCAGAGCAGCCTTTTGACAGGATGGTGTTTTTTTCAGGTTTCTTTACAGCGAGCTGATGAAATATGACCCGTCTAATCCTTCCTCTACAGAGGAGAGCATTTTTGAGCAAGCGGGAGGGAAGAAACTCAAAATAAAGAGCAGTGTTACCTTCCACCTCTACATCAGGTTGGTGGGGGGGGGTTGGATGACTGGTGTCAGCAGCACTGACACACCCCTGGCCCTGGCTGTTTCCTGTACAGTCAGTGCTAACCAGGGAGGGTTTGTTCTCTAGCACAGCACCGTGTGGAGATGGAGCACTCTTTGATAAATCCTGCAGCGATCAGGCGAGCGAGGTGGGACAACCCCAACATCAGCCTCTCTTTGAGAACCCCAAGCAAGGCAAGCTGCGGACCAAGGTGGAGAACGGTGAGTGCAATCACTCCCTGCACCATGGGGTGGCTTCAGTCCTCTCCTGGGAGCCTTTCTGGTGCTCCAGAGCTTCCCTATCCCTCTCTGTGTGCTGTTGTGAGATCTGAAGCATTGAGGAACCAAAAGAGGTAGATACAAGGCTTTAGAGAGTCCCTTTCCCCTTCCCAGGACGGCTTTAGAGAGAGTCCCAGTCCCTTTCCCCTTCCCAGCTCTTTCTCTTGCACTGCCACACTTGTGAAGTTTGCAGCTGAAGTTTGATGAGAAGCTCAGATCTAGGTTTGTGTCCTGCCTTTCAAGCCAAGTTCTATTCTGCTTCAGCCATGTTGAAAATTACTCATCAGTACCCAATACTGATGAGTAGGATGAGTATGAACCTGGTGTCACACTCATCAGTACCCAATACTGATGAGTATGAACCTGGTGCCAGACTCTGGCTATCCAGAAGTGTCTTGTGAGGTTGCTGCTGGGGTTTTGATTTGTTGCATACCTGACACTATACAGAAAAGCTTTTTTCTTCTCTTGTGCAGGGGAAGGTACCATTCCTGTGGAGTCAAGTGACATTGTGCCCACGTGGGACGGGATCCAGCATGGGGAACGGTTACGAACCATGTCCTGCAGTGACAAAATCTTACGCTGGAATATTCTTGGCTTGCAAGGGGCATTGCTGTCACATTTCCTGGAGCCAGTTTATCTCCACTCTGTTACACTCGGTGCGAAACCCTCTGTCCTTCCAGGGTAAAACTAGGCTGCAGTGACAGCTCGTCTCACTCCCCAGTGTGATGGCAAAGTTTGTTTGTGGAGGGTGTAGGAGTAACAGACTGAAATGTCTTTCTTGGCAGAGCTGGTTGAAAATGCAAAAGGAGTCTGTGGATTTTAGGCTGTGGGTAGAGTCAGTGTGTCTGCAAAGTTCTGGATTTTTAGGAAGCACATGTGATCTAGGAGAGTGAGACAAAAACTGCATGTTTGTGTCTTTAGTGATAAATGTTGCTGTCTGTAGGCCATTGTCTTACACACGCAGGATACATGTAGCTATGATCCACATGCTGTGAGTTTTTGGGAGCCTGTGAGCAGTGCTGCACTTTTTGGGGCTTGGCCAATCCATCACCTGTGCCATCCTGTTTCCTCACACCTTTACTTCTGTCTCCACAGGTTACTTGTACAGTCAGGGTCACTTGACCCGTGCCATCTGCTGCCGTATGGAGAGGGAGGGGAGCACACTGAAGGAAAAGCTCCAGGCTCCATATCACATTAACCATCCTGAGGTACTGCAGCTGCAGCACTTCTTCATCTTTGTCCCCCATTCCTTTGCCTGTGGGTTTGGGGGTCCCTGAGGCACTCTGCAGGGAGGGTCGTTGTGCAGCAGCCCTCCAACCAGGAGCAAGAATTAGTGACCAGAAACACAGAATCATACAGTCAAGGGATATCCTGAGTTGGAAGGGACCCACAATGTCTCATCAGGTCTAGCTCCTGGCCCTACACAGGACAACTCCAAGAACCTGCCCTCTTTTTGTCACCCCACAGTTTGGGGGTTACTGGCAATGTCTTAGTCTGGAAAAAAGGACATTAAGTTGCCTCTCTAGCCTTCAACTCCGTAAGAACCTTTTCCTTGCGGCTCTGGGAAGTTTGGGATGAGCTGAAACTGTGAGGGATGAAAGGGGCAAGAGACTCAGGCAGCAGGACCAGGTTAAGCTTCCTTCTCGTGCAGGTTGGGCGAGTCAGCGTGTATGACTCTGCAAGGCAGACAGGCAAGACGAAGGAGTCATCAGTGAACTGGTGTCTTGCTGATGAAAGCGAAGTTGAAATCTTGGATGGCACCAAAGGGAAAGTAGATGGGTAAGAAGAGCTTTTCCTGACACTGCCTTTTCCTGACACTGTCTGAGGGAAGGGGGGCAGCTCTGAGGTGGGGAGTACACTCTGCACTGTTACAGCACCCTACACGTGGGGAGGGTTGGATAGAGGAATTTTAAACAGACATAAGCAAGCACTCCTGAAGGAAAACAAAATGTTGCCCTGCCTGGACCCTACCACTGAGCCCTGCCAAGCCCAGGGCTCCTCCATCACGGGATTTTCCCTGAGCCCCCTGCTTCTCTTGGCTCTTCTCAGTGTCCTGTCCCTCACTGCTGTCATTTTCTTCCTTCCCAGGGTGAAGCTGGAGGTGTCTCGTGTGTCCAAGAGGAAAATATTCACCCTGTTCCAGCAGCTCTGTGCAAAGAACGAGCGCAAAGACCTGCAGGGCTTCTCTGTGTACTCGGATGCCAAGGAGGCAGCCACAGCATACCAGGCAGCCAAGCAGTGCTTCTTCAGCACGCTGGAGGAGCTGGGCTATGGCAGCTGGATCCGCAAACCCCAAGAGGAAGAAAATTTCTCTGTCCTTGATGTGTAAGGAGTGGGGTGTTAACGTGCACGGGCTGCGCATGGCTGTGCTCATCCTCCTCTCACCACGTTTTTGGAGTGGAATCAGGACTGTGCAGCAGTTTCCTCGTAGGCCTGGCTGCCTTGTCACTGTCACTCAGACCCTGCGTTTTTAAAATATGCATGTAAATTATTCTCCTGTTTTTTAAGCAAGGGCAGGCTCAGTCCCCATTTGCTTTTTTATAGTTTTGTCCCTCCTTTATTGTTTTTTAAAGAAGGTACAAGAAACCAGAGGAATTTTCAAGACTGTGAGCTTGAAACCTTTGGACCATGTTCTGCAAATCCCTCTGGCAGGTTTTGAGGCAAATTTTCTCCTTTGAGATTAAAAAAAAAAGAAAAAAAAAATCAGGCTGTTGACTGGTTTTCTGTGTCTCTGTTGGAAGATGACTGGCAGCCCAGCCAAGCTGGGACAAGGGACTGACCTCTGCAATGTGCAGCCATAGGACCAGCATAACATTCTGCATTAATAACAAAAAAGAAAGTTTCAGCATTGTTGGACATGGGTGTGTTAAATGCTGCTGAGGTGAAGAGGGGTCCATGGTGGGGTTTGGAGAGGGACAGAGCATTTGAGATGAGTTAGTATTTGCTGAATGATGAAGGGAGCCAGGTAGAGTTTGGAATTGAGCCTCTTACCTCAAGCACAGGGATCACTGGGCAGGGCTGGGCTCTGAAATGCTGGGGCAGAGCCCTCCCAGCTCCTTCCCTCGCTCTAGGAAAGGGTGGGGTGTCTTGTCTCTGGCCTCTGGGCACCAGGGGTGGCTGCAGGCCCTGTGCTGTGTCTGTGTCTGAGCTGAGCCACATGCCAGAGATGCTGGTGGAAGGTGAGCAGTAGCAATGCTGTTGCCATGCAGCAGCAGTTTGTTGGGTGTTGTTGAAGCAGCCCCTTTCCCTGTATGAGGCAAATGCTGGCTTTGCCTGGGATGAGAGCCTGTCCTGTCTCATATGAGACAGAGACCAAAAGACCTGTTAGCATGGAAGTACAGCCCAAAGTGAGGAGCTGAGAGCAAGAGCCCAGCTCTGGCTGTGGATCTCCACAGGACAGCTGAAGGCAGCCAGGCTGGGGCCAAGCAGGGTCACAATTGCTGAAAGTCTGGCTGTTAGTTCACCCTGCCTGCAGCTGCCCCTGGGCATCCCCTGCCACACAGAGCTCTGAGGGGAAGGAACTGCCTTGGCACCCAGCCCAGAGCAGGGCTGGGGGGGCTCCTCTGTCTGCAGCTGCTCAGGGAGCTGTGCCTGAGGCTATGGGGGCTCCTGCTGTGCTCCCCACACCTTCCCAATACTGATAGAACTCCACTCCCCACTGGGGCACAGCAGGACCCCCCCATCCTGCACTCACCCGAGGTTGGACCAACAGCAGAGGAGACGCAGAGGTGGGATGAGCTGGGACAAGCACCTGGCATGGGGCTGCTTTAGGAGCAAAGCTCTTAACATTTAGGTATTGGGGTGCACCCCTGAGCTCCAGGAGCAGCAGCTGCAGCAGCTGGGATTTCTCTGGCTGGGTGAGGTGCCGGGATTTAAATTAATTTCTAGCATGCAGCTTCCCCTGGCCCTGTGTGTTGCCAGGCCCTGCCAACACCACTCCCCCCAGCCCTGGGGATTAGTGGTATTTATAGCAAGCACTCCATCTCAGTTTTCCCCAGTGAGGCCAATTCCTGCTGGCCAAGGGAGTGCAGGCAGTGCTGCTGGCCATGGTGTCAGCCCAGTGACCCACGGTCAGCAGCTCCCAGCTTGAGTTGATGAATTGTGTTTTCCTTTTCCATTTTGTGCCTGCTCCTGGCTCCAGCACACTGAGCCTGGAGTGGAACAGAAGATGGAGCTGGAGCAGCCCCTGGCACTTGCTGCCCTTGCCCTGCCTGCAGGTAGGACCTAAAAGTAGCTCTTCCTGCTTGGTCCATGTGTTCACCTCGGAGCCAGAGCTGAGCAGTTCTATCCTTCTCCCCATGCCTCCACTCCTGCTCTGTCATCTCCTGGGAGCCCCGGAGCTGGCACAGGGCTTGGCAGCACCAGCCTGGAGCCAGGGGCTGCCCACTGAAGCTGGGGCTGTGGCCCCACGTGGCCTGAGAGGAGATGCAGTGACTGGTGCTCCCAGGAGCAGAGGAGAGAGCTGAGCACGTCCCCATGGATCAGGTTTCATGCTTCTATGCTCTCTCCCTCGCCAGCTGGGATTTTCCTCTTACAGAGATGATGCCTTCCTAGCCTCTTACCTCGGTCACAGGCAGCCAGAGTCACCCCAGCCCTGGCTGCATCCTGCTCTCTCAGGCCTGCAGAGCACAGTGTAGGATGAAATGACACCAGATGGAACCAGCCCGGTCCTGTGGGAGTATTTATTGGTTTGCAGGGGCTGCCTGAGCCCAGTACCCAGCTCTCTGGCCCTGGGACTGGCCACTCCCCATGCTATTTGGAGGTGGGGGTGCCCTGGCCAAGCTGCAGCAGGGAGTTGGTGGTGTAGTTCTGGAAGAGGGGCTGCAGGAACATGCCTATGGTGCCAAAGACACAGACGAAGACGAAGATCCATAGGAAGAGGCGGTCGATGACCATGGCCACGTACTTCCAGTCCTCGCTCACCTGCATGGGGCCAGGAAAAATGCTGGGTCAGGCTGGGGCCTAAAGCAGCGCCTGACGCTGCCCCGACTGGGAATTTGGCATATCTTCAGAGGCTCAAATCTGCTCCCTCAGCACTGCAGTTCCTGGGGCTGCCTGCCAGCCTGCCGTGGGCCTCATGGGGCTCACTCCCCCTGCTGCTGTCACCCACACTGCTGAGCCCAGGAAACATTTCCCCAGTGAGCAGAGCTGGGTGGGGGGGGGGAAACTCTGCAAAATCTGCAGCCTGACTGCCGTGCAGGGCCAGGCCTCCTGGGTTTCCAGAGCAGCTGCTTCAGCCTGGGACTGCAGTGGTGGGTCAGGGATCAGTGATGGACCTCACTGGGCACGGGGCTGGGCAGGGACCCCCTCGGTGCCCGTGCACATCACTTCCTATGGTGCAGCCGTGAGCCAGAACACACTGTGCACCCCGCAGCTCTGGCCACCCCTGAGCACTGCCCGCTCCCCGACGCACACCGCCCAGCTCGACTTACGCTCTGATCGTCATCCTCGCTGCGCATGTGGTCAGCGATGAAGCGCACGCCGTCCACCGCCTCCTCCAGCCCGCAGCCGCAGCCCGCTGCGGGGCCCGCTGCCTGCCCGCGCCGCTCCCGGTAGCCGTTGAGCCCCTCGGCCTTGGCAGCACCAGGGTTGGCGTAGCAGGTGCAGGCGCGGGCGCCGGCCTGCACCAAGAGAGTGGCGGCGGCGGCGCGTTCCTGCGTGTGCCGGCGCTGGCGCAGGCGCTGGCGCGCGCAGCTCTGCCGCGGCTGCTTCATGAAGAGCAGCGCCGGGAGCTTGTGCAGGAAGAGGGTGCGGACCCAGGGCGGCATGGTGTGCGTGGTGGGCGAGCGGTGGTGCACATTGAGGACACAGACGCTGGTGACGATGGAGAAGGTCACCAGCACCATGGTGAACATGAGATACTTGCCCACCAGCGGCACGTCCAGCGAGGTGGGTGGCACGATCTTGGAGATGAGCAGGAGGAAGACGGTGAGGGCGAGCAGGACGGAGATGCAGAGTGTCATCTTCTCGCCACAGTCAGACGGGAGGTAAAACACAAGGATGGCCAGGGAGGTAATGAGGATGCAGGGGATGATGAGGTTGATGGTGTAGAAGAGCGGCTTACGCCGAATGATGAAGTCGTACGTGATGTCCACGTAGGTGGAGTCATCGGGGTTCTCGTTGCGCCGCCCCGGCAGCGCCACGATGTCCCACTCGCCGCTGGGTGTGAAGTCATCCAGGCTGGCCACCTCGCTCTTCAGCACCAGGTCAATCTCGGTGCGGTCGTAGGTCCAGGAACGGAACTTCATAGTGCAGTTCTGCTGGTCAAAGGGGAAGTGCTTCACCTCGATCTTGCACGCGCTCTTGTAGATGGCAGGCGGCAGCCAGAAGATGCTGCCATCGTAGGAGATCACTGCGTTGGAGTAAAAGGAGACCTCGTACATCCCATCGGCGCTGGGGTGAAGAGAGGTGCTGTCAGTCCCGTCAGCCCGGCAGTGCAACACGGCCCCCTGCCCTGGGTGGGGCTGGGGAACACACAGCACCCCCAAAAAATGACCTACTTGTTGTAGAGCACCACATCAGGCAGCCAGATGTGCTTGGAGGGCAAGCGGACCTTCTTCATGTTGTCAAAGTCCTCAGGCTTCCACGTGAGGCGATAGTCCTCCCACTCCTGAGGACAGGGGGGGCATCAGGGGGGGCCACAGGACGGGGGCCTGGGGCAAGGGGGTGGTTCAGGACAGGGGGGACACAGGGGTCCCACTCAGGCTTTATGGGGGGCTGTAACAGAGTTAGGGTCCCACACAGGATGCATGGGATATAGGGATGGGTCTCAAGGCAGGGGCTGGGGAGTCCCGAGGCAGGGTGGACATAGGGGTCTCAGGGCCACGTCAGAGCCCAGGGTGCCCACCTGGGTCAGCCAGACATTCGTGGTCATGATCTGCTCCCGCTCGTGCTGCAAGAGAGACAAGGGCCCGTCACCCCCAGGCTGCTGGGAGGGTTTGGGGCCCCTGGCTTGCCCAGGGGGTTGGGGAGGGAGCAGAGTCCTGGCCAACTCACCACGCTGATGAGCTGCGCCAGCGACACCATCAGCTGCACGGTCACCAGCTCAGAGCCGTTGGTGGCCGGCCGGATCAGCTTGTTATAGCGAGCGGGGTCCAGCAGGTACTCCACCAGCCGCTCCTCCGTGTCCGTGCCCAGGCTCCCTGGGGCATGGCAGAGCCTCAGCCCCGTGCTGGCGGGCAGGGCCCCCCCAAAAAAAAGGGTCCGGGGACCCCCCCACCCCGGGATAGAGCCGGTACGCGGTGCCTGGCAGCCCCGAGAGCAGGAACGGCGGGGTGCACGGGGATGGGGTGTGGGTGTCACGGAGGGCACGGAGCGGGGAGAGAACGGGGGCTCCTCTCTGCCCTCCCCTGCCCGTTCGTGACACCCCCTCTCCCCTGCTCGGGCTCGGTCCCTGCCCACCCCTGGCACCGCCTCGGAAAGACGGAGCCCACGGCGGCCGCAAAGCCCCGCGGCGCTCGGGGAGCGCCGGTGGCACCGCGGAGCTGCCGGTACCGGCTCCACCCGGGAGCCTGTGCAACAGGCGCAGCCCCCCGGGCCCGGGCCGCTCCTGCCCGGTCCCCTCCATCCCGCAGAGCCCCCGGCACTTACGTCTGAGGGCAGCGAGGAGGCAGAGGACGCGGAGCAGCGCCATGGGGGCGGCCCGGTGCCGCCGCCGGTACCCGGCGCTGTCCGCGGTTCTGGCCGGGCGCTGTCCGAGGTGCTGGAGCCGGCGGCGGCGGCCCGGGCGGGGCGGCCCCGGGCGGGAGGCGGTGCCGGGCGCTGCGCCGGGGCCGTCCCGTGCTCCGGCTCCGTCGCCGTCACCGCCGCCGTCAGCGGCCCCGGGGCCGCCCCCGCCTCCGCCCCGCCGCGGCCCGGGGACACGGCGGAGGGGTCTGAGCTCCCCCGGCCCGCCGCTCCACCGGGGTCCCTGCACGGGGCCGGCGGAGCCCCGGGCTGGGATCCGAGCGGGAGGGCGGAGCGGCGGGAGAGCTGGCGGGTGGAACCCGGTACCGGAGCCCCCGCGGCCCCACCGTACACCCGTAGCGGCGGGGGGGGGTCTCGGAGCCGGGAGTGCCGGGCCTTGGGCAGCCCCGTCCCGCCGGGCTCCGGCCGTGCCCGGTGCGCCCCCCCCGCCCTCCCCGTGACCCCCCGTGACCCCTCCCGGGCAGGGGCGGGGCTCCGCCGCCGGGCCCCGCCCCGCTTCCCCGGGGCTTTACCGGGCGTCACTTCCGCTATGTCGCGAGACGCTTCCGGCGGGGCGGCCCCGCCCGTTCCGGCGACGGCACTTCCGGGAGCGGGGCCGTCCCGCCGCCATCTTGGGCGGGCTCCGGGGCTGCGGCGGCGGCGGCGGCGGAGCGGGTCCCTCCATGGGAAGATGCAGCGGGCGGGGCCGGAGGAGGCGGCGAGGGCGCAGGCGGCGGCGGGGGGACCCGGGCGGAGCGGGGCCGAGGTGGCGGCGGCCCCCGCCGGGCGGCTCCTGAGGCGGGAGCTGCGGCTGCTCGAGTCCATCTTTCACCGCGGCCACGAGCGGTTCCGCATCGGCAGCGCCTGCCCGGACGAGATCAGCTGCGAGTTCGTGCCGGGGGCCGGGGCCCGTGCCGGCGCCTCTGCCTCCCGGGGGCCGCCGCCGGGACCCGTCCGTATTCACTGCAACATCACGGTGAGGCCCAGGGGTGCGGCGGGCCCAGGCACCGCGAGGCGGCCCCGGGACCGAGCGGCTCCTCCGTGGCGGGTACGGGGCTGCCGCCGTTGCGGCGCAGGGTGAGCCGGGCCCGTGCCCCAACGTCCCGGGGCGCGGGGGGTGGCTGCCCCCGTCCGCCTTGCGAGCTCCTCGGGGCCGCGGCTCACGCCGAGCAAAGGCACGGGGCAGTGCCCGGCGGCGGGGTGCCGGTGCCGGTGTACGAGAGCCGGCCGTTCCCCGTGGTGTTGGGAACCGCCAGTCCTGTCCAGCTGCTCGTCCCCGGGCGTGGAGCCCCCCCAGACCGCCCCGTGCCCCCGTTTTCCCTGCTTGCCCCCGGTTTTGTTTTGGAGGGTTTCCCGGGGGGGGATGATGTGCCTGGAGAAGAGGCACCTGTGGCAGCAGCGGCAGCTCCTCCTCTCTGCTCTGGCTCATCCGCACCGGGGTTTCAGGATCCCGGTGCTGGATGGCTCGGCGCTGCCGTGCTGCTGCCCTCTGTGATCACAGGTTCCATCTGGTTTGTGTCTCCAGGCGAGGAGGGCCAGCAGAGCTCGGGTAGTCCCTGGTGTAGATTCTGAGTGGGACTAATGACCAGGATTTTCCGGAGGGGCACGTTGGGAGCGTTGCCAGAGGTTTTGTCCTGGTTTGAAGGTGTCTGCTCGGCCTCTGCTCTGCGTGGCTGCTCCTTCTGTAACTGCAGGTGCAAAGGTGTGAGGCTCGTAGCCCATGGGCAACATGGGATGCCCTCAGTGTCCTGCCTCTCCTGCCTTCCATCCCCAGTGGCCCCACGGCCAGAGGGGGTGGCCAGAATGCCACTGTCCTCCCTCTGTGTTCAACCAGGGGGACACAGCACGGAGCCAGAGTAGGGGGGTGTGTTGCCCTCAGCCCCAGGTTTATGCTGGAGGGTGGCTCAGTCACGCTGATCTCTGTGGTCCAGAGGGATCTGCACCACAACAGCCTCCATCCCAGCAACACTTCCTTCTCCCCCTTCTGCAGGAGTCTTATCCAGCTGTTCCCCCAATATGGTCTGTGGAGTCAGACGATCCCAACCTGGCAGCTATCCTGGAGAGGCTGGTGGAAGTCAGGAAAGGAAACACGTTGGTGAGACATGCTCTGCTGCCCGTCAGAGGGGAGGGAACTTCCCCCCCTTTTGGGGGGAAACTCCCTGCTTACATATCCCCAGCTGCCTGAAGAGGGGGATTGCTTCTGGTCTCAAAAATGTTGCAGATATTTGGGGTGAACTTCTCTGACATCATTTGATGCTGGGGTGGGATTTTGCACCCGTGTCTGCCGCTGCTGGGAGCAGGAGGGAGCAGCCCTGGGGCCTTTGGCTGCAGGGCTGAGGCTCAGCTGGGCACAGAGCTCCCCACACTTCGCTGACCCTCTGTTCTCTGGACAGCTTTTGCAGCACCTGAAGCGAATAATCTCTGACCTGTGCAAACTCTACAACCTCCCCCAACATCCAGATGTTGAAATGCTGGACCAGCCTCTGCCGGCAGAGCAGGTGAGCAGCTCAGGAAAAGGCTCCCAAAGCTCAGAAAAGAAGCTCCAAGTTCCCTGATGTTTGCTCTGGAGGCTTCTGGGGGTTACCAGAGGAGGAGCACAGTGGCTGAGGAGTTGGATTCCTGTCCTGGGTGATGCTGGCCTGCTCTGCTGGGCCTTGGTGCTGTTTTCTGTAAAGGCTCTCGGCTACTCTTTGCTTTTAATTTGGTTTTGCTTGTTCATCCCTGTTTGACCTCACCTTGGAAGCATCTGGGAAGGCAGGAGAGCGTTTTCCCAGGATGCTGACCACACAATCTCCATCCCTGTCCTCTCTCCACAGAGCACCCAGGAAGAAGTGTCCTCTGAAGAGGAAGATGAAGAGATGCCAGAGGTAAATGCTACCTTAGTGTGGGAGGATATGTGCCAGAGAGCTGAGCACGGGGAGAAAGGTGCTGAAAGGTGCCAGGGTACAGGGGTCTTGTCTAGGGGAAGCTTGTGGCCACCAGACAGGCAAGTTTGGATCAAAAGCTGGATAGTTCTTGGCATTTTGATGCTGAGGATTCTGAGGCACAGCTGGGCTCCACATATTCACAAACCCTGGGAGAGCACAGAGGCTGAGCATGGCCATGTAGCCATGGCCTCCAAAGGCGTGTGGATGAGCTGTGGGCAGAGCTGCTTGGACAGTATGTGCTGTTCTCTAAAGTCTAAAAGAGAGATGGATTTCTGGGTTGCTGTTGCTGGCGAGGAAGTCGCTGTTGCACAGAACTCCCACAGAGAGGATGAGGTCAGGTGGCTGAGTGTGCAAGTGAGCTAATTGCCAGCAGTGGTGGAGGCAGCCACACTTCACTGCAAGCTGAGGGCACCTTGCTGCACAACCCACAGGCTCTGGTTGTTTGGTTTGCAGTTTAGAGATCTGTGGAAGTGGGTGGAATAATCTTGAATCTCCATGGTGACGTTTAGCAATGCCTCAGACACGAGAACAGCACGGGCACTGAGTCAGCAGTGCCGTGGAGCCTGGGGGCAGGTCACTGAGCAGCAGCAGCACCCCAGCAGCTGGGGGGTTTTAGCAAAGTGAATTGCTTGCTAAATTAAGGCTGGGCTTTGCCAGCATCCATGGGGAAAAGGGGGAGGGTTAAACTGGAACCAGCATAACCTCGTGAATCTGCAAATCTGCTGCTTTATGGCAAATTGGTGTGTGTGCAAGGCCTCCACTCCTGTGGGCTGGAAAAATAAACCCCGAGGAGCTGAGCATTGCCCCTTGTGCTTTTTGCCAATGCCAGGTGTTGTGGAGGGAGAATGCTCCCATGTAGAGCAGAGGTTTTTGTGCTGAGCAGTGGGATTTGTTCAGCTGTGTGGAGGAGTGGAGCAGCAGAACTGTGCCCCGGCACACAGATTCATTATGCAGGTTAATCTACTCGAGGGATTTTCTAGGAGGATCTCTTTTCCTGTGTGAGTCTAAAAATGTCCAAGCCCTTCCAAAAATGCTGCTCAGTAGCCACGACCAGCCCAGGTAGGCCAGAGTAAACACTTGTTCAGAGGGTTCAGTGCCAGTGCTGGAGCTGTGCGTGCCCACAGCCATTTCCAGGCAGCTGAACCCTGTGTGCATGGGGAGAGATTTCTGTAGTGGGCCCAGATGGCTGCAATTGTTTTTTCCCCATCGGGGTCTTGCATTGCCACGTGTTATTTTGGGAAACAGTGAGGGCCAAAGGCTCTTCTGGGGTCAGGTACTACACTTGGGGTGTGCTGGGCTGATCTGCAGAGAGACATGCTGTGAAATCCCCACTCTTGTTGAGGGAATCACATCCTGTGCAGCTGGATTTGGGTGCAGGGGTCTGTTCTTCTCGTGGTGCTGGTGACCTGTGTCCCTGTTGGGGTTTGGCTAGCCCAGGGGCCCAGGTGGCCTGGCAGCACTTTGCCAAGGGGCTGTGCTTTGTTCCAGCCACCCAGCAGCTGCTGAAGCCACAGGTGTGCCAAGGTGCAGGGTCATGGTTGCTTTGGGGCTTGTTGAGGAATGAGAGATTAATGGATCGTTATAAACAGGCGTGAGACATGGCAGGGAGCATCCAGCAAACAAAGAGCTCCCATGAGCCCAGCTGAGTGCCCACACCTTGTGTCTTCCACTCTATTTGTACCTCACATCAGGAGCTGGGACTTCCTGGGGTGAAGGAGCTGCACTAGGAATCGCTCCTGGGTCAGGGCAGCTCAGCACTGGGAGCAGGGAGGAGCAAAGGCACATCTCTTGGAGCTTTCCTCTTCCCTTCCCAGGACACTGAGGACTTGGACCACTATGAGATGAAAGAGGAAGAGCCGGCAGATGGGAGAAAGACAGAGGATGAAGGCATTGGGAAGGAAAACCTGGCCATTTTAGAGAAAATAAAAAAGAACCAGAGGCAAGATTACTTAAATGTACGTGTCGCCCAGTGGGCAGGTGGGCTGGGGAAGCAGAGGGACTCAAGGGCAAGAGTGATGGAGGCCCTTGCCAGCCCTCCAGCCCTAAATCAGAGGGGCTGTCCCCAGCCAAAGGTACAGCAGTACCAGTTCTCCAGGGCTGATGGGGCTGAAGCAGAGGAGTCTGTGAACTGCCTCTGCAGCTCAGGGAGGGCACTGGGTGGCCCCAGGGGCATTGGTGCCTCATGGAGCAGTCCTCCTGCAGCAAGATCTGGGGCTCCCTTCTGCCCCAGGAGCAGTGCCCCCACGAGCACCCGAGGCTGTGGAGGTGGACTGTGCTTTTGTACCCCTGGGCTGAGATTCTAAGGCAGTAGAGAGGACACAGAGGTGTTTCTGCTGCAGCTGTGCTGCCTGAGGTGACATATTTGGGGCAAGGGACAGGCTGAGAGGTGACAGGCAGGATACAGTCTGGCATAGAGGCTGGACTGAGTTGTAGCTCAGGTGTTGACCTCATAGAGCAGTAGCCATGGTTGGGTGCAGCATAACAATGCAACTTTTCCCTCTCCCTGTTCCTTGCAGGGTGCAGTGTCTGGGTCTGTGCAGGCCACTGACCGGCTAATGAAGGAGCTCAGGGATATTTACCGATCACCAAGTTTCAAGGGCGGTGAGTGCTGCCAGGAGCTCCGGGGAGGAGGATTCCTTCTCCTCCTGTGGGGTACCCAGTGGGCCTTGGAGCTGTGCTGCTCCTCTGAGGGGGAGGATCTCCGGTGTTTGATGGCTGTGGCTCTGTCAAGAGTGAGCAAAAGCACCTCACCCTCCTCCCTGCCACTGCTGGATGGAAGCGAGGAGCATGCTGTGGGTCAGAGAATCATCTGGCTTTGAGGGGGATGGTGTTCCCTCTCCTTTCCTGAGCCCAGGGACTCAGAGAAAGAAACTGCTGCCCTCAGGACTGTCCTGGATAGGTGCTGCTTTTCATGGAGGGACAGTGCCCAAGTGAAATTGTGCTGCAGGGCCTAGGGAGTTTGAAATCTGGGTGATGGCTCAACCCCCTCTCAGTGACCCCCCACAATGACCCCCCTGTGTTCTCCTTGCAGGATACTATGCAGTTGAACTAGTGAATGACAGCCTGTACGATTGGAACGTCAAACTCCTGAAGTAGGTGGCCCATCTTGGGATCATTGCATTTTTGGTGGGTTTTGGTGATGGGACCAGAAAGTCCCTGTGAGCAGAGGGGACGTGAGCATGGCAGGGGAGCACCAAGCAGACCTAGAGTTAGCCTCTCTCAGGCAGCTGGCTTGCTGTCTCCACAACAAAAAGGAGATGATATCTCCAGACGAGGTGAGGTAATTGGAGGACTCTGCAAGTCTCTGCTGTTCCTAGAGTCCGGAAAGAGGTGCAGCAGGCAAACCCTGAGCTTTCACACCCTCCAGACACGAGTGCTGCCTTTTGCTTGGGCCGGGCAGCCTTTATTTTTAAGCTGGCAGCATGGAAAAAGGGGTGTGATGGCCTCCTCTGCAAAATGGAAGCAGAATGCTGGCAGCCCGTGCTGCCCGTGTGAGTGCCCGGCTGTGCAGGTACGGCAGCTCCGGGCTGTGCCGGCAGCGAGCGCGGCTGGCCTGAGGTGCACGGCCTTGCCTGACCCTCTGGGCTTTTCCTGTCACAGGGTTGACGAGGACAGCGCTTTGCACAACGATCTCCAAATCCTCAAAGAGAAAGAAGGAACAGATTTCATCCTCCTCAACTTCTCTTTTAAAGTAAGGCTCCCCCTCCCCAAGAGACGCCTGACTCAGCGAGGCATCAGCGAACTCAGTGGCTCTGCTTCCCTTCTCTCGTTCCAGGATAACTTTCCTTTTGATCCACCATTTGTAAGGGTTGTATCCCCGGTGCTGTCAGGGGGGTGAGTAACAATCTGTCTCTCTCTGCTCTGCAGTGCTGCTTCCTGCAGCATTTTTCACTGGGTTTATCCAGAGCTGTGCAATCCTGTGACATGGATTTGCCATTGGGAAGCAGACGGCGATGGTGGAGT
Source organism: Vidua chalybeata (assembly GCF_026979565.1). NCBI lineage: Eukaryota > Metazoa > Chordata > Aves > Passeriformes > Viduidae > Vidua > Vidua chalybeata. Next base: position 2,325,198 of record NC_071558.1, read on the forward strand.
TTTTAGCCTATTTTTTCCATCAGAAATCTAATCAGAGAAAATGTCTCACCTCTGGAGCAGCGGGTGGGTACAATCACATCTATCTGTGTGGTAACTTTGTCTGATTTCTTCCCAGGTATGTTTTGGGTGGCGGTGCCATCTGCATGGAACTGCTTACAAAACAGGTGGGTGCTGGTCCCTGCGGGAACTGGGGGAGCTGTTCTGCCTACCACACTGGGTATTCCTGACAGCTCCTGCCACACCACTGCCTGCCAGAGCTGGGGAAGGCCCTCTGGTTGCACTGGGAGCACAGGTTGGGTGCATCTGGCCTCACTGTGTGTTTCATCCCTAAGGGCTGGAGTAGTGCCTACTCCATCGAGTCGGTGATCATGCAGATCAGTGCAACGCTGGTGAAAGGGAAGGCACGAGTCCAATTTGGAGCCAACAAGGTAGGGGCTGGACAGTGTAGGAGAATGGGGAGGTAGCAGTGAGGTGGCAGATGGGGGCACAGCCAGGTCTGGCCACACAGGGGAAGGTGTGTGGGATGGCTTCCCCACGGTTTCCTGCTGGACTGACAGTCTCCTTGCCTTCCCTTGCAGAACCAGTACAGCCTGACAAGAGCACAGCAGTCCTACAAGTCCCTGGTTCAGATCCATGAGAAGAATGGTAAGAGCTGAGGGAGAGTGCCTGCATTTTCCCTTGCTTGTTTGGGCTCCCCAGACAAGCCACTCGAGTTTTATCCTGCCTCAGGTGCAGAGGTGCCAGCAGCAGTGGCAGCACAGTGTGGCTGCAGAGTGGTGCTGCCCTCTCTGCTGCCCAGTGCTGGGCTCTGGTGGCTGTAACTAGAGGCAGCACCTCACTGATTGCTTGGACTTGGTCTTTTCCAACCTAAATCATTTCATGTTTTCCCATGTGGTGTTGGGGGAGTAAGCCAGAGGGAAAGGCTCCCAATAAGCAGGAATATGTGGCCCTTTAGAAGTGGGACTGGGCTGCTTTTGACAGCTTCTCCAGCTTCTCCAGGTGCAGTTTCTCCTCCCTCACTGATCTCTCCTCATTTTAGGCTGGTATACACCACCCAAGGAGGATGGCTAGAGTGGATGCTGCAGGACCAATCTGAATATCTTCTGGATGCTCTGCGTGGATCTTAGTGATGCCTCTTGGCTTTCTCCCAGGATGTAATAGCTCTGCCTGTTGCAGGACAATACTGGCTGTTCAAAACTCTAAATAACTGTTTAAGGAGTTGGACTGACCCAGAACACTTGCTGGGCCCATGCTAGCAGGCATTCTTGTTAAAACAAACTCTTGAGCCTCTTGTATTGCTGGAAACTTTTGACTCTACTCCAGTCTAGAGCATCCTCCTTACCTATGCTATGGATTTAATTTATTTTCTTATTTCATGTACACTGCTTTTTTTTGTTACGGTGTATGATGGATGTGTATGGAAAATGTATCTTTGAAGAAAAATTACAGTTTGTTAATTTGAGAGCGCTGGTCTAACTAATTTTTTTGTCCAAGCTCCTGCTGGGTGGGTTGTGCCCTGCAAACCCTGCTGCTGCCCTGGTCCCAAGGTGGGGCAGTGGTGGGCCCAAGCCCTGCAGGAAGACTTGGGAGAAGAAAAGCCCTTTTCTTTTTTGTCATGGAGGGAGCAGGGTTTCTGTCCCACCTTCCCTGGGCAAACCCAGCTTTTCTTTATAAACTGCAGACTTTCAGCTGGAAGCACAGAGGGGGAGATGTGCGAGGCTGTCCTCTCTCCTGCACTGGAGGAAGGCTTTGTGGGTGTATCCCACCCCACACTTCTCCCTGTCCTCTTGCCAAGCAGTAAGATGAGCTGAGGCCTGAGCTTTGTCCTGTTTCTCCCCACTAGCCACGCGTGGAGGCTGAGCCCCTTGTCCCCATCCCTGCTGTGCTGTGGCTGCAAGCAGGGAGTGGAGCATGGGCACTGCTGTCCTGCCACTGCTCCCATCCCTGGCTCCCATCCCTGGCCAGTGAACGCCCCGTTCTATGGGGTTTTCTTTTACTTTCCTTAAGCTATTGTTCCTGCTCGCCTTTGTACTCCAGCCCTCCCAGGATGGGGTTGCTGCAGTTGTGGCCTGTTTCCTTGAATCCCCACGGCCTTGTTTTGAGTCTGCTGGAAGGAGATTTGGCTGTTGGAGCTCCTCTAACTCGGGCCACGTCCTCGTCTGGAGGACAGAGCTGACGCACTAGTGTCAAAGATGGAGCCATGCGTATTAATTCACTGTGTTTGAATAAAAGTCATTAGAAAATCAAAGAGCCTCAGAACTCCATTATCTACTTCAGCAGCTGCTTCCCTGTCCTGCTCAGAGCCTTGGAATAAAAAGATGCTGTTAGGAGAGGGATTACAGTTGCAGGAGTGGCTCTGGCCTCAGCTTGGGGACTATTTTTAAGTGATTTGCTGAAGGACCAGAGGATTTGTGAAGCTGAGCAGTGTCCTCCAGCCCAGACCAGCACCTCTTGGGGTTATTTCTGGGTCCTTTCCAACCCTGTTCCTGGTACCTGGGGCTGGGGGGGGCAGAAGTAGTTGCACTCAGCTCCCACCTTTAGCTCAAGAACCTGCTAGGTAGCAGGTTAACTCAGTTTAATGATGGTTTAAAACACTTGTGGGGCTTTCTCTTTGGGGAAGTAAGGGCTGCTCTGCTGAGCCCAGCGATGGGATGGGATTGGGTATGCCAGGTTGGTTGGGAGAGCTCATGGCACACACTCCCAGGTCATGGTGGCTTTACAGGCTGGGATGAGCAGAACTGAGCAGGACACTCACTGGGATGCTGACCTGGCAAGCATCGAGGCTGAAGGTGAAGCAGGAGCAGGTGTCTAGCAGGCCACCTGCCAGTCCTGTCTGTTCACACCTGCCCAGGGAGGAGCCATCCCACTCTGAGCTGGGCTTGGCCTTCATTGCCACCAGGCTGGCTCTGGGAAGCTCATCTTCTCAGGGAAGCAGGTGTGCAGAGCCACCTGCCAAAGGCACTCCCAAAGCCTTCCCCTGTGGGAGCCGGCAGAGAACAAGGACGAGGGAAGACTTCCTGAAGGAGAAATGTGGCACCACTGCGGCACAAAGCGACCAGGACAGTGCTGCCTGCATGTCTGTCCTATTGAGACCCCATAAAAATTGAGGGGGACCGAAGTCTGCCTTCTGAAGGAAAGAAAAGGAACCAGCGCCCGAGTTTACTGGTGGGGAAGTAGAGTTTTCCTAGGCCTCCAAAAGGCAAAGCTGAAGCCAGGCGAGATCCCACTGGCAGTTCGGGCAGCAGCCTGCCAGTGGCATCGCACCACTGCAAGGCACATCCTGCCCAGCGGCGCTAGCGAGGAAATTGCCATCACTTCCTATGGCGCTGCCAGCGCCCAGCACCTCCCCCCTGTACAGAAGAGGAGCCCTTATTCTGCCACAAACTCCCATCCTGGCGGCTGGGGGAACAATTTTGCCACAAAACCCTCTCCTCTTCCCGTGCAGCTGCAAAGGGGGGGAGGTTGCTGTGGTAAGGGCACCGCCGGCTCTGCAGCCCGCCAGGCTGGGCTCCCGCTGGGCTCTGCCGCGCTTTTCCCCCCAAGGTGACAGCACGGCCGGACAGAACTCGGCTGGTGTGTTTTGTTTTGTTTTTGGGGGGTGGTACACAAAAGAGCGAGCGCCCTGGCTGCACAGAGCGCTTGTGCCCCGTCGGTCCCTGTAAAGGTGGCTGCGCACAGGGGGCTAGCGGGGCTGTGCGGAGCCTCCATCCAGAGCGAGCAGAGCCCACGCCCAGGCTCAATCCCCGGGGTCCGTGCCCAGGGTCTGTGGAGGGGGCCCACGCCGCTCTGTGCCGTCCTTGGAGTCTCTGCGCGGGCTCCACTCGTGCGCTCCCTCCGGGGGATCCGTGTGTAGGGGTCGTCCCATCAGCCAGGCAGCGTCACGGGGTCTGTCCGCCCCACCGGGACGGGACCCCCACCGAAGCTTCCACGTCTTCCCACGGCTCCCCGGGGCCGCGGCCGTCCGCCCCGCTGGTGCCGCGCCGTTCCCCGGGCCGCCCCCTCCGGATCTGGGCGGGGAGCGCCGGCCCTGCCACCCCCTCCGGCCCCTCCGGCCCGGCCCGGCCCCGGCCCATCCCGTCGCAGCCGCATGGGGCCCCCCGGGCCGGCCTGACCCCTCTCCGAAGCCCCGAAGCCCCCGGAGACGGGCCCTGCCGAGGAGCCGCGACGGGACCCCCCGGCTGCCCGTTCCCGGCCGGGCCCTCCGGAGTTCGGAGAGACCCCCCCGGGCCCCGTCCCCAGGGGCGGCGGACCCCTGGAACCTGCCCGGGACTGCCCCGGCCGGACTCCTCCGACACCCGGCGAGCCCTCCCGACTCAGCCCATTGCTGGAGCAGATACGCCGGCCCCCTCCGAGACCCTTCCCCGGGGCCAGGCACCTCCGAGGGCACGCGGTTCCCTCCCCGGGCCGCAGGAGCCGGCACCCCTGGGGACCCACCAGCTGTCCCCGCCGGGGCCGAGGACGCCTGGAGCCCCCCACGAAGGCCCCGGTCCCCCGGCCCGCATCCCCGCTCCCGGGCTGGCCCCAGTCCGCAGAGGATCCCGTTTCCAGGGCTGGGGGCAGCCGGGCTGCCCAGCGCCCCCCGGCTGAGTCGACTCCGAGCCGGCGGGGCAGCCGTGGGGTGTCGCGGAGCCCCGGGGGGGCTGCGACCCCCTGCATCTGCCCAGCTCCATGGCGGCCAAGTGGTTCAAGGAGTTCCCATCCAACCTGAAGACGGTTTCAGAGAGGGCTCGGCCGGGGAGCGGGAGCCTCGGGAAGAGCCGCAAGAATTCAACTGCTGAGCTGGGGGGCTACCGGCCGGCTGGGGGTGGCAAGGAAGGGGGCAGCCGGCTGTCACGGGACAACCTGCAGGGTCTGCTCCAGGCTGCTACCGGGAAGATGCGGAAGAATTCCCGAGTGGAGGGAGGCACACCGGAGGGACCCTCCAAAACCTACATCAACCGCCTCATCAAGGTGGAGGCTTCTGAGAAGAACGGGAAGGGGCACCCTGGACCCCTGCCTGCCGGCCTGCCTGCCCCCGAGCAGGACAAGGGGAAGCCCCCCAAGACAGAGACGGTAAGGCAGGGACTGGGAGCCGGGGGCAGAGGGGGAGATGTGGGGAGCGTGAAGCACTGGCAGCTTTAACTGCTTTGGTCTCCGACTCATTAGCCTGGCTTGACTTCATCCTTTTATCCTGCCCAGCTCCGCTGCCTTCAAATTCCTTCAAAGCTGCCTTCATCTCAACTGCCCTTCATCACCCATTCGGGGGTGGGGGGGTCGTCGGGCATCCTCATCAGAGCCCGCGTGTCCCATGCCAGCCTGACCCCAGAGTTCGTCTGCTGGTTAAACAAAGGCTGATGTAAAGCTTTTCTGGGAAGCTGGTCTTTCACCCCTGCACAGCCTTGGGAGGACTGGGTTGCTGTCACCCAGAAGGGTCCCAGAGCTCCCCCCCAGGCTCCTCACCATCACTGAGAGGCATAGGAATGGTCTGGACTGCCCCCACCCAAAGGTGCCACTGGGTGCATCCTCTGGGGTTGTGGCACGGCTCCATTTATCCCAGATAAGCCACCATCCTTCCCTGGGGACCCCAGCGTGCCTGTTCCCCACCTGCCTCTGTGCTGGTGGCATCTCTGCCACCCCTGCAGAGACCCCCACAGCCCCCTGAAGCCAGGAATGCCTGTTCTCTGCTCAGGTTATCATCCTGGAGGATTACGCAGACCCTTACGATGCCAAACGCACCAAGGGGCAGCGGGATGCTGAGCGCCTGGGGGAGAACGATGGGTACATGGAGCCCTACGATGCCCAGCAGATGATCACAGGTATGTGCCGTGCCACAGCAGCACAGCTGGCACCACTCCCCAGCCAGGAGTCTGTGGCTGCCCTCGGAGCCACCCGGTGCAGGAGGCTCCGGGAACAGGAAAGCCGCTTGCCGCTTCCTGCGGCTGCGCAGGGCCAGATAAGGAGTGGGAGCAAGGCCGGACACTGACCCGTGCTGGCCGGCCCCTCAGCCGTTGCCGTGACCCGCTGCCATCACCCGACGGGCACACGTGGCCACTGCAAAGCCCTCAATGCCCCCCAGTCACCCCAGGGTGCCACCCCCCAAGAGTTCCCAATGGACGTGCCCCCCAGCCAGCGACACCCCGGCTGGCGTGGCGACTGTCCAGCTGGCCACAACAACAGGAACTGACTGGGCCGGAAGCTGGAAATAAAAGATTTGCTGCTGATTTTTTTTTTTTTTTTTTTTTTTTTTTTTTTTTTTTTTTTTTCCGTGCGGGGCAGCCCAGGCTGTTAGGCAAGGACTGGCGCCGTGGGGAGAAGCAGGGGGGCTGGGAGGGCACAGCTCCCACCCGCACAGCTGAGCTGCAGCTTGGGGTGTAGCATCCTGCTGCCATGGAGCCCAGCTGGCCCCACTGGCGTGGGTCCGTGCCTGTGGCGCCAGCAGCCTCAGGGCTGGACAGCAGACCAGGCGCCATGAGGATGGGCCCCTTCCTGCTCCAGCTCCTCCCGAGCTGGCTCCCAGTGGGGCGTTGCCGGCGTGGAGTCCCCAGCACATCCCTCACTGAGGGCTGGTAGTGGGACTGGGGGTGGGGGGGGGGGGGTCTCAGGGTTCACATCCCTGACCCATCATCCCTCTTCCCCGCAGAAATCCGTCGTCGTGGCTCCAAGGATCCCCTGGTCAAAGCCATCCTGCTGCTGGACAGTCCTGGAGAGCCTGGGGAGGGGGGTGCCAAGCTGGAGCTTGCCAAGCGGCTGGGGGGCAAGGAGGTGGCAGGGAAGGGGCCACAGCTCTATGACACCCCCTATGAGCCTGGGGAGGGGGTGGCCGGGGGGACCCCAGAGCGCAGGGCGAGGGCTGGTGATGGGCGCCTGCCCGAGAACGACGAGCGCCCGGCGGGGGAGTATGAGCAGCCCTGGGAGTGGAAGAAGGAGCAGATTGTCAAAGCACTGTCAGGTAGGGGACAGGCACAGGATGGGGAATGAGGGTGGGAGGAAGGGACAGGCATGGGATGGGAATGGGGACGGCGGTAGGGATGGGGACAGATTTATAGCAGGGCTCTAGAGAGGACAAGGTGCAATGGTTTTTAACTATGAGGGGCACTTTGGATACAAGAGTTTTCTTCTGGCAGGGGTTGCCCAGAGAGATGATGCCTGCCAGGTCAGGTTGGATGGGACTCTGAACAACTTTATGTAACTGAAGATGCCCCTTTTCATGGCGGGGTGTTGGACCAGATGGGGACAGGCACATGGTTGGAGAAGGGTTTAGGAGTGGGTTCAGGGGAAGGTGCTGGGGCTGGGGACAGGGATCGAGCTAGGGATGGGGGATTGAAAGTGGAGGTGGGGGCTTTGGGGGCTCACATCTCGTCCCTCCCAGTCCAGTTTGAGGGCTCGGAGCGTCCTAAGGAGGAGACGCTGCGGCAGCATCTCCGCCAGAAGAGCTGGACCCCCAAGATGCTGAAGCCGGCGGGCACCGAGCACAGCGAGGGGGAGCGGGTGGACCCCGCCCTGGCGCTGGAGAAACAGCCGTGAGTTGCGAGGGCGATCCACGAGGAGGGAGGGATGGAGTGCCCGGTGTTGTGCCACGGCTCAGCGTCCCCTCGCGGTGTCCCCCCCAGCTGGTACCACGGGGCCATCACGCGGGCGGAGGCGGAGAGCCGGCTGCAGCCGTGCCGGGAGGCCGGCTACCTGGTGCGCACCAGCGAGACCGGCAGCGGCAAGTACTCCATCGCGCTCAAGTGAGTGTCGGGGTGGCCGCAGAACTGGGGGGGGGTCGCGGGGGTTCCCACCCTGGGGACACGGGGGTGAATCCCCACGCTGGGGCGGTGCTTCGGCAGGAGCTGCCCCCGGCTGTTCGCACCAAAAGCCCCGATGGGGAGGAAGCGCCCAGATCCCGAGGGATGGCACCCCCCGATCCACGGGGGGACCCAGGCATCCTGGTGTGAAGCTGGGGCGGAGGGGGGGGGGGGTTACGGCGTGTCCCCCTCCCCGGCACATTGTCGGGAGCGCCAGCGGCGTTTCCTTCCTGAGGAAGCGCAGCCCCTGGAGCCGAAACAATCAGAGCGGGACGGGAACAAACAGGGGTGGATACGGCCGCGGGGCAGGCGGGCGCCGGGGGGCTGGCGGCAGCACTGATGCCTGCTGGCCGCCCAGGACCAGCCAGGGCTGCGTCCACATCATCGTGGCCCAGACCAAGGACAACAAGTACACGCTCAGCCAGGCCAGCGGCGTCTTCGCCAGCATCCCTGAGGTCGTGCACTACTACTCCACTGAGAAGCTGCCCTTCAAGGGGGCTGAGCACATGGCCCTGCTGCACCCCGTCCACTGCAAGCTGCATTAGCATCGGCTGATGCCGCCCCCGAGTGCTCTGCGACCCCCAGCCCGTGGCACGAGACAGCGACGGGCATGCACCACGGCAAGGGTCCAGTGAGAGAAGCCCTGTCATGTCTCCAGTCCTGAAGGGACCCCACTCCTGGACTCCAGCAGGGCTGTCCCCCTTTTGCTGGGACAAGTCCTGACCACCCTGTGCCAGAAGCGACTTGTCATGGGGGCTGCCCACGTGCCCGAGTTGGGGGCATGCAGCGAGACTGGGACGTGTAATGATAGAGTTAAATAAACTTGTTGGCTGAGAGGGAGCAGTGGTCCTGGGGGCCTCGTGCTGGCAGGAGTCACCACAGATTTGGGGGCCAGGGGTACTGGGGATCCCTCAAGAGCACATCTGCATCCTGCCAGGCTTTTTATAGCGGGGGGCCAGCAGAAGGGAAGAGGAACACTGTCCCCGGGGTGCCTGAGCACCCTCTCCCCTCAGCCTGTGGTTTCCTGCCCGGGTGCAGCTGCAGCTCCCCAGGGTGTTGCACAACCCAGCACGGGGTGAGCAGTGCAAGACAGAGGAGGCATGGCTGGGGGTGCAGGGCAGGGGGTTTGTGGCACGAAGGCGTGCACAGCACAGGGGGTGCAGCCTGGGAGGCACCGGTGAACCACGGAGCACAGCCTGGGGTACGTGATGGGGGGGCTCAGTTCGAGTACAGCAAGGGAGGGGGTGAATGAAGTGGGGGTGCAACCCCACTGGAGCCACTCCCAGGCCATGGGGGGGCTGCAGCGACCCCTCTGTTTCCCCGCTCCCAGCAGCCATTCCAGTAAAAATCCAAAGCATTTATTTGAGCCACATTGTCCTGTTTCCCCAACATATGCTTTAAAAAGGAGCCCCGAGGGGGCTGGAGCAGAGGTATGGGGCTGATCCAGCCAGGCCCTCCCTCCCCGACCCCCATGGCACTGTAGGGATCAGGTCCTTCCCTGTGGGACCCCCAAACCCAGTCCTGGGCCAGCTCCCATGCTGTGGCGCAGCCATGCTTCCAGTGCTGTCACTCCCGGCCATCCCAGCTTGGCCATGGTGCTGAAGGTGCCCCCCAGGACACAGTTTCTTTTTTCCCAGCTGCTCCTCCATGGGGGATGGCACTGATTCTCCTCCTCAGAGGCTTGTCCCAGCCACAGAGCCACCAGATAGTGAGGGGGGGGGGGCACTGCTCACAGAGCCACATCAAAGCCCTGGGACCCCCCCATCCAACCCCCAAGAACCTACCAGCATATTCAGCCCCTGGCTACTGCCCTGAGGAGGAATAATCTGCGTGAGTCATGTGGAGCACGCCAGGGGCTGAGGGGGCAGGGTGTGAGAGCAGAGGGGTATCACTGAGCGTGGGTGGGGGTAAGCCTAGAGGGACCAGCATGTGCTGCCCCTCGCCTTCTGGCTTGCTCGTCTCCTGCCCACTTGTCCACCACATCTGCCTGTACCTGCAGGGGAGAAGAGTGGCTCCAGGTCAGGGAGGGGGCAGACACAGCCCCCTGGAGCAGCCCCCCTGGCACTCACCTCACCACAATGCCAACAAACAGGGCGATGCCAAGGAGCAGACTCCCGCCGGTGACCAGGAAGGCATAGGGGGATGTCACAGGATGGGTGCTGGATTCCATGACAGACCCTGACACGGAGAGAATGGGTGGGCTCATTGTGAGGATAAGGGACCTGGGTGTCCCTGCCCCACAGCCCCAGTCCTGGAATCCTTCCTCACCACCAGCACCATTAGTATCATCTTCCCCGAAGAGCTCGGGGGGCAGCGTCACCCCATAGGTGCCATCTTCCATGGGGACCTGCAAAAGGTGGGGGGGCACAATGGGACAGGTCAGCCCTCATGCCATGGTATCCCCGTGTCCCACATGGGGACAGGAGACCCCTTCAGGAGCGTGTGATGCTTCCCAGGGCCGAGACCGTTGTTACCTGTGAGCTGAGAGGCTCCATTTCAGAGGTGAGCTCCCAAGGGTCTGCACAGCGAGGGGGGGAGTATGAGACTGGGAGAGCCCATGCTGAGCCCCCAGTCTCAGGGCCCCACGTTTCCCTCCTACCTGTCCAGGGGGTACCCACGGCCTCCTGGCTCCACTCGCTCCACGTGCCGTGGCCGAACTCATCCTTCGCCCTCACCTGCACCACGTGCCTCGTCCCGCGCCACGCGTCGCGGATGTCGAGCCAAGTTGTCGTCACCTGATCCACCTGGAGGGGACACAGGGCTGGGGACGGTCTGGCCGGGGACAAGCAAGCACGCCAGCGAGCGGGGCTCTCACCTCCACGAAGGTTGGGGCAGGCTCGGGGCGGTAGCGGACCTGGAAGCGGAGCCAGTAGAAACGGGGGTCCCAGGAGGGGGGGTAGGACCAGTTCACCTGCAGCCGCTGCGGCGCCTTCTCCAGAGCCTCCACCGTCACATTGACCGGGGGGTCTGGCTTCACTGCTGGGGAAGTGGGGGGGCTCAGGGCCTCGCACTGCACCCTCGGCCACCCCAGCTCCCAGCAACAGGGGCGGCACTCACGGACACCGCTGAGGGTGATGATCCTGTCTCTGCCAGCCGAGCCACCAGCACTGTTGCTGACGCAGGTGGACACCACGAGGTGTTTGGTATCATCAGTGCCAGGTGGCACCTTCACCCGGCAAACGAACTTCCGTGCCTTGGAGAAGTAGCGGCACCGCTGCTCTGTGGCATTCTCAGCCACGAACCTGTGAGGTCACAGCTCAGGGGGGGCTGCAGCATGCTCTAGGCACAGGGCAGCAGTGGGGGACATGTCCTGTGCTGTGGGGATCCCCAGCAGTGTTAGAAAAAGGGTCTGTGGGGAGGGATACATTCTGTGCCATGGGGTCCCAGGCAGCACTGGGCAGTGGGGCCATGGGGAAGGAACACATCCTGTGCTGTGGACTCGCAGCTACCAGTCACTGCTAGGGAAAGGGTCTGCAGGGAGGCAAGCAGCCTGAGCCAGGGGGTCCCAGATGGCACCAGGCCCATGGAGAGGGACGTGTCCTGTCCTGTTGGGGTCCCAGCCCATGGTGGATGCAGTGCCAGCACTCACCTCCGCTTCACCCAGAGCATCGCCCGTGTCCCTGGGGACGGCTTCTTCTGCTGCGGCCACTCACACAGGACATCCTTGTCGTGGCTCCGCCGGTAGCAGGAGACCTGGGGAGTTTCAGGGGGCTCTGCAAGGCAGGGAGGTGCTGGGGGACAGGGGCCACGACAGGCAACGCTGCGAGGGCCATTCCCGCCCCAGCGTGGACCCACCTGCCACCAGCAGCCGCAGGGAGCGCAGCAGGTGGCTCCCCACAGAGCAGCTGTAGTGCCCGGAGTCCTCGTAGCGCAGCCGCCGCAGGAGCAGCGCATTACCCTCGGCCAGCTGTCGTCCCCAGCCCCCTGCTGCCCCCTGCTCCTGCACCTGCCACAACACCGTGGCATTCGCAGGCTCCTCGTCCTGGCAGGTCAGCGTGATGTTGGCTCCCAGGTGGCCCAACACCGTGTCCCGCGACAGTCCTGGAGGAACACGAGGGGACCAGGCGATGAAGATGAGACCCCAGGCCCAGTGGGTGTCCCTGGAGATGGAAGGCACCCAATTATCTGCTCCCCATGTCCAGTGACTGCTGTTGGGTCAGGGCACTGAGCTGGAGAGTGGCAGTGGCTCCTCACACTGTGGGGTATGAGGGGTCTGGTGGCGGGGAGCACAGCCCAGGGAAGGTGTCAGACTGGGACTGGTGGTCCCGGGAATCCCTGAGTGGGGGTCCAGTTCCAGCGGGATTAAGCCACCGCGCTGGCTGGCAGCCCGGGTTAGGCCTGGGCAGCGCTCCCGGCTCCCTCCAAAGGTCAACGGCGTGAACCTGCTGTTCCCTTCGGCTCCTGCTGCTGGGAAAGCACCCAGCAGGCAGCCAGCACCCGGGACACAGCACCCGGGACTCAGCACCGAGGACTCAGCACCCGGGACACAACATTCGGGATTGAACACCCGGGACACAACACCCGGGACTCAGCACCGGGGACTCAGCACCCGGGACTCAGCACCGGGGACTCAGCACCCGGGACACAACACTCGGGATTGAACACCCGGGAAACAACACCCGGGACTCAGCACCGGGGACTCAGCACCCGGGACTCAGCACCGGGGACTCAGCACCCGGGACACAACACTCGGGATTGAACACCCGGGAAACAACACCCGGGACTCAGCACCGGGGACTCAGCACCGGGGACTCAGCACCCGGGACTCAGCCCCCGGGACACAGCACCCGGGATTGAACACCCGGGACACAGCACCCGGGACACAGCACCCGGGACACAGCACCCGGGACACAGCACCCGGGATTGAACACCCGGGACACAACACCCGGGACACAACACCCGGGACTCAGCCCCCGGGACTCAGCCCCCACCCCCCAGCGCTGCCCCGTACCACCACCCGCCCGCCTCCCCGGGCCCGGCTGAGCTTCTTCGGGGCAGGCAGGGAACCGCATGTGTCCCCTCGCCGTGCCCGGACCCACGAGGCCCAGGCACCGGCAGAGGCTCAGGGCTATCCCCCCCCCCCCGCCGCTCTCCCGCCCTGCCCGGTGCCGGCCGCACTCACCGGCGGGGCCGCAGGGCCGCCCGGCGGCGGCGAGGTGGAGGAGGAAGCGGAGAGGGAGGAGGAGGAGGAGGAGGAGAAGCGGCCCCGGCGGCCGCGCCATGCGCCCAGTCCCGGGGAGGAAAACATCGGCGGCGCCCGCGGTTGTGAAACCGGGCGAGAGGCGGGGCGGCACGTGCGCCCGGGGCCGGGCGAGCCAACGCCGCCCCCGGGACCTCTGTCGTACCCTTCCCCCCCATCGCCTCCGAGACAGGACACAGCAGGATCTGCTCAGATTATTTTTCTTTAAATTAAAAAAAAAAAAAGAGTTGGTTTGGGTTGTCTTGGTTTTTTTTTTTTCCCCCCCTCCAGAACCATAAAATGATGCTATTCTACCAGAGAGAAATTATCCACCTCGATCCGCGGCCTCGCCACCGAAGCAACCCCAAAACCACCCCAAATCCCCTCCAGCCCTCGCCAACAGCCGTCTAAACGAGCTCCTCTTTGGTATTGCATCCCTGGGACCCCAACAGCCCCAGGGACTCGCCGGGGGTCCCCCAGTGCCCACCCACACTTCAGTAGTGCTCAGTCCCGCAGGAGCTGGAGAGGAGGAGGATGAGAGAGGAAGCAGAGGCCGAGGGTTGCGCAAGACTACGCGTGGGAGTGAAATCACGGCAGCCGCCAAAACCCAGCCTCCCTGTGGCACAGAAAACTTCCCCTTTCCGAGCCAGCACCCACGTCCTGGTGAACCCTGAGGCAGGGGGACAAGGAGGGTGACCTTCCTCCCCCCTTCTCCCTGTACCCAGCCAAGAAATGAGTCGCTCTGTAAACTCGGAGGGTTTTTCCTTACCTTTTTGTTTTGGTTACTATTTTTTGGGGGGGGGGGGTCTTTTTTTTTTGTTTTGTTTTGTTTTGTTTATATAAAAAAAAAGACACGTGGGTGAAGGGCACAGAGAGGCCACAGTCCACAGAGTCCTCCCAGAGCCCTGCACCTCTGGTACGATACATTCATGTGTGATGGGGCGTTTGCACTCAGTGGAATTGAATACTGATGGAGGAGTGAAAGGGGAGGTGGGGGGGGGGCTGATGGTGATGATATCCATCCATCCATCCATCCATCCATCCATCCATCCATCCATCCATCCATCCACCCACCCTCCCCGGGGAGGGAAAGGCTGTATTTTTTGGCTAGAAGGCGACAGTCCAGACTCCTCCAAACCTCAGCACTGACCCCCACATATCACCTCTGCTCTGACACTGCTGGACAAGGGGCTTTGCCCTCCCCAGGGCCAGGGGCAGAGGAGGGGAGCCCCCAGCTGCACTGGAGGAGATGTGGCTCCCTCCAGCCTCACACCCTGAGAGTCTTGTCGGCTGCACCACTGGGGCTGCCGGCACTGCTGCCCTCGCAGCCCTTCTTCTTCCGCAGGGTGTCAATCCAGCTGGTGCTGGGGCGGGGGGCAAAGCTGGAGAGTGCCAAGGAGCTAAGCCGCATGTTCTTGCCAGACATGATGAGCTCCCCGAAACCCTCCTGATGGGAGAAGGCATAGCCAGAGCGGCGTGAGCCCGCGCGCCCCGCGTGCCGCATGCACCGGTGCTGCGTCTTCTGCTTCTTCCGTACCAGCTGCGTGTAGCGCACCTGGGGACACAGGGCCAGGGTCAGGGCTCTGGGGAACCAGCTCTCCTCAGGGCTGGCGCCCTGTGACCGCTCCCACAGCCACGCACTCTCACCGTATCCGAGAGCTCTGGTTTCAGGTCCAGCTTAAGGAAGCGAAAGGCCACAACGGGCACGATACAGACTACGGCGGTGAGGGCAATGGTCAGCCAGACCGTGGGCTGGGCCAGCGTGTTCTGCGCGTTACCTGGGGGGAAAGAATGAATCCAGCCAGGGCTAGGCCAAGGCAGCGCCCTGCTGGGGTGGGGAGCATAGGGCACGCAGGGACTCACCCACAAAGCGGAACTGGTTGGGGAACATCCGGAAGAGGCCGTCGCTGTGCATGGTGAAGAGGATGGCGAAGTAGGCGGCCAGGCTGCCCCAGATGAAGAAGTGGTTGATGGCCGTCCAGAATCCTGTGTCTAACCCGATCTGGAGGGGGGGATGCAGGAAGAGACAGGGCTCAGGGGATGCCTGAGGTACCCCGAGGGTCTGGGGCCGAGCAGCCACAACCCCACCTGCACACTGACGACAATCACGAGGGAGGTGGCGACAGTGACGGCGAAGGATTGGTAGTCGGCCAGCTGGGCACCGTCATCACGAGTGGCATCAGCGAAGACACCGTAGGGGATGAAGAACATGAGGATGGACGTGTAGATGCCCTGGGCAATGCAGATGAAGAACTCCCGCTTGTTGAAGAGCAGGTTCAGCTGCCCAGGCTCGTAGAGTTTAGGGTACTCCATGCTCCGCTGCTCTGGCACGTCCTGGGGGCGTGGGCACCTCCCTTTAGCCCTGGGCAGGAGCAGCCTCCACCACAGCCCATGGAATGAGAAGGACAGCCCGACTCAGGCACCCAGGCAGCCCTTCTTCCCACAGGGTGGGTGGAGACTCCTCACACACCCAGGGACCTCTCACTAATCCCCACCATACCTGGTCAAAGACACCCATAGCGAGCACAGGCAGCGACGTGTAGACGATGTTGTACAGTGTGATAAAGTACTGGTCGTACACTGTCTGTATGGAATAGAGCACTCAGCAAGGCACAAGACTTGCCCACCCTGTGCCCCAACCAGCCCCCAAGTCCCTGTGCCCACAGCTGCAGGGACAGGAGAGCTGTCTCCAGCCCCCCAGCACTGCCCACCCTGACCACAGGCTCCTCACACACTGCGTGCTGGATGCCAGGCTGTGCCTCCTGGCTCAGGATGAGTCCCCACAGGGAGTCCATGGACCTGAACACGCTTCAGAGCCGAGGAGCCCTGCAGGAAAACCCTCCCCAGCTCTCGGTGAGAAAAGCCACCAACCCACCTGTGCTGAGAAGCCGCAGAAGAAGCCAAACCAGAAGTGGACCATGGTGAAGGCGAAGTTCTTATAGAAGAAGTAGCAAAGAAACTTGCACATGCGCAGGTAGGACCAGCGCCCATGCACCAGGAGCAGACGCTGTAGGAACTTGAACTGGGAGAAGGAGTAGTCGGAGGCCAGCACGGCCTGGATGCCTTCCTGCCCACTGATGCCCACGCCAATGTGGGCAGCTGTGGAGGGAAGGAGAGATAGGTAAAGAGAGGGCTGCCAGGAGCACAGGGGACAAGAGCAGCACCCCCAGCACAGGCACTTTACTCCTGTGGGGCACAGAGAGGTGAGCACAGAAGCTCCCAGGATGGTGCAGGGGGGTGGCCTGTCTTCTCCTGTGCTCCCCCAGAACCCAGGCCTTACTCTTGATCATGCTGACATCGTTGGCCCCATCCCCAATGGCCAAAGTGACGGCTTTCTTGTACTTCTTCACCAGCTCCACCACCTGGGCTTTCTGCAGGGGTGTGACACGGCAGCAGATAACGGCCTTGCAGGCACACGCTGTCTCCAGGAATTCCACCTCCATGTCTGCCTCCAGTGCATGGGCCTGCAGGGAGAGCAAGGGCCAGCTGGGATCATGGTACACAGCCAGGCACAGGGCTTTGTCCTGCCTGGCACTCCCAGGGCCCTACCAGGCTGTGCCCATTGATGACCAGGGCGTATTCGCCTGCGATGGCTTCCAGCACGGAGGTAAGCTTGGAGGAGAGTTTCTCCTGGTAGGAGAAGCCATTGCACACAGAACGCGACGCATCCATCATCTTCTCCCGGGCTTTCCTGAGGACAGAGGGGGCACAGGGTTCCATCTCAGAGTCCTTCCATAGCTCTAGCTCCCCCGGCTGCAGCTGTGCCCCACACTGGCACTGTTCTGTGTCCTCTGCCCTCCAACCCTCACCTTAGCTCCTCTCGCACCTCCAGCACAGTGTGGCCTGTGACCACAAACACCTCTGTCATGTCATCTGTCAGCATCTTGCAGGAGTAGCCGATGTTCACAGCTGTTTCTGAGGACAGGAAACCAGGGGCTGAGCCAGAGTCCATTCAGGAGAGAGCAGTGGAATCCAGCCCACAAACATCCTCATCTCCAGCCAGCACCTCAGCCACGCCTCACCCTGCTTGTCCCCTGTCAGCACCCAGATCTTGATGTTGGCCAGCGTCAGGATGGCAATGGTTTCGGGGACCCCCTGCTGCAGTTTGTCCTCAATGGCCGTGGCTCCAAGCAGCTTGGGGACCCAAAGAGGCGGGAGATCAGCAGGGGCCGCCCCCAGCCACCACCAGCCTCAGCCTCCAGCCCACCTACCATCATATCGTGCTCCACCTCATCGTAGAGCCGAGCCAGGTGATCCTCACGGGCCTCAGGGGCGCTGCCAGCTCGATGCAGCCGCTCGGACCAGTCCTTGTAGTAGCTCTCCTCCAGGTCTTTGTAAGCCAGCACCAGTGTCCGCAGCCCCTCACCAGCGTACTCCTGCAAGCGGTCAGAGCTGGTGTGCTGGCAGACCCCGATGGTGTCCCCAGACCCCAGTGGTGCTCCTAGGACAGGGCACAAGCCCAGCTCAGGCTCCTGGGCAGCAGATTCTTTCCTCCCCACCCCGCCTGCAGGACCCTGCCCTACGCACGTTGAGGTGGTCGGTGGTGATGCTGCTCAGGTCCTGGTTGACGGGGTGCAGCCGCTCCAGCAGGATGGTGTCAGCGCCTTTGCAGTACAGCCGGATCTTGCCCTCAGGGCTGCGGACTGCAGGGAGGAGGGGACAACATGCCCGGCTCAGGGGTGCAGGAGCAGGTCCTGCTCTGACCCCCAGCCATCAACCTGCTGATGCCTCCACAGTCACATCCCCATCAGTGTTGGACTGGTCCCCCAACACACCACAATGAGCCCCACGCTGCAGCCCCACGTGGCCTTCCCAGCCCCTGTGCCGTGCCCAGGACCTCACCGATGACGGACATGCGCTTGCGGATGTTGTTGAAGTCCAGGATGGCCAGCAGCTGGTAGGTGATGGCTTGACCCAGCTCATGCACTGTGATGGTCTTGGGCGTGCGGGACCGGAACACAAAGCCAAAGTTTCTGGCAGCTGTGACCAGCGCTCCCTCATCTGGGGACTGTGCCTTGTACAACAGCTCCCCTGCGGACAGCATGGGGGTCAGTGACAGTGTCTGGTGACCCACAGGGATAGATCCTGCCCCACGCCTACCTTCGCTCTTCTCCTCGGACATGACGGTGTGACAGAGCGAAAGCAGGCGGAAGAACTCGTGCACGTGGAAGTCTCCCAGCTTGACGGCTTCCAGTAGGCTGGGGTCCCAGAACTGGAACCGTGGGTCTGCCAGTGGGTTGAAGGAGAAGTCTACTGGCTCTGGCCTCTGCAGGGGCAAAGTTGGGGTTACCCCCCTGTGGCACTTGGTGTGGACAGGCACTGAACTGACAGCAGCCTTACCTCTCCCAGCTCTGCCTTGTGACCTAGCACGTCCTGCACATCACCTGCAAAACAGGGTATGGAGTTAACTACGAGAGACCCAACACTGTGGCAGCTGCTGCTGCAGCACAACACTCTCACTAAGCCCCCTTTGTCCCCTGACTGCCCCAAACAGAGGTGGGGAGCCCTAGCCTGGCTCTGGCATCTGGCGCTCACCGTAGCTGTGCCCGTTCACAGAGCACTTGCTGAAGACCATGATATTCTGGGTAAGGGTGCCAGTCTTGTCAGAGAAGATGTACTCCACCTGCCCCAGCTCCTCGTTGAGGGTGGTGGTGCGGGCTTCAGCTGGCGTCCGGCGCTTGGCACAGTACATCTTCTTGTCCCAGTTGATGAAGTAGCTGTGCCCGAGCCGGATCACCTCAACGCTGCAGGGAGGATGCCTGGGTGTCACCGGGGCAGGGCAGCACACTCTGCTGAGCCAGCGACAGGCACACACATGCCCACCCCAGACCCTCAGTGCCCTGGGCACTCCAGCACCCCAGGGTGCCCCCCGTGGCTTGCTAGCTCCCACACCCTTCCCGGGGGCTGGCCTGCAACCCATTCCTGCTGACAGCCACCGCTAAGCCAGGGCTGGGGACCGAGGCAAGGCACCCAGGGGGCAGCCCATGGGGCTCCCCAGGCAGCTCACACACCTACGAACCCTGAGCCCCTCCCAAGCCCACAGGGCAGACAGCAATGAGTGGGAGGGGTGGAGGTGACACATTCTTACCTCGGGGCTAAGGGTGACAGAACCCATGCTGGGGAACGAAAAGAGAGAGAAATTAAAAGAGAGAGAGAAAGGGATAGTGCAGGAGCTTGGGAGCTGCAGGAGGGCAGAGCAAAATAGCCAGCGTGCAGCCAGGGCAGGGAGAGACAGCAGCCAGACAGACACAGCCAGGGGCGGCCCTGAGGGACCTGTGGGGTCCTCAGGTCTTGGGGTGTCCCTGAAGGCAGACATGGCCTGTCACCAAGAGAGTAGCCCACGCCCACCCACAGAACACACCGTTCTGCCTGTGGATCTCCATCCCTGTCTCCCCTCCCCAGAGGGCACCCCTAATTTCTCATACACCCCCGTGCCCAGCCCCTCTGCCCCCTGCCCTACCTCACATAGAGCGAGATGGGCACCACAGTGTTGAGGATGATGATGTAGGACCAGAAGGAGAGGAAGCCAGAGAAGAAGGCACTGTGCACCCCCTCGTCCCAGGGCAAGTAGATCTGGAAGCAGACGCCCACCTCGTGCTCCCAGATGGCATTGCCAATGGCCAGGATCACTCCCATGCACACCAGGAACCCAAAGATCTGGGGACAGGACAGTACATCAGAGCCCTGACCGGGTCAGAGCCAGGGCTCCCAGGATCTCCCTTCTGCATACCCAGAGCACCAGCGTGTTCATCAGGCGGTCAATGCTTGTCCGCTTAAATTTGGTCCGGCCGCTGTTCTGCATCAGTTTTGTGTCAGGTCCTGGGGAGCAGGAAGGCATCAGGGGGTGTCTTTCCCTCCCCTCTGTGCAGCGCAGTAGCAGCTGCTGCCTCAGCCCACCTGCAAAGATGACGAGGCCAAAGCACCACTCAGTGTTGCGCAGGACGCAGCCCCGCAGCAGCATGTTCTGGTTGCTCAGGGCGTACTTGTTCTCCTTCCAGTACAGTGTCCCACCAAACTTGTCCAGCTTGTTGTTGGGGGGCTCACAGATCACCTCACCTGGGTGCACAGTATGGCTCAGCTGGGACTTGCCTTCTCCATAGGGCCAGCTCCATCCCAGTGCTCCCAGCACCATCCCTGGCTCCCCAGAGATCCGCTTCGAGCCGCAGAATGACAATGCCACGTGGCTGGTCCTTGTCTACCAAGGGTGACAGAGGGAGGAACGTGGGGGGCTGCCCCGTGGCAGAGGGCTGGTGACAGGCACTCACCATCAAAGCGAGCCAGCTGGCTGGTGTCCCCCAGCTCCGCGGTGACGGGGATGGCCTGACGCACCTTCATGTTGGTCTCTCTGCAGGCAGGAAGGCACCACACGTGGGTAAGAGACAGCCTGGCAGGGAGAGCCTTTGCAGGTGCTGCCCTGCCTGCAGCCCACTCTCACTCCCACCTCTTGCCTTCCATGGCCCCCCCAAGGCGAGCAGGGACACTTACCCATCCAGCTCTGCAGTCTCTATGTAGCATAACCCATGGGGTTCACTGCTGGAGAGGAGGAGGAGGTCAGCCTGCTGGGAGAGACTTGTGAAGGGTTGTGCCAACATTGGGGCCTTCCCCAGGGAAGCTCCTGGCCCTTAGATGTCCTTGGAACTCCCTGGAGCATCTGCAAAGGCTGTCCCTAACCCCGTGTGTCCTTTGCACCCGAGCCCAGTCACCATCACTCCAAGTGCCCACATCCTCAGAGTTCAAAACATGGCTCCACTATGGCCCCAACTCTCCAACCTAAACACAACTTCCAGGTTGGAAGTCCCTAATGTCCCCACCCTGGGCAGTGACAGAAGAGCACAAAAGCAAAGTGGGAGTGGCACCACACCCTTCCATGATGCCTGTGTGCCAACCACCCTGCTGGAACCACACTTGTCTCAGGGCTGCACTCACCGCCACAAACTGGTTGTTCTCCAACTTGATGATGTCTCCAACGCGGACATTCATCCACTGCTCCTGCCGAAGGCTGTAGAGGGGACAGCAAACTGTAGTCAGGCAGGAGCCCTGCTCACTGCCACAGCCCGCAGGGTCCCTGGCTCCCTCTCCACTGCTCTGTGCCCGTGACACTCACACTCCACCGATCAGGACCTGAGACTGCCGGTTGTTCACCTGGTTGTCGCTTTTATGGCGGAACTGGGAGCAGGGGGAAGAGACAGCAGTGTCAGCCTCCTGGGGATGGGGTCCTGTGCTCCCCCACCATCTCAAATGCCATGGCCCCGGACACTGCACCCCTGCACAGCATCCCAACCCCCTGCTCAGTGGGCAGAGGGGCGCAGGGGGAGCCACTCACATAGTCATCGGTGGCATCTTTGACAGCTGTGATGGTTAAGACAAGAACCAAAGGCACGATGGTGGTAAACCAGGAGAGCGAAGAGATCTGAGGAATCAGCTGGGGACAGGGAACAGGAAATTACACGGGAACCAGCCACCAGCCCAGGCCCATGCTGCCCCTGCTTAAGGGTGCCAAATCTCCCCACTTCCAAAGTACGGGCACTACTTGGAGCCCTCCTGTATTTCCAGACAGGGAAGGACTGCACTCACCTGCAGGATGAGGAGGAAGAGGAAATAGGTGTTGGCCACTTCCTGGAACTGCTCGAAGAGGTTGACAGGCAGGAAGGTGACAATGTTGTACTTGGAGGTTTTGATGCAGTTGCTCTAGGGACAGATGGGGCAAGAAGGGGGTTTACAGGCTGCCGAGGCCCCATAGCCCCCCAAGACGAGATCATTCTGGAGGGCAGGGGCTGTGGCTCACCATGTTCTTTTGTGGAGGTCAGGCTCCTGCCCCTGTGCTACCTCTGGCAGCTTCCTTGGGAAGCCAATTCCTCAGGCTCAGTCACCAGCTGGTACCCTGGGACCAGCCTCCTCCAGCAGCAGCACCTGGCCCCCACAAGGGTGACCCCAACCCAGACCCCCTTCTCCCCTCTCTGCAGCCAGCTCTGGAGCAGCCAAGGATAACCTCCAATGTCAGGGGAGGTCAAGGTGAGCACTGCCCTCTCTTGGCACCTTCAGAAGCTGCCCTGTGATCCACACTGGGATGTGGGACCAGGCTGGGATCTGGGCAGAGCCGGAGGGTTCTGGGCCTCGGCCAAGGATGAATCCTGCCCGGCCGGCCCCACAGCTATATTGGCATTAATGTCATCAGCACCATTTTTTTCAGGGACAAACGTCTGTTTTGCAGTCATAACGCCTCCCCACCCCCGCCCCACCACCGAGGTGTGGGTGGTTCAGGCCCCAGCCCCACAGACCTGCCTGAGGAGCCCCGGGAAGGGGTTCAGCCCCCCGTCACTCACTGCGTACTGGAACTTCTCGTTGTACTCCCGCGCGTTGGCTCGCACTCGACGCTCTTCCTCTACAACACAGCGCCCTGTCACCCCCATGCGCCCCGACAGCCCTGTAGCTGCAGCCACACAGCCCCAAGAGCCTGAACCCTGACACCCCAATCTCCTCTCCATCCTGAGAGCCAAGCTAGGCCCAGAATCCCAGAAGGCAGGGAACAACGAGTCTCCCCAGTCGTGTCATGCGGTCCTGTGCTCCCCAGGACTTGTACTCTTGCACACCTTGAACCCCGACTTTGCTTAACTGCATCTCCACTCCCAAATTCTGCATCTCCAGATTCTCCCAAGCCTGCATTGCGAGACCCCCAGCTCTACTTACCTGTACTGCCAGAGCCCCCAGATTCTGCATCTCCCTGCTCCCCCAGCTCGGCACCCCGAGGTCACCAGACCCTTCCAGCCCTGCACGCCCAGGTACTGCACCCTCAGAGGACACCTCTGCTCCCTCAGCCCTGCTTTGCTGCATTCCTGGATCCCCAGCCCAGCACCCCCAGCCCTCTAAAGTCCGCGCTGAACTGCAGCCCCGCACCCCCGGCCCCCATTTCTGCTCCTCCGCCGCACCCACCCCGCCGGGGTCGCGGACCCGCTGCCACCTCTCGGACATCCCCCGGGGCACGGCCCCGGTCAGAGCTGCCGGCCCGGCCCGGCGCGGCCCTCCCGCCCCACCGCGTTACTGGGGCAACGGCCGCCCCGGGGCCCGACCGGGACCCACCCGCGCTTCCCCCGGGCCCACCGCGGCCCCGCTTACCCGGGGCTCGGCGGGCCGCGCACCGCTCCATGTCCCGCGGCCCCGCAGCCCATGGGGAGCGGGCGGGCGGCCGGGCCGGGGCCGGGGCCGCTGCCTCTGCCGCCGCCTCAGCTCCCCATGGCCGCGGCGGCGCCGGTCGGCGGCGGAAGTGAGGTGGGGGCGCGGGGAAGCGGCGGAGCGCGGCCGAGGCTGCGGCCCCGGCGGCGTCCTGGCCAGCGGGGCGGCTCCAGGGCAGCCGTGGGAGTCCTGGGGCGCCAGAGACAGCCCCACGGGTTGCCGCTGAGCGGGGAAGTGCCGGGGGTCCCGGGGACGTCCCCAGATCCCAGTGGGGCGACCCCCGCGTTAGCCACTGGTGTCCCCCGGGCTGGGGTCCCCCTGCAGCCAGGCCTGGCTGGCCTTCCACCGTATCCCTGCAGCCCCATGTCCATAGACAAGACACCCCTGCCCTCAGGACTCTTTTAATGGTGTGACAGCGACTGTGGGGGAGACTGTGCTGCTGGCGCATGGTGTTGGGGGGTACCCGGCAGGCACTGACTCCCCAGCGTCCTTTTCCTTGGGCGACCTCCCAATGTCTGTGTCGATGGCGGTGTTGACTAGAACGATGGAGCCCTGCTCTGCCACAGCCTCGCTGTCCTCCTCCGGGTAGTGGAAAGCCACGAAGAGCTGGTACAGGTACGTGCCCACGGCGGCCCCCAGCAGCGGTGCTACCAGCGGCACCCACCACCACCCATTGCCCCTGCTGAGGACGGGAGGATGGCACAAGGTAGGCTGGGGATCATCATCCCTGCCATCCCCACATCGCCCCCTTCCCTCTACTCACCTGAAGACCTCTGGGCCCCAACCTGCCAGGTAGGTGAAGAGCCGGGGCCCGATGTCCCGCGCAGGGTTCAGGGGGCAGCCACAGTTGGCCCCCATGGAGCACTCAATGGAGAGCACCAAGAGAGCCACAACCACTGGTTCCAGGCCCTTGGGGACAGGCTTGTTGCGGGTGTCCATGGTGCCCATGACAGCAATTATCAGCACCCCTGTGCCGATCACCTGCGAGGACAACGTAGCAGCTCAACGCCATGGGGACTGAGGGGGCTGGGGGAGCTGACAGTGGCACCCACCTGGTCCAAGAAGCCATTGGCAACGGACACAAAGTCAGCTGGGTAAGTGGCGAAGATGGAGGCGGTTTCTTGGGGGCCAGAGACAGTAAGGGTCCCATTGCTATGGTGCCAGATGGCATCTGGGGGCAGAGGCAGAGCATGTACATCAGCCTGGCCACCCCAGCATCACCGTGGGGTTCCCTTGTCCGATGCTGCTCCCCCATACCATAGTAGAGGATGTAAACAGCTCCAGCAGATATGAAAGATCCCAAGATCTGCACAACCACAAAGATGGGAAATTTCCACCAGGGAAACTGCCCTATCAGGCACATGGCTAAGGAGAACGCCGGGTTCATGTGGGCCCCTGCAATGGAGTAAGGAGAAGGGCTGGGAGTGGAGGGTCCTGGGGGACTCAGAGCCAGGGGATAGCAAGAGCTGAGACCCTTTCCTCTGTCTCACCAGAGATTCCCCCTGCCGTGTAGATGCCTGCCATGACACCCAGGGCGCCTCCCAGGTAGCTGGTGATGAGGTTCCCCTTCGTCTCAAAGAAGGCAATCTTCTGTGCAGCACTGCTCAGGGTGATTGTCTGGAGAAGAGGGATGTAGCCCCACCTCAGCCCTGGTGGCCTCGTGCTGAGGCTCTCCCACCACAGCTACTTCAGGGCAGCTGTGCTGGCGAGGGCTATGCTGGTGCTGCCCCTCTGGTTTTGCTCCCCAATACTTGGACACCAGACAGGGACTGGCAGGAAGGTGGTTACTGCCCTCACTTGTGGTTTTGATGGCAAAGTAACCAAATTATAAGCAATTAAATAAGCTGCTTTCTGTGGGGAGGAGTTGGGGTAAAGGTGCCACAACATAGCCCCAGGGACACCATTTGCCATCGTGGGATGTAGCCCAAATGCTGAGAACAGCACCAGAGCCCCAGCCTTTGCCTGCTCTGAGGCAGGAGGAATCGAGGCACACACTGCCCAGCACCACACCCTAATTGCACCAGAGCCACGGCCCCCGTGCTGTGGGAACAGGGTCCAAATGTGAGGACAGGCAGTGCCGAGCTGCACGTTTGAGCGTGGCACAGCCCCAAACCCTTCCAACCCCAGGGGGCAAGCAGCAGAGCCCCGGGACCCCTGGCACCTGCCAGCACGACACCGACAGCCCTGTCCCACCCACATGACACCCTCCCCCTGGCCCCAAGCCACCTGAGTGCCCTGCTTACCATCATCACGAAGGTGGCCAGCACCTCGGCCAGGCATTCCCGCACCAGCTGATTCCGGATGCGGAGCAGACCCTGGACCCTCGTCAAGAAAGAAGTGGTGCCCATGGTACCGAGCGGGCAGGGGCAGCGGTGGCAGCGGTGGCAGCGGTGAGAGTGGTGTAGATGTCTCATTGGCAGCAGGTTTTATGAGCCCCACAGCCAGGTGGGTGATTATGTGCAGACTTTAAACCAATCATGGCCGCACCACGGGAGACGCCTGGCAGGGACCAGAGTCCTGTGTGTGGCCGGGGACACCCTGTGACAGTGCTGCACCCCAGAAGGGCAAGGCCGGGTAGAAACACCCTGATCCCCAAGTGGCTGTGGGGAGCCAAGACCTCACTCGGGTCAGCAGGCACAGGTATTTCCTGGCCAGGAACCCCCTTCATCACATCCCTGCCCGAGCCACAGCTGCAGTCAGCGCTAATAAAGAGGTCCTGGAAAGGCCTCCAGGCTGGGCCAGGCCCTCAAGAGTGGCCCAGGGGAGGCATTAGCACAGCATCGGGCAGGGAAACGGGAGAGGGAGGTAAGAAGGCAGCAGTGCAGGCACAGGAGCCCAGCAATCACCTGCACCCCTGAGGCAGCCCCCCAGTCATCCTGGTGGACAGGGGGAATCTGCCTCCAAACGCATGAGATTCCAGTCTGAAGGAGCATGGAAAGTCACAGTTTAGCATAAATAGACTTTATTGCTCTGTACACACATACACTTGACCCCCACAGGGCTCCCTGTGGCTCTGCAGCGCTGCAGAAGGTGGACAGCCTCCAGGCCAGGCACCACTTCCCAGCACGATCTGACCTATCTACAACAAAAACAGGCGGTGAGAAGAGGCTGCTGCCCACTGCCTGCTCCAACAGGCCTGGCAAGCCCAGGGTCCCCCCAGCCTGCACCTGCCACACAATTCAGGACTGGACACAGCTACCAGCTCGAGAACCAGCGTCGGAAGAATCTGCCCAGCGCAGATGAGGGGTCGCTCGGGTTGGCAGCACGAAGCTCTTCTTGCTGCGGCCACGTGCCAGCGAACTGTGCCAGCTCCCCTGCGAGGGCAGGCAGAGCTCCCTCAGTGGGGCCCCCCCCCCACCCGTCCACTCTTTGCGTCCTCCCCAGACCCCCACTCACGGTCATCCATGTTGACCACCTCCTCCCGGTAGTCCTTCTTCTGCCCATCCTCCTTGGTGGTGGTGATGAAGGCCTGGTCGCCCCTCCGGCGCGTCACCGTTGTCTCCCGGCGGCCCTGGCTGTCCTGCACGGTGCGGCGCTCCTCGACCCTCTGTGCAGAGCACCGAGCCCTGAGAGACTGCCCAGCCACGGGGGACGGTGTCCCCAGGTCCCCCCACAGCCCTGCTGCAGCTGCAGGGACACTCACCCCGTCAGGGAGAGTCACTTTGGTGACAGAGACGCTCTGGAAGTAAGAGTGGGACTCGGGCTCGTTGGGTCTCAGGATGGTTCCCAGCCCAGAGGAGGAGACCTGTGAGTCCAGGTCTGGGGGGAGATGTAAGATGGGGGCTGCAGCACGGGGACGCACCCCAGAGGCTGTGGCAGCACAGGCGGGTGGAGCAGGGAGGGCAGAGACCCCTCAGCCCCTGCTGCCAGCACCCACCTCGGTCTTCCTTGAGGCCAGGAGGAGCCCGGTGAGCATCTTCCAGCTGCAAGACAAAGCCACGCGCGGCTGAGGCCGGGAAGCAAAGCAACGGCACCGGGGCAGCACTGCGACAGCACAGAGCTGGCTACGGCCGCTGAGCCTGCGGGGCGCAGACCCCAGAGCCCTCACCCACCCCTAAGAAGGGTCTCCATGGCCGGGCCAGATCGCCGGAGCTCCCCGGGGCCGCGCTGGCAGGGGGACTCTGCGGGTCCTTCAGCATCGAGTCCCGCAGCGGCCGCCTGGCGCTGCCTTCACCGGGAACGGGCAGGGCGGGCTCTGGGCAGCACAAAGGCGTCGGTCAGGCCGAGGGGCTCCGAGCGGCCCCCAAGAGTCTCGCTCAGCCCTTCCCGTACCCACCGAAAGGCTGCTGGGGCTCGGCCCAGAAGCCCCCAAAGACGCCCAGGAGCTCGCCCATGTCCCGGAATAGCTCCTCGAAGGCGCCGCGGGAGGAGCCAGGGCTGAATCCGAAGCCGAAGTCCTGGGGGGGCTGCGACGTGGACGGGCCGCCATCCTCATCCTCCTCCTCCTCGTCCCACGCCGCGCCGCCGAACAGCGGGTCCCGGGGCCTGCGGGACCGCGGCAGTGAGACACCCGGAGAGCCCAGAGCAAGCGGGGGAGGGCCGGGGCCGGCGGGGCAACCGGCGGTTGAGAGACGGACAGGGTCTGTGTGGGCGAGGCCGGGGGCACCCAGGGGACGGGCGGAGTCCCGGTCACCTGCACCGTCCCGGGAAGCCGAAGAAGCCGCGGAACACGTCGTAGAAGCTCATCGCGCTCCGGCTCCCTCCGGGTCCCGTTCCCCCGGTCCCGCCGCCGCCGCGCCCGGGTCGCGCTGCCGCGAAGCGCCGCGGCCGTAAAGCGCCGCCGGGTGTCGCGAGGCGCCGCGGCCGTCCCGTGTCCCCGCCGGGGCCCCGGGAGCCGTGAGGGCCCGGAGCCCGCCCGCCGTGGCCGCCCCAGGCCCGCGGCTCCGTCCGTGCCCGTTCGCACGAGCTAGCCCCGCGGAGTGCCCCGGGCCCCGCCGTGGGGGCGGGTGCGGGCTGGCGAGGTGGCCGGGGCTGCACGCACGGCCCTTTCTCCGTGCCCGCAGCTGAGCCCATCGCGGCCCCCACAGAGCACCGGAGGGCTCCAGCTTCGCCTCCCCACCGCGGCAGGGACCCCCCCAAACCCCAGGAGGGCTCCAGCTTCGCCTCCCCACCGCGGCAGGGACCCCCCCCAAACCCCAGGAGGGCTCCAGCTTCACCTCCTCACCGCGGCAGAGACCCCCCCAAGCCCCCCCAGCCCCTTACCTTGCAGCTCAGGCACCGCTTCCAGCCCACCCTCCCCGATGAGCTCGCGGGGATGAGGGGCTGCGGAGAGCACCCCTCAAGCCCCAAAGGGAGCACCAGCAGCACCAGAGCACGGTAGGAAGCAGGAATGAAGGGTGAGAGTCTCAGAGGAGGGAGGGCATTTATCCCTGTGCTAGCATCCTGCTGCCCCAGTGCTGCAGCCGGGGAAAAAAATCCACAAAACAAGGGGACAAAAACCACCAGCAAGAAGCTGGGGAGGGGTGGGGGAAACACGGTCCCCACCGCCCAGGGCCACCCACCCCCTGCACCAAAAATAGGGAACGAGGCTGAGAAGGTGGAAAAAATACACACATCACTTTGTGATCTTTATTCTCTTCAGTAAATCCCCACTTGGGGCTGCAGCTGAAGGGATCAGGTGGAACTGAAAAATACAAGATCTGGACTGCATAGAAAAAAAAAAAAACAAACAAACAAAAACCCAAACCAAACCCCACAAAACAGAAAAAAAAAAAAAAGAAAAAAAAAAGGAAATAAAAAAATCCCCAACCCAAAAGCAGAAGATACTTACAGCGTGCAAGCAGGGCAGGACCTGCACTCTGGGCCCGTGAGGATGGAGGGACGCAGATGGAGAACATAAAATACCAGGGGGGACCCCTCGGCGGGGTGGGGGAGAAATGAGAGAACTAGAGGACAGCATGGGGTTTTTGTTTTTATATACAAGACACATTTATCCATTAAATTTAGAACACGGTACAAAAAAAACACTTCAACTAATTAATCTTACAATGCTGCTCATATCAATTACTGGTCTTAATCCTAATAATAAGGGGGTTTGCTGTAGGCGACTCGCAGCTTCCACTCCTTTGGATCTGAGAGATTCTGGGGCAGCTGGATGGGAGAGGGGATAGAAAGGAGTAAAAACCAAAAAAGGCCCCTACGGCAAACGGTTCAGATGTGAATGCGGAGAGAGAGAAAAAAAACAAAAAAAACCAAAAAAAAAAACAAAAGGGAAAAAAAAAAAAAAAAAAAGAAAAAATACAAATTCTATATTACATACAACAGGAAAGTGGCTGAAGACAGACAACGCAGAGGTGCCTGCGGCCTGCCCTGCGGGGCCCTGCTGGGGCTGGGGGCCCGGGCGCTCCCCGCCGCAGGGGTCTCTCCTCCCTGGGATCCTTCCTCATCATCAGGGGCACTGGGATTCTCTTCCGGAAGCAAGTGGTGGCCAGGGGCCCGGCCTCAGTTGGCGCCCCAGCTGTAGCTGTTGTAGGCGGACTTGTTGGCCTGGGATTTCTGGGGGATGGAGCTGCCTTGGCTGCGCTGCCCGGAGCCGCTCTGCGGGAAAAGGGCAGAAGGAGAAGAGGGTGGTGAGTGCAGGGGAAGCACCCCCGGCCTACCCTGCAGGGTAACACTGGCATGCCTGGACCCCAGAAGATGGCTCTGGGCTACGGCTCCTGGGCAGCCGCCGCTCCACCTCAGCCCAGCTCAGCTCCCTGGCGCTGGGGCAGCTTCACTGTCTGTGCCCCAGCACCCTCCCTCGTCTCCACGCCTTGCTCCAGAGGCCAGCAGCACACAGGACTGGGGGCAGCGGGGAGAGAGGAGACGGGGAAGGGTCGGTGTGGGGTGTGTGTGCACGCGTGTGTGTGTGTGTACATACTGACTGAGGGCCTCTCTCCTCGCCTCGCAGGGCCATGGGGGAGAAGGAAGGGGCTGTGTGATCCTGGGGAGCCTTAGGGGCAGGGGCAGAGCCCTCGCCAAGTGCAATGCATTTTCAGAGAGTTCATTACCTGATCTTCCTGCTGGCGTTGGAAGCACAGTATCATCTGCAAATATGGAAGCTGTTGCAGTACCAGGATATGTAAAATAAAGGGACAAACTATGACAATAGAAATCCATGGTTAGACCTGAAAGCTCCTGCAGGGTCGTGGCTATGGCGAGGAACCCCTTTGGTGCTGGCCTGTGGAGCTGCCCCTCTGAGGATGGGGGAGGTCGGGGTGCCCCAGATGTGCATGAGGGGGCACTACCTGGCCATATCTGGTGCAGCCCGGCAGCAGGGGGGTTGTGCTGAGCACCCACCCTGGCAGAGCACACCCCAGGCCTTCCTTCTCACTCATCCTCTTACGGGCCCTGTGTGTATGTGCAGCTGTGAGCATGTGCCTGTCACTGCATGTGTCCGCCGCAGAGCCTGAGGGAGGGAGGCAGGCAGGGAGAGAGGGACCAGGGAAGTAAAGGGGGAGCAAGAGCCCCAGCAAGGGGCTGAGGTGCGAGGGGCATTGCTTACCTGCCCATCCTGCTGCAGGTGGTGGTGGAGGATCTGCGAGTGAGGCTGCTGATGCGGGGTCAGGATGTGCATGAAGGGGGTGGGGGGGTACGCCGCTGCTGTCGCAGGGTTGATGGGGCCGCCGCTGCCCAGCGCCGAAGGCAGGTTGAAGGAGGCTGCTGGGGTTCCAGTGTGAAATCCCTGCTTCTCGAAGGATTGCTAAGAAGGAGATGCCAACGGCAGAATAAGGGCGGGGAGTCAGGCTGGCAGTGTGCCCCTCCCCATCTCTACACGTCACAGGCCCAGAGTCAGCCTGCGGTGCAGAGAACGGATAGAGTCTCTTCCTATGGCTCTTTCTGGGCTTGGAATTGCTGTAAGCTGGGAAAGGTCAAGCATTTCCCTTCTCCCTGGCTGTCTGATCCAAGGGGAAGAGACCTCATTGCCCAGAGAGGCTGTCTCAGAGCTTGGCTTCTCCTCCCCAGCAATGCAGGAAGCACACAGACACTAACCTGAGTTTTGGAGTAGACAGAGCCCGAGATGTCTGGCACGCCTGTATTACTGGATGTCACGGATACACCTGGGGAGAAGGGAGAGGTGGGTGTTAGGCAGCAGGCAGTGGGTCAGCAGGAGTTGCTTGCTGCTAACACCAGCAGCACCTGGTGGAGAGCTCCAGCAGTCAGAGAAGATCTGCAGACAGACTGGCCTGGGCAGCCAGGCCCTGGCATGACCACATGCAAAGCGTCCATGTAAGTTATTTTGCTCTGGACACACACTGTTTCAAAATGCCTCCAGGAACCAGCTGAAGGGCTGGCTGCCACCCAGAGAAACACATGGAAAACAGCAGGTGTGAGGAGAGCTGGGGAATGCAATGGACAGAGAGGGAAACAAACCCACAGCATGTGGCACAGCAGCAAGAACAGCCCAAAAGCTCCTCTGGTGTAAAACAGGCAATTGCATGTAAAGGCAACTCAGCTGTAGGCTGGGATGGCTGGTGCAGTGACTGACAATGCAAGCCCCGTGGGGTGTTGGCTGTCCATAAAAGAGGGTGGCCCAGAGGACACCTCAGCCATCATTTAATGCCTGGAAGAAGTGCTGAAATGAAAGCAGTTTAAAGGACACAGCACCAGGTGACCTGGTACAAAGCTGAAATACCTTCTCAAAGAGAAAATACTAAGTTGAAGAAAATACTAAATTCACTAATGCAGTGAAAAAAAAGTGACAAAAGGAATTTAAAGACTGGTAGAGGGAGGCAAATGCAGCCCTGGGTAAGTCAGCCAGACACCAACCAAGTACCAAGACAGGCAGCAGGTTCATGACCTTCCTGCATCTTTGATTCAAGGACACTTCCCTAGAAAGTGTCTGCCAAACACTGGTGGGAAACAAGTTCAAATCCAGAACAACTGCTGTTGTGTTAATCACATATAGGCAGATAAAAAACCAACAAACCAAACCATTCAGCAGCTTAAGCTTCTGATAGTAGTGCAAGGGCCCAGACAGCTGATTGTGGAGCACAGAGGAGGGCATGAAGTGATCTGTAACCCCCAAACCTGCTCCAGACCTGGATGCAGAACAATCCTGGGCCTTTCTAAGGATAATCAAACTACTTGGGAGCGGCACCTCTGGAATTTTTCTCTATTACTGCTGTAAGACAGCAGTCCCTATCACAGCCAGTAAGACTGGTAGCAAGCCCTGCTGCTGTGGAAAGTGCTCTTGTGGGTCTCTTACCAGTGCTGTACCCATGAGAGCCATAGCCACTGGGCTGCTGGAAAGGGGTTGCTGATGCATTGACGCTGACATTCACACCATGCTGCTTGGAAGAGGTAGGAGCAACCTACAGAACAGAGAGGAGCAGAGTGAGAAGAGGCTTTGCTGTGCCACCCTTCTGTCCAAATCGCAGACCCTGCCTCTGGGAAACTCACAGGGAACACGGCGGGCCCATACTGGAAGGTGCTGGGGAGCCCTGGTACCCCTGTGTAGTATGGCAGACTGGTGTAACTGTAGCCAGGAGGCAGCGCCGGGTTCAGGAACGTCTGCTGTGTGGTGTGGTGAGTCTGGGTCTGGCTCTGCTGTGGCTGCGCCAGAGTCGTTGCAGGAGCAGGGGAAGAGGCATCACCACGGCCAAATTTTGTTAAGTCCCCTGAAACAGAGGAGGTGAGAGTGAGGAACAGATGCTAGATCCTGGCCCATTTCAACTCAGCCCAAAGGTGATCTAGTCTTTTGATAAACAGTGACTTCAATCACTTCCCCTCCCCCCCACCTCCTGTCAGTGCCAAGGACTGTGGTCCTCAGACTTTTGCACACTGATAAGGTGAAGCTGTTAATTGCTCCTTGGCCCTAACAGGACTGCAGAGGCAAAGGGAAGCCACAGTAGCTAAGCCCCCAGTCTGGCACTGGATAAACCTGCTAGCAGAGCCTGATGCTAGAGCTGTCCCTCGTCCATCTCTATGCACCACCAGCAGGACTGAACACAACCCAGATCCTTGCCTGGGCTGTGCAGGGCTTGGCTGCAGGGCTGGGGGAAGCTCCCTGTTCTGATCTCGAGGAGTGTTCGCTTGGCTCTTCCATGAAAACACTCTCCAATTCAGAGCTCACACAGCTCAAAGCTCATAGGGCTCTGAGCTTTCAGCCTCAGCTAGGCAAAAGCACTTCCACACAAACCAGCTCCTGCCAAAGCTGAGGAAAAGTGGTGCTGGAAAAAAAGAGTGAACCTCCAAGTGCAACAATTCCTAAAGCACGTGAAAGCTCAGCACAGTCACTGCCCACTGTGGATTGGCAGTGCGTTAATGCACTTACCAAGGTCAGTGTGAGGTCATGCACTCACTGGGTGCTTGGGTTGAGTTTGACAGGTCTCAAATTTCCTCACTTGCTTTCTCCATGAGACTGTCCCATATAAAAAAAAATTCATTTCTCTGTATTTTGTGTTTCTTTCTATTTTTACTCTCAGTGCTTGAGAAGCACTGCTTACCACCTGCCTCACAACCACCTGGAAAGCAGTCCCTCAGCTGTAGGCCTTGAAGAATCTTTCAGCCTTTCCTCACTCCCTTTCTAACTGCCCCATTGAATCCTACTTGCCCACCTCTTCCCAGTATCAGACCTTGACACAACCAGATGCTCAAAGGGAAGGTGAGAATTTAGCTGTGAGAAGCATGCTCCAAACCAAAAGCAGTGCAGGAGGCACAGTGCAGGTGCAGAGGTAGCTCCAGTGGACAGAGACACTGGACACTAGTAGAAGCAGCACAAACCCTGATAGGATGGGAATCAGAGCACTCTTTTTCCCTACCAGAGTATGGATTGCTGCTCAGGCTGCCATCTCTTCCAGTCAGTGGTGTGGTGGGTGTAGGGAATGGGATGCTGTAGTAATCCTGATGAATAAAAACAAAAGACATTTTATCAGCTCTGTCCAAAGTGCAAAGCAGTATATTTGGGAGAGAGGAATTTCTGTACTGTAGCTGCAAGATATGTCTGAGTATTGCAGTCCAACCAGCCACATCCAGGCTGATCACGACCTACAGCAGCCCCAGGTTTTTGTAGCATGTACCATCCCCCTCATCTGGCTATTAGAAGAACCAGATAAGGTCTACTGGTATGCACCTCTTAAACTGGCTGGACTTTCCCCCCCTCTTCACAATAAAATGGACATGTCCTGTTACTAAATAAAGCCCATTTTCATCAGGTATTTAGTCACTGGCTCTGTCACGGATCAGAGGTGAATCTCTATAATAGCCCTGCTGTTGTAACACGTGCTCCTTGGCTCCACAATGAATACTGCTGGATGAGTAACGCATGCTGGCAACTCCCCACGTGCCAAGGAGCAACTGATAACTCCTCACTGCTGCTGTGGAGAGGTGTATCCCCACAGCACCCCACATTGCCAGCTCTTGAGCTGACTTGTCTCTACCCAAGCAGCACCAGTGGAAGTGGCGTGTCCTTGTCATTCTGCAGTACTCACCAACGGGAATCTTGTCTGGAGCATTTGCAAGTCATCATATCCATACACCTGTGGCTAGAAAAAGAGCCAGAGATGACACTGGGGACATGGACGACGTGAGGACACCCAATTTTAGATTAAACATTTAGATAAACACGAGAGAAAGCCAGTCAGCAGCCACACAAGCCACCAGGTGCAGGCAGCCAGAACCTCGAGATAGGTTGATGCTACCAGAAGTTTCTGTGAGTTGCTCAAAGGAAAGTGCTCCAGACCATAAAGCCATTCAACAGTTTTTCTCTGGGAATCATCTCAAAACTGAAATCTGTCCTCACCTTTAGGAGAGGGTGTGACACACACCCCTAGACTTTGTGGCTGTTGCTACCCTTGCCCTGACTGCCCTTTGTCACACCATATTTCTAACACAGCTCTGCGCTTCCACACACTGTGCTCTGCCCAAGGGCTCTTAAAAGGCTGGGGAGGCTGCAGAGAACAGGCACGTAGACTCTGCCCTGGGGTGAGCACAACACACATTTACCCCCACGGGCACATGGAAATCATGGAAAAAACAGCAGGTCCAAACTCTGCCTGTCCAAGGCAGTCCTGGCTGGGCTATGGCACAGTTTTTAGTTTCCCCACCATGTTACATCCCTCCATGCTGCAGAGGGGGCTGGGAGGGACCTGGTGGCATGACACACACACTGCAAAGTTCCACTCACCGGATAGGCATGTAGCAACCCCGGAGCCATGATGTATGGATTAGGCAACAACGGTGGGACTCCAGGAGGGAGATTGGGAGGGGCTTTTCCTGAGAAAGGAGGAGAAAGGAAAATTCCACAGTGAAGCAAACAGCAGAAGCTCGCTCGCTCAGCCCTCACACCCTTCTCTGGTACAGCAGTAGCCAGGAAAGTACCTGATGTGGTTGCAACAGAGCTGCGAGTCGAGGCAGTCACTGTGGAGTTGCTGCTGAGGCTGAGGCCCAGGCTGCTGACACTGCTGAGGCTGGATGAAACGCTGACAACTGGTGGGGCAGCTGACACCGTGCTGGAGGAGGTGGAGAAAGTACTAGCAGAAGAATGGAGGCTTGCTTCACTCTCCACACTTGTGTGCTACAGAAGGAAGGAAGTAGAGTCAGGGGATCAGGCAGATGGAACCAAGTGCACAGGTACCACAGGACATTTGCTACACAGAACGTTAGGCACCTCTGTCTGCATCTGGATATTTCTGCAGTGAGCCTGGCTTAAGTCCAAAGTCCTGACAGCAGCCAATCCCTAATGCTTACAGATCTCTCTCATGGTTACATCCCAACACATCTGTCCAATGAGTGGAACAGGGCTTGACACCACATTTGCAGCAGGGTGATTTATTCTGCTGCAAAAGCCAATACCCAGGAACTGTACTGCAAGAGCTCCAGCAGTAGAGATATTTGGTTCCACTTCATCAGCTACCAGTTTGCTCTGACATGTGGCTGTGACTCTGCAGCACCTTCAAGGGCTACTACAGGCTCAAAAGCAGGCACTGCTCAGTCAGAAACAGGCAGGGTGTCAACAGCCTTGAGCCAGCAGTGCACAGACAGTGTTCTGACATTACCCCCCGTCATCTCTCTCCACACAGCATCCAAACTCCAGCAGGACAGGCAGCAGCCTGGCAGCTCCTGCCACAACCCCAGCCCCAAGGTCAGGCCCCCCAGCAGACCCTGCCAAGCAGAGCAGAAACGGGGTACACAGTGGGAGATCATACCCAGACTCACCAGAAGGGTTGAAGTCGATGTTCGCCCAGAGGATGTGGATGAGGACAGACTGTTCTGCTGGGTGGGTAATGCACTGACAGGAAGAGAAATAAAACGTCAGACCAAGGTGAGAGAGTCAACATCAGTAGCACCATCCCATTCCCCATCTGCTTGAATGGGATGAGTCATCTTAGTCTTCCTCATTGCATGAGACAGACTCTGATGCCTGCTATAGATTCCTGCTTCTAGTTCTGCTTCTTCAGAAATCCACCCCTTCCACTCGCTCACCTGCTGAGCTGGGCAGTGGTTGTACTGGGGAGCTCCTCGCTGTGGCTCAGGCTGCTCAGAGCTGTTGAGTGTTGGCTGGCTGTTGTCAGCAAGGACGATGCAGACACCCCATCGTTGAGAGGTGCAATACTGGGAGCAGAGGGGGAGTCGGATTTCACTGCAGGGCCCGTAGCACCTGAGAACAAAGCTTTGGGTTAAGGGCAGCTACTGGCAACTTCCAGAGGGTAACACGAGGACAAGGATCAGCAAGTGCTCAGCTAGAGGAGCTTCCCTCAGTGCTGCCAAACAAATATACACTTATGATTGTGTTCTACATCTCACTTCACCCCAACGCTACCAGTGGCTCTGCAAAGAGCTTCAAGACCTACAGATGAAGTGCCTTCCACACCCAGAGAAATTATTGTCATAGGTGACCCTTCAAGGATCTCAAGGATCAGCAGAAAGCTGAATGTTTTGAGGCAAACAAATAATCTGAATGGCAGCAACTAGTCCAGCAAAGAAAAAACTTGCTATCAGCACACATAAAGCTTCTCATTCAAAGCAGAGAACATGAGCACAAGAGATACAGGACACCCACTGTACTCACAAGACTCTTACCTTCGACAGCCTGTGTGGTTTGTAATGGCGTGGGTTGTACAGAACTGAAACCATTCTGAGGAAGAAAAGAAAAAAGGAGTGCTGGGCATTATAGCTGCACATTTCCAGAAGCAGAGCTAGTGTCACCTCCCTCTCTCACTCTCTTGCACAGTTATGGAAAGGTCCTGCTACCAGCATGTGTCAGCAGACTGTGTGTGGGTCAGTCCCAAGGTCTGCATGGTCCCCAAGTGTATATTAGAGAAATCAGTGCAAGAAGTTTCTCTGCTGCTGCCTCACCATTCTCCATCCAAGTTCATTAGCCAAACCTAACGTTACTGAACTGGTGTGCAGCACACAAGAACCAAACCCCTAACACAAAACAAAATTCTTTGTGTGCATGCCCCTCTCTAGCAGGGTAACTCTTCATGACACAACACATGCCCTGCAATCAACTGCTGTTAACCCCAGTGGTCCAGGCCCAGGCACAAAACAGAAGAGAGCTCTCATTAGAGCCCACGAGCCATACAGTGAGGCTGAAGGATCACAGAACTATTTGATAAGCCATTCAGCTTTCCCCAAGACACTTCACACATGAGGCTCACTCAGCACAATGGGTGAGCAAAGCTGCTCTCTTACCTTAGCCTGGGTCAGATCTTTCTGGGGTGAAGAGGAGATAGAATTTGGGTATCGCCTCGTCTGGGTGGATCTCTGTTCGTACAGTGGTCCCTGAGCACTGTTCTGGGAGGTAAATGTTGCTGTCTGTATTGTGCCACTCTGGTAACCAGACTCCTGGCTTTGATTGGACGAAATTGTGGATGAAGATTCACTACAAAAGGGGGAAAAAAAAAAAGTGTTCCTCCATTTTCCTCTAAAAACAGCCCTGCTGTAAGCTGCTGGCCCAGACTGGGCCCTTCACTTCAAATACTCAAGATAAAAAGCCCCAAGCATCAGTATAAAGGCACCACATGAAGCAGCCAAGCCAAGAAACGTGCCCAGAGAGCAGGGCTAGCCCAGCCATGGACATCCAGCTGCAGCCTTGCCTCACACACTGCTGTGCCTTAGTCAACCCTTCATGAGCTGCCACCACTCAGGCCCCAGTGCTCAAGGGACTGGCCAGTTACTAAGGGTCAGCCCAACAGAAGACAAACACACCACCACCAAAGATACTCCTACCCCACTGTGTCCCAGTTTGCCAGGCAAAAAGAAGGACAAAGCACTCAAATCTGTTCAAAGACACGGAGCAGTTGTGCTGGGGATTCCCAGTCTGTGTTTTCAACCACACAGTAGCAGAAAAACTGTTTTCTGTGCAAGTACCGCAGGCCAAAGAGCCACAGAGCTGCCCAATGAGTCTGCTGGCAACTCGTGCTTTGCTGTTGCATACATTGTCCCCCCTTTGTGACCAAAGCACAGTCAGAAAGGGTCTACTAGTATGCACGACAACTCAAGTCCACAGGATCAGCCAACTTCCAAAGCTGCCTGCTTGGATGAACAGGTTGCTGGTGCCCACCTGGCCGAGCTGGTGTAGAGGCTGCTCTGAGACTGGCTAACGGCGGCGCTGGTTGTGGGCGTCGATTCATACTCAGCAAGAACAGGCTCTGAACCAAACTGTAAGGCCCCAAACTGCAGGTTTAGCCCTGAGATATCTGAGGAGCCAGGCATTTCCACCGCAAGTGCAGGAATCTGCAAGGGAGGAACAACACAGCGGGTCAATCATTCCCAGTGATTAGCCCAGAGAATGACTTTATTACCCTCGTTTCCCTGCACACAATGGCACTTAAAGGCTTGCAGCCCCTGAATTACACTGTTCAACCCAGGCAGGCACACAACTCCATCATCCTCACAAACACTCAGTGCTAACAACAGGGAGGCCAAGCCCAGACCTTCCCTCAGCAGCCCAAATGGCCGTTTTTGCAGCTCTAACACAACTCGATGTCTCTTTCCCCACCACTGGTCTGCACCTTTGATGTTAATGATGCTTTTTTCTTTTGCTGCTTGAGCTTCTGCTGTGCTGGCTGGGGACTTGAGGACTGGTTGTCCGAAGACCCTGGAGACATCTGGGGAACCGGATTGGTTTTGCTGGGCAGTGGTGAGGATGGAGGTGCCGGCGTGGTTGTGGAGGCAGTCACCACAGGCTGCTTCTCCTGCATGAACACTTCTATCATGGTTGAAGTTGATGTGAAGCCCTGACGCTTGGTGAAGGGACTATGCACAGAAGAGTCTGTTGGGTTCTTGAGATCTATGGGACAAGACAGCAGGGTTTGTTTCCTTAAAAATAAATCAAATTCTGATGCTTATCAAGAAAAATAAACCCTTTTCCTCTATGTTTCATCCTGAAGCTTGTTAGAGAGCAGAGAACTTAAGCATCTCTGCTCCCAGCCTCACGCTCTCACTACCACCAATGCCAGTTCTTCCCTCAGTTGCTTCCACCATCCCTACAGGACAAAGCCAGCTTGCATGGCAGAAGTCCTCCATTCTGCAAGGAAAGCTGTGCTCCAGAGTCCCTCGTGTGGAGACACTGCGTGTCAGAGTCCTGCAGGCCACTTCCTTCCCATCTCTGTTATCAGTCCTGCATTCCATTGCCTCACCCTTCTCCTGCAGGGACTAGGTATCTCCAAGCAACATCACTGCTTGGGGCTGCCTGCCCTCAAGTCTTTGCACCACCTTCCTCATCTGACTAAGCCTTTCCACAGTTTATTCAAAATCAACTCCTATTCTCTGTGACACTCCTCTGAGGCTTCTTGTCTGAGAAGATCAGATGCTGCCAACACTGACTGCCACTAGGACAGGGCTCAATTTTTCTTCAGCTTAGATTTGAACCAGAGCCATTTCCCTATAAAAAGCACAAGCTGAAGGAAATGACACCAGCACTCAACCACACCAAAACTCAGCTTCTCATGTGAAAAGAGCCTCTCAATCCCTGTTTATTCCCTCATGCCAGCCCAGCGATAGTTACTTCTTGGCATTTAAGAGCAAATCCCCTTAAAATTCCCTTAAAAGATAGTAAGAGTTCAGCAGGGAGAAGAGGCTGACAAGAGCTCGTATTTGGGAACTATTCTCCAGAGGTGCCCTTTCAGAACTTTTTCTGGCACAGCTTTACACCGGGAAGTAGTTCTGTACACTGAGAGGCTCAGGAACACCAGATCCCTGGCCCTGAAACTGTCTGGAATGACAGATTCAACTGTTCCAAGTATAAAAGGGAGAGAGTCACACACACTATTACATTTTAGTCTCACTCACAGCTCTCTTTAATTTTTCCAGCTCAGCTAAACTGGCTGTGAAGTTGTGAACAGATCCTCTGCTGAATGCCTCCCACCGGGCCCCTGCAGCTCTGGGGGAACACATTCCCTCCCCTCTGGGGAGCCACGCTGCTTCTCTTACCGTACTGCACCAGAGACGAGGTCTGTGTGGTGGATGCCATGTCCCAGGAAGCAGCAGTGGTGCTCCCAGCAGGCTGGGTGTGCTGAGCTGCCAGCTGAGCCAGTGCCTGGGCTGTCTTGAACTGCTCCAGGAACTGCGACCCTGTGGTACTGCTGCCTTTGGCCTCCCCGACATCTCCAAACCCTTTCCCCAACATGCTCACCTGCAATTTCAGCAAGGAGATAAAGTCAGTGTCTCCCACGGCTTGGAACTTGGCTCAGAGGACATCTCTGAACATCAGCCCAAGCGCACTGTACCCTGCTGCTTCTCACTGGGTGCCTCAGCTCAACACTCTTGAGCTCCAACACTGCTGGCAGGAAGGGCTCGTGTTTGTTTCCCAGCCTCCATCGTGTGTGAGCACAGGTATGCTCATCTCTTGCCCAACCCATGCCATGGTACAGTGTCACAGGGGGTTACAAAGGGAGTTAACAGACAGGATCTTAAAAAAACATACTAAATTATTTTCATGCATTCAGTTCCACTAAAAGAAAAACACCAGGAGACCTTGGCTTTATAGTTAATGTGGTTTTGAAAATCTTTCCTCAACTATCTCACCATTAAGTAAACAAATTTTATTTCTTTTTGTTGAAGTTACACAAAGCAGCGTCTGCCCAAGTCTATGCACATCCCTGACTCTGACTCAATGTCTCCTTCCTTCTCCTGTCAGAGGGTGCCAGCATTCCACTCCACACTAGCTCCCAACCAGTTCTGTTTCTCAAACTGTTGAATTACAAGCCCTGGAACAAAAGAATTTTCCTTTCCTTTAAGCAGGAATGAAGCATTTCTTGCAAATCTGACAAAGGCAGCAGGGGAAGAATTATCACAATTATTTCAAACTGAGCAATGAACTTCAGGCCACTGCTTTTAAAGCAGACTAGCAAATTATTTCACTCTACCAGCCCCAAGCAGCGAGCATCAGGACTGTACTTCCTATATTACCCAAACAGATACAACAACAGGGGATAAAAGCAACCTCAGCCAAACACCCACTGGCAGAGACCAGCATTTCCTTACCATGCTGTGGTGAGAGAAGGAGTTTCCAGAGGCAGGCTGGGATAGAGCACTCTGTTTAGAGTTGCTGAACACCAGTGGCTGCGCCAGGGAAGGAGTCTGGGATGACTCCAGGTTTGTTGACTCATTCTCCATAGAAGAGGGTGTCTTTCCTAGCAGGACTGCAAGATCAATTCTGGGTAGACAAAGACCCACTGAGGTTACCAGAAGCTCCCACTTCCATGAGAACAGTATTCCCCCTCGAGCCTCACAGCTTTTACTTTACAAATTGAAGGAACCTGCAGAATGCTAACTCACAACTGCCAGTAGCAGCCTCAAAAAGACAGACTGACCAAGCAAGACCCTGCATGGCCTTTGATTTTAAGTCACACTTTACATTAATTTAACACAGCAAAATGCCCCCAAACCTGAAGAACCAGCAACAGAGCTTAAGAAAATTCTAATCCAGGATTAGGACCCAATAACTCCTAAGTCAACTCTTCCATTTAAATCCACCCCATCTCATTCAGAGCTGCTGCATTTTAGCTAGCTAGTAAGGTTTAGTTGAAGATGGCAAATTGCTCCGAGACTCATGTGCCACTTTTCCAGGTAAACAGCATCACCATGGGTTCTCACCTTTGTCCAGCTGTGATTGTCACATTCTCGGCAGGCAGAGGCACTGAAGAGACATTGGAGGCTGTGAAGATCTTTGTCTCTGACAGCTGAAAAAGGAAAAAAAGAATCCAAAAGTGAGAGCAGCACCTTATAACAGTCCCTATGACACAAAGCACACGAATGTTTGAGACAAACAAC
This sequence comes from Vidua chalybeata, assembly GCF_026979565.1. Classification (NCBI taxonomy): domain Eukaryota; kingdom Metazoa; phylum Chordata; class Aves; order Passeriformes; family Viduidae; genus Vidua; species Vidua chalybeata. The sequence goes on from NC_071558.1 coordinate 2,367,513, forward strand.
CACATAATAACTCAAAAAATTCAAGTGCTTAGACTGAAACTTCTCCAGCATTTGGCTTTCATCAGAATCAGCTCCTATTTCATTTGTTTCTTCTCAGGCAAGCACATAAGTCATCTGCCAGTGGGGAAAAAACCCTCTCAAATGCTTCTACAAATTTCCCATAGTCCATAAATCCCCTAGGGCTGCCCTAGGACTTCGGGGTGCTGCTCTGAGTCAATGGCACGTAGCACAGACCTGCAAAAGCCCCTGCACAGAAGGTGCAAGCACTGGTAGCAAAGTCAAAGAGAAACTTCAGATCCACAGCTAAGCTCCCAATGGTCTGGGCTCACTTGGATGATCTGACCAACAGATCAGCTATGGAAGGGAAAATAATACTGCTCAAAATCTGGTGGATGTTAGTGATGACCTGTGAAACATGGCCTGAAACATATCTGAACACAAACAGTTCTATTGCAGACCGAGGAGCTGCTACAAACTGAACTGCCAGAGTTAAAAAGAAGTAAATCCAGAACTCCTGGGAGCATCTCACACACACTGAGGGTAAGAAAGGCTCTCAGAAGCTCCCTTCTAGCAGAGACCTGACTGAACAAAGGAAAGCTGCTTATATCTCTGAACACAGCAGCAGTGCTTCCCCCAGGCAGTGCCTGGCAAACAAATGCTTGCCATGCTTGCCCATTCTGTGGGCTGAGCCAAAATGGGCACACAAAACTAACAATGATACTAAAATGTCCAACTCTGCTCCCATCTGCAAGAACACAAGTCCATCCTTGATTCAGAGAGGGACTGAAGCCCATTTCAGAAGAAAGTTATAGATAGGCATTAACAGAAGGTGCTAACAATGTCCACTGAAGGAGACGAGGGCGAGAACACAAGGTGGTGAGACACACCAAAGAGTGTGTCAGAAAGTAAAGCCAAGAGCTTCTTTTCCATTCAGATCACAAGGACCAGCAGAGGCACGTGATGTGCATGAAACCATGAAACTGCTGCTGGTGTGATCAAAGGCAAACCTTCCCCAACTGCCACACCACCAGAGGAGTGGAGCAAGAGTCCTGTGTGGAGTCAGGCCAGTTTTGGGAAGAATTCCATCTTGCAGTTACAGGAAATGAGAGGACCAGCCTCAATGCCCCAGGAGATTTCTTCCTGTCTTGGGCTCCTATGACAAGCTCTATAACACATATCCTGTAGAAGATGTAACAATTTCTTATTCATCATAGCAGGCTGGGAGCCTGCCTGGGGTTCTGTCCATGGTTTGGGGAGGATGGGCTTTGAGCTCCCCTGGCAGCTCTGTGTGTCCAGACAAGACAGCAGCCTGCTGGAAGATGCACAGAGGAGATGGGCTCAGAAAATACCTACATCTTCATTCCAGTCCTCCGTGCCCCATTCTTCTGTCGCTGCCCTCCATGCACCTAGAAGGACAACAACAGGTACAGAAGTTATGCATGCATCAAAGCTCTACATCCAACAGCTAGAGGAGCACTGGGGAGCTTTGCAGGCAGCCAGGAGGATTTCTATTTGCCAATCAGACAAGTTAAAGTAGTCAACTTCAACCCAGGCTTTACGGTCAAGGTACCGTGATGGGATTGCCTCTGCCTTGCTGGTGCAGGCTGGGATGAAAAAGAGGAACTGCTGGGCTGGCAGTACATCTTCCCAACACCCAAAAGGGAAGCTGAGCTCTGCAAGGAAGCCCCAGCATTGTCCCCCCAGCCTCCTTTTGCCATTTTCCTGGCTTCCCCTTGTACTGCAGCAGCTGGAGGTTTGTGCACCTGCAAGCAGCTCCTCCCTCGTGGGCTTCCTGCCAGCTCTGGCACAGGATCTCACCATCCAGGTAAACCTCAAGTTTTATAGAAACTTAAGGATAACTGAGCCATTCCCATGGTTCATCTTCCACCCCACCAAAAAAAAAAAAAAAGTTTTGAAACCTCAGTGCTCCAGAACCTCCTGTGCTCAGGCAAATAGCATTCAGAAAAGAAAATTTATTGGATTCCTGCATTTTCTGTGACCAGTTTCAGAGATATGCTCAAAGTGTGCAGCTTGAAGTACCAGGGAGAAAAGCAGGAAACCTCAGCTGCAATCCAACACAGCACAATTTAGGAATTTAGGTGAGCAAAAATTTACCAGAAAGTAAGAGTTCTGCCTGGCTGCATTTTCAACTTGTTCCAATCCTTGCTTCCATCACAGTTTAATCTCTGTACTTTGAATATTATGTGCCAGTTTCAGACTCCATTTAACAACTAAAATTTGGTTTGGGAAGAGAGCAGGAGCTTTCACATCCCCATAAACCTCAGGGCATAAAGCCAGTCTCATTTTGTGCAGCTTATTTCCAGTCCACACAAACCAGATCAAGAAAATCTGAGAGCACCAACCAGAGTTAATCCTGAAGACACTTACTGGATGGAACAAGCTGGTATCAGCCCTTTTACATCATAAAACAAAGTGTGTGGGGAAGGAGAACATTCTGAGCTCTTCTGCAGGACACAGATCTCCCCATACAGACTTCACTTGTGTGTTTAAACAGCCACTTGTCTAGACTTGGAGGATCTAGTGCATGAAATTAAGTATCGGTGAATTATTCTTTTTTTCATTGCTTTTTTGTCTTCCTTGATGAGTTGAGCCAATTCAAGAAGTCTCCCAGGATTTATTTTTTTATATATTCGAGTTTGAAATACTGTTATTAATACAACAATACTTGCTAGAGTGCCAGAAGTCTTAAGGCACACTACCCCTTCCTCCACAGCCAGAACATCAACACATTCAATGCAAAACACATCTGCAGTTTAGAAACCTACATTCCCACAATCCTTAGATTTTTGGTGCCCTCACAGCAGTAGTGGGAAGGCTGCTTTCCAAATTTTCATGGATCAGAAAGATCACCCTAGCCTGAGCCTGACCCAAGAGGTGAAGTGGGAGCTGGATGTACCTGCAGCTGGCCCAGAGAGCAGGAAGACAGGAGAGCTGCCCCAAGAGCTTGTGCATGCAGGAACATAGAATGGGGCTCTTAAGTCTTGTTTGTTCGGGGAAAATAAGAAAAGAAAAAAGAAAAGCAGCACTAAAAGCAGAAGGAAACCCTGCAGATGAAGAACAGCCATTGACAGGGCTTTCCCAGCAAGTCTACCCCTCAAATATCAGCCACTGACTCAGCATGGCTCGAGCTCCCCACACACAAAGGGGCAGATGGAGAATCAAAGACCTGAGATATATTCACCAGGAACACTCCAGAAAGCTCCCAACTAGCACAGCATGGGAAGCTTTTTTAAAGAAACCAACTGTATCCTTCTCCATCAAGCTCTTCTGAAGGGGAGAGCTGCAACACAAGCAATACCCTGAGCTTCCTAACACCATTTCAGAAAGGTGTTCTTCTGAACAGCAAGCTTTCCTCTCTGCTTTCAGAAAGCCCTTCAAAAAGCTGCTGGTCTTTAAGCTCCTCAAACCAAGAAAAAGAGGAAAAAATAAAATTAAGCCAACAACATGTGCAAATATGAATGTGGCAAAGGAAAAAAAAATCCTATTGTGTCTCCAAGTTTTTCAAATCCCTCTCCAAACACACTCTCTTCGTTTTAAACTGGGAGATAACCACCCAGCTTGCTCCTCCCACAGCAGGCAGTGTGCTGCCACTCAAGGACTGCATCCAGCCTTGTCACCCTGCACTAGGAAGGCAACACACCCAAAGGCCCCCACTCTGCACCTCCAAGGAACGTTAATCCAAACAAAGCCAAAGGGCAGCAAAATCACAATGGCAGCGCTGGAGCAGATGGCCTTGTGCTGCCTGTGGGAGTTAAAGATTAACCCAAAATGCTCCAGCACAGCAGAAGCACTCCATGCATGTCTGTCTGCTTCCAGGCCCCTGCACGAGAGACTCCTCAGCCTCAACACTTCTCCTCCTGCCCTGACCTTCAGGAGCCAAGTGGCAAGTTCTTCCAGAAGGTCCCTTAGCCTCAACTTCAAAACCTCAGGTTAGATGGAGGAGACAAACAAGATGTTGGCCTTATTGTGGACACAATGGAATTCTGTAGATGTAAGGCAAACTGCATCCCCTCATGGGCATCTCTTGGCCTCGTAAGGATAATGGTGTATGAGCAGGAAATAAAGTGGCCAGGCACAGAGCAGCTCTGCCATCAAGCATCCCTGTCATCTCAAAACCCACCATCATCTTCAACTGCAGGGAGGTGAAGAGGAGCAGCCAGGCAGGCTGAGCATGCCAGAGCAGCCATGGGGCACTGCTCACCCAGCAGCAGCCAAAAGCAGAGGCAAAGCACAGAGAGAGCTCAGCCAGACCAGCTGCCCTGGCAGCAGTGGTGTGACCCTGAGCAGGAACAGCAGGGAGGAATGGCACAGGGACGAGAGCAAGTGACAGCTTTGGAGATGTGAGACACAGGGAGTATGACTGAGCTGCCTCACGCTTCCTGCCCTCAGCTGGGATACTCTGTCACCAGCTCTGTGGACACAGAGCTGCTCTGGACATCCAGAAGCAATGGCTGAAGTTAAAATTTGCATAATCCATAGGAATTGGTGTTAGCTTCTCCCAATTTACATTCAAAGTGTCAAGGTTAGTAAAAGCACGGTCATAACGAATGTCAAATATTAATTAAAATGAACAAATTAAGAGAGAGAAGAATGACATATCCACAGATATTTCAGATTTTTTAAAAAAGCTATAAAGTAAAGGTATCCGGGGCAGTTAGTGCACCTGGATGTATCGTACCAGGAGCAGTGTCAAATTTTCGGGGATAATTTGACCCCTCACCCCCAATGAAATCAAGTCCTGAAACAAAAAAAAAAGAAAAGAAAGACAACCAGTGAAATTTTGACTTTTAAAAGTGTAGGTGAGTTTCATTGCCCCCATGTACACCAGTCACATTGTACCTGTGGATATTATTAATTTAAAGAGATGCCTGTGGCTACTAAATTGGAAACAAAACAATCACACACAACACAGGTGACCGGTGGTGTTGCACAATAAACTTTACAGCTGTGTTGTAGTACTAGAGGAAATCTGAGTTGTTCATCAGAAAAATCTTCAGTTCTCCCCCTAACCACACTCTAACCCATTTCATTCCACAATTCCACAAAACACCAACACAGGAAAAATGAAAACCATTCAAAGAGAAGCCTGTTCCCACTAGACAGTTAAACTTCCAGCACACAGAGCTGTGTCCATCCCTCTGGTATTTAAAACCCCTTCTCAGCTGCCAAGAAGATGATAGCTCTGTCTGCTGGTGTTTCACAAAAACACCCTCCTTCCACAATAGCTGTTTTCTGAAGAAAAAAAAATGAACAAAACCCAAACAAAACCCATGAAAATACAAATGAACCACCCCCACCCCTCTCCCTGACACCAACAATATGCAGTAAGAGGTATCCCAGATTTTAATTTTAATTCTCTCTTTCCAAACCTATCAGTTTTTCAGCAAAACCAACAAGTATGGAAGGGGTCTAAAGCACCATTAACACAGGTGTGGATGCTTCTTATACCCAAGACATGGTATTTACCTAAATACTCAGTGATTGTGGAAAAATAGTTTAACTTTGCAATGGTGCCAGATTGCTCCATAAAAAAGACAAAAAAACCACCAATGAGCCCTGCCCTCCTCCCCCCCTCAAAAAAGGCTATTTACAGTCAAGGACTGTGACTGTCCCATTCTCACACTGCAAAATCTGAGTTCAACTGTCTCAATATTGTGAATACATGAAACAAAACCCAGAGCACCAGTTTTCTAAAGCAGGAGAATGTGCAGAGGCAGCTGGGTGCTCAGAATCACCCAGCAAACATGTTTGCTTCAAACAGGGAAGGAAACAGAATTGCTTTCAGCTCATTTCTGTAACAAAATCCTATTCTCACCACGGTTTGAGCAAGATGACCATGAAAGAAAGAATGCTCTCAGTATCAAAATGAAGAGCAATACATCTGACTCCAAGTAATTCTCGGGAGGATGCACCAAACACTTGGAGATCTCGGATCTGCTTATCACACTACAGTTTATAAAAACCAACTTTCCAAGCAGTAGCATGGTTTCTACAGGAAAACAAATAGAGGCAAGTGTTCCTGTGCCTCTGCCAGGCAACAGCACCCACAAACTCACCCCAGAGCAATCCAGCTCCCGTTTCTAACGTGCAAAGGGTGCAAAGTATCAGGGTCATCGAATCCATCTCTGAACCAACACCTGTTCTTCCATCCCTGAGCCTAAGACCTGCCTAGAATGTCCTCACTGCAGCTGGATGGATGCAAAACCCACTCACACCCTCAACACAAGCATGTGAAGACTCTTACTTGTGCCATCGTCCGGCTCAAAGCTCCCAGTGTTGTTCCACGTGTTGTTGCTATTCCCGTAGTTCTCATCCGTGCTGGCCGGCTCGGCATAGTCAGCAGGGTTGAAAGTTCTGTAAGAAATACAAAGATGGAAATGGTCACTCTGCCAAAGCATTTTGAAAGCAATTGGTTTTATTCAGACCATAACACATATCAAAAAGCAGTTCTCTCAGCAGAGAGATGCTTCAGCTACACCAGCCATCCCAAATTTAAGTTACCATGATGCAGCTTGGGCCTTATTAACAAAAAAAAAACCCCAAAAAAAAACCAAAAAGAAAATGGGAACAGAAATGACCGACACAAACAGTACCATTAATGCACAGACTTTTCTTTTTGCTGTGGTTTGTGTCAGTGAAACTTACCCCATGCCTTGGGCAGAAAATCTTCCCCCTCGCCGTCCAGAGCCACCTGTAAACACACACACATGCACTGCTGTCCCTGGGCTCTACATCACTGGGAAAACAAACACTTGAACAACACACAGAGTTCTGATGACCAGAATATGAAAGTGGAGAGGATCTTCCTGGGTTGATGGGATTGCCAGCAACATCTTTTGATGTATGGGAGTGACCTCAGCTGGCTGGCAGCATGATTAGCAATGCATCAATCTAGGCTCACATGAAGTTTCCAGCTGGCACAAACCAGAGCACTGGACCCTAGATTCTGATTTCTGCAGTATGTGACCCCAACAACAATTCCTAAGCAGCAGATTTTGGGGTAAAACTAATTTCTGCCCCGAGTATTTAAAGTCCAAGCCAGTGGTGGTGCTCAGATACACGTGCAAGAATGATGAGGATGCAGGTTCTGTTGCTAACAAGCCATTGGCCACCTGCTAAAATAGTCAACCTTGAGTTTTTTAACTTCCCACCTCTGTAATAAAGCACTTTTATTTTTTTTTTCTAACTCCATGGATGTGATGCAAGAACTAGGTGCTATTTCTAGCATCTTTAACATGGGAAAGCAACATGTAGGCACTAAAAGTAAGCACAAGAACAGAAAAATCAAGTGTATATTTTCAGTTTGGCAACTCCTCCCATGAAAGAGGCTTTGGAACCTCATGGGAGATAGATACACTGATGCAATTCTCCTCCTCCCACCCCCTGGGGACCTCACATCCCGTGTGTACCTCGGCCTCGGCCACGTCCCCGCCTCCCTCTTTCCGTGCCTCTTCCAGAAGATCCTCCACTCTTAGCACCATCCAGTCCATTCTCCTGGCCCCGAACTGAAACAGAACAATGCAAAGACAATTTCAACACTCATCCTGCTTTAGTGGAGATACCAGGCCAGATCTCAAACCCCAAAATGCAGTGGCTGTGTGGGGGAGCAGATCACCACATGCTCCCTGAACTTCTGATTTCAGCTGATGGTAAGCGAGGGCATCAAGCAAAGAATCATCTCAGACAGGGGAGCACTGAACAGATGTGTCTGCCCAAAAAGCTCTACTGACAGCTGTTACACAGCACAGTGCTTCAGCGTGAGGGTTGTGGGGGTTATTAAATTTAGGACAGGTCCATACACTCTCTTCCACGGGTGGCACCTCGCCCTCGCCTGGGCAGCCCGCCACGTCGCCTGCTGAAATCCCGCTCCCGATCCCGGCTTTCTTTGCTTTCTTCACTGGGTTCTGTCGGTCCACTCTCCTTCTGTCCTGAGACACCTTTCTTCTTCCCAACCATTTCCCAGGAATGCTGAAGGTTTGAAGAGGGGAAAGAAATTAATTACAGTTAGATCAATGGAAGGTGCAAATACACGAAGATTTAAACATGCTACAGAGAATGTAACAGGGTTCTCCTCAGGAATGGTTTCCAGATCCATTTTTTAAGGAGTCTATCAGTCTATATACAGCACATCATCTTCCTTTGAGCCAGGCTTTCTTACACTTCACTGGCATGCAATTCGTGGTAACAGGAGATGAGTTACTCTATTTCTGCAAAGATCTACTGAAATTCTTCAATAAAGATGGCATGATACTTCTAGAATTCAAAGCATGGATACATTTACCTTGCTTAGGGGGTAAAAAAGCCTGCCATTTCACACAGGTCACCAGGAGCTCTCAGAATAACCCAGGTAAATGTTTCATAGTGATCTGCAGTCAACATCTGGGGTAAGTTCTTTCAGCAAATGCAAAGTTATTAACAAAACCTCTCCCTTAAATATCATCTTAGATGGAGAGAAGCACCACAGAATTTAACCAACAGGCAAGTTCAACTGCAAAATGTTAAGTCTGCCTCCAGTTCATTGCCATGGGCCTGCACCCATGTATCTTCTGACAGTATTCTTAAACTGATGCTGCACACTGTTAGAACAATTAAAAATAGTCTTAAGTCATTGACAATCACCTGAAAACACACATGGCAGACAGCTGGGTTTCAATGGCAGCATGCAGGGACAGTGACAAGAAAGCCAACAACATAGTGGCACAAACTGCCATCAAACCCAAAAGTCTTCCAAAGTCTTTCTCCATAGGTATCTGGCTCAGAAATAAACTTTAAAATTACAGTATTCCAAGTAAATATTTTCGCAATACACAAAATATAGTCTGAGGTCTCCTGCTCATCCACATACCCCCAGGGCTCATCACAGGCAAAAAAAAAAGAGCTAAAGCACAATATTCTAAAATTATATTTAGACTTTCAACTCAGAGTTGAGTTGGCTCCAACCAAACCAGGGTGCCAGGAGGATATGTGATATCAGCAGTGGTTTGGAAGGATGGCTCTCACATTCCTAAGCTTTTTCCTGAGCTGTAACAGTACTTGCATCTCTGCTGTCTTTGTCACAAAAGGAATGACACCCTGCATGCAGGAAGGTTCCTCCTAAGCAGGCATTCTTGTTCTTGGGGCTGACCTCAGCTTGCCTGAGACAAGCACCTGCATGAGAAACAGCAGCCAAGCCCAACTCCACAACAAAAAGCAGAAAAAAGGCCCTCAAAACCATGGCATAGGCAGTAGCACAGAAGGCAGTCAGTGCATCACTGAGAAATGATTCTTTAGAGGCCAGAGATACAAAACCCACATTGCTCTGACAGAAAGGAACCCCAGCTGACACAGCTGCCTTTCAATGCAGGTTACTCAGCCCTGATGAGGAAAGGCAAGCTCCTTCATACTCACTGGTGTGAAAGCACATACAGACACCATACTACTGTTGAACTGCTTTGATTCAAAAGCAGTAGGAAGGAGATTACTTCTGGCATTTTCTCCTCTATTCCTTCAAACCTAGGGTCATTCTCACAGCCTGTGCAAGCCCCCAGAGAGCAGCATTCAGCAGCCAGGTCACAGTCACACTGTGCATGCTCCTCTGGAACTACTCAGTCATAGTGGCTCTCCTTATCTTGACATTACTGGATGCCTCACCTGCAAATAGGCAGTTACACTGAACTAGGCCTCACCAGATTTACAGGACCTAATCCTACCGTGTCTGGATTGCCCTCCAGCAGCACGTTGATGGCTCTGTTGACATCCCCATTGCAGTCATGCAGAGCAATCACACACTCGTCCTGGTTCTTGCCTGTGATGTCAATCAGCTGTAGAGAAGATAACACCATGGTCAGCATGCTCCAAACCAAGATGGCACCAAAATCTCTATGGGTCTCTCAGGAGGCAAGCGAGTTGAATCTCAAACCAGAAACCTTTCAACAAAAAAATTGAAGGGCTAGGAAATCTCCCAGTCTTCTCAGCTTAACTGTGTTCCTCAACAAGAATTGACTGAGGGTGTGATTTTTTGAGTTACCATTGTTTCACCATGACCCTCCTTTCACTACAACCTCCTTTTCTCAGGATAACACTGTTACCTGCAGAAACAAACTAAAAGTTCAGCAGGACAGAAGTTGCTGCACCTGCATCAAGGCAATGCCAAACACAAACACAGGCTGGGGGAGAATGGATGCAGAGCAGCCCTGAGGAGAAGGACTTGGGGGTTTGAGTTAACATCACCTGGCCATGTACACTGGGAACCCAGGAAGCCAATGCTGTCCTAGGCTCATCCACGGCAGGGGATTCTGCCCCTCTGCTCTGCTGAGACCCCTCCCTGCAGAGCTGCCTCCAGCTCTGGGGCCCCCAGCACAGGGAGGACAAGGAGCTGAGTCCAGGGGAGGCCACGGAGATGATCCAGGGGCTGCAGCCCCTCTGCTCTGGAGACAGGCTGGGAGAGCTGGGGGTGTTCAGCTTAGAGAAGTAAAGGCTCCAGGGAGACCTCAGAGCCCCTTCCAGGGCCTAAAGGGGCTTCAAGAGAGATGGAAAGGGATTTTGGACAAGGGCCTGGAGTGACAGGACAGGGAAATGGCTTTCCATTGCCAGACAGCAGAGTTATACAGGCTATTGAGAAGAAATTCTTCCCTGTGAGGGTGGCGAGGCCCTGGCATTGTTGGAACAACTTGGGATAGTGGAAGATATCACCATAGCACAGGGGTGGAAACTGGAGACCCTTTAACATCCCTACTGACCCAAACCATGCTATGATACAACTTTATGAAGCCAGTCCAAGGAAATTCAGGGAGCAGCCAGGTGTGTCCCTCCCACCCTCCCCAGCATTCACAGTACTCCCAATACTGATCTCGCCTTCCTGTCAGAGTTCACCTTCATTTTCCACACTCACTTGTTTCACCTTCTCCTCAAAGTCAGCATCGTTGTGGTCCGAAATCATCTGTGCAAGTCGAATCTGTTCTGCAGTAGCCTAAAGAAATCAGGCAGAGACAGAGCACATTGTCAGAGTGGTGCATTTCCAAACCATCCTCCAAAGGCCATTCTGCTACCCCAAGTTCTCTGGAAACCCTGGAAAGGAATCGGTATGTAAAGAGAAGGCACAAACAAGGGTCAGAGAAGGAAAACTCCAGGGAGCAAGTGAGATGAAAAAGGAGCAAGAAGAGGAGTCTGGAAGAAAGGGATATACTGTTGAATGGCCTCATGGCACCAGATGAGCAGCAGCCACCCAAACCACATCTGTTTTGGGGCAGACCTTACCACCACCAGACCACCAAAACCCACTGCGAGTGCTTCTCAGCCACTTACATTCATTAAAATGTGTGAGGAATGGACAAAGGGAAATAAAACCAAATCTCAGCAGCAGCTCCCACTCGGAGACAGACATGCAAACCCCAGTGTCAGCAGCTGCCCAATTAACCTGACTCTGGCAGCAGCACCTTGTGACACACGGGGAGCTCGTTAGGCCAGCCCAGCCATTAGCACTGGACCAGCCAGGTCTCCAGCTGGAAGCCACCTGGTCCCCATGGCCACTGCCCTTACCTGTGGCCGCTGCTTGTGCTGCGTCTGGCTCTGTGTCTGTGTCTGCTCCCAGCTCCCCCGGGCTCGGTTAGTGCCCACCGATGTCATCATTTACAGTATATACAAATAACAGTATTTACAAGGTGGAACTCTGTGGTGGGGCAGGGGAGAAGAGAAGAACGGACTGTTAGATACCAAAAAACAAAAGGCAGCAGCACCAAGACTGAACAAACACAAGGGTAACACAGCCAGAATGGCTGCTGGAGATCCCCACCCTCCCCAAAACCACAGTGGGCCAGGCTGCCAGCACCACGTGCTCCCAACACAAAACAGCCACTTGTACTTCCTGAGGTTTCTCTCTGGATACCATGGCAGAGTGCTCCAGATGGAATATCACCTGCATCCAGGTGGGAGCAATCAGGTACCAGGAGCCAAAGGAAAATCATAGACTCACAGACTGCTTTGGGTTGGAAGGGATCTTGAAGCTCATCCAGTTCCAAACCCCTGCCATGGGCAGGGACACCTTCCAACAGCCCAGGTTGCTCCAAGCCCCGTCCACCCAGGCCTTGAACACTTCCAGAGGTGGGGCAGATTCTCTGGGCAAGCTGTGCCAGGGCCTCACCACCCTCATTGTAATAAACCTTTTTCTCAGGTAATCTAGACTGAGCCTCCTTCAGTTTGAAGCCATTCCCTGGACTTGAGGCAAAGAGTTTAACAACTTCTTGTTGGAACACATGTGAGTGGGCACAGATCTGCCATGCACCCAAGCTGAGGCTGTGGCCATCAAATGGAGCAGGAAAGCTTGGAAGAAGCTTCAAAAAAACAACACTTGAAGGACAGAGCATCTCCAAGCCTCAGACACATCAGCTACTTCCCCTGCTCCTTTCTTGCCTTTAAAGCAGGACAGGGGAAGCAAAAAATGCTCCAGCAATAAGTGGTGCTACAGGTCTGTGGAATTTTTGTTTTAAGGAAAACCTGCCCCTGCAGAAGTGCCTATTTTTGCTTATTTAAATTATTCCCTTGAACTGGAAAAACAATGTTTTTCCTAGTATTCTTGATCACAAACATATTAAAAATGTGAATAAGATGTCTGCAAGGAATAATAGCCAGTAAAGCTGTTAGGTAACACTGCTTGAGGCAAAAAATCCCAAGAAAAGTTTGAGTGTCCAAAGCAAGCAGAGTTTTCTAACCCCACACTGGGCCTCAGGGCAGGGGGTGCTGGAAAGGGATTAGCACTGAGGTTTTACCCTCTCTAGTGCCTTTCAGGCAAAAAGGATGTGAGAGACATCCCACAGCACTTGTCAGGATTCACAGCTTCTGAGCCCCCGAAATTTCAATAACCACAGAATTTTTTTATTTTTGTATTTCATTACTAAGACTGCAAAGCCTTCCCCCAAAAGCAGCAGGAGCTGCTGCTGTGCCCCAGGCAGACACGAGGGACATGGGAAGGAGCCACAGAGAAGAGTGTAGAAGCAGGGAGCTTAGTAAGACAATCAGTGCAGGATCTGATCTGAAACACTGCTGTCCATGAGCACAGAAAAAACACGGTGTGCCAAGGAGGGAGCTCAGAAGCAGCATTAGCAAATAGTGCAGGAAAAGGTGGGGAACCTCCTGTTGAAGTTTGCAAGTACTCAACTGGGTGAGAAATCCCTCCTGAGAGCAGGGAGGCCCTAACATTGCCTCGACACCCCCCACACCTGCCCCCACCAGTGCCTGGCCTTTCTCTGCAGGCAAGTTCCTGTGCAATTGCTCCTGCAGCTCCCCACAAAACCTCCAAATTCCCCCCTTCACAGTCCCCATGCCTTAACACCACAGTTCTACAGCTATACAGTGCCAAGGTCCCTTATCAGGAAACAATCCAAGCTACCAGGAGCCACAGAGGTACAGGGGTAGAGCACCAAGCCTGCACTCCTGCCAAGGCAGAGCAGAAAAAGGCTTCTATCACCCAGCCATCCCCTCTGTGCAGGCTCCATTCCCGTGGTACATATTTATATTTATTTTTGCTTTTTTCCAGTCCTAAGTTTCACGCAGTTTGTTGTATTAAACCAACCTGGCAGCAGAACCACAGGCCCAGAGGGAAGCGATTCCACACATCCACAGAAACCCAACGTGCAGCTTGCCTGGGCTGCATGTCCAGCAGACTGAGCCCAAACCTCGTGCAGCCCAGGCATTGCTCAGCAGCTGCCAGTGCTCCACCCTGCCCGGCTGCATCACTGCCACCAGCAACACAAGCATTTGTCATTTAACACGCTAAAAACCCGCAAGAAAAACATCTACAATAAAAACATCAGCCAGAGCCTGACTCTGTTGAGCTGTCAGGTGAGGAGGTGTCCCCACAGCAGCCTTGGGGAAAGAGGATTTGGCTACTGGTAACTTATTCCTCACTGGGGGAGCTTGGGATCAGCAGGGACCCCGCAGAACGCCGTCACCCCCACGCAAGCTTCCCAGATCAAAGCTGCTCTCATCAAAAGCATTTCACCTCTTCTCTTCAAAGAGCAAACCTGCACACGTGCACCGAGAGTTGAAAGAGCAGCTCCAGCCAAAGCGAGCGGTGGCCAGTCCACACTGGAGCGTTAGCATTAAAGGGAGCAGGGCTCACACCTCAGGCCAACAGCTCCGCACTCGGACGGGGCTCAGGGAAAACAAAGTTTCACAGTTACAGGTTACAACAACCTCTGGTCAAAGACACTGCGACAGATGAGACATTTGCTGTTAGCCCCTTTCCTTCTCAGAGCTGCCTTCCCACCAGGCCTAAAGAGGAGAGCCTCAACTACACAAGGAAAGTGCGGAGTCTCCAGAAAATGAGGGGATACAAAAATGTAACAAACTGTTCATTTTATTAGAAACGTCAAATAAGTTACAGTTTCAGAACCAGGATCTGTTGGTCCCATGGCAGTGCCAAACCTGCTGGCTGCTGCTCGCCCTGGCACATCCCAGTTTCAGTTTCCCTGATGTGTTAATACAGAAAAATGGTATTTTCAGCCCATTCTGACAAAGCTTAATTAACATGTGCAGAAAAGCTCCAAAGCCCGAAAGGAAAGGGCCAGAGAAAGCAAAGCTTTTCCTGCAACATGGGGCAGAATGAGGACCCAAAAGAGGGTTATCAATACCAGAAGTTTTCCCCAGAGCAGACACGGTGGCTGCAAAGGGAATCATTCCATGTACGAAAAGCACGAGCTTTTAGGGAGATGCTCCCGGATATGCCATCAGAGACCCCGACTTGGTATCGACCGGCTGCGCTTTGCTCGGGAGACTTCCGGGCCGGAGGGCGCAAGCAGAGCCCCCAGACCGGGATGGAGGGACGTGGAGCAGGGCGGCACTCGCGGGCCGGGGCTCCCTCCAGGACCCCCGAACCGCTGTTGCCCGGGAATTTCACGTGGGCAGCGGAACCACCCCTGCCAAGGCCCACGGGGCGCCACCGAGGAGCGGCGGCAGCAGCGGGCCTGGCGGCCCGCAAGGAGCCCGGCAGGGCGGGAGCACGGCTCCCATTGTTAGCGCCGGCAGCGGCGGGGACGGGCGGGCCCCGAGAGCGCGGCAAGGTCGGAGCCGCCCGACCCCGCGGCCCGGTCCGCGGCACACAATGAGGCGACGAACCGGACCGAACTGGAGGGCGCCGCGCCGGCGGGGCCGGGCGGGAGCCCCCACGGCGGCGCCAGGCCGGGCCCGCAACGGAGAGGCGGGCGAGTTCGGGCCGCTTCCGCCCTCATGGCCGCGGCCGCCATTTCACCCCCCGCCCCCCCCCACCCGCACCCGGCCCGCCCGCCTCACCTGCGGCGGCCGCGCGCTACGCCAGCCCCCGGCTACAGCCCGGCCCACTAGGCCGCGCGGGGCCCAGCGGCGGCGGCGGCGCGGCTTAGAGCCGCCCCCGGGGGGCACCGGACGCAGCTGGGCCGGGCGGGCGGGAGGCGGCGAGGCCGGGCAGGTAGGGGGGGCGGCGGCGGGAGCCGGCGGGGGCGGGTTCGGGGGCCGCGCGGTACCGGAGCCGCCGCCGCCGCCGCCGCAACTTTACCTGGGTCCGCCCGCACTGACAACTCCCCCGACCCCGCCCCCGGCACGTGACCGCGCGGGGCGGGGCTGCCCACGCCGAGCACGCAGCGGGGCCCGTACGGATCACGTGACGCGGGGGCTCCTCCGGTCACGTGGTGGGGGCGCAGGGCGGCTTTGTGGCCGCCATGTTGTGCGGCCCCGGGCCGGGCCGGGCATGGCGGGGGCCGGCAGCAATTGGCTCTCGGGGGTCAACGTGGTGCTGGTCATGGCCTACGGCAGCCTGGTGAGGGCCGGCGGGACAGGGCGGGACGGGCTGGAGTGTCTGTGCGGCCTGGAGTGTCCGCGGAGCCGGACCACGCGAGTCCGTGGAGCCCCCGCGAGGCCGATCCTGTCGCGTCCGTGGAGCTCCCGTGGGCCCGGGCCCGAGGAGTCGATGAGGCTCCCGTGAGACACGTCCCGGACTGTGTGTGGGGAACCCTTCGGAGTCGAGCTCGGGGCCCTCACGGGGGCTGGAGCGCCCGTGGGCTCCTGGGGTCGGTGGGGCGGGGAGAGGACGTGAGGGGCAGCGTGTGTAGAGATCGGGAGGGTGTGGGGCTGGCCTCGGTGTCCGTGGGGCTCCTAGGGGGCTGAACAGCCGGGGTCGGAGGGGCTGGGCGCAGTTTGGCTGTGAGACCCCCCCCCCAGCCCCGGCACATGCCTGACCCCCAGCCCGCTGTGGCCCCGCAGGTGTTCGTGCTGCTGTTCATCTTCGTGAAACGCCAGATCATGCGCTTTGCCATGAAGTCCCGCCGTGGCCCCCACGTGCCTGTGGGACAGCACGCGCCCAAGGTGGGTATTCTCCATTCCCTACACCCAGGGGCCCATCCATGCCTGAGGGGCCATGCAGGAGCCCTGCTAGTGCCAGAGCTGCTGCCTCAGAGTGCTGATAGGCGGTGGGGAGGGTTTATCTAGACCTGTTCTTATCCTTTTGAGCCCACAAACAAAGCGAGCGCTCTGTAGATGTTTGGTTTTTTTTTTTTTTTCTTGCTGTACAGGATTTAAAGGAAGAGATTGACATTCGGCTGTCGAGGGTGCAGGACATCAAGTACGAGCCACGGCTGCTGGCAGAGGACGACGGCCGGCTCCTGCAGCTGGAGACACCAGGTACTGAGCCAGAGGTACCCTCCTGCACTGTTCCCCGGGGCCAAGTCACACCTCTGACTGCTCCTGTTGGTGTCCTGTCACATGAGATGCTGTCTCTTCTCCTGTTTTCCCTGTCCCCACTTCCCTCCGAGGTTTGCAGGGATCTCAGTTTGTGCTTTCCCTCTACCAGGCTGCTATAACTACCTGTACAGGATGAAGGCACTGGATGCAATCAGGACATCAGGTAAGGGAGCCCAGGGCAAGAGTGGGAGCAGAAGGGTGCAGAGAGACCCTGAATGAGGGTGCCAAGAGCCCCCTGAGGAGCTGCTCACTGTGGAGTAGCAGTCACTTCTCCCACTGGTGGCCTGAGAGTTGGCTCGTTCCATGTGCTGGGGCGGTGGGCATGGATGGAGATTTATCCAGCCAGTGGTTCCTGACCATAGGGGATGAGCACAAGCATTTTTTTACCTGCACTTCAGCTGTCGTGCCTTTTTCCAGAAATCCCGTTCCAAGCAGAGGGCCGGTACCCAAAGTCTTTAATAGGGAAGAACTTCTGTGCCTACTTGCTGGAACTACGGAATTCCAGCACGTCCTTCAAAGGCATCCGCAAAGCCTTGATTGACACCTTGCTGGATGGCTACGAGAGCGCCCGCTATGGCACTGGGGTGAGTGCTGCTGGGGCATTCCTGTGCCCGGCCCTGCTGCTGGGACTGAGGTCACACCATAACTTCAGCTGGATGTCCCATGGTCTTTTCCGTTTGTATCCAGGTCTTTGGGAAAACGGAATATCTGAAGTATGAGGAAGCTCTGAATGAACTGGCAAACATGTAAGTGCTGCTGCCCAGATGCAGTGGTGGGTTCCTGGGCCCCAGCAGCCTGTGGGAAGGTGTGAACAGAGGTGGGTTTAGGGCACAGGTGTCATCTGAGACAGGGGTTGTCTGTGTCCATCTGTCCCTCAGGGTTCACTCCTTCCTTGCAGCCCATCTGTTACTGCAGTTTTGGGTTTGTTCCGTGGTCACAGTCGACATTCCTGCTTGTCCCCGACCGCTTTGAGTCAGGGACTTGCACAGAACCAGTAGCTTTAGATGCCAAGACCTCAGTGAGTGCTGTCATCACGAAAGCAGATTTGCTTCATGTTGGGCAGACAGATACACAGGCTGAGCAGCTCCTCTGGGGCAGCAGCAGCACTGATGGTGCCTCTTCTCTGCCCGCAGCACCAAGGCCCGGGGCGGCAGCAGCCAGCGGCAGCACCAGTCAGCAGTGAAAGACCTCACGCTGTCCCCTGAAGTCTCCAGCCCCACCACCATCCAGGTCACCTACCTTCCTTCCAGCCAGAAGAGCAAACGTGCCAAACACTTCCTGGAGCTGAAGAGTTTCAAGGACAACTACAACACACTGGAGAGCACCCTGTGAGCGTGCAGGGGCCTGGTGCAGTGGGTATGCTGGGCTGGTCTGGGCTGCAGCGCAGGCAGCACCGAGAGGAACCAGCTGCACTCTCAGATCTCCCCCTCACCCCACTGTGGAAGTCATCACTCGGCGGGGGCTCCATTCCAACTGCTGGAGTTTGGCCCTCACCAGGAGCCCGTTCTGGAGCTGCTGAGCCCATGGGGGATCAGCCCCACGGCCTTCTCTGCCACAGGCTTATCAAACTCCAGCCTTTGAGTCCTGCATTGTCTTGGACCCTGTGAATAAACTCATGAGCTTGAGCTTATTTATAAAGACATGGATCCCAGCCAGCGCTCCCCTCCGCCCGTCCTTCCCTGCGGCAGCTGGCGGGAACTGATGTTTGTCCGTCCTGTCCGTGAGGGTCTTGGGCACTGGAGCCACTTGTCTGTTTTTTTCCGAAGGGTGAACACTTTTCCCCATGATGTCATTGTTCCTGCTGTCAGCCCTTTGTGCCCAGCCTGCCTGTGCGCCTGGATTGGGGTAGAAATAGTTTGGTGCCTGTTCTTAGCACCGTGGCTAAGCTACAGCTTTGGGCCTGAGGTTTCTACTCATTCTCCTGCAGCCGGGCATTTCTGGGGACGTCTCAAGTGGACAAAGCGGTGTTAAATGTCCCATCTGTTCTGCCAAGGGGGTGTTTGCTCCCCCTCTCACCAGCGCCTCGCATGCCAGCGTCTGCCGAGCTCCTGGGGCTGAAAGCTCCTGGCCCCACCTTGAGTCTGCGTTCCGTCAGGCTGAGGGCAGCGCCGGCAGCTCACCCGTCACTGTGGCGTGGGCAACACAGAGTGGAGGGTACAGACCTCGGCACTTTTTAATTACTCTTTAATAAAATGACAGTTTAGCTCAAGTAGGATGTGTGCCAGTGGCCTCTGAGTGCAGGGCCCTGTCCCTACGCAATCCCAGGCTGCACTGAAGTGACCAGGATGCCATTAATGGTAGCCAGGATGCTGCCATTGCTGCTGTGGTGACTGATGCCATGACAGTAGCTGGCATACAGTGAGGGTAACCAGGATGGCACCACTGCAGTAACTAGGAGGCTGTTGTTGTTACCAGGATGCCGTTGCTGCCCAGGTGTTCCATTAACACCCTGGCCGTTGCAGGGGGCCGTTGCAGGGTCCCTGTGGCACTGGCCATGGCAGTACCGAACAGCCAGAGCTCCTCACTGCAGCGGGAGGAGGTCAGACGGGGCAGGGCTGGGAAGATGGAAGCTGTCCTGGGAGCAGGTGCAGACAGTGGGCTGCACTGTGCCCTGGTGCAGGCTAAACCCTGGGCCACGTGGATGTTGCTCTTTGTTTGCAGGTCCAGGCGAACTGGAATGCTGGAGCAAGGCTCCTGAGGAGGTAGAGCTGGCAGAGCACCCTGGGGGCTGAATCCCCTGTTCTGCTGGGGATCTGTGGGTGATGAGGAGCCCTAGCACAGGGCAGGTTGGGGGGAACATCTCTGCATCCCTGACGTGCCCACCCTGTGTCTCAATAGCTGGCAGGGGGCCAGGGAGCACCCAAAGTGTTGGGCATCATCCCTTGGGGTGCTGCAGAGGATCATGGAGTCACGGCTGAAGAAGCATGTGGAGCTGGAGCTGCACCTTGCAGGCAGGGAGCAGGCAGCGGTGAGGCTGGGCATTGGTTGGGTACAGCTGCCAGGGAGGGTGCCCCCTTTGTCCTGCTCCACTACATCTGGGGAACAATGTCTCCCAGCTCTGATGAGCCAGGGGGATGTGGGGGTTCAGCACAGCCCCTGTACCTGGCAGGTCCGCCGAGACGCCCTGTGCCAGCTCGTCCTGGATGAGCACCTACAGCACCAGCAGGAGCTGTGCCAGCAGGGGAAAGCCTTCTATGTGGAGCGGCTCTGAGTGCTCAGCCCAGCGTGTGGCACTGGCCTGGCATCGCCCAGCTCCTGACTGAGAATAAAACACGTTGAGCAAGACAGGCTGTGTCTGCTGCATGTGAGGCATGGGACAGCCCAGGGCAGCAGTGGGGGGAAGACACAGCCCAGCACAATTCCTGTGGCTGGGATCCAGACATGTCGCCTGCAACCCTGGGTGCCCTGGATCCTACACACTTCATCTTGCCCATGGCTGTGCCAGGAGATGGCAGCACGGCCAGCATGCCTCACCAGGCCGGGTGCTCCACGCTGGGTCTCTGTCCCAGCACGGGTCCTGCTGCGCCGTGCCGTGTGCCACGGTGCTCCTGGCCGTGTGGCACAGCCCTGCAGCAGCAGGGAGAGGAACCTGGCTGGGCTGGGTGCAATGCTCCCTGTCCCATCCAGGCACCCCAGGATCCCTGGCTGCTCCCCAGCTGGGAGGGCCCTATCCCCCACCTCTCATCCCTTCTGCCTGTGCCTGACCTTGGTGTCTCCCAGCCCCAGGGCCCATCAGTGCCTGCTCTGGCTCTGCTTATTGACAGGGCTGGCGGCTGCTGGCCCGGCACCCCCCGCCCCAGCCCTTCATTAGCTCGGCTGTCGGGCTGCATCACATCACCCACTGCCACACGCACGCCCCCGGCTCTGGCACTGCTGCTGCTGCCACGTGTGTCCCTGCTGTCCCCACTGCCACCTCATCGTGTTGCCACCTCAGGGGGCTGAAGCCCCTGACCCCCAAGGCCAGGCTGTGTCCCTGTCTTTCCCATGGCGCTCAGGATTCTGGCAGCTCCATGTCCTGTCCCACTGGTCCCCCAAAGCCTGAGCCCCCACAAAGCCCCCAGTGCCATTCCCAAGGCTGATGTGTCCCACTGCAGCAGAGCACTGCTGTGGTGTGGGAAGGCTGTGCTTCCAGCGCTCCATGATATCCTGTGTGCCCTTGTCGTTGGACACCACTACCCTGGTCCCAGCAGCTACTTCAGTGTGGGTCGAGGTCCTGCCTCTGTCACCCGGCATAGGTGAGGCCACATCCTCAACATGGATGCAGCAGGGTGACAGGCAGCCCCTCCAGCTGCTCCTTGGAAGAGATCCTCCTGTGAGTTTCCAGGAGCTCCCCCAAAGCAAGGGGATGTGAGGCACAACTCCCCTGTGTCAATGGGGCTCGTCCTTGGGCAGGGTCATGTGCAGCCCCTCGGTGGCACAGGGCCCACAGGCCAGGGCTGGCCCCCCAGTATTGACAGCCCTGCTAATGACAGGGAGTGTCACCAGGGGCAGGAGCAGGCGGCGCGGGGCCATCGACCGCATCGACCGGCAGTGCTGGGCGGCAAGGGCGCGGGGGTCCGTGGAGGGGGCAGGGGGACGTCAATGGGTGGTAATTAATGGGAACGAGGCCACGTGTGCAGGGCCAGGGCTGTCGCTGGCCACGTCCCTCTGCTCGGTGCAGCCGAGCGCGGTTATAAACGGCGGCCAGGCGACCCCCGAGCCAGAGCACAGCAGAGTCCCCCAAGCCAGCCCAGGTAAGATGGTGATGGATGTGGGGTCCCTTTGGCCCCAGCGCTGCCTGCCATGGCATGGTGTGCCCTGACATGCCATGCCAGGACACCGAGCCTGCACTGCCCTGCTCCAGCTTCATCCCAGCCACAGGACGCCTCCTGCTCCAGCACTGCATCCCGAGCAGACCAGTACCAGCACAGTTGCCCAGCAGGCTCCAGGCACTGAGGTGAGGCTGGGTGCTGCCTCTGCAGTGCCTTGGGGGTTATACCTGGATACCACTCCCGCCCCAGCTCTCAGCGTATTCTTCTTTTTCTCTTACAGGCAGCTGAGCTCCGGGTCCTCCCACCTCCGTCTGCCCCTGTCTCTGTCTGATATGTTTGATATTAGGTTGTTTTATTGGAAAACCAACTAAATATCAAACATATTCTTACAGCGCCAGGGATGCCCAGCACCGACTTGGCCAGATGCTGCCTGTGCCGTGTCTCAGGCAGGGGGACCCTCTGCACCCTGTCCTGCACCCTCTGGTAGTCCTCACTGCCCCAATAAAATCTGTCTGTCCATCTCCACAGGACTGAGAGGGGCAGCCCAGAGCCGTCCTGGGGGTTGGTGGAGGTTTGGGATGGCAGTGGGGTCAACGCTTGCCACCTGTCCCCCCGCTCACGCCAGGGATGATGGCAATACAAAGGCCCGTGGCCCTGTGCCCAGCACTGCCTCCACTGCCCTGGCATGGAGGGGGGTTATTTATGGAGGTGCAGGCACTGCTCAGGGCCCTTGGTGGGCACTGTCTCCCCCAGTGCCCTGCCCAGGGTATCTGGAGCTGCCAGCTCTGTCCTCCAGGTCCCTGGGTGCTGACCCCTTGAGCCCTCAACATCTGTCCCTGGGTGGGAGCAGTGGGTCTCTCCCGTGGGAGATCCTAACCTGATTTATGGGGCCAGTGGGACCTCTGGGCCAGCAGGAGGAGGCTGCAAATCCCTCGGCTGCGGACAAAGTGCCACCACTTGCCCTGAGAATTCCTCCCTGCGCGTGGGGAATCTGCTCCTCCAGCTGCCAACAGCATCCTCCACCTCAGCACCATCATCACCACAGCTGGACCTGGACTTGGGGCTCAGCAGGCTCCTGGGGGGCTCTGCCCCCGGTGCTGGGTGCAGTTTCCCCTGCTGCTCCCTGCAGAGCCAAACACTCTCAGCCAAGCCCCTGCTCCCAAAATAGCGCCAGGATGATCTTGCCCTTTTCTATGCCACCCCCAGGCAGAGGTAAATGTCAGCCCAGGGCCACCAAAACATCCTAAGCCCCCTCAGGAAGGCAAATGGGGGGCGAGGACTTCATGCCAGCGCTGCACGGACTCAGTTCAACATCCTGAGGAAGCACTCGGGGCACCAGCCAGGGTGTCCCGTTGCACGGGGGGAGGGGGCACCTGGAACAATGCAGGACCCCCTCTCGCAGACCTGCTGCTGCTTTTTATAACGCCCCAGCTGTCCTCGGGAGCCCAAATAAGGCTGTGACCACCCGGAGCCCCCAGGACACACAATGGGTCCCGAGCACAGACTTTTTGGGACGGTGGGGAGGCGGGTCAGCCCAAGAAAGGCAAAGCCACTGTGCTGGGCAGAGCTGATAAACGGTCAGTGGGGCACAGGCAACACAGCTGCCCTAGCCACCCATTGTCTGTCTGCATCCCGCTGCCTGTGTCCCACCAAGGATGGAGGCCATCAAGAAGAAGATGCAGATGCTGAAGCTGGACAAGGAGAATGCCCTGGACCGGGCAGAGCAGGCGGAGGCTGAGCAGAAGCAGGCGGAGGAGCGGAGCAAGCAGGTAGGGCAGACAGCCACAGCCCCCGGCCCAGGGGTGTTGCTTCTGCCCGTGCTGGGTTCTTCTGCCTGGTGCTGTGCCTCTGCTGAGCCCAGACCCAACAGAGATTCTGCCTGGGGTATGAGAGTGCGACAGCAGCCGCTATCCCACGGCTCAAGGGCACTCTGAGGGCTGTCCAGGGCTCCGTCCCTGCCAGCTGGTGGGATGTGGGAATGGGGTGGACACTGTGGGGCAGAGCTGGTCCCAAGGAAGGGGCAGGACGGATGCCATGGGGCAGAGCTGAGCCTGGGATGGGGCAGGCGGGGCTCTCTTGGGGTGCAGGGGTTCCGAGTGGTGTCCAGCTGTGGTGACACCGCTGTCCTTCCAGCTGGAGGATGAGCTAGCTGCCATGCAGAAGAAGCTGAAGGGGACAGAGGATGAACTGGACAAATACTCTGAGGCCCTGAAAGACGCCCAGGAGAAGCTGGAGCTGGCAGAGAAGAAGGCGGCGGACGTATGTATGGGGTGCAGGGTGGAAGCTGAGTGCTGCCTTGCCCCCCTTCCTGGTGGGACTGCAGCCCTCCCCTGTGCCTTGGGGACACAGGAAAGTCCCTGTCCGGCTCAGTGTGCTCCCAGTAAAACTGTGTAGGTGTCCAGCAGAGAATGGCCCTGTGAAGGACAAATCCAGAGGGCAGAGCCGGGCAGCGAGCAGCCCATCAAGTGCGGGATATGGGGTCCACGAAGCTCTGAGTCACGGCTGGGGGTGGTGGAGGCGAGCTCCGAGAAGGAGAAGGAGGAGGGGAGAGCCCTCATCCCGCCGTGGGCGGGGGCTCATGGGCAGCGTGAGCATTGCACAGCCCGGCTATTGTTGTCCACTGTTTCCAGGAAAACAATGGTGCGAGCGGTGCAGGGTTTCACCCAGCGGCCGCTCTCCTGCCACCAAGAGGCATGAGGCCCCCGCTCGTCACCTGTCAGGACCTGGCAGTCCGGGATGTCTCAGGGTCCAGCGTCAGGGCGGTGCAGCCCAGCTCTGATGCAGAGAAGGCAGGAGCCGTCCTCTCTCTCCCATGTGCTCGTGGGGAAAGTGCCCGAGCCCCAGCACAGCACCTGGGCTGCTCTCACTGGGAGCTCCAGAGCCCTGGGACATCTGTCACCCTGCAGCTTTGCTTGCAGGTCCCTGTGGCCAGCCCTGCACTGGAATTGGCTTGTGTCGAGTGCAGCATTGCAGAGCTCTTGGTAGCCCTTTCCCGCCCTCGCACCCTTCTTGCCCCCCTTTGTTCCTTGTTGGCATTTTCCCTGCTGTCAGCACATCCTCACTTGCTTCCTCGTGGATCCCTCTCTGTGCACCTGGAGCCCCTTTTCCTGGCTGCTGCCCCCCAGGGTGGCCCATGGGGGTCTCCCAGTTTCCCCCTGGCTCTGGGAAGCGGAGGGATTTTGCACCGTGAAGCATTGAAAGGGCAGAGCTGCCTCCCGGGTGCTTCCAGCCCAACGGAGCCCTTTCAATTCCCAGCTCAGCCCTGGAAGCATGCCATGCCAAACGTGCCATGCCAGGCAAATGCTCCTGCAGCATGAACCCGCCTGGCTGCCGAGGGCTTCAGGCAGACAGCCGGAGCCTTTCCCTGCTATCCACACACTTCGAGCATTGAGAATAGGCTCCGTGGGGAATGAGAGCAGTAACAGGGCTCAGCGATGTGTTTGTCGAGCTCTCGGGGGGCTCCACGACACTGCGGAGCACCGCTCCCAGCTGTGAGGAACGCTGATCTCCGCAGCATTATCTGCCCCGACACGGGAGGGTTCTCTCCTCGGCTCACGCCGTTGCACCGGCGGCATTTCACACGTGGAAGTGGAGCGGGAGCCTGGCGGCCACAGCCCAGCGCCCGGGTGGAAGGAAGGAGCAGGATCAGCTCTGTGGGCTCCTGGCCCCGGCAGAGTCTGGGGGCTCCCCAGGGGTGGCAGTGCCCCAACCCCAAACGCTGCCCCCGGGGCTGAGCGGAGCCCGGCCACGGAGCGGGCGGGTGTGAGGGGGCTTGCGCGGGGCAGGGCTGGCTCCTCCGGGCCCTGCGAGGCTGTGCCTGGTCCCCGCGACACACGAGGCCAGTCCCGGTGCCCCCACGCCCATATGGGGCGGGTCCCGGTGGACCCAGGTGCCCGTGGGGCAGGTCCCGGTGTTTCCCCCCGGCCCGGTGCCGGTGCCCCGTTCCCGCCGGGTGCGGGTGTGCGTCCCCCGCGCGGTGCCGGTGCCGCCGTTCCCGCCGGTGCCGGTCTCGGTGCCCCCGCCACTCCCCGGGCGCGGCGGCCTCGCCTCATCTCCCCGGTAACGCGGGGCGGGGCGGAAGTGACGTCACTTCCGTCCGGCCGTTCCGGGCGCGGTCCCGGTGTCTGGGGGTGGCGGGGCTGGAGCGGAGGGACCGAGCATGGCCGGGGCCACCACGATCGAGGCGGTGAAGCGCAAGATCCAGGTGCTGCAGCAGCAGGCGGACGATGCGGAGGAGCGGGCGGAGCGGCTGCAGCGGGAGGTGGAAGCCGAGCGCCGCAACCGCGAGCAGGTACCGCCGGCGCCGCCGAGCGGGGGCAGAGCCCGTTCGGGCGGCGCGCCCGGGGCCGGGGGTCGTTCCGAGCCGCGGGGGTGCCGGCGAGATGCCGACCCGGGCCGGTATCCGCTGGGAGCGGGGCTCTCGCTCTGTGTCCGTGGCTCCCTCTGGGACCCGCCCGTGGTGCTGAGCAGACGGCGGGGCCGGGGGGATCGGCCTGGCGTTGTTTTCGCTGTTACCGGTGTCCCGGCACGGACAGCGGCGGGGGAGGACCCGGCCGGGGGGAGGGGGAGGCCCCGGCCATCTTGTGCGGCCCCGAGCCCGGAGCTGCGCGGGTAAGATGGAAGGAACGAGCGGGCTCCCTCGGGATGCGGGCAGCGCAGGAGCCCTCTGGAGCTCTCCCGAGCGCCGCATCCTGCCCGGACCCCGGCCCGCGGGGCTCTCCGCTGCCCCTGGCACCGGCAGCCGCTGGGGTGGGAGTGCCTGAAAGGGAGGATCCAGCGGCAGCAGGATCTGAGCTGGCAGCGCTCTCGCTCACCGCCGGGCTGGGAGCACCGGAAAGGCCGGGGACAGGGATGGGGTGACACGGGCAGGACCTCCCGTGGGCCTGGGACACAGGCAAGGCTGGTGGCGTTTTGGGGTGACACGGGGCAGGTCCTTGCTCGAATCCAAGCGTGGCTCTCCTTGGATTTGCAGTGACTTTTGCTGCGTTTGGAGCCCGAGTGCTCGAGCCTGTGTCCGTGACAGCGCTGTGGCACTGCCAGGGATGGATCGGGCTCTGCTGCCCAGATCCATGGCAGGAGCTCCTGCCACTCCCAGGCCTCAGCTGGCTCTTTCTTTGCAGCCACATAAGGAATTCTCCTTGCAATAGCAGCATTGTCACGGGTACAGGCGTATTTTTCCCAGCTCCCTGAACTTCCTTCATCGGAGAGAACCAGTGCTCCCAGTATGGTGCCCAGGGCTTGCCTGGCCCCAGCTCCTGGGGAGTCCTCTTGACTCTCTTGGGACACCAATGATGAATCCCAAAGGCCTGGATGAGCTTCTCACTTGATTTGCTGGGCTCCAGGTGCTCCCTGGTTCAGGGCTGCCTTTGTGAAGGAAGCATGGAGTAACAGGAATGTGCCACTTGTGGCAGGAGTGTCTGGAGGAGTCACCTGGAAGTGTCACCCCATGCTCTGGGGAAGCGTGACAGTTTCATCTCTATCTAGAGAGAAGCAGCAGAACAGGAGGTGTAAGGGCTCTTCTGCAGCAGGGGAGAGGCACTTCCTCAAAATTAAGGGTGGTTTTTGGGTGGGTTGAACACTGCCTGCAGGAAGTCAGGGCTGAGCGATGCAGTTCAGAGGGTCAAGAAGCAGAAGCCCACTGTTCTGGTGTGTCTCCATTGCCTGGGAGAAGGAAGGAGGAGGTCCTCCACCTCAACAGCTGGTAGCCCCTTTAATAGGGAAAAGTCAGGCACTCTCCTTCCTGGTTCTGTTTAAGGTATTGCTGTGTTCCTCTCTTCAGGCAGACCACTTCTCCTTTCAGCAGGGTGGGTGTTGGCTCTGGGGCCACACCGAAGGGGTGTGAGCTTCTCCAGAGCCGGGTGGGAGCTCCTCTTGTGCTCTCCCAGCCTGGTCTTGGAAGCTGCCAGGGGAGCCTCAGTGCCAGTGGGGAGAAGAGCTGGGACAGCCCCTCTGGGAGCTGGATGCAACCGGTGTTGGACCCCACTCTAACACTGGTGCCTTTCATCACTGTGCTCCTCCTTCCTCGGGCACGGTGTGGCAGGGAAGGGTGCTTTGTTATGTGCAGCTGGGGTATTTCGTGTTCGTGTGGCATGTGCCTGTGCCCAGGTCTCTGCAGAAGATCACAGCGCTGCCCTGGAATGGCTGCACTCCTGCCTGCCTTTGTAATGCTGTTGGGGAGCAGGATTCTGGACTCCCCCGGGGGCTCCAGTGGGATGCCAGAGTCCCTAAAGCATCTGGGCTCCCCTGGGCTTTGGCTGGAGTGGATGTGGCTGTAAGCAGGGGCCTCACAGCCAATCAGGTCATGCCCCCAGGGTCCCAAAAAGATTGCAGCGAATCTCGAGTTGACTGTTTAATCTGGGTCTCATCCAGAAGAGGAGTGCCACCGAAGGGATTTTCATCCTTGGCCTTGAGGTGCTTTGTTTTCAGCAGCACTGAAGGGCAGTTCCTGTCCTCTGTATCTGCCCTGGCTGTGTCCGGACTCAGTGCTGGAGCAAGCCACAGGGTGATAGCACAAGTGGCTCTGCCACACGAGTGATGAACTGAGCACAAAGCTGCATGGTGTGTGTTCCCCACCATCTCTGTTGCCAGCAGAGCGCCATGGGGGCTGGCTTGTACCTTGTGGCCTCTTTGAAGGCTGACTAAGACGTGGATTGCAGTGGTTGGGGGGTGGGATGGCCTCTGATCTGTGCCACTTCTTTAAAGCCTCAGTCACATTTCTGGCAAATGTCTGCAGGCTGTCAGCAGTTTCACCAGCTCCCAATGTGTGTGACTGAACCAAGGCAGCTATTGCTGGGGAACAGCCTCCTCGACCTGTCTCAAGACTGGAGAAGGCTTTTGATCCTTCTCTGATTGTTAGTGAGTTGCTGGGAGGAAGGAAGCCTCAAGCACTGCAGGCTCTCTGCTGGGGCTGTGGGCTCTGCAGCAACAAGCCCTGGGGCTGGGCAGCACCTGTGACCAGCCCAGCTTGCCAGCACCCAGTACAGCTTGGCACATCCCTGAACATGTTAATCCTTCTCACCTTGCTGGGTGAGAGGGTTTGCCTCAAGCAACGCTCATGTCCAGATCACAGCAGTAAACTGACTCTCTGCTAAGTGGCAGCTGTCACCACGCTCTGGCCTGGTGGATAAACAGGGCCTGATGAATGGCCTGGCAGGATCCTGGCAGCTGCAGAGGCAGCCCTTGGTGCAAGTCATCTCCTTGGTGTTTATGGCTTAAACTCAGAGCAGTGCAGGCTGACAGTGAGAAGCCTGCAGAGCTAAGTGTGCTGCTTGCCTCTGGGAGAGTGGCTAAAGCACCCTGGGTTTGCTTTGGGCTCCCATGTGCTGCTGCTGACCCCATGGCAGATCTCAGGTGCCCTAACCGAGCTGCTAAACCTGCCCAGGCTGAGTACCCTCCTCTGCTCCCTCCAGGCTGAGGCAGAAGTGGCATCTTTGAATCGCCGTATCCAGCTGGTAGAGGAGGAGTTGGACCGAGCTCAGGAGCGCCTTGCCACAGCTCTGCAGAAGCTGGAAGAGGCAGAGAAGGCAGCAGATGAGAGCGAAAGGTGAGCAAGGACTCCTGCTTGCACTCTGTCAAACACTGAGGGTCCGGTGCTATCAACTTTTGGGGCTTCCCAGAGTGGGGGAGGAGATCCCACATCAAGGCTGGATGTGGGAGTCAGTGCCTGCTTATGCAGAGCACCTAAAATAGTGCTGATGAACCTGAGGCTGCTGATGGCCTTGATGGTCCTGGGACCTGAGGCTAGGGAGCGAGGAAGTGCCAAGGAAATGCATCCCTGCCTGCAAAGGAGGAGAAATACATGGGTTCAGGGACACCATTGCCTTGTAAATGTGGCTGCTGGTGGGGCGGCCTCTCTTCCATCTGCCTCTGCCAGCATGCTCCCTAAGGCAGATGTCCCCTGACCTGGCCTGTGATTCAGAGGGGAGTGGTCCACTTCCAGCTGTCTGATGTGCTTCCTCCTGCACACACCGTGAGCAGCCTGAGCCAGCTGGTGGCCTGCCATAGAGACAGATTTGGCTCTTCCTTCATTCCAGATGCGGAAGTGCCTGACTGGGCTGTGCTGAGTCCTTAAGACAGCTGGGCTTGTTCTCAGCAGCACTGCACTCCCCTTGGCCTGGGAACCCAGTGATCTGCTGGAGGAATGTTCCAAAGGACAGTTAATTCCAAGCAATTGAGGTGGCTGCATTCACATCAGCCCTGTGGCCTCAGCCTTCCTGTGCCACCTTCTGCATTCAGAGGAATTGTGGCTTTTCAAGAAGCACTGTGCTTCCAGGGCACTGCTGGTAATGCTCTGGAACTCATTGCACTGCTGGCTTGTCCAAGATTGTTTCACACATCTCCCCTCCTCCCTGTGCTTGCTTTTGGGCAGAGGCATGAAAGTCATTGAAAACAGAGCTCTGAAGGATGAGGAGAAGATGGAACTGCAGGAGATCCAGCTCAAGGAAGCCAAGCACATTGCAGAGGAGGCAGACAGGAAGTATGAGGAGGTGAGACCCTTGGGTGCTCTAGTACGACTGACCTGGGCCAGGAGACTTGAGTCCTCTTCCTGCTGACAGCAAACCTAGGGGCAGAGCCTGGCTCTCAGCAGAGCCACATCAGTGCTCTGCTTGGCCAGAAGCTTCTGACAGCTCGAGTGGCTCCTGCAGGCATTCCTTCTGCAGAGCCTGCAAGTGCAAAACTCTCCTCCTTCCTCTTGACTCTGCTTGTCCTTTCCAGGTTGCTCGGAAACTGGTGATCATTGAAGGGGATCTGGAGCGTACTGAAGAGAGAGCTGAGCTCGCAGAGTCGTGAGTAGTGTGCTTGCATGTACCTGGCAGGTCTGCCTCTGCATGGGAACTAACACTGCATTGCTAACCTTGTTACACAAGGCCTGAAGCACAAGGGTGGGTTTAGGTCTGCGAAGGAAAGGAATGAAAGCACTTCCCTCCTTGAAACAGGATTAGCTCCACCTAGGACACGGAGTTTGTGATGTGATTTTTCTTGGGTGGAGACACTCTGCCCCTTTGCATGGGCTCACTCCCTAGTCATGGAGGCTGGAGAGCCTTCCTCTCCTCAGCTCACCAGCACTGCTTTGTGCGTGCACTCACAAGATCGTTCACGTTGCTACAGAGCACAGTGCCTGTACTGGAGTGGCAGAGGCCTCCTGGGCCAGGGACTGGAGTGGCATATGGGGTGGCCGAGGGCAGAGCTGTGGCTGAGGCTGGTCTCTGGGCCTCCCCAAGTATTTGCAGTAACCACTACAGGCTTCTGCACTGCTCAGCAGAAATCTGGGCTTCCTCTGCTCAGGGCAGAGACACAAATCCTGGTGTTTGGGCTCCTTTCATGTATCCAGATGCTTCAGCTGATCCTTGAGGAGCTGGTCAGGGCCTTTCTGTGCTCTGGGCCTTGTCTAACACAGTTGGTGTGTATGCAGCAGCAGCAGCGCTGTGCTTCCCGCCCAGATGTGCATGTTGTGACCATGACTTTTTTGTGTTTCCCCCCCACACCCTTTTTTGCTCTGTGGTGGTGTGGTTCTGGTGCTCCTTTTGACCTTGTCCCCACCTGGCTTGTGCCCTTGTGTGACCGTCACTAACAGTCATTGCCGGGAGCTGCAGGAGCAGATCAGAGTGATGGACCAGAACTTGAAGTGTCTGTCTGTTGCCGAAGAAAAGGTACTAACCTTTCCCTTCTTGAACCATTAAACCAAAACTCATGTGGTCTCCTCACTATGCTCCTCCCCTCAGCTTAACTGCGTCTCTCTCTTGCTCTCTCCTGGAACATTCTGTCTTCTCTGCCCATAAATATCCCTTTCTGCGTGGTGGTGGCTGTCCTTGTGTCCATCAGAACAGCTTCCCTCCAAACAGCACACTAAACGTGAAGCTTCTCCTTGGAGACTCCAAGTCTGGCAGAAACCTGTGTCCACATCTCACTGCTCAGCTCTGTGCCCCGTGCATGTGCTGGCAGAATATTTCAAACATGAGCTCAGAGGCAAAAAGGGAACTTGCTTTCTGCACAGGTGCCTCAAAGCAGGGTCCTATCCCATCTGATCTCAGACAGTCTCCTAAAGAACTTCCTGATCTTCCCTGCACGTGGATTCACTTCTTGTATCCTGTCTTTCCCTCCCACTTCTTCTTTTCCTTTTTTTTTTCCCCCCTTTTCTTACAAAACCCCACAGTAAATGTTCCGAGCTGGAGGAGGAGCTGAAGAATGTCACCAACAATCTCAAGTCTCTTGAGGCTCAGGCTGAGAAGGTAGGGCTGCCTGTCCCAGGGCCAGAAACTTTGCTGTTGTGCTAGGAGGGTAAACAGCAGAGCACCCACTGAGGTGGAAATTATTCAACTGCAGTCTTAAGCAAGCCAGGAGTGCTGTGCTTGCTCTGCTGGGAGGGCTGAGGTTCATGGAGGTTCATGGAAGCTGGGGTGCAGGAAGCCTGGCTGCCCTTCCCTGCCTTGGGGCAGACTCAATCAGCCAGGATGTTTAAGCTGTTAAAATGTTAAGATGAGAATTTTTCTGCGTCCAGGTTTGTGTTCCATGCATGATGTGAGACTTGCCACCTGACCCAGTCCTGTTGGACTTGGGTGAGGATGTGAACAAGTCCCAGGTGGAAGGTTCTGTTGGCATGTGTGCTGCAGTGAGGAGTTTATGCTGCCCTCTGTAGCTGTGGGCTCTCTGGAGAGGGAGGTATCTGGGGCTGCTGACTGCTGACTCCTTTTCCACAGTACTCGCAAAAAGAGGATAAATATGAAGAAGAGATCAAGATTCTGACTGATAAACTCAAAGAGGTGAGTGACCCTGTCAGGATGGCCCAGCTGGGTGAGCTGGCCTCAGCTTGACTGGGAAGAGATGTGAAGGGTGGGAGGCTCCATGTCCTTGGACTGGTGCCCTAACTGGCTTATTTCTGTCTGGCAGGCAGAGACCCGTGCTGAATTTGCTGAACGCTCTGTAGCCAAGCTGGAGAAGACCATTGATGACCTGGAAGGTACATTCTGGGGATAGGAAACCAAGGATTGTGTGTTGAGTGAGAAGCTAAGGAGGGCTATCTCTCAGGCAGCTGGAGAGTGGACAGGCTGCTGTGCTCCTCATTACTTGGAGCATAACCCCACTTGGCCTCCAAGGTGAGGCTTGGCAAGAGTCCTGCCCTGTGCCTCTGCTCTGAAAACAGTTCCCCAGCTGTGCTGCAGCAGGTCTCAAGCTCTTGATCCAGACACTTGGCCTTATCTAGATAGCTTCTCTATTTTGGTAGTGATGTCCTCAGGAACGTAACTAGATCCCTGTGCTCCAGCTTCATCCAGTTCATCTACGAGTGGCATAGGAAAGAAACACCTGTAAGAATTGGTCACAGTAACATACTTGTGTGCAGAACATCATGCATGTGCTGGCTACTGCAAATGGGGTCTTGCAAGTCAACCACAGGAGACAGTGAGTCTTGAAACAGCCCCCATGAAGATTCAGACTCCCCAGTGTGAGTCCTGAATCAAGGTTAAATCCCCAGCAGTTCAGTCCACGGGGTAGTCAGCCTGTGCCAAGGGTGGGTTCCTTTCCTCCTCCCATTCCTTCACACAGTTCTTCAGGAACACTCCTGAGGCCAGCCATTGCAGAACCTTGCCCCAAGCCACAGAAGGAGAAGGTTTCAGCTGCCTCCCTTAAATCTGGGACTGTGGCCAGATTCTTTTTGGATTGCTGTGGCTGGAGTGGTGGTGCTGGTAAACCAAAACCCTTACAGGTCTCCTACCTTGACCACAGGTGTGCCTTTGTGGTCTTTTAGTGCCAGGTCTTGGAGATACAAAGCACTATCCTACTGTCTGGAGTCACTCTGGAGGTTTATTATCTAGAAATAGCAACGGTGTCACCTGAGCTGTTCCAGAACTGCAGCCAAGCAGCAATCTGAGCCACCTCATGGTCCAGGACAAGCTTTTATTTGGAACTGCAAAAAGTCCTCCAAATCCCTGCATGCTCCCCTTGAAACCTGTTGATTGAGAGTTGGCTCTGGTCTACAGCCTTGCTGCTGAAGTGACCTAGTTTATGACAACTGACAAAGTTCCCCAGGCTCTGCAAGGCTGTTAACAGCATGCCCAGCTGTACTATAGCCCAGGCAGCCAGGGCTGGAGCTGTCTGTGCCAGCTCTGCAGGGCTCAGGGATGTGTCAGCACAGTTCCAGGCCCACCCCTCCCTGGAGGCAGAGAGCTGCCTGTCTACTCCATTATCTGATGGAGAACACTGGTGTGGCCAGTCTGCTCCCCCACCTCACTGCATCCTGCAGGATTGGAATTTCCTCTGATGCCCAGCTCTAGTACATGACTGACTTCTGCCAAGCCAGTCTTTGCATTGAGACACAGGTGAGAACAAAGCACCTCAATTAGCAGTGCTCTCCTTAGGTGTAACAAGCTTCTCCCTAAGTGGATGGAGTTGCCTTTCCCTGCTGCTCCTCCTGACACTGGTTCCTGCTGACCTAGCTGGACAGCTTGTTTTTACAAGGTGATGTGGTTGAGTGCTTGGCTCTGCTGCCCTTGGAGCTGGATTGTAATCCTGGAAGGCACTTGCCAGTCAGTTGGTCCTGAAGCTGCTGGAACCCTCCTGTTCATTGTTGGGGATGAACACAGAGTCGTGATGGCTCCACATCTAACTTCATTTTCTTCTGTTCGTGTGTACCATCCTGCTTTTCCCGCCCCAGAGTGTTGGAAGAACTCTTTGCCTTCCCTCATTATTTTCCTTTTGTTCTCCTCCTAAACCTCTTCTAGATGAGCTCTATGCCCAGAAACTGAAGTACAAAGCAATTAGTGAGGAACTGGACCACGCCCTGAATGACATGACTTCCATGTAAATATGAGCTGGCTGGCGTTCGCCTCTCGCTTCAGCAGGCTGGACCGCCAGTGCTTGCTTGGTTTGCTGTGGTTTCTGTAGTTGGAGAATCGACGGCGCTGTGCCGTCCAGGTTACTTCTACAGATCTGCCCAAGGAGCCCCAGCATGCCGTCCTCTAACTCTAGGTCCTTGTGGTCTGCATGTGTAACCAAGTGCTGTGCTGGCCTGAAAGGGTTCTGACTTAAATTTGAGTGCAATTCCCACTCCCACTGGGAAAGGCTTTCTCAGGAAATGTGGCTTTGTCTTCTGCTGGAGCCACTGGGCCATGGTCTCAGGATTCCTTCTGGAAGAGGCTGTGGATAGCGCTCAGGTGGATTCCTTAGGAATTGCCACAACAGGCTTGAGATGGGCCAGATCATGAACTGATCTGTGGAAGTAGCTGAACTTGTGTGTTTCTGCAACTTCGCTCCTCAGCTTTGTGTTCAGATCTGCAGTGGGTGCTGCTAACAACTGCTCCGTCCGGTCCTTGCACTAACCCAGGAGAGGCCAGGTCCTCACCCCACAGAGAAGAGCCTTAACACGAGTGTCCCAAAGTTCCCTAAGCAGAGTTTGCTGTGCACAAACACTGAGGCGTTTCTTAAAATTAGTGTCTCCTTCTGTCTCACACAGATAAGTCTTGTGGTTCCAAACTCCACTTTGGATTTGTCTCTCTGCTTGGTGGCTTGTTCTGCATCTGCACCCGGCATTCACGCTCTCTTCATCTCACTCTGAATTCCAGTACCTTTTTCCAGTTACTGTGCACAGGGCATCCCTGGGAATGGGTGCTGTAAAGACACGGAAGCAGCAGCAGCAGCCCCCCAGTTGTGCTGCACTTGCTCCCAAACAAAGCTCCCTCTGTGTGACCTGATGTGCCAGACACAGCCTGCTCTGAGGGGCTGCCCTTTCTGTGTTGGGGGAGCGGGGAGGATGTTGTTCTCATCTGCATATCTTGTGTGGAGCCATAAAGCTCTTTTTGTATTTCTCTTGCCTCTTGCTCGAGCATGATGTCACCTTTTTTAAGGAAAACAGTTCCTGTATAAATGGCTGTTGCTTTTGAGAAATGGGTTTCTAGTGACCACTTGCTGCTTTAGAGTAACTGTCTCAGCATTGCCTTCAAACTGGTGTCACCCTCGGTGGAGCACAGACCTCACTAGCCCGCTGGATTTTCCTTTGAGGTGTGTCACTGGCTCCCAGATGTGATGGCAGCTTTGCAGACAGGGCCTATGGGGTCAAACTGGAGGCTGGGGGTTGCAGCAGGAGGCCCTGGAGCTGTGCCTGACTGAAGACACTCCTCATTCCTGCCTGCTCTGGAGTGTTCACCAGCACTGGTTGCCAAACACTGGCTTGCAGTGGGAGGTCACACACCTGGTAGTCGTTAGCCAATAAATACTGTGTGAGCTCTGGCTGGTCTCCACTGGGGCAGAACTGGTTGGGTGTGAGGTGCTGCCTGTGCCAGGGGGAAGGATGTGTGGCCTCTTGCTTCAGGAATGAGAAGGCACTGCAGCAGGGCTGTGAGCATCTGAGCCAGGGAATCTTCTGCAGAGCCCTCCCCTCCTCACGCAGGGGCTGGGGGCTGCAGGATCCTTCTAGGAGTGTGGCATGGAGCTTCCCACTGAGCACTGCCACTGGGCTGTGAATGCCTGGCGTGTGTCACTGCTGGTGCTGTTGCTAGTTGATGTGGTATGATAAACACTGGTCAGCCTCTCAAAACGCTGTGTGCTGCCTCATGGTGGTTGGTCAAATACTTTTTCCTTTCTGGATCCGTTCATCTGCCACAGTGCCCGAAGAGCCCTTCGTGAGCAGAGTTCTGATGACATGGGACACTTCCCGTGGCTTTCTCAGGTTTGTGCCCTTCTGGTCTCCACGTGATAGCACTGGCAGTCAGGATAATCTAGGCACACTCACCTGCCCCAGCCTGTCCCACTCTGTATTTGGTGACAGGTGGGGAAGGGGGGGAGCACTCAAGGAATTTCCAAGTGTGGGCTGACTCTCCTAGGCTGTGGGGCAGTGGCTGTGCCCTGTAAAAACAAAGCAAGAACCCAGAACTCTTCAGTAATCCAACTGCAGCTGAGTTGAGGATCTGGATCCTGTGGGAAGGGCAGGGCTTCTGTAAAAGTGAAGGCTTCCAGTCCAGTGTTCCATTGTCAGCTCTTAAGACAACAGGGATGGCATCATCATTGTCTGTCAGTATCTGAAGGGAGGGTGTTAGAGAATGGACCAGGTTCTGCTCAGTGGTGCCCAGCAGTAGGACAGGCAGCACATGGAAACTGATGCCCAGGAAGTTCCACCTGAACATGAGGAAGAATTTCTTCCCTGTGTTGTTGGTAACTGAGCACTGAGCAGATTGCCCAGATACAATGTGAAGTCTCCCTCACTCGAGATATTCCAGAATGATCCAGCCACAGTCCTTTGCAAAGTGCTCTGGGGTGACCCTGCTTGAGCAGGGAGGTTGGACCACATAACCCACAGTGCTCCCTTTCAACCTCACGCCTTCTGTGATTGTTAGTGGGTGGGAGGTGGCAGCCTGCCCTTGGGAAGTGCCTCTCCTCACAGGGAGGTCTGGTTGCATCCTGACTCTTGCTGTGGGGAGCTGGTGGCTTTGCTCTGCTCAGTGGTGTTCCCAGGAATGTTATCTAAGGCTGGGCTGTGGCAGGCCCTTTCCCCACTCATCCGGAAGGAATCCACTCTGGGTGGTGGATGGGTATGTGGGTGGGTGATGCAATGGTTACCCTGGGAGGTTTTGGAGACATCTGGTCTGACTGGATTGCTGGGCCTGTGCAGGCTGGTTACTGTGAGCTGTGCTGTGATGTGGGAGCGCTGCAAACACAGGTTAACTGACCAGGAGGGCCAGCTCCTGGGGCTCCCCACGTCCTGGGGCTCCCTGAGTGGCAGGGATAGCTGGTGAGGCTGCCCTGGGGTTGGGCAGAGAAGGGAGCAGGCCAAACATGGCATAGCTGCTGCAGACCTGGACAGGTTTTCTATGTGGAGAGGCTGTTCCTGAAGTCTGGGAAATTTAGTCATGCTAAACACTCCAGTCTGCTACCTTGTGTGGGTGAATCATCAGGTCCCTGTACACAAGCAGGAATCTTTGCTTGAAAGCTGTGAGCTGTTGCACCAAGTCCTGCTGAGCACAGTTCACTCTCATCCTCTGCCACTGAGGAGACCCAGGAGCAGCCTGGATCACTCGGGTCTGGGCACTGGCATTGGGACTGCTCAGAGCCAGCATGGAGCCAGAATCCCTCACAGCAACAGCAGCTGTTGTGCAAGGCATGGGCCAGGATGCCATGTACCCACAACTTCTCAGTTGTGGTAGGTCAAAAATCATTGGCTTCTCTGCCTGTGCCTTGGTCCCTTGGTGCCTTTAAAGAGAAGGGACAATCAATCAAATTACTGCCCTCTCCTGCAGAGTGAGGTGCAATTAGAGCAGGTCCTGAAGACTGAGAGAAGCTGAAGTTGAGCTTCCCCCTCTGTGTGCAGATGTTACACTGGAGGGACTGAGCTGAGACTCTGGGGAGGGTGACATGCTTTGGCTGCTCCATGTAAACCACTCCACTTTCTGCAATTTTACCCAGCTAGGTCTTGTTCAAGAGCAAAATATTCCGAGATTGAAAGCAATGAGGAATGGTGTAGCTCCCCTTCAGAGGGTGCCTGAGAGTCTTAGGACCTCACAGTACAAAGATTAGAGGGGAAGGCCAAGGCTGTGCTCTAGGCTCAGTCCTCCAGCAGAGGCATCACACTGTGTCACTGCACGTGGTGCTGGTCACTTCTGCCAGGCTGGAAGATGCTGTGTAAGATTTTTTCACTGCCTGGAATTCCCCTAAGTGCAGGAATTGGAGCTCTCAGGCTGGGAGGACTCTGCTCATGGAAATGAGCAGGAGAGATGCTGAATGTGTTCTCTGTAGTGGCTGGTTGTGGCTGACAGGCTGTGTGGCAGGACACTGGCCACCCAGCCCTGAGAAGTGACAGATCCTGGAAAGGGACCAAACGTGCTGATGACATGAGTGCTCGAGGATGCCTGTGGCTGCTGGACCTCCGTGGGGCTCTAAGGACAGAAGCCATGGCTGCAAAGGCAGTGGCAGCTTGTGCCCTGCTCATGGAGTTGTTCTGAGGCAGATGTAAAAGAGGGCTCTGTGCTCCAAAAGTCCCTCTGTCCTGTACCTGAAGCGATTGCTGCCTCCAGTCCTAACTGGGTCGTTAGTGTGGCACCAGGCATGTTCTCAGAGGAGGGTCCTCCAGGCCAGGGATGAGATGTTCTCATTCTCAGTTCTTCTGGTGTGCCTGTCCTGCTGTTCAAACCCTGTCAATCCCACTGCAGTGTGGTGTGGCTCCCTCTGGAAGCTATTTCTGGTCCTGCTGTGGCAGGACCCGTTTCTGCAATGTGCTCCACAGGCTTAAAGCACATCCCAGATCTCTGTCCTTGCTGGGGTCCAGCCCAGCCCTGCCTGCAGGCTCCTCTTCTGGTGTCTCTTCTTCCTTTCTTTGCCTTTGCACATCTTTGGCAGCACTTTCACTTCTGCCCACACTTGGCTTCCTCTGTGATCTTCCTGAGCTGAAGCACAAGTTAGAGAAAGACAAACCTTTGGGAATAGCCCAGGCTGTCCTCAGAAGCACACATTATGGAGACAGCTTGTTTGATGTGCTCATCTACTAACCTTCCCTTTCTCTCTTTTTCTCTCTTCCTCTTGTTTCCCTTATCCCGTCGCTGCTGCAGAGCGCCTGTACAGCCAGCTTGAGAAAAACCGCCTGCTCTCTAATGAGCTGAAGTTAATGCTGCATGATCTGTGTGACTGAGAAGGGGCCCACTAATCCCATTAAACAGCTTATTGCGACCACCAGTGCTGTGGACCACAGTGAAATCTGATCATTAAGACTGGCAGACTTGCGAATTTTATGCAATTGCTGCTTTTTAATGAGGCACTTGGATTTATCCTGTAATTTATTTAAGCTTTTTTTTTTTTTTTTTTTTTAATATATAAAGGTAACCTCTATTCTTGGTGAAGTCACCCCCAGACTTGGCTGCGTTTTTACCAGTCTTGTTTGCTTGTCCAGGGGGTCTTGCCTGGCTCCTCCATGGAACCAGAATAGCTGCACCCCCCCAAATGTGGGGTGGGCTGAAGTTAGACTTATGTCTGCTTGAAGCTGCCTGTCAAGTGCTACAACTTAATTTACTATTAGCTGAATGACTGTAGGATTTCCTGGTGCATGGATTGATGGCTTCTACCAATAAATGACTGGCCTTGTGGTCTGTGAGACACTGCACACCTGTAGTACATTCCTGTTTAGGGGAGTCCTAACTGAGAAGGTTTGGGGACAGCAGTAATTTCCCAGGCCTGACCCCAGTGCAGCTACAGAGCCCTGAAATGGGTTGGGAAAGCTCACAGACATCTTGACAGCAAGTGCCAAAATGCACAGCCTGAAGCTGTGTCCTGGGTGCCTGCAGGGAGTACTGAAATGCTGCTGTTGCTCATGCTCGAGGAAGGCTGTTCTCTCTCTGTGCAGTTTCTGGCCCTGGGGAGGTTGGGAGTGGCTTTGGGAACCTGCCTGTACCTAAAGGACATTTTTCCACAGCCTGTCTGTCCAGTGTCCCAGCGTGTGGATGTCTCCAGTGATATGGGTGGGCTCACCTTTGGAGTAAAGCCTACTTAGAGCACTAGCTGCTGATCTGCTCTCCTCCTGGCTTAAGGAACATGTGAGAATTGACTGCACAGCTGCCTGTAGTGTCGGGCAGGGTGCAGCTCCCTCACTCCTCACTCTGCCTGTCACTGCCCCAGCTCCTGCCCCGCTGCCCTTGGGGCTGGTGGTCTGCTCCCTGCTGCTGGGCTTGGCATCCCTGCCCTGTGCTGAGGGGAAGGGGGGCACCACCAGCTGTAGTTCCAGGGGTGTGTTGCTCTTGGGTGCCTTGCTGGGCCACGTGTGTCAGCTGTGGAGGTGTGGAAGCCCTGGGAAGAGCTGGCTGCAGTCAGAGACGCCTGCATGTGAAACACTGACCAGAGCTCTGGCTAAAGGTGCACCGTGGCCATACTGAGTGGGAGCAGCAGCAGTGTGAGAGGCGAGGGCTACACACAAGCCAGGTAACCTCAAAGCTTCCAGCTGCACCCAGCCAGGCACTCCGGCCCAAGGATCGCTGCAGCTGCGTGTGGGGAAGGGGCTGGCACAAGCTTTCTTTGGCAAAGGACTCCCCGTTGTTTGATGCTGATTCGTAACTCTCGACTCTTGTTCCTGCCAGATAAACTGAAATCCACCAAAGAGGAGCATCTCTGCACGCAAAGAATGCTGGACCAGACCCTGCTAGACCTGAATGAGATGTAATGGATCCCTGCCACTGCCTCTGCCACGCCATGCCAGCCCAGCTGCTGCTGCCCTCTAACCCTGGGGCCAGAGTTTACTTTCTGTTGCCAACTTGACCAAACACAAATCTCCTTTGTTCCAGGGTTAAAGGCCACCAGGTTGGGCAGAGCTTCAAACAGCATCATTAAGGGAAGTAAACAATGCAATAATGTTTGGAGAGCATGTTTGAGATGTACACATTTTGTAACTACCTTTTTTTGTAGCAACCATTATAAACATTCCAAATAACGTGTGAGGCTGGTGAGCTACACTTCAGAGCTCTTGGCTTTAAAATTTGGTATTAACCTTCTGTTAATCGGCTCTGGGCCACCCTGCTTTGGCAGGGCAGGAAATGGATATGATGGTTCTGGCTGTGAGTCAGAGTAGCCAGGCTAGGCTGACAGCCTGTTGAGAAAACTTCCTTTTCCAGGAGCTGTTTGCCAAAAGCACAGTTCAGTTTTTCAGCTTTAAGGTAGCTCTGTGTTGGGAAGGAACAACTTGGGTGAAAGGTGTCTTTTTTGGGGGGGTTGTTTTTTGTTTTTTTTAAGCCAAGTCAGTCATCTGAACAATTGAACCTTCACAGGGATTGTGTCCCTTCCCCTCCACACCTGAAGGGCTTAGAGAAGCCACTGTCCCTGTAACCCATTGCTACCCTGGAGCTGACTTTGCCTTCACTAAGTGCTGATGCACCAAACTTCACTGCTCATCACTGGGTTACACTTAACAACTTAAGTACAACAGCCTTGTGTCCTTGGAGAAGTGTTTTTGCCTACCTGGAGGGAGGGAGCCAAGCCTTCCCTCCTGCCCAGGACTGCTCTTATTGTCTTAATTGAGTACAAGCCATGTTGCTGTGCATTGCTGATGTGTTGTGGTTGTGAGGTGTGAGTGTGGCAATGTCACGCTCGCAGCGTGTAGCTTTGTGGTTTGAGCATGCTGCCTGGTTGTAGCAGTTTTTGGGGCCAATCTGGAGACAAAAACCATATCCAGTGTTTTGATACTAAATTGAAAAATTGTGTTACTGTCTTTTGAAATAAAAACTGATCCCTCCACATGGCTGCTGGCTGCAGAGCTTTACTGTGCGGGCTTGTGGGGGATGAGGGTGGGGATGAA
This sequence comes from Vidua chalybeata, assembly GCF_026979565.1. Classification (NCBI taxonomy): domain Eukaryota; kingdom Metazoa; phylum Chordata; class Aves; order Passeriformes; family Viduidae; genus Vidua; species Vidua chalybeata. The sequence continues at coordinate 2,409,225 of NC_071558.1, forward strand.
GACTGGGGTACGTGCCCATCCCTTGGGAGTGGGACCAGGCATGGGGTAAGTAGCACTTCCCAGGGCGGGAGTGCAAAAGCAGGACTGTGGTGATGAGTTCCTCAGTCAGTTTGGAGACAACACTGAGTTGGGTGCAAGTGTTAATCTGCTGGAGAGCTCTGAAAGAGGGATCTGTAAAGCCTGGTTCCAGTGGTGTGACAGTCAGCAAGGCCTTGGAGGAGTGCACCCCGTGGGAAGACAGATCCACATCACAGCATTTTGGGGAGGGGCTGTGTGCCCGTGGGGGAAATTCACCTGGCAGCAGGTGCAGCAGGGCTGCTGCTCGTGAGAGCGGGCTCGTGCCACAGATGTTCTCGGAGAACTGTTTCCGTGGGAGGGACCCCGTGGTCTCACAGGAGGACTCCTCTCCCTGAGCAGCAGCAGAAGAACTTGGGTGATGAACTGACCCAAAAACCCCCATGCTCTGTTTCCCTGCACTGCCAATGGGAAGGAAGGAGGGGCTGGGGGGGCAGAAGGTGTTTTAAGGGCTTATTTTACCTCTCATTATCCTCCTCTGTGGAAGGGGCTAACAGCGGTGAGAAGAAGCTGAGAAGCAAGAAGAAGCTGATAAGGAGCTCTCTTCAAGGCTGTTACCAAGGAGACCAAGAGAAGAGAGGAACTGAAGAAAGATAGGGAGGGAACTTTGCAGCTGGACAAGAAAGTTAGCTGAAGTCACTGTTACTTTTCACCAATGGTGTTACGTTGAATTATTGTGGCCAATAGTTAGGGTAGAAGAAGCATAAAGAATTTGAAAGTGCATAAAAGGTCAGCCATTTCTGTAATAAAGGGTTGCCATCAGAAGACTGCTTAATGTCTCTGCTTTGTGTCGTGACCGCCTCAACAACGACACTCCTCTAATTCTGTCAGTAATAAATTCATTTTGCAACCTTAAGCTGAGCCTGTTTTGCCCTTGAAGTGTTTTCTCCAGTCCTTATCTCAATTAATGAAACCCTACGTTAATTTTTTTTTCTCTCCTCTACCCAGCTGTGGCAGGAGAGGGTGAACCAGTAATTTCTCCTGGGTGCCTGATGTTGGGCCAGTGTCAAATCATGACAATCCCATCTAGCCCTGCCCTCTGGCAGTGTGAAGCCATTCCCCCTCACCCTGGCACTCCAGGCCCTTGTCCAAAGCTCCTCTCCAGCTTTGTTGGAACCCCTTCAGGCACTGGAAAGCTGCATTTTCCTGAGCTAGGGAAGGTGTGGAGAGCAGAAGGGACTATCTTGAAAAAAACCCCAAATCTTGAGCTCAGGGTCTTCCCACGGGGGAATGGGCATGGCTGTGAGGCAGGAAGATCTCACCTGGTTTAGTGGCCTGGCAGTCAGAGAGCTGCTGCCAATCTAACAGGAGTGGGGCTGAGAGGATTTGTCCAGCCTGGATGGGGGACACAGCGTTGAGCAGTCAGAGCAGCAGGGCTGTTTTCTGAGCTCCTGCTGTTGACTGGTGTCAACACCAAAACCTGGAATAGAGGGACCATCAGCTGAGGGACAGTCAGAATTTTAAAAAGGTTATTTTACAGAATTAGAACTTGCCCTTAAACGTGATGACTTTGAGCATCGCTGTCCTGTATTACAGCACCTCGAGGGTCTCGTGTTCCTCCAGCAGCTGCGTGGTGAGGATGGGCACTGTGCAAGCTGTGTGCCTGGCACAGCACACTCCTCTCTTTGCTCATCAGAGTCCCCTTCAACACAGAGCTCCAGCTGGATCTGATCTCCCGGTGTGTCTCCATCCTCTTTCCTAGCTATGTCCAATCTGGTTTATAATAAAAGAGACTGTAAAAGCAAATAGGATATTTTGGAGCCTGATTCCAAGTTTCTCCAAATGCTTCACCTTCCCTGAGGAGTTACTTGGGTGCTCTGAGGATATCTGTATTCTGTTTCAATAAAATTAAAATAAAATGATTGCACACCAACAAGGATGTTCACATGGTAGCCCATTTGCTCTTCCTAATTGCACTGTGTTGTAGAAGCTGGATTCTTAGGCAAAGTAAGTAAATTATTAGCACAATTATAAATGCCTTATGTTTCCTTTTTCTTCGGGAATATACTCTTTCTTTGTAACAGCATCCAGCCCACTGGCAGTGGACAGCTCAGTCTTCAGGAAGAAGCAGCTTGCAAATGCAGTGATTTGAAAACTGAAGTTGGTGTTTCTCCCCTTGATGGGCTCCTCTCTAAATCACAGTAATTAACTCAACTGCAGACTAACAGCAGTAGGCCCCAGAGCCAGGAAAGCCTCTGTCAGGATTGCCTTTGTGAGACTTCCCTGCTGCTTGCTGGTTTTTTTCACCGTGGAGTGTTTGGATTCAGGAATTAGTTGTCAAATGATTTGGATACTTAGAGGATGAAGAATGAGAACGCTTCTGCTTCAGTCCCTGCTTCCTGCCCTGAAGAGTTTCACAGTGACCATTGCTGCCACTGCCCTGTGCCTGTCCCTCACTGAAATCTGGGCTCTGGCAACAGGAAGATGTGTCTGCTACAGAAATCAGCACTGCTGCCACTCTCATTGCTCTGGGACAAAGCCTAATACAACTTTCAGCTTTCCAAACCAATTTAGGACTGCTTCTACTATTAATCCCCAGATTAATAATTTTTAAAAATAGAGTTGCATTTCTTAATGAAAACCACGTTACCGAGTTGTTGTTGATGGCTCTTGGGAGCAAACCTCGTGTTTTATTTCAGGTTTCACCATCTGCACAGGAGACAGGAGGACGCTGGAAGTGAAGCTGTATGTGGTGGCTATGTAAGTTTATGACACCAAAGTGTATTTATCTGATGGGAATATGTGTTTACTTAACAACGAGCAGCTGCCAAATGGAGTGCTGTGGGTAATTGTGCTACAGATTTTAGCACTAATAAGGAAATAAGAGAGTAGGAAGGAACTTAACCCTCGCTGTGATGTTATCTCAGTCTCTCCCTCACACACAATTCTATTCCCATATATTCACCAAAAATCCTCTGTGTGACAAATCACTACAGAAATGCAAAATTCTGGGAGTATTTTTGGAAAATGCACTTGGTTTTCCTTGGAAGGGAACACACTGTCCACTGATTCTGCCAATTCACAGAACCTGAGAATAACTCACCACTGTAAAACAGAATTGTTTTCTGTTCTGCAGGTAAGAGGCAAAGGTGGTAGTAATTTTCTTCTGTCTTTTTCTCTAGTCCCTCAGGTCATATAATAACACTCTTGTTCACATCAGTGTGAAACAAACTGCTCTGTGCTTCAGGTTATGCCATATTCCATAGAGTTCCAGCACTCACAGGCTGCTTTGGGCTTAAAGATCAACCCATTCCACCCCTTTGCCATGGGCAGGGACACCTTCCAAGAGACCAGAGTGTTTTTCACAGCCCTGCTCGTTTCAGCGATGATGTAATTTTATCAGCCATGCAGTGGCACTCAGCTGGCCCAGCAACAGAAGATGTTCCCCAGAGGGAGGATTGGATGTGTGTGAAAAACGTCAATCGCTTGGTTTTTAAAATTTTTAAAGTTTAATAATAATAAGATGGTTATAAAAATAGTAATACAATTAGAGTAATAAAAATTTAGAGTTAGGACAATTACAAGACAATAAAAAGCAAAGAATTATGGATGTCCAGATGCTCTCGGGCACTTAAGCCACGACAAGCATGCCTGGTGAACAAAGGAATAACCTTAAAAGCAACAGCCTGTTGCATATACAAAACACTTCATGATTATGCATATATTTTATTTAAAACAAGAAATTCATGTGGTACTTGTCAAAAAGTTTCTGTTAATCTCCAGGCGCCTTTGAGTCTAAGTCAGGCTTGAAGAACTTCGTTTCTGTTGATAAGGAAAACCATAAATTCCTCTTCTCTGGAAAATTTAGGGGTTTCTGTAATTGTTATCTCTGTGTGAAGAATTCCTTGATTATCTTCTCCTTTTCTTAAAAAATATCTCACACACATAGTTTCTATTTTAACTACTAATGCTTAATTTTGATTACAAAACTACATTTACTATATTATTAAAATGTTAAGACAGCATAACTTTCAGCATAATACATATAGTAAATATCTGCATAGAGCCATATAATATGCATTTTTCACAATTCCATTGAAATGGTCCAGAAAAAAAGGTGTAGGAGGTTTGGCTGGGTTTCACTGGGTTTTTGGGTTTGTAAGGAGCTGTTTGCCTGTTTCCCTGCAGCCTGAAAGGAATGAGGCATTTGTCCTTACAAACAAACTGTGGGGTCTGCTGGTAGATAAAACTGGATACTGAGAGATTAAATAAACAATACGAAGAACTGTAAATTCCATAGGAATTCCCTGATTGATACAAGGAAAAGACAAAGAGGCGGGGGGGGTTTACATTAGAAGGGGGTCTTAGGTATCGGGCGTTTCAGGAGGTCTGTACCTCTCAAGTACCTCAGGCAAGGAGGAAAGAGAGAAGGAAATGCGGCCGAGAAATTAGAATAAAAAGGACGCTGCGTTCTGCAGCAATTTGAGAGACCCCACGGAAAATGCCCACGACCTCTCCCTTTATCCGGCTAAAGTTACAGGGCTCCTCCGTCTCCTTTTCGGACATAAACCTCCGGCGTTTGTGGATTAATTATCCTGACAGGCCTGACCGCTGGGCGCTCAGAACCGGCGCGTGTGGCGCCGGGACCGCCTCCCGCCGCACCCTCTGCCGGCAGCGCGTTGCCGCGGCCACTCCGGTGTTCCGTCTACTCCGGTTTTTCCCCGCCCTGCAACTCCGCTTCGTTCTTTCTTTGTTTCCCGGCCCTGTGGCGGCGGGGCCGGCCTGTGTCCCCTCAGCGCGGTTGCCCGGCAACGGCAACCCGTTATGGCAGGAGCCTCCCGCGCCACAGCGCCCCCTGCAGCCGCGGAGGAATCAGCGCAGCCGCCCTGAGCCACCCGCGCCCCTGCTGGCGGTGCCCGGAACTGCGCCGAAGGGGAAATGGCGCAAAGAGAGGACGAGACTTCATTGGGGATTTTCTGGTTTTGTTTGGTGCTGCTGGCTGTGAAAAACGCCAGCCACTTGGTTTTTTTTTAAATTTTAAAAGCTTAATAATAATAATAAAATAATAGTTATTAAAATAGGAATACAATTAGAGTAATAAAAATTTAGAGTTAGGACACACAAGGCAATTGTCAATTACAAGACAATGAAAAGCAAAGAATTACGGACGTCCGGATGCTCTCGGGCACTTAAGCCCCATAAGCATGTTTTGTGAACGAAGGAATAACCCTTAAAAACCATACACTGTTGCATATTCATACATACTTCATGGTTATGCATACATTCTATTTAAAATAAGAAACTCTGTCTGGAATATGTCAATTTCTTCTTCTAATCCCCACGGCGTCTTCAAGTCTGAGCAAGGCCTGAAGAAATTAGCTTCTTCTGATAATAGAACCATAAATTCCTCTTCTCTGGAAGATTTAGGTGTTTTGGGATTGTTCTCTGAAAGGGAGTATCTCATTCTTTTAAAAAAACCCCACATACATAGTTTCTATTTTAACTACAAAACTACATTTACCATACTATTGAAATGTTAATACAGCACTTCTAATCAATATAACATAATACATATAGTATTCAATTTAATATTTGCGAAAAGCCAATCATAAAAGATGCATTTTTCACACTGCCGATGTCTTTTGTTATAGATATTGATTTATTAAAGAAATATGGATATTGGTCTAGTACCGATACCCAACTGTGACGGACAAAAACTCTCTAACAGTTTAAAGTTAGAACGTGTATGTTCATTGCGGCGCCGGGCAGCGTGCGGGACAGCTCCCAAATACACACCGTGCCTTTCAAATTATTACAGAGTCCTTTTATCCACACAGGAATTGAATACCCAAAATACAAATACATATTCATCATTTTGGTCCATTCCATTCCTCGCTCGTATGCTAATCATTCCAAAAGCTCTTAAGCATGCAGAGTTTGTTCCTTGAAATGGGTCGGTGGTCCCTTTCATGGGGAGGGGTCCCAAAATGAGGAAGTAAATGAAGTCTTCCTCATTCTGACCTTTCTACCTTTTCAATGCAAATATGACAAATGAACCTTGGTAGAACTCCCATTCCTTGTCTTCAATTGGTTTCAGAACAGAGGAGGCCCACAATTGTCTTATGTTCCTAAAAGCTGTTTGTCAGTTTCTATATTCTTCATTATAAACCCAGCTAACTAAACATTGTGTTGACAAGCAATCAATTATTAGTTAACTACTAACTCTTAACTTCATCAAGGCCTACTCATTTATTTTAATTAACTCTAGTAAGGCTTATCTCTAACTAAAATCTTAGCTCCTCTAAAATCTCTAAATCCCTTAAAGTTTATGTTTCAATACATAATATTGGCTTTTTGCAAATGTTAAAATGGATTTTATATGTGTGGTGTCAAAATAACTTTGCTGTAAAGATATAGTTTTTATTTCTGTTGTTAATTAAGCTTAGACATAGTAGTGAAATAGCTGATATAAGTATGTTTGTGTTGAAATGCCTGCTTGGATGGGATAACATCCAATGATCATATGAAGAATTCACCTGCTACAGATCTGCCAACTATCTCAGCACTCACCCCCTGAAGGCAGTGTGGGCTGGGGACCAAAACTGAAGATGATGATAAAAAAGGATTAAAGCCACAGCCAAGGAATACCCATGTTCGAAAAAGGCAGATCCAAGGAGGAGCCATGCTAAACAGTCCTTGGAACATGTAAAGCAGTTTGGGGAAAAAGTTTACTCTGCATAAGGGTCTATGAATATGCAACGGGCTGATGTAAGGGAAAAGGTATTTAAGGGATGTCCCCAAAGATAAGAGCCTTTGGCTGAGTGCCAAGATACACCCAGTTGTAACAACCTTTGCTCTGTGGTCCTTGTCTCCTATTGCCCTTTATTCAACTTTTAAAATTTTCACAGGAGAGTGAACGTGTTTTTCACAGGAGAGTGAACGTGTTTTTCACATTGTTGTTTGTTTGCCTGGTTATACATACACATAGTAGCAAATAAGTGTATATGTATCACTCTTCCCATATCTTTGCCTGAAAGCCCTTTGATTTCAGAGTTAAAATAATTTGGAGGGAAGAGGGTCACATTTTCCATTGCAGGGGAGGTTCCTGCCTTCCTTGGTGGACACCTGGCTTTCAAAGCAAGACACCTCCCCTGGAACAGCTTCACTGCAGTCCCTCAGCTCCTTGATTCCCATCCTCTGGTTTGGGTGGGCTGTTCCTGTGAATCAGCATTGCAGGATGGCAGGTTGGACAAGGCAGACACTGGGCAGGTCTGGAGCTGGAGTGGCTTTTCCTCATTTGGGTGGATTTTTAACCACTTTGGGTTATGACAAAGAACTGAGGCCGTCAGACATGTGACTCCCAGGGGTCCATTCCTGTCTGCAGAGCGAGGGGCTCGTTCTGCACCCATCCTGGGGAGGACTGGCCATCCCTAGCCCTGGCAAACCTGGTGCCGTGTCACCCAACCCGGCTTCTCCCTGCAGCCCTCCCTGGGGAGAGCTTCCTCCCTCCTGTCCAACTGCTTTGTGAACTGGGTGCTGAACCTCCACCAGGAGGAAGAGGAGGGATAAACCAGGTGAGACTGGCTGTGCAGGGACCCAGGAGTGGGATGCAGGGTTGGGAGAGGGACAGTCTGGGGGAAACATTTTCTTTCCCTCTTGGAAACATAATTTTGAGGCTGGATGATTGCACCCTGTAGGCGAAGCTCTGAGTCATTCTGTGGGGAATTTAACTCACCCTCTGCAAACCAGACACAGAGCTGCTTGGTAAGGGCTTTATTGGGCAAAGTTGGCTCCAGCAGGAGGGGAAGCAAATCCCACCCCATTCCCAGGGAAGAGGGCTCACAGTGTCCTGCTCTGGGCTTTCTTCACTTGCAGCAGGAGTCTCGTGGTGCAGAGGGTTTGCAGCCTGGTTCTGTGGGCTCAGCAAAACCTCGTTGTGTCCAGGCAGGGAGCAGGGGCACAGCTGGATGTGCCAGCACCCCTGTGCTGTCAGGACTCTTGAGGCAGGGCATGAAGGAGGGCTGGAACTCGTAGGGTGCAGGCGCCCCATCTCCTAGCCTCCCTCAGCCCCAGTGCCGGAGTTTCGCTCTGCTCTCCTTGGAGTGGCCCTCGGGCGTCGGCGCTGCCACGGAGAGGAGGTTCTCGGGCTCCAGGATGAACATGCCATACAGGTTCCAGAGCAGCATGGCCAGGAGTGGCAGGAAGGTCATGCTGAAGCCGAAGGCACGGAAGGAGCGGCCGATGGCGTAGGACATCCAGAAAATCAACCTGGAGAAGGCAGAGGGTGCGGGCTCAGCCAAGGTGATGGTACGGGGCTGGTTCTGAGCAGTGAGGATTTCCCAGGCTTGGCTGCTGTAGGAAGAGGAACCCTTCCTGGCTCTGGTGAGCTGGGTGAGGTGCTGCCACAGTGGGCTGGTGCTGGCTGGCACCGACAGAGCCCAACAGCAGCCTGGGGTGAAGGAGCCACTTACCGGGAGATGGCGAAGAGCCCCGTGAGCAGTGGGATGAGCTTGAGGAGCTCCTGTGGGAGGTAGGTGGCCAGCACGGCCATGTTGAAGAAGTAGAGGATGAAGAGGTGGACGGACTGGGAGACGTAAGTGCGGTGGATCTCCACCTCCCGGTGGAGCTCTCCAAAGGGCTCCAGGGCGGAGGAGCAGAGGCGGGAGATGCCGCTGACGATCATTCCTGAGGACACAGAGAGGGGATCAGATCAGTGGGTGCCCAGAGGAGCCACGGCGGGGTTTGGGGAGCACCAGGAGGGGAGAAAAAACTCCGTCTGCTGCTCCTGGTGGGAGCAATAGAGCCACAAAGAGCACAGCCCCAGCTCTGCTCCTGCAGCCCTAGGGCTCAGGCAGCCCAGAGCAGGAGCAAAGCGCTCATACCCAAGCCCATGGCTCACCCAGCACGATGGGGAAGGTGGCAAAGGCGGCGCAGCGCAATGTGTAGACCAGGCGGGCGCTGACGGTGGGCAGCAGCGGGGCGTCGAAGGGCAAGAAGATGTAGGCCCCATAGATGAGGCAAGGGCAGAGGAGAAGGGCCCCCGCCACTGATGCCACAGCCTTGAGATTATCAGTGCCACAGTCCCTGGCACACGGGCACTGTGACCCCTCAGCCGGGGGCTTGGCCACGTGCCCCTCGAAGCCCAGTGGGTTCCGGCAGCGCGAGGGGCCGAGGGGGAGGAAGACCTGCTTGTGGTGGAGGCTGCTGGGTCTGTCACAGGTGGGGACGCTGGGGGGAACATCCCCCCTGCTCTCCTCGCGGGGCCATGGGGTCGGGTGCTGCTTCTGCTTGACGGGGCTCCGCTCAATGCACTGCGGGTCGATGGGCACAAAGACGTGGGCCGCCACCACGGGCAGCCGGGGCACTTCCTCATCTTCGGCCTCGGCCGTGGGGCAGGTGGGAACAGCTTCCTCTGGGTCTTCATGGCCCCCCTCAGGACTCGAGCGCCTCTTCGTCTCCGCGAGCTCCGGCTGGCCCCAGGCGTTGTGCTGACTCTGGTCCCATGGCAGGGTGGCATCAGGGTCCCCCTGGTGCTCACCTGGGGTTGGTGGCACCTTGGCCAGGGCCACCTTCCCCAGCTCCAGCAGAGCCACCTCCTCAGGGGGCTGGACAGGGTCTGCAGCAGCCATGAGAGTGTCCAGTTCCACACTGCCAGGGACGGGGGCTGGTAACACTGCTGCCTGCACTTGTGGTGTTCAGAGGGGACGAAGTTCCTGTCCTTTCTGCTTTCACCCTGGACCAGGAGAGACAGATAAATTTGCATCAGAAATGAGAGGTTTGGGGTTACAAAGTGGGAGCAAACTGGCACCCCTGGAGCCCTCACCACCCACCTGTCCTTGCACTAGGAGGGGAAAGCAGTGCCTGGTGTCCCTGTGCTCTGGCAGCAGGGTCAGGTACTGCCCTGGGAGGAGTGAACCCTGGAGGTGCAGGTCTGGCTGCAGAGCGGGGCAGCCTAGGAATTGCTTCCCCCGCTGAACAAACATCCTGGGGGCTCTGGCTGGGCACAGCCCGGTAGATAAGATACAACTGGCTCTTGTAGCTGAGACTGATGTGGGGTGGGCAAAAGGGGCTGCTGGGTGCCCTTCCATGGGTGCAGGAGGTACAGGCACGGCTCCCATGTTGTTACCCTTTAGGGGAACCTTGTCTCTTGGCCTGTCTCCTGCAATGAACATTTCTCCTTCACTCCTCTCAGCACACTGATCCCTGCACCCTCACAGGAGCCTTGGCCTGGCCACAGGTGTGGGGAAACTGAGGCACGGAGCCCCTTGGGGCTTCCTCCGCGACCCACACACAGAAGTAGGGCTGAAACAGCTTCCTAGGCTTCCCGCCCCTCCAGCGCCCGATCCCGGACCCCAGCCCCTCTCGCAGCCCCCAGCCCCGCTTCCCCCGTGACAGCACCTCCCTTTGCCGCAGCACTCACTCGGGCACAGGCGGGGGGCCATGGGGGCAGCTCCGCGGGACCCTGCGGGATTCCAGCGCTCTCCCGGCCGCCTCTGCACCTCAAACCTGCCGAACCGGCTCAGCTGGGGCGGGCGGAGGGGCGGGCGCTCGGCCCGGCCGTGGCCCCGCGGGGCTCGGCGGAGGGGACGGGGCGAGCCCCGGCGCTGTCCCCCGTGGCAGGCAGGGGACCCCCGGATCCCTGTCCGGGCCGTGCTGGGTGTGCTGAGTTAAAGAGCTCTCTAAACACAAAGTTTGAAAAGGAGACAGACAAGTCAGCCCTTGTTTATCCTGCGAGGGTGCGAGGTGGAGTTTTCCACAAGTCAAGCGCACCAAGGGTAACACGAAGTTTGTAACATCTTTTATACAGTAAAATTTACATTAACCCGTCTAATACACATCCCCGCCCAGCTGAAGAATATTTATAATATAACCTAACACGATGCTTGAAATACAAAGTCTCTTTTTTTATTTTACTCAGCAACTTTTCTCACAGAAGTTACGTGACGCCATAGCTATGTTCACAAAAGGTGAGAAGGTTCAGCTGGAAGGCACCGCTGGGGGAGCCGCGGCCCCACAGGACGCGCCCGGATGCCTGGCCGGTCCCTCGGGACCCCCGGCCACAGCGGCATCCCAGAGCGCGGAGGGATTCCTGCGCCGTTCCCCCTGCTCCGGGCACAACAGCCACAGGAGGGGGGGGGGGTCTCTAATCTAGCCCTCGACCCGGGCAGGGGGACCCCCGGCCCGCCGGGCCCGCCCTGGCGCTCGGCCCGGGCGGCTGAGGCGGCCGCCGCCATGTTGGCGGCACTAAGGGCGGGCCTCTCGCGCGGGCCGGCTCTCGCGAGGCGAGGTCGCCCCCGCCGCCCTGCCCGCCCGGCGCGGCGCAGCCGCGGGAAACCTCGCGAGAGTAGCGAGGGACAGGGGGCAGCCATGGCGGCCGAGCGGGCCCGGGGGCGGCGGCGGCGGCGGCGCGGGCGGTGCTGAGGGGCCGCGGGGCCGGGCCGGGCCCGCCGCGGGCGCCATGAGCCAGGGCGGCGGGGCCGCCGGCGAGAGCGGCGAGCCGGAGGCCAAGGTGCTGCACACCAAGCGGCTGTACCGGTGAGCAGAGGGGATGGAGTGGCCGAGAAGGGGAGGGGGCTGGGGGACACCGGAGGGAGCCGGTGTCGGGAAGGGGCCGGGGCGGCTCCAGGTGAGGCTGGGGGGAGAGCCGGCGTGGAGGGGATCGGGGGGTTACTCAGGGGGACGGGGAAGGAGCTGGGGACGGAGGGTAGCAGGGGGTGCCCGAGGGGAGCAGAGGGAGAATGGGGCTGGGCAGCGTCCGGCGGGGACTGGGGGTGACGGGAGGGAAGGGGATTGGGGCGGGGGAGGTTGGGCGAGCCTGGGGAGGACCAGGGTGAAGGAGGTGGCGGGATATAGGGGAGATGGAAGGAAAGGAGATGGGGGAGTTTTCAGGGAAGGATTCGGGGGGAAGGAGATGGTGGAATCGAGGTAACAGCAGGGACTAACGGGACGGGGGAGGCCTCCTGAATCCAGAGGAATCCAGGGGAGACTGCGAGAACGAGGGCGAAGGGATATTCAGAGAAGATGGGGAAAGGAGATGATGGAATTTAGGGAAGATTGAAGTGAACTTGTGGGAAAACCCAGGGAAAGGATGCAGTGCAAAGGGAGAGGAGAAGGAGGAGGTTTAGGGAAGACCAGGGAAAGGGAATGTGGGGAAAGAGAGTTGTATGAGATCCAGAGGGGATAAGCAACACATGGAGGGGTTCCACTGGGGAAAAGGAGTCTGGTGGCTCCAGGGCAGATGAGTCAGGCCAAGGGACTGTGGGGGGGAAGGAGCTGTGGGAGATCCAGGCAAGATGGGAGAATGGAGAGATGGGGGAAGGAGATAGGTGGGAGAGCAGGAAGGGGGTCAGGGCTAAGGGGAGCCAGGATGATGAGTAAGGACATGGGAGGTGGAAAAAGGGATTCTGTGGGATTCAGGGAGAATGATGGGGGCTGAGTGGAAAGGAGTTGTTGGGACACAGTGGGATAAGGGGGAGATGTGGGGTCATCCAGGGAGAGAGGGGTTGGAGAGGGTGTCCCTGGCTTTGGCAGTACACAGGGATTACATGAGAAGTGCTGGAGAAGAGGGTGTGATGAGCAGGAGTGTGAGCTGGGGCGCTTTGCTATCGTGTGGAGGGCAGGACAGCTCCAGCTGCAGATCTTTCCAGTTAGGCACTCCCTGGGACTCTGGTCCCACATTTCTACACCATGCATTGGAAATGGCATCGGAGAACAGGACTGGGGCACTCCTGCTGGCCTTGGTGAGCTCAGGCCCCCTCTGCTCTGCTCCTGACCTGCCTTGTGAGGGCAGCCCAGAAATTGTTCCCTTCTGGCTCAGGTTCCCTGTCAGTACAACAGATCCACAGGAGTTCCAGCAGCAACTCTGGGTCTCAAAGATGAGCAAAGTGATGGAGACAAGAGATGAATTTTACATGAGAGTCCATTTCTTTTTGTCTTGGTGACATTGGCTGTGTCCTTGCACCTCATTGCCCACCTCTACAGCAGGGCAGGGTTTTGCCTCCTGCTGGGGCACTGGCAGGATGTGTGCCCAGGAATCCCCACCAGTAACTGCAGGTTTGGGTGGTGGTTATCTCTCTGTTTCCACAGTGTGCTCAGTGCAAGCACGTTCCTGCACTTTGGAGGTTCAGTGGGTTGCTTTTCTTGCCGCGAGGTCAGAAGTGGGACCTGGTGTGATGGAGGTATGGGCTGCACAGTCCTGCCCAGAGCACCCCGGGCTGTGGAGCCCTGCAGTCATCTCCACCACATCAGCTGGAGGCTGAGCTGGAGCAGCAGAGTGCCTGCCCAAGGAGTGTAGGACAGGGCTGGAGAGGATGTGCAGGATGTGTGTGCTTCTGCCTTTGTTGAAACCATCCTTGTCGTGGTTGAAGACCCGTTCTGCTTTGTTTTCCTGGTGCTGCTCAGCTCATCTGTCAAGTGGAACCTCACGTTCTGCTGCAGCCAGCGAGAGAACGGCCTGTGGCCAGATGAGGAATTGTCATCCCTGCAAGGGAGGGGTTGTTTTCTGTTTGAATTTTTGTAGCAGAATAAGGCGTGTGGTCGCTCTAGAGAGTTTTTACAGCAGGAAAAGAACCACCCTCCTCCTGCAGGGACAGCTCTTCTTTAGCGGGGAGGAAGCACTGTGATTTTAGCGCAGGATTTATAGTACCTGCAGTGGCCACAAATTTCCATCTCTGTAGCTGACAGTTCTCTGAGCAGGTTCCCACCTTAACAGTCTCCTGTCAGTTCTCCTCTGTTTCAGCCCGAAGTGGGAGTTTCCTGCCCTCCAAGCAGCCTGTTGTGTGGTGACTGTGGTCTGAGAGCTCATGACTGTCACACTAAGTGGCGCCTTTGAGTCACAGATGCGTGAATGCCACAGTCCCAGCTCTAAACTGCCATCCCATGGGATCAGCGTGTTGTCAGCTTGTGGGAGCTCAGCTCAGGTCTCCAAGGTCCTTGGCAGCATGTTGGCTGGCAGAGTGTCCTTTCAGAGATGAGGGTGCCCATTGCTGCTCATAGGGTACCCTTTGATCTTTTCCAAGTCTTCCTAGATTGATAGTTCCCAGGTTTCACCTTGAAATGTGGTAACTGCATTATCACAGGTGAGCTTTTACAATGCTTGTTGTAGCGTGAGGTGACCAGGTTTATTTTACAGGTTTCTGGGTAACCATTAGCTCGTGGACTCAGTGTTGCTGTTCTTGTGTGGAGCCTGTTCCAGACAGTGTGCTGACACATGCCAGAGCAGAGCTAAATGACTTGCAGGTCTTTTCTCTTAATAATGTCTTACTCCTCAGATACTGTGGCTCTTAGTGATGTCCTAAATAAAGAAACAGAGGGGACAAATAATTCTCCCTGCTCTGTCCCAGACCGTTAATTGCACGGAGGAAGAGGGACAGATCAGTGTCTGTATGGCTCAAGAAGACTTGGCATTGGCCTGTTTCCACCCTGCTTGGCACCATGTGCTGTATTTCTTTCTTTTAATAGACTGGCATCTGATGTGCCTCTTTTGTGGCTCTGATATGCTGTCTGAAAGCAATGTTTAAACACAGCAGGTAGAAAAATGGGTCCTGGGACAGGATTTGTGCTCTTAACTGCTAGGGAAAGTTCAACCCGTGGCCTTGGGCCAGTGAGGGCACAGATGCTAAAGTGCATTTCCAGCAGTGCATGGCCCATAGCAGCTGTGTTGGTGTTTCCCAGCATTTCTGGTGTGAGGGCTGGCTCCTGTCCCTTTTGTCCTCACTGAGTCCTCTTTCCTCAGCACCACAGATGTGGGATCCTGGCTGGGAATCGCCAGCTGTCAGATTCTGCTTTACTCCTGCCTCCTTCTCTTCCAGCAGCACCACAGGGCCTGTGTGGATGTGGACAAGGCAGTGTTTCAGCTGGGGCCTCCCTTAGGGCTGATGAACCACATCCCAGTGGTTCAGCCTTGCTGCTCTCCGGTCATGAACTCTGTTTCTTTACAAACACTCAAAGAACAGCAGAAATACCAAGTGTGTGTGTGTGCCCATCCATGGGCTGTTGTAGAAAATTAGGTTGTATGGCAGATGTCCTCCGGGCCACCTTGAGGGGAAGGTGATGTCCTTCTGTCCCCAGAAGGAAAACTTTTCTGTACTTCTCATTTGGCAGGCCACTGGGATAATTTTCCACACTGGCTGCCATGGACACGTGCATTTGTTTCAGACGCACACAGCTGAGATTTGTTGCTCACAGAATGTTATTTTACAGCCACTTTACTGCCTACATCAGGAATCAACGATTGTAGTTTTCCTCTAGTTCTCTCTGGGAATCAAATGAACCAGCAGTTCCTCTTTCCTCTGGTCACCCTTTGCAGAGGAAACCAGTCAGCTCCTGGTGTGCTGGAAGGGACTTTGAGAGCCACAACTAGGACAGCAGTCCCAGGCTGCAGTAAGGAGAGGTGCATTGCCTGTGCTGTGTGGGATTCTGTTGTGGGGAAGCTAAACTGGGGGGCTTTTCGGATTTTCCCAACCCCAATATGAGCTTGCCTGGATGCTGCACGCTCAGTGCCTGTTACCTGTAAACCAAAATGTATTTTACTTGCTTCTTTCCTTGCTATGAAGGTACGAAGCTGTCAGAGTTTGCAAACACCTTTCAGGCCATATGAGAAAGAGGGCAGTGAGCAGGAGGGGCTGGATGTCAAGGACGTAACAGGATTTTTTGTGTGATTCTTACTATCTCCTTGGTTTTCTTCATGATTATTCAGTAAGAAGCTGGTTCAAGTCCATGGAGTTCCTCTTTCCCAAGGCATTGCATGAGATGCTTCTGTTCCCCGTGCTTCCCTTTTCCTGTCAGTTTCTGTGGTTACTGGAAACAAGTGAGATTTCTTTACCTTGAGCGAGAGGCTTTCTGTCCCAGGAGATGGGACATTTTCTCTGTGAGCTCTGGAGTGTCCTGGGGCTTTTTTCAGGGAGGTTCCTTTGGGTGTAGCGAGTTTGTGAAGAGAGATTTGCCTTGCTGGGAAGGTGCTGGCGTAGGAAACTGTCGGTTACTTTGCAGTAACATCTTTAGTTTTCAAGGAAGTGGCGGTGGTTTCAGCCTCCCAGAACATGAGCCTGCAGGCTTTGGTTTGGGGGTGCCCTGTCCAGCATCAGTGCAGGAGCAGGCTGTCACTGCGTGGTGCTGTGAATGTGATGGGGGAGTTCCCAACCTGCAGGTGATGGGGATTTCGGGAGGGGGAGCAGACTGGCTGCAGCACCTCTCTGCTCTGTTTGGCAGGAATTTGCTCTGCTCCTGCTTTCTTTTGTGTCCACAGCACATTGCGATTGTCTTCAGCTCCTTGCTCCGACAGCTCTTGGTGGGACAGGAATTGGAGCAAACGAGGAGTGATGAGGTGGGGTAGATACGAAGCTGAGGGGGAGAACAAGGACCACTGGGGTTTGGTAGCTGATGGCTTGGGAGGTGTACTGCTTACAGAAGAGCTGGGGAAAGTTAACTTCAGGAGGAGTGGGTTTGGTGACCTCAGATACAGGCAGAGCAAAGGCAGAGGCTGGAGGTGACCTCTTGTGCAGGAAGGGTTGACAGTTATTGTGCTGTATCGAGCTGTTCCTGAGCTATTGATGAGGTTCACCACTAATGGTGCTGAAAGTCCCTGGATTTGTTTTACTTCAGCATTCGGAATTGTGGTGTGATTTGTTCACATCTACAAACTTCTGAGTGCTTGAGATTTACACACAGTGTGGGATTCTTCCTCCAGGAGGAGGGTCTTGGGCAATGATTCACCAGAGTACTTTCTTGCATGGCTCAGAGGTTTGGAGGTTGCTCACTCTGTCTTTTGGCTGCCTTTTGGGGGAGAAAACCTTGGAAGAAATTTCCTCTTTTAGGCTGGGTTTGAATATCTGTTACCTGTCACTGAGGAAACTTTAGGGGTTCAACCAGTGAATCCTTAACAAAGATGGGGAAGTTTTGGCAAATGAGAGACTTATGTTGCCTTCTTTCACAGGCAGATTGGAAAGAAAACAGGAATTGGTGGAGGTTTGATTCTTACACCACTAAAACTTAACCCATCAAAACAGTAGTTTTTAGAATTCAATCCATTTTTTTAATCACAGAGTTGAAGACATTTAAATTAATCTGAGTGTAGATATAGCAGGTTTAATTGCTGAGGTTGCCAACGTGTCCAGAGACATTTCTGATTTTGCAACTGTAGAAATAATTGACATATTTTATCAGACAGGCAGCAGTAAGTGGTGATTAAACCACTGTTCTGCAGCAAAATGCCTATAAATGTGTGTAACTCTGCTTTTTTCTGCTCTCCATAACTTTCTGGAGTGCAAAAAGGAGATCAGTGACTGTGGTGTGGTACAGGGCAGTGTGCTGACAGTGGAACTAAATAGGCCAGTGTGGTTCTTTGCAGACACCTCTGATCTGCAGTGATCCCTTCTCTCCTGAAACTCTTGGCTCTGTGTTCTCATGCAGGGCAGTGGTCGAGGCCGTGCACCGGCTGGATCTCATCCTTGGCAATAAGGCAGCTTATCAGGATGTGTTCAAGCCAGAGAACATCAGCTTGAGGAACAAGTAAGTTGGGCAGCATGCTTGTGTTTTGTGTTTGCCTGAGGAAAATCTGTGTGAAGCAACATGTGGAGCTATTGAATCTGCAGTTTTAATGTTTATTTGGTTTGTAGTGTACCTGTTAACCTGGGATCCTTCCAGGTTTTGGAAGCAGAAACTGGATTTCAGACCTGATTCAGACCTGATTCAGAGATTTGAGCAGTGCAGTCCATGGCTTTCCTGGATGTCATTGATAGAAATAAATTGTCTTTGTGTTGGCCAATTGTTTCCTAGTAATAAAAACTGTGGGGCAGAAATTTCTTACATGTGTGTAAAGTCTTTTATCAGGTGTAGGGGTTGCTTCCCCTGATTAGCAAGTGGTAGAGCAAGGAGGATTATTCTTACTACCGATGGCCAGCTGAGCCCAGAGGGCACTGGTTAAAGTATGTGGTTTTTCGTGGTGCTCTGGTGTGGCAGTGACCCAGGCTGTACCATCACCAGATGGCCTGGCTCAACCATTGTAATGGATTCAGCACTCTTCTGTGCTTCTGTAGTGGCAGCTGAGGCTGCAGGAGCTCACTGAGAATGCTCTGCTCTCTGTCCCAGGCTGCGGGAGCTGTGCGTGAAGCTGATGTTCCTGCATCCAGTGGATTATGGAAGAAAAGCAGAAGAACTGCTCTGGAGAAAGGTTTACTATGAAGTTATCCAGCTCATTAAAACAAATAAAAAGGCAGGTATCTATGGCTGTGGCACGAGAAGATCTCTAGCTGTGCAGTGGATGAGGCAAAGTTTAAAGCTTCATTTGCTTGGAGAAGGTGTGGTCTGAGCCCAGAGTGGGGAGCTGGGCACTCTCAAATTCCTATGGAGCTGCCCTGTGCCTTTGTCTGGCAGTGAGCAGTTAAGCACTAACATGCTGTTGAGAGACCTGCCATTGCAGAGGGCATTTCAACAGAATTTGCTTATTTTTTGTGTTCCCCTTTTCATAAGACAGATCTCTCCAGGCAGAGTGATTGTTTTAAGAGTCTTTATCAGTGCTGATTGTTTTTACAAGATTGATCACTGGAAGCTCCTCAGTGCTCTTTGATGCTCTCCTGGCTTTCCAGGGGTCTGGGTGCATTTAAGGTGCTCTAAACAGATACTTTGATTTTATTTATTTGTTTTTACAAGTATTTCTCCTTGATGTTTGACCCTTAGTAAATACTACTAGGGGGAACACTGTTGAGCAGGAGGAGGTACAGAGCTGTGCAAAACCAATCAGTGCTGAGCTACCTCTGTCTAGCTTCACACTCAGTAGAGCTAAGCCTAAACTGTGCCCCGGGCTGCATTAACGTGCTCCTTTTCCTTCTCCCAGCACATCCACAGCCGCAGCACCCTGGAGTGCGCGTACCGGACTCACCTGGTGGCTGGCATAGGGTTCTACCAGCACCTCCTGCTCTACATCCAGTCCCATTACCAGCTGGAGTTGCAGTGCTGCATCGACTGGACACACGTGACAGACCCTCTCATAGGTTTGTGCTCAGGGTGTTTGGTTCATGGGCAAGGCTGAATCCCCCACAGGTGACTTCCCCTTCACAGCATTCAAGATAATTTTTTTTTTTTCCCTGATTAGCAAGGTCTCTGTTTAGAACACAGCATTCAAGATAATTTTTTTTTTTCCCTGATTAGCAAGGTCTCTGTTTAGAACAGACTGTCCTGCTTTCTTTTCCGTGGCACTGTGGTTTTTATGAGATCCTTTCATATCCATCTTTTCTGGATAGGCAAAAGCCGGCAGTGAGGCATGACCATGGGGGATTTGATTTGGGTGTCTTGGGCAGAGGCATGGGTGGCTTGGGTGTCTTCCCAGCAATGCTCTGAGTGATTCTGTGTTTGCTTGTAGGCTGCAAGAAACCCGTGTCTGCCTCAGAGAAGGAGATGGAGTGGGCACAGATGGCCTGTCACCGATGTCTGGTTTATCTAGGAGATCTAGGTAAGGACAGCATTGCCTCTCAGGGCAGCCTTTAAAATGGCAAAAAGATGCTGCCTGTGTCCACCATGTGAGGCTGTCACTGGTTAGGCACCAGCCAAGGTTATTGCAGATTCAGTTTCCCTCTGACACCTTTGTCACAGACTGGGATAAGCTGAAATCCTCATGGCTGAACTGCTGCAAGTGCTTTGTATTTGGTCAGGTAGATGAGGAGTTTGCTGCTGCTAAGCAGCTGTAGCCATGGCTGTGAGAGTGGAAGCATTTGCTTTTATTTACTTTGTTCTGACAGTACGAGGGATCAAAGAGAGTTCAGTTCAGACTTCTTAGCTGTGACTTACAAAGCCACTTCCATCAGCACCAGTGGGACTGAAAATCAGATTTAGGCAATATTGCATCAGTCCAGAGTTTTGCCACTGCAAAGCCCCAGTGTCATTGTGCTTGGCTGCGTGGCATCCTTTTTATAGCAGGCATGATTGTCCCACAGTCACGACCTCCTGAAGTGTGTGGTAAGTGTGTCAGCTTCTTGATTGTGAACATGTGGGATTAAAGGCAGGGAGAAAACAGCTGTGTGGAAAGCAGCTCTTGGAAGTGTGGTGCAGGTACAATGTCTGACGCTGCAGCCTCCAAGCTGGTGAAAGCTGTTTGGCATTAGTGTTGCATATGAATCAGCCTAAGAATGACATTGCAAATAAATGTCTTGGGGGAGTAGTAGGAATGACTTACCTGAGTGGTGGGAGAGAAATGTGCTCACCTTTTCACAGTGCTGTCACCTAAGGTTTCCAAAATGCCTGCATTTGTCAAAAAAAAAAAAAAAAAAAAAAGACAGAGGAAATAAATGAATAAAGTTCAGTCTAGCCACAAGTATTTTATTCAGTCAGCTGCCTTGATTTCACAGCCTGCTGTACTAGAATATAGTCTGAGGTACAGGAAAATGGAACACAACTCTGAGTTACTTCAAGAATAGATGAATCAGCACTTAAGACATGGAGCAGAAGAACATTCTCCTTTTGTTCATGTGATGCTGCAAGTGTGGCAGGCTCTGCCCTTGGCTGGAAAGGGCAGGAGTTGTGGTGTGTGGTGTGAGCAGGTGAAAGAAAAGTGTTTCAGACAAGCCTGTCAAATCCTGTGTGTTGCAGTGTTTGCCAAGAGCAGTTCTTTGGTGGATTTGTTGGCTTGGCCAGTATTTCAAGTTTTGTGGTATTTTTAATAGGGAAACTGTGCTGCTCTGCAGCAGGTGCTGCCTTTGGGTTTGTGATGCATGGTGTGTGGTTTCCTTTCAGCTCGCTATCAGAATGAGCTGGCAGGTGTGGACACGGAGCTGCTGGCTGAGCGATTTTACTATCAAGCCCTTTCTGTTGCACCACAAGTTGGTGAGTGACTTACCATGAATTTACAGTTGTTAAAATCATGTTGCTGCAACATAAAAACAATGTAGTGCTACACTGGTTAGGTTTATATCCTGCAGCTGAGAGAGGACGGGTTTTATCCTCTGGTTAAAGTTGCTTCCTTTGAGAACTTCTTTTGCTGGGCTTTTAGATTTTTTTATTGGATTTTCTCTGTCTCTGCTGGGAGGTTTTCAGGTGATTTTTCTTTTGCTGGCAAACCAAACAGAGGAGTTAAAGCCAGGGTGCTCTTTGCCAGTGACCTCACCGTACTCACCTGAGAACCTGTGAGAAGCTCAGACTTCCCTGACTGTGGTGATGCTGTACCTCTGGGCTAAGCACAGATCCAGCTCTCCATTGCCAGGAGCAGAGCATTATCAGTCACCTTCCCCTTTTACCAATGAAAAAAAAAAAAAATCTCATGTGCTGCTTCCTCCTTCAGAAGTGCCTCCTTCTGGGAGCACATCATTGCTGGAGTAGAGGGCTTCATACCTTGAAGTGTGTGATTCCAGCCAAATGTTCTCTACATGCTGTCTTTGCAGAGTTCTCACTGAACTGTTTGAAAGGCTGTTCCCAAATAAAAGTGGCAAGAGTTTCTGCACCACAGGAGCTGCAATAGAGCTCTCAGATGCTGATAAGATGATGTCTCTGTCAGGGAATAGGGAGTCAAGGCCACACCACTCTTAATACAAAGGAAGAGGCGTTGTTTGCTCTTCTCTCTTACATAGATAACTGGCACAAGGTGGGGAGGATCTAAAAGCTCTGTAAAATGGAAAACAGACCCTGGATGGTGGAAGAATTGAGTAGTCCAGACCTTTGTACTACAGCTTTACTACTTTTTGTGTCTCCTGGCTTCCTTCCTGTGTGGAAATGTAGTGAAAGGGAAAGGATCTCCTTTCTAGCCAGAGCCATTGGAGAATTCCAAGTAAATTCCATTGCCCCTCTCCTTCCTGACAGGAATGCCCTTCAACCAACTGGGGACATTGGCAGGGAGCAAGTACTACAATGTGGAAGCAACCTACTGCTACTTACGCTGGTGAGTTCCTGCAGATCTGCATGTCCTGAGCAGGGAAGCCATGCACTGCTGCTGTGGGGTCAGATCGTCTCCTCTTTGCTTTGAGCTGTTTTTGGCAAATTAATTTTAGGAGAAGGGAAAGAGATGAGTTTGGTTTGCCCTTGAGTAGGACTGGTAGTAATGAGAGCGAGCCTCGGTCAAACCAAACCCTTGTTCTGGTCACTAATCACCTGTGCAGGGCTGCACCTGGAGGGCTTTGCCCAATCTCCTTGTGTGAGCTGGAGAGCCAGGCTGGAAGTGGGTTGGAGGTGCTGAGGGAGGCACCCTGTGGTGTGAGCAGAGTGGAATTCCTGGCTTGAAGGCACTGATTTGAGAGGATGTGTAAGCAGGGCGGGTGGAAGCTGTGAGGCAACTGAAGTGCAATTCGCAGCCACTGGTGGGAGTTTAGTGCCCAGCATGTTCAGACAGCAGCACTGGGTGCCTGTCCTCGTGCCTCGAAGCCTGAATAACTTGCTAGTGAGTTAAAACCCTGAAGTGTGAGCAGCCTTGTGGAGAAGTAACTTTGGCTGTGTCCTGTTTTGGTGCTTTAGCATCCAGTCTGAAGTGTCCTTCGAAGGTGCCTATGGGAACCTGAAGCGGCTGTATGACAAAGCAGCCAAGATGTATCATCAGCTGAAGAAATGTGAAACCAGGAAGCTGTCTCCAAGCAAGAAACGGTAAGAAGGGAAAGAAAAAGAGAGGTGCAGGCTGAGAGTTTGCAGTGCCACTAGTGTATCCTCTGGGTTGAGAGTAATATCTTTGTGGGAAGTGGAGCTGGTAGGTGGGCCATTTCAGCACGGTGACTGTTCCCAAATTTTGAGAGCCCCACTCTAGATCCCAATCTTGCTGTCTTAGGTCATAATTTCAGGAGAAAAGCTAAATGCTGCCCAGGTGTAGAGTTTGCATTGAGAGATTTTCTCACTCTTCCCTGGAGTTGGGGACTATTCACGTGGGTTGGGGCATATTGGTGAAAGTTGGCAGTGTATAAACTGTCTTCTTTCTCTTCAGTTTCATCAGAATGGACTTTTCAGTTGAGACCTGATTTACCTGTTAATAGAGCTCTGTCAGCCCAGCCCATATCTGTGATAGGGCACCTGCTTTACAGTGTTTTCTCCTCCATCTTTTTAGAGGAAAAGACATTAAGAGGCTACTGGTGAGCTTCATGTACCTGCAGAGTCTTTTGCAGCCAAAGAGCAGGTAAGGTTATGGTAGATTGTATCTTCTGTTGACAACTGACAGTAGCAGGCACTCAGACTTGGAAGGGATGGTTTCCTGTAAGATAACAGTGCCTGTGCTGAGGCTTTCTGCCAAAAGGCCCAAGACTTTGGACTATCCATGCATGGAGCATGAAGACTGTGTTTGCAGGGGAGGCTGAAATACCAAAGGGTTAAATACTTGGTGACTTGTCTAAATCAGGCCAGCCTGAGTGCGTGCTGAGCTCCTGGGCCTTGCAGCTGTCTCTGTGCTGTGCCTTTGGTGTTTGCTTACCCCATGCAGTCAGCAGATGCTTTTTCCTGGCAAGCCCTGTTCTCAGGCTGATGGGACAGCAAAGAGTTGCTGTCCCACACATGTGTGGGGCTGTTCACTGCATTTAGAAGTCTGTAACCAGACACCTTGTTCAACAAAACACCAAAACCTGGTTGTGTTGGAATAAATGGCAAGCTTTGTATAGCTGTGTGATTTTGGGCTTTTAGATTTTTTAATTGGATTTTCTCTGTCTGTGCTGGGAGGTTTTCAGGTGATTTTAAATAAATCTCTTACTGCTTGAAACAGAACAGGTGTTTTAAAGGGCTTAGATACAAGCTGCAGTTAAATTCATTGTGGAATAGTTTAGGTTGGAAGGGACCTTTTGGGGTCTGGTACTTCCCCAAAGTAGTGTTCACTGTGAAAGTAGATGCAGGTGTGAAGTTGGATGAGCTTGCTCAGTCTCATCACACTGAGTTTTGACTGGATCCAAGGACAGAAATCCCACACCTTTCTGGTCCCCTTTCCAGTGTTTGACCACCTTCACCATAGAATTTTTTTCTCCTTGCATCTAATCTCATTTTTCTTTTCTGTAGCGTGTACCCATAATTTCTCTTCTTTTTGCTGTGCACCACTAAGGAGAGTCTTATTCAGTCCTCTGTAATCACCTGTTTGGCATCTGGAAACAGAAGACACCCCGCATGCCTTCTGTCTTTCAGGCTGAACAAACTCGAGTCTCTTTGCCTCTTCTCATACATCATGTTCTCTGTTCCTCTGCTGGACTAAGCCCAGTATGGGATTGGCTTTCCAATACTGCCTTACACTGAGGTGGAACTACAAGGCTCCTCTGATATCCACTCAACATGTCTTTAGAACATAAGAAATTTGGGAATTACTTTAATTTCCCAAGCACTCTTTTCCCTGAAAAGGCTTTGCTGGAAATTTCACAAATATGTCTGTTTTGTAACTAGGAGGCTCCCACAGCCCATTGGATTGATCTCATGGCTTCCTTTGAAGGACTGAACAGCTGTGGAGGATTTTGGAATATTCTGGGCTGCAGGAGAGACATAGGAGGAGGAAAAACTGAGTCCCATGTGTGTGGCAGTGTAATACTTTTCACTGAGCAGTGCATCTAGAACTTTTGCTCCCTTCAGCATTTAAGTGCCTTGTGTATCTTAATGGCCACTGCTGAGCTCCCAGGGGAAAATTAATCTGGTTTTTGGTGACCCATCTCTAAGTATTGTTTGTCTTTAGTTAAGCAGCTTTAAAGAGGAAAACATAATCTGATTAATGTCACTTACTTCCCGTAGCTGTTGTTGCCTGCAGTATATTCCCTGGTGCTTCATCCTGCCTAGTGCTAAAGGACAGCCTAACTGCCAGTTTTGTTTCAGTTTCTGGGCAGACATGCCAGGAGCATAAGTCTTGAGTTAATAATTCTTAATAGTTTTTCACTCTTTTTAAGCTCTTTGGATTCTGAGCTGACATCTCTCTGCCAGTCTGTGCTGGAGGATTTCAACCTGTGCTTGTTCTACCTGCCCTCCCCTCCTAACCTGAGCTCAACCAGTGAAGATGAAGAAGAGTATGAGAGTGGCTACTCCTTCCTGCCTGATCTCCTGATCTTTCGCATGGTGATCATCTGCCTTATGAGCGTTCACAGCCTCAAGAGGGCAGGTAACCAGTGCTTTGTTTGGAAATTCCGTGGTGAGCACAGTTAGGCTGGAGATGCTGTCTGAACTGGTGTAGTGCTCACCTCCTCCACCTCACTGTGCTGTCTGCTTGCAGGTTCCAAGCAGTACAGTGCAGCCATTGCCTTCACGCTGGCTCTCTTCTCTCACCTGATAAATCACGTCAATATTCGCCTCCAGGCTGAGCTAGAAGAAGGGGAAAATCCTGTCCCAGCCTTTCAGAGTGATGGCACAGGTAAGAGAACAGAGATGGCAGCACCTGGGTCCCCCAGGTCGCCTGCCTACAGGGCTGTCCTTCCCCTTTCTCCCCTTTCTCCCCTGGGCATGGGTTTTGTAGTGCAGAAGTGTATTGATCTTTTACTTCTGGTCTGGAATCCCCAAAGATGGTTGATGTGCTGAGTTGTCTCCACTTGGGTGCTCTTTCTGAGTATCTGAATCACTGCAGGATGGACATGTTACTTTCTTTATAAGGAGATTCCTTTCTGTATCTCTTGGCAGCTCATTCATCATCTGTTTATCCCAATCTGAGATTTTATTCTCTGTCTCTGTTTGCTGTTGTTTACTGGCTGTTTTCCTCCTCCACTGAGGAGATGATCTCAGGTAAAACACCTGGGCTGAGGGAGGTAGAAGAGGACTGAGTGGGGTTGAAGGAGACAGGCCCTCTCAGCATACCTCAGTTCTGCTCAGGCAAGGTTAGCTCTTGAATTGCTGGGGGATTTTATTGTGCAGCAACTAAAACTGCTAAACCTTTCCCCTGCAAACAGTCCATTGGCAATACCTCAGTGAATGCAGGGTTGAGGGAGTTTCTGGTAAAAGCAGCAATGAACGACCCCTCCTCTGCAGATTTTGGAGCTGTCACAGTGATCCAGGGCTGCTAGAAAGGGTCCGTGCATGTTGGTCAGGAAAGGGATGGGGTCAGGTCGGTGTAGTTCCAGAGCACATGTCCCTGCCCTGCTCAGTGGGTCACTCAGCTCTGACTGTAGAAAGCTGGGGAGGAGAGTTAGAATTCAGCTGTGTTCTCTTCTGGTTTGGCAGCCTTGAGCAGTGAGGCTGCCTGGTAGCAGAGTAGCCCAGCTCGGGCAGTAGGAAACTCAGCTTCCCAGGTGCTTTTAGAAAGTGGATCTTTCTTCTGGGGCTGCTTATTCTGCAGTGGAAGACACTGATAGAAGTGATGGCTGAAGTTTGCAGCCCTGGTTCCCTGGACCCAGGGCTGGCCAGCAGCAGCCTGTGGAACACACTGTGACTTTAAGTTACATTCTCCCTGTAAATGCAGATGACCAGGAGCCACGGGAGCCTGTGAACTCAATTGAGAAGGAAGCTGAAGCTGAGTTGGCCAATCATCAGCCCAGCGAGGAACAGCGGAAGAACGACTGCAAGAAAAGCAAAAAGTACTCTCGTCTGTCCTGTCTGCGCCGCCGCCGCCACCCCCAGAAGGTGGATGAGAGCGACCTGAGTGAGGGCTTTGACTCTGACTCCAGCCAGAGCTCCATCAAAGGCAGTGATGGCTCAGAGAGTGCTTCAGAGAAGAGTGATGAGGAAGCAGAAGCTGCTTTTGATGTGGAGACAGACTCCGACATGAACAGCCAAGAATCTCGGTCTGACTTGGAGGACATGGAGGATGAACCGGGTGAGGAAGGAAGCAGCCAAGGCAAAAGTGGGCCCAAAGAGGCCCTAAAAAACTGTGTGGATAGCAGTGGGCTGGGGGACTCCAAGAGCCCAAGCATCTCTAAAACTGAAGCTGTGGATCCAGCAGTCAATGGGCCAGCTTCCCTGAGCACTAATGATGCAAGCATAGCCAGTAATCTCCAGGCCATGTCCACCCAGCTGTTCCAGACCAAACGCTGCTTTCGCTTGGCTCCCACGTTCAGCAACATCCTCCTGAAACCCAACAGTGAACCACCTGCCTTGAAGGGTGGGATAGAGAGCAAGCCATGTGTCAATGGAGATCTGGAGAAGCCCAGCTTGGCAGAGCAAGGTAAGGGCCTTGTTATTGCAATTAAGTGTAGAAAACTGCAAACTATAGCAGTCTGTTTGCTAAATTCACCATTTCCCATGGTGCAAGCTCTCCTTTGATTGGATTTGGAGGAGCAGGTTGCCCAAGTAGTGGGTAAGCCTTGGGTTGGACATTTCCTGATGAAGGAGCTTTACTTTTACTGCCCAGCATGCAGAAATATGTGCACTGAGCAAAGGAAACACCTGTGGCCAACCAGGGTTAACAGAACAACTGCTGTTCTGCAGACTAAATGCTGAGCAGCTGTGAAAATCACAGGCTCACAGTTTGTTTGGAAGGAGCTTTAAAGCCCATGTAATTTCATGCACTCTTGCACTAGGTTGCTCCAAACTACGTCCAACCTGACCTTAAACACTTAGGGGATGGGGCAGCCACAGTTTCTCTTGGCAACTTGTGCCAGGGCTTCACCACCCTCACAGGGAGCAATTTCTCCCTGATACCACATCTAAATTTACCTTCCTTCAGTTTAAAGCCATTCCCCCTTGTTCCATCCAGGACCTTATCAAAGTCCCTCACCAGCTCTCCTGGAGCCCCTTTAGGCAGTGGAAGGAGCTCTGAGGTCTCCCTGGAGCCTTTACTTCTCTAAGCTGAACACCTCCAGCTCTCCCAGCCTGTCTCCAGAGCAGAGGGGCTCCAGAACCCTCAAATCATCTCCGTGGCCTCCCCTGGACTCACTCCAGCAGCTCCTTGTCCTCCCTGTGCTGGGGCCCCAGAGCTGGAGGCAGCTCTGCAGGAAGGCTCTCAGCAGAGCAGAGGGGCAGAATTTCCCCTTCACACGCTGCCCACGCTGTTGGGGATGAGCCCAGGACAGTGTTGGCTTGCTGGGCCCCCGGTGCACGTTGCCCAGGCATGCTGAGCTTGTTGTCACCCCATCCCCCAGATCCTTCTCAGGGCTGCTCTCCATCCATTCTCTCCCAGCCTGTGTTTGTGCTTGGGGTTGCCCCAATACAGGTGCAACATTTCTCCTTGCCTTTGCTGTTCCTTCTGGGGTTGGCACAGACCCAGCTTTTCAGCCTGTCCAGGTTCCTCTGGTGCCATCCCTTCCCTCCAATGTGTGACCCCAGCACACAACTCAGTGTTGTCAGCAAGCTGGCTGAGGGTGCACTTGATCTCACTGCCCGTGACGCCAGCAAAGATGTTGAAAAGTGCTGGTCCCAACCTCTGAGGATGCCCCTTGTCACTGATCTCCACCTGGACATTGAGCTCTTGGCTGTAGCTCTTTAACCATGACTATCCAGCCAAGTTGTCATCCACTAAGTGGTCTATCCATCAAATCCGTGTCTGTCCAGTTAAGAAACAGGGATGTTGTGCAGGACAGTGTCAAGTGCTCTGCACAAACCCAGGTGGATGAGGTCAGTTGCTCTTCCCTCATCCTCCACTGCTGTAAACCCATCGTAGAAGGCCAATGAATTTTTCAGGCATGATTTGCTATAGTGAAGCCATTTTGACTCCAGAGGATGATTTCAGCAGGTATTAAAAGTTGCATCTTCCCTTTTCCCTTTGTGAAATACCTAATCAGACACTTACTATTGCTTCTGGTGACAGGGCAGATGAGGGACAGGAAGTTTTCCATGAGATGACAGATTATCAGCCCAATGCTCATGTAGAAGTTTGTGTGGATGATGTGACCCGGGTGCATGTGAGAGGTGTTGAGGGCCTCTCTGTGACCCCCCAGATGTGCCTCACTGACTGTTGCATGCTGAACTCCTGGGAGATGCACAGCAGGTGGAGCTGCCATGTCTCCATTACCACCTAACTTACACAACTGAGTGATATTCTGGGCAAAAACAGCTGGAAAGGGAGATCTATAAACTACAGGGAATTGTTTGTGTTTCACATAAAACTACTTGGGCCTGTTCAGTCTTGTTTTTCATTCCTCCCAGCTTCCCTGGAGCAAGGAAACATTCTACATCCTTCTGCCAAATCCAGCTGGCCTACAGCACTGGCAAAATTCAGGCTTTGCTTGGGCCAGCATCTGAAGGCCCAGTATTAGATCATGTTAGTGTTGACTGGCTCGTGGCACTGCTCCATGGCCACATGAAAGAGATGGGAGTTAAAGGAAGAAACAAATGGGCTTTGGTCTGTTTAACCCTTTCCCTCAGTGGTTATCTCGCTGTTGCAGCTCCAGGGATGTGTGGCCACAATACCTTTACAGGTGTAGAAAATGAGAGATGGAATGAGTTCACTGTGTACTTCTTAGCTTTGGGCTTTCCTCCTGTGTGCTGTATCCAAACTGCTTTTTCATGGTGTAACACTGTCAGTGGTGGGTTCTGAATAAATCACCTCCTTTCATGTGATTCCAAGCTGTGGGAATGCCCATAGCTGTGCTGATAGGAAGCAATGGTAGCACTTGAAATGAGGGTCTGTAAAACCCACCCTGACCTCAGGTCACTTGTGTCACACGTGATTCCACTGGCAATGGCTTTGAGATCCTCAGCTCTGGAGAGTTAGAAGAGTGCAAAGAATATGTTCAATATTTAAAATTCTCTGACTCACAGGACTGCCCTGCCATTTCCTGCTCTTGCCTGGCTCGAAGCTGGGAGCATGTTGGCCTCAGTTCCCTGCAGGAACTGCTCTGGTCCTTGTGCTGGCATGTGCTGCCCCACTCTGTCAGCATGGAGGCTGCTGCAGAGGTTAGGCATTGGTCAAACCTTCACAGGGAGGTTTTAACCCTCTTATCTCAAGGAGGAAGGAAATGCAGGGGTGATGCACTCTAGTGACAGCACAGGGGACAGGGACTGCCTTTGTGAGGCTGTGTGGAGGCACCAAGTATTTCAGCTCAACTATTACCAGCCTAGTTCTGCTCTGACACCAGCAGGGCTTGGCATCTCAGGGAGTTTAACAGCTGCCATCTTGTGCTTGCCTTTGTTTTCCAGATGATGTGTCTGACTCAGAAGAAAGCATTTCAAGTAACAAATCCTGCAGAAATGAGCGATCCCTTCAGGAGAAGTTGGAGATTGTGACCAATGAAGGGCTGCTGCTTACTGTCAAGGTGTTCCTGGACTGGCTGAGGACAAACACAGACCTCATCATTATGTGTGCTCAGGTGGGGATGGTGTCAGGGCTCTCTACAAGGTTGTGTCAGCTTCCCTGGGCTGGTTGCAGCCATAGCCCCAGTCCTGAGCAGAGAGTGATGTTATGTCCCCCACCAGCTGAATTAAGCTAATCTGAGCCTAAGAAGGATGGTGAAGTTCTTCTGAGGGTTGTGAGATGCTGGAAGGCCTAAGCTGCCTAGTTGTTGTATACATCTGTCATGACATTTTCTCTGGCCTTTTGTGTTCTGTTCCTGCAGAGCTCTCAGAGCCTGTGGAACAGGCTATCTGTGCTCCTGAACCTTCTGCCTTCTGCTGCAGACCTGCAGGAATCAGGTACTGGAGAAAGAAGTGGAAATGTCATGTTTCACCAAGCCTAGTCATCAGTAATTCCAAAGGGTGTGTGAGAGCCCAGGGAGGGAGATTTCCTAGTAGCAGTTTTTATAAGCACGATAGGAAGTAAAACATGCATGTGTTGTTCTTTTGTTTAAACACCATTCCAGTTAAATACTGTCCCACAGTCTTTAGAATCATGTAATCATAGAACATCCTGAGTTGGAAGAGACCCCTCACCTTGCTCCAGGATTGAGTTCAACTCCTGGTCCTGACAGGACAACCCCAAAAATCATACCCAAAAATGCTGTATTAATGCATTAATGTGGCTGGCAGCATACTGAAACACTGGCACCAACATGTGAGAATCCATGTGTGGCCAACAGGAGTGAAATTCACTGCCAATAGCAGGAGTAAGGCTGTGATTTTGCCATGGTAATTCTGGAAAATAGTTTTGGAGCTCTGTGCCTCTTCAGGGCTGAGCCTGAAGTTCCCAATGGTTTATGAGAAGGGGAGTTTAAACAGGGTTGCTCATTAGTTGGAATAGGTGGGAAAGCTGTCCCTCCAAACAGGGGATTTCCCAGAGTCCCCTGACAGATTGTTTGGGAGTGTTGCTCTTTATATTATGAGTGTTCTTGTGGTTCCTCCTTAAGCTGGTGCTCACAGGACATGTTTCATTAACACCTCTGCCTGTGACCATTACAGACCATGTGCCTTAAAGCAGTTCTCCTCTTAGCCCCCTCCTCAGTTTTGCTCTCCTTGTCCCTCCTCTCCAGGGCTGGCCCTGTGTGATGAAGTCAAAGACATCCTGAGTGATGCTGAGCTCCCAGACCTGAAGGCCAACCTGCTGCTCCCTGAAGATGTGGCCCTGCGCAATCTCCCCCCTCTGAAAAATGCACACAAGAGGTTTAACTTCGAGCAGGATCGGCCCATTTTCTCAGCAGTTGAGGAGGTGAGTTGGGGTAAATGCTGAAGAAAATCAGACCTGGATTGTTGTGTTATGTGGTTCCTTTTCCTAGCACTGAAGGCCTGAGCAGAGGTTTCTGGAGCAGGTGGGGCAGGGTGCTGTTGATGTTTCCTAAGATTTTTTTGGGTTGAGGAAGCCCCAGACTGCTGGCACCCCTGAACCTTCTGGCCAGCTGTAGCCTTTCCCACAGCCCCCTCCTGCAGTCTCTAACTTGAGAAGAGATCAGAAACATCCATCAGAATTGGGCATTTAATATCAGTTCCTGCCTTTTCCAAAAGTGTGAGCTGCACGTGGGCGCTGCCTCAGGCCACGCCATGGCTGTGGTGGCTGGTGACTGCTGCTGCTTCCTTGCAGTCTGTCGTGCGGATCTGCTGCATTCGGAGCTTCGGCCACTTCATTACCCACTTGCAAGGCAGCATCCTGCAGTTCAACTCAGAGCTTGGGATCTTCATCAGCATAGCACAGTCAGAGCAAGACAACTTGTTGCACCAGGCCCAGGCTCAGTTTCACATGGTGAGTTCGTAGAGGTTAATGAAGTCTCTGTATTCTCTGTTTCCTGTAGCTTACTATTAGGTTGTAACTATAATCACAGATCTCTGGGAGGAGATGAAAGTTCTGCTCCTTAAAGCTATTCCAGTGTCCCCTTTTCACTCTGGAGGTGTTTCTGGAAGTGTATGCTATGTCAGCTGGTGTGTTTCCTGCTAACTGATATGGAAGTTTGGTTTTGCAACTAGGCTGCAGAGGAAGCTCGTCGGAACAGGCTCATGAGAGACATGGCTCAGCTTCGGCTGCAGGTAGGAGACACCAGTTCCAGCCTGAAAACCAGCAGGGTAGTGGCTGGAATGTCAGAACCTGGGAAGGGAAGGGGGAACTCTGCTCCTGTCCCACACAGAGGCAGTAAGTCCATTCTGCAGAGATAGAACTGTAGAGTATCTCAGGTTGGAAGGGATCCCGTAAGGATCACGGAGTCCAAGTCCCTGCTCCTCACAGGGCTACTTTAAACTGAATGCCCAAGAGTGTTGTTCAGGCACTCCTTTGAGCTCTGGCAGGCTTGGTGCAACAGCCACTTCCCTGGGGAGCTTCTTCCCCTTCTGAGGGAAGAACCTTTTCCTGATGTTCAGCCTGAACTTGCCCTGATGCAGCAATGAAGCTAGAAATGAAATGTACCATTTCCTCATGTCCCATTGCTAGTCACTGGAGAGAGGAAATCAGCACCTCCTGCTTGCTGACCCCCTCGAGGAAGGTGTAGGCTGTGATGGGGCAATCACCCTCAGCCTTCTCTGCCCCAAGCTGAGCAAACTGACTGACCTCAGCCACTTGAGGCCTTTCACCATCCTGGTCATCCTACTCTGGACACTGTCTGATATTTCAATGCCCCTCTTACATCAAGGTGCCCCAAAATTTTCACAGTACTCGAGGTGGGGCTGCACTGGGCAGTGCAGAGTGATATCCTCCTCTCTTGCTGACTGTCTGCTGCATCCAGCCCTCTGTTTTGTATGCTTGGAGGTTGGAAGGACCTGGTGGAGCTTTGCAGGGCAAGTCTTGCCCTGTTTGATGTCTGTTTCAGCATAAATGTGAAGCGAGTGTCTTTGCATGTGTGTTTTCAGCTGGAGGTGTCTCAGCTGGAGGGAAGTCTCCAGCAGCCCAAGGCACAGTCAGCCATGTCTCCTTACCTTGTTCCGGACACCCAGGCCCTCTGCCAGCACCTGGCTCTTGTCAAGCAGCTGGCCACTAGTGGGAGGTTCATAATCATCATCCCTCGAACAGGTATGGGCACTCCACAGCAGGTAACTGGCAGTGGCTGCCTGCCCCTGTCCCTTCTGTCAGGGGCCTGGGTGGTGGCTTTCCCTCCTCCTGCTCTTATCCTTCACTTCATCTGGAACAGTTGCAACACCCTTTTGATGTGTTGCTTTTGGGGCCTGTTCTGTGTGTGGCCCGTGCTTGGGATTTTGACAGAGTGTGTCAGAAGAGCTGAGAGGAGAGAGGTCCTGTTCCCTTCGTGCCTCTCCTGTGGCAGCTGTGCATTGGACAGTGTTCTGTGGAATGGGGAGTACTTGACGCCTCTGGATTAGTTTGCAGAAGTAAAACTGTAAACAAGATGTTTTTGGTTTTTTGTTTGTTTGTTTTTTTCTGTTAGTTATCGATGGCCTAGACTTCCTGAAAAAGGAGAACGCCGGCGCTAGGGACAGCATTCGGTATCTGGAGGCAGAATTTAAAAAGGGAAACAGGTGAGAGCAGGAGAGGGGTGGGATTTTCCCTTGTTTTTGGAATGGGTGGGCTTTGGGTGGGAGCAGGCTGTGGATCTCTTGGAGCAGAATGAGGAGTGGGCCAAGGAAAAGCCAGATTTCAGGAAGGGGAAGGCAGCGAAGGAGCCTGCCTTCAGCAGCTGGTTCTCCAGATGTGCTGGTAGTTGCTGCTCAGCTGTGAAGTGCAGCTGCTTCTGAGCAATGGTGGAGTTGCATCTCTGTTGCTGTATAAACTGGAGCAGTGACCTTTTCCACTGCACTGAGATTGCTGGAAGAGCTGGGTTGTGCCCAGGTGCTCTGCAGAAACACAGCTGAAAGGACAAACTCCATCTCTGGGGACAATGTCAGGGCTGGTGGGCTTGAGACCATGTCTGAGAGCACCATGTGGGAATGGTGGTGAGGCAGGGAGGGTGATCGAAGGGATTCACAGAGGATTCCTTGCATGGACCTTTGGGTGTTAGATTTGGGTTGGTGGAAGCCCTGCAGCACCCAGAGGAGCTGCTGTGGAGCACTGACTTCAGCCTGTGTGATGGTCTCCATATGAGCTCAGAGACTCTGCTTTCTCCTTAGGTACATCCGTTGCCAGAAGGATGTTGGGAAGAGCTTTGAGAGGCATAAATTGAAGAGACAAGATTTAGATGCCTGGTAAGATTTCAGCATCTGAAGGTGTCTGGTTCACAGCAGACAGGTGGTTTGGGGAGAGGTGCTAGCACTGGGGACCCATTGCAGAGCTTGTTCTATGTGAGCAATGATTAAATTCCTTGGAGATAAGGACACCTGTGCATTTTACACAAAGCACTCTGTGCTCGGAAAGGTCTCAGAAAAGTCCTTAATGGGAACAGGAAAGCAGCCCAGCTTCCCATTTATTGTCCTGAGCAGATGTGGTCTTCCTGCTGACCTTCCCCTCTGTTTCTCTTTTCTGTCAGGAATCTCTATAAAATACTGGACAGCTGCAAACAACTGACAGTGTCCCAGGGCAGCGGAGAGGACGACACCACGGGAATGGTCACCATCATCACGGGCTTCCAGCTGGAGGACCCGAGCTCCTTCTCAGTGCCCATGCAGGTCAGTAGCCCTTGTCTGGCTGAGCTGAGCCATTCTGCTTCCTAGCAAGGATATAACATGATCAACTGGCAAGAGATTTTTTTTAAATGTTTTTTTTTGCTTTGGCTAATAACTGGCCTGGTTTCCCCAAAGTTACTTTATTTGTTGAGATTCCTTATTCCCTCAAGGCTTCTTGATTTTGTGATACACAGTATTCTGGGGCAGGTGAGAGAATTTAATTTCATGTCTGTGCAGGCCTCTTGTACCAGAGCAATGAGAATTGGGAGGATTTGGCCTTCCAGCTGTGCCAGGCTGCTGGAGAGTCCCCAGGCTGAGAATGGCAGCTGTCTTGACAGGGCAAGTTAAAAATTAACCACCTGTTTTGTCTGTGTTTGCTTGCAGTCTGCCATCCAGGCAGCCGCCAACGCCAGCATAGAGATAAAAAATGTTCTGGAGTTCTACAAGCAGTGGAAAGAGATGGGCTGATGGTCAGAAAGGCATCGGGTTGGTGAACCTTTCTCTCCCCCTCTCGCAAACGTGCAGCGTCTGAACGAAGGAAACAACAATCTGGGCGACACTTAAGACACGAAGAAGCAGCAGCAGCAGCAACAGCAACAAAAATACCTACCCAAACGAATTAAAAAAAAAAAAAAAAAAAATTCAAAGTGGGCACGCACACTTGACACCCTCCACCTGCATCCTGACCAGACGGCTGTACAGCTCTGATGGCGCCAACTGCTCTGAGAGAGGCCCCTCGGTATGGCCGGGGCAGAGCTCTGCCCTTCTCCCAGTCGGCAGAGATGGGCGAGAGACAGGCAGTCCTTCATCCCCCTCCTTCCTCCCAAAGCTTGCTTGGCCAGCAGAAGCAGGCTGGTGGTTCAAAGCATGGACTTCACTTCAGCAAAACCAAACCAGTGCAGCAGAAACGGAACCCTCCGGCTTGGGAAAGAAGATCCAAAGAGTGTTTTGCTCTTTTTTGGCAATCTGGGGACAGGAAAGCAGATAGTATTTCTCCCCCCCGGCCCCCCTCCCCTTTTGAATTAATTATTTTTCAAGGGTTTTTTTCCTTTTAATTTTTAGTTTTTATATATATATATAAATAATACTAAAAAAAAAAAAAAGGAGTTCCTTTGGGGTTTTGGATACTCTTCTAACATCAGAAAGAAAAGGAAACACTCTATTTAAAAGGAGGGGAAAGCTCTTAATATAATTTTTTTTTTTTTGTCTTAGAACAAGCATATTTATTTCCTTTCCCAGGCCCCCATGGAGCGGGCTCAGTGCAAAGGGATGTTGGCCTGTGAGGAGGGAGCAGCCCCGTGTTGCACTCCACTCTCCCTGGGAGCTGCACGCTCCATGAGCAACACGAGCTCCACCACGCTGCTCCAGGGAGGCCACAGGACTCTGCCTCCATCCCCAGTTTTCCCACTATGCATTATACCTTGGAGAAAAGGAGGAATCTGGCAGAACTGCTGAATGAGAGAGAAGAGCCGGGTGGGATTTCTACGCCATTAAGGCTCAAATGCTTGGCTTGAGCACTGCAACACTGGGATGGAGCAGATGTCTCCAAAGGACCCAAAGCCTCTTTTTCATCTTTCCTTTTTTTCCTGGTTTTTCCCCACTGAATCTTTCAATAGGGTGTGGAGGAGGAAGGAGAATCTCAAAGCCATTATCTTCTGCTGGTTGTTCAGTGCACCACTGCTGCAATGCTGTGCTAGAGATGGCGACAGAGCTGGAGCGTTTGTGTCCCTGAGCTGGCAGAGGCTGTCCAGGAGCACCGAGCTCACAGACTGTTCTGTGCTTTTGGCATCCCAAAACAGGAGGGCTGATGCTAACCTGGACGGGTGCTGGAAGAGCTGGTTGCCCAGGTGAGCTGGGAGGGATCCTGCAGACCTCCATCCTGGCAGCATCTCATGCAACCTGTGTCTGACACGCTGTCACTCGGCCGGTGCTCGCATATGAAGCTGCAGGTTGCTCGCAGGGCAGCAGGAGAGGGGCTGGGCAGTCTCTTCATGCTCCCTCTTTTGCCTCTGAGTGCCCACGGAACAGATGTCTCCATCCACATGAACCAGCAGCTATGCAAGTACAAACCACTGGAGTCTTCTATCTGTGTTCTCACATGGGCCAGCCAGAAACTGCTACAGCCAGAGAGCATAACATGAGAAGCTGAGTCACATACTCCACTCTGTGCAGGCTCTGAGCATGGTGTGTTGTACTGCAGGGGCAGGATGTTCTTTGTTTTCAGGTAAAAACTAAAAATACCAGCACAAGTACCAGAGGATTCATTTCTATTCCAGTTCCAGCTCCTTTACAGCACAGCAGAGGGAAATGCCAACCTCCATGGTACAGCTGGTCCATCCCTGGAGGCTGACAGGCTGGCTGTGAGGGACAGGGGTTTTTCCCTGCAGGATCATCCCTTTTACAGCTTCTCCTGAAACTCACAGTACTTTGCTTGGCTAAGCCAAGAGAAGGTCACATGCAGGACAGCAGGTCAGAGACTCTGGCACACCTTGGGGATTCTTGGAGATCTGAGATGGGTTGTGAAACTCCCAGTCACTCTTTCCTCCAGTGGTTTTATTTGAAGTCATTTGTTTGTGTAGCTCATTATTTCTGTTTGATGGGGTGGGAAAAGAGAAGGGAATCTCCTCGTGGGACTGTTCTTGAGGTGAAACCCTCCTTTTCTGGTGGGGGGCACAGAGAGTTGATGTGCTCTGCTTTTTCCTGCTGCTGAAGAAACCCCCCCTGATCCTGGCTGCAGAGCAAGCAGAGGAGTCTGGAGGTCAGTGGGGCTGAGCTCGGTGTGTTTGCCCTGAGAGCCTCAGCGTCACCCTTGTGGCTGCACTTGGGGTTGCTGAAGAGAAGCATTGCTGGGCTGTGGTCAAAGCAGTGAGGAGCTGGGGGCAGTCTTCAGCTTCACCCCGGGTTGAGCATTCCCTAGGTCCTGGCTGGATCTTGAGGGGGGAGAAGAGCAGCGCAGGTAAAGCAGCAGCCCACAGGGAGTTCCTGTCTCGCTGGTGGCAAGTGTTTCAGTTGATGGCAAGTGTTTTCAGTTCTTGCAGCTCCCACAGCTGTGTGGGGTGGCAGCTGGGAGCCAAGTGCTGCACAGCTGGGCAGGCTGAGGAGGAGCTGTGTTCTGAGTCACCGAAGCCTTGTGTGGGCACAGGATCCAGTTTAAGAGCAAAAGTAAATGAATTCATTTTCTGTAACCAGGGGCAGTGGAGCTGCTGTGAGCCCATGTGGGGCCACATGGCGACAGCAGGGGCTGCTCACAGCTATCCCTTAGTCACTGCTCTGGTCCCCTGAGGGGTTGGTTTAATATTCCAAAATTTTGCATATGTGAGAAAGAAGCCCTCACCATGCAATGGGGAATCCTGACTGCCCCCATGGCACCTTCCACTCCAGGCTGGATGGGGAGGGATTGTGACCTTTAAAAAGGACACCTGAAGGGTCCCTATGCTGCCCTCTTCCTGTCCAGAGCACTGTGCTTGAGGACCTGGTGAATGGTTTTTGGATTTGCATCCCCAGTCAGAGATACCCAGAGCTGAAAAACTGGGAGGCTCCACAGTGTGGGAGCAGCGTGGCTGCAGGGCAGCCTTGGGGACATGGCATGTAGTGTCCTCTGAGGGGGCTCAGCATAACATCCCCTGGACTGGGGGAAAGGAAGTCACTTCTCTGCCCCCATCCCAGCACTCAGGATGAGCTGCAGTTTCCTCCTTGAACAGCTCTGCTCTGTCCAAGGGCCACTGCATTTCTCCCCTGGCATGGTGGTTTGCTGATATGAAATGGGTCTTGGGGTGGAAGCAAAGGGAAGGCTCTGTGCAGCCTGTGGCTGCTGTGGTGCTGCAGTGGGGGCTCCCTGACAGCCCCCCACCCTGTGCATCCTGCTCCAAGCCAGAACTGTGAGCTGCCTCATCCAGGAGAGCATCAGGCAGGATGGAGCCTGCAGGCTCTGGCTGTGGCTCTTCCTGCAGTGCTGCTCCTGCACCAACTCCAGGCTTGCCCCGGAGCAGCTGTGAGCCAGTCCAGTTGTGCCTGCTGTGCTGGGAAGGAGAGCAAACAAGCAAAACCATCTTGTGGGCTGAAAACAAGAGTTTTCATGTGTTCTGGTGTGTTTCTTGGGTTTGGTTTTTCTCTTCGTTACCACCCTGTTGAGTGGTTCGGGGTTTTTGGGGTGACCCCATGCTGGGAGGACACAGGTCTGTGGTGGCTGAGGCTGGCTGGGCTGTCCCCAAACCATGGTGGACACAGTCACTGGTGCTTGCTGGGCTTCTGCTCCATGGTTTCATGGGCTGTTCCAAGCAGCTCCTCTGCTCCCATCCTTGCTTGGCTTGAGGCCACCCGCAACGCCTTGGATTTTGTCTCGCATCTTCAATTTCGGGCTCTTTTCCTTCTTGGTGTGCAGCAGCACTGGCCAGGCTGGCCAGCACTGGCCAGGGTGGGGATGAGGTGGGCTGGCACAGGGGCTGTGTTGCTGGCCTTGCCACTCACAGTGAGGGGACTGTAGGTTGGAGGCGAGGGACAATCACCTCTCCTCAGCCCTCGTGTGGCACACGGGCTTGCAGAGCCAGGGAGGATCGAGGGGACATGGGGCCCAGCTGGGTGAGGAGGGGCTGGGGCTCCCAGCATATGTCTGACCATGGTCTGAGCACAGCAACTGGCTTAATAAAATACCAGATGTTTGTACTTTGTGTCCTGTGGTCGTTCCCAGCCCATCCCACCTTTCCTGCACAGCCCGGGGGCTGAGTGCATTTTCCATCTGTAAATCCACCCTCATATGCTTTGCTGACCAGACTTTCCAGCAAAGAAGTGCAGGTGGGTCCTTCCTTAGCTCTGTGATGGGAGTAGCATTTCCCTTGCTGCCTCTGTGATTTGGGATGACTTCATCCTCTTGGTAGGACTCTGCTGCCACAGGAGCACCCCTGACCCTGCACGAGGACCTGGCCTAGCTCATCGGGGCCTTTGCAGCTCACTTTTAATGGGGGAAAGGGGGTGGAGAAGCAGGAGACAGGGAAAGTGTAAATTTTAAAATGTGTGATTTTCCAGTGTCCCTTTAAGGCGCTGGGAGAGGGTGGGCTGGGGGCTTCAGGCTGGAGATTGGGCTGTGTGAGGGTCCCACCGTGCCCTGGTGCCACGGGTAGCTGGGAGGGCAGGGAGAGAAAATAGATCAATATTCCTGCCCTGAATTCATTGCTGTCCAAGCTCCCTGATCTGCTTCCCCTGGTGGGAGCACCGAGCTGGGCACTGCCATAATTCTCTCTCCCTCTTGGGTTCTTTGGAGGCTGCCAGCGGTGGGATGGTCAGAATGGAGCCAGGGCAAGGGCAGGACCAAGACCCCCAGCCCAAGGCAGTGGTGAGGAGGGGGCTCTGCAGGGCAGCTGCAGGTGGCCCACATGGCCACCACACCACCGGTGCTTCTCACCAGCACTGCTCTGCCTCCTGCTCAGTGCAGAGCAGCAGGAACTTTGTCCAAATACTTTTGGATCATTGTGGGTTTTCCTTCGGGTACCTCTGGCTGGGCTAGGGGGAAACCTGCCCCAGGTTTCTTCTCCCAATTCCCTCATCTGAGGTAGGAAATCACCTGGACTCCCCATGAAACCTTGTTTCAGCTGGGAGATACTCCCAGCCCACCCTGCCTCAGTTTCCCCACCCACCACAATCCCAAAGCAGCTCTTGGGCTGCCCTGCTCCCCCTGGGGTGTCCCCTGAGCCAGCCCTGCTGTCCCCACAGACCTTCTGGGAGGATGGGATCGTGTTGGGGTACTGGGACCCCAAGAGCTCAGCCCTTGGCTGTGTCCTCAGCTCCTTCCAGATGATGAATGAGACAATCCTGGACACACTTCCTGCTGACCAGGTGGGGATGGGGACAGGGATGGAGATGAGAATGGGTGGTGCTGTCGGGTGTCTTGCAGTGTCCCTCTCCCAACTCCCTCTGCCTCAGTTCTTCCAGGGCAAGCCAGCAGTGATTCCATGAATCTGGGGCAGGGATAATGTGCCATCCTGTGTGGGGACCCGGCACTGGAAGCGTGCATGTGTGTGTCAAGGTTAATGAGTAATTAAGGCCGCTTGTAACGAAATTCCCAGGCAGGCCACAGGGGCCCGGGGTGCCTGGAGCAGCTCTGCTGCTCCCCAGTAACACCACGCTTGAGACAAAGAGCTTTAAATTAAACTGGATTAATGATGGTGCAGCTCTGGGCTCCTCATTGCTGGGAGCAGGATCTGGGGGTGGTAGCACCTCTCCTCCTCCTCGGAGGAAACCAGGAGTCCTCAGCTGTGTGGGGTGGGGTGACATGGGGCACATCCCCTGAAGCCTCCCACCCACCCACGGCCCAAGCTTGGGAAGGAACTGGCTCAACTATTTGCATTTATTTCTTTCCAGGGCTAACAGAAAGGGTGAGAGGGTGAAAGTGGACGGGGTGAGGGTTTAGGGGAGCTCAGCCCCTGCCCCACAGCAGGGCTGGGGCTACACGAGGCCGTAGTAGCGCCGATAGGCTTCCTGGAACCCGATCTGGTCGGCCAGCTCGTCACAGTCGGGGTTGAGCTCGCACACCTCGCGCTTGGCCTCCAAGGGGTCCCGTGGGGCTCCAGAGACGCTGCTGGGGGACAAACGGGGCACCCAGGGGTCTCGGGGGGGGGGTCCCATGGGAGCTGGGGGGCTTCTGGCTTCCCCCATGTGGGGCCGTGATCCTCACCCAGCAGATCCCTCACCTGCCGTAGCCGTAGTTGCGCTTCTGTCTCTGCACCACCTCGGCGCTGGCGCGTCTGGAGACAAAGGCTGCAGGGACAGGGCGGTGGGTCAGGGGCTCATGTCCCCTGTCCCCAGGGCAGTGGGGCCGGGCAGCCACGGTCACTCACCTTCGGAGCTGGGCGAGTCCTGGGTGCTGGCAGAGCCATCGGCAGCTGCGAGTGACACGGAGGGGAGGGTGGGCTCAGAACGGCCCCATGTGGGCTCTGCTCTCACCCCCACTCCTTTTGGAGCTCACATCCCTCACTGACACCCCCCAGTCTGCTGAAGGATGTCCCGGTGCCTATCTCCTTGTTGCAGCCCCGTGCCCCCAACCCCAAAGCTCAGCAAAGTTTTCCCAGTCCCTTTGCTCCCTGCAGAGCCCTTCCCAGGGCACGGAATCACCCCCAGTGTCCCCGTCAGCCCTGGATTCTCCCGTACCTCTGCGGCAGAGACCAAGGGTGAGCAGGGCCAAGAGGGTCAGCAGCACGAGGGACTTCATGGTGCCTTCCTGTGCTGGGCTGAGTGCAGCCCTGGCTCCCTGGGTGTCTTTATAGGGTCCTGTGGCCTTGGCAAGGGGGGGCATGGCCTCACCAGGGTTATTTCCAGCACATCCGCCATGGCCGGAGCTGCTGGCAGAGGTGGCAATTGTGGTTTGGGATGAACTTGGTCCCCCTGTGCCCAGCCAGAGCCCACAAAGGGAGGGGAAAGTGGCCCCAGGCCAGGGGGGATTTGTTGGTGGGCCCAGCCCTGCCAGCCTGGCAGTGCCCAGTCCCCACTGGAATGGGTTTTGGGGCACTGGGGGCTCCTCGCTGTGCTCCCCACTGCTCGACCCAGCTCCCACTGCTGGATCCCAGAATCAGCTTCTGCGACACAGGGAGACTTTCCTGCCAAAACCTGTGGGGTTTTCCTCCATGTGCAGGGCCAGAGGGAACTTGCTGGCCACTTCTGGGGGACCAGCATGTGCTTCTTTTGGGCATCGTCACTCTGTGTCCCCGGGGGAGGGAGGGTGAGCAGGTGCCTGTGCCTTGGTCCCCACACAGCTCCTCCCTGCCACATGCCACGGGCACACGCTGCGTGGCCAGGGCACTTGGAGCCCCTGAATAACATTCCTCTTTCAGATCCTGACCGCTTTTTGATCCTGTAAATCCCAGCCCTGTCTTGAAAAGCGGAACTGGAGGCTTTGGGGCAGAGGGCGGACGGAACTGCTGAACCAGAGCCTTTGTCAGACAAACCCGTAAAGTACAGAGTACGTGGGCCAAGAACACAGCAGGAGCCAAGCTGGGAACAACAGCCCCAATTTATTGAGATTCCAGCACAGCGAGGGGAGGCAGAGGGGAAATTGCTGCAGCCACTCTGCAACTCTAATTGCTTACAGAGGTTGGGGCGTGGTGCGAGGGGCCACTGCCCCTCCCCAGCTTGTCACAGGGCAGGGCCTCTCCTTGGGTAGAGAGCAGGGAGCTTGCTGGACTCAGAAGCTCCCTCAGTCCTCTGCAGGTGCAGGGGGACTCTCCTCACTCCCTGCCCAGCCCCAGGGAACAGCCTGTCCATGCTGCAGGCACACGTCACTGCGGGGCTCTGCCAGGGAGATCCTGGGAGCCTTCGCTTCCCCAGCCCGCAAGCAGAGGAGGCAGCAACAGACAGCTCTGGGTGGGGAAAACCAGTCTGGCTCTAGAAGGTTCCACAGAAAAACATCAAAACCCTGTGCTACAAACCCACAGAGTGGAGGCAGGGCCGTTCCAACCTCTGCACAGATCCCCAGATACCTCAGGCTGCTGGGAGGGGACCAGGGGTAGAAAATAACTTGGAGAACAGAATGAATGGGAACGAGGAACTTGGTGCAGCAGCTGCTGCCACATCTGCAACGGGCAGGGTCTGAACACAGGGAGACTGAATGAACCTGCAAGCACAGGCAGGAGTGTTGGCTGTGACCCACTCGTGCTCCTGCTTGTGGGCTCCTCAGACCTCAGCACAGCCTGGCTTGGGGCTTAAGGCACTGA
The DNA here is from genome assembly GCF_026979565.1 of Vidua chalybeata. Classification (NCBI taxonomy): domain Eukaryota; kingdom Metazoa; phylum Chordata; class Aves; order Passeriformes; family Viduidae; genus Vidua; species Vidua chalybeata. The sequence continues at coordinate 2,452,619 of NC_071558.1, forward strand.
ATTTTGTCTAATGCACAGCTAAAACAGCTACAAAACCCCAAATGTGGCTTTGGAAGCTGGAATCAGGCCTGTCACAGCACTGAGTGGAGCAGAGGAGAGCACAGCCACAGTTTGTGACACTCCTCTGTCTAGCTGAGTAGGAAATATGGAATTGCCATCCATTTCCAAGATCTCAATGTTTTTTTGTTGTTGTTTCTGTACCAAATCTGATCAAACCGTGCCAGTCCAGCAGCTGTTTCAGCCCCTCTGCAGTCTCCAGTGGCCTGATGGGGTAATTCTCAGTCTGGGTTCTGCACACACCTTGTCCCATGAGTGCTTTGGGACATCCTCATCCTGTGGCCTCACTGGGGCTCCTGGAATGTCATGATGAGTTCTCGTTGCTCCTTACTGATTGCCTGGAAGGAACACAACCCACAGACCTCAGCAAGATGCTTCTCCCACCCTGCCACACTCAGGGCTGAATGTGAGCCGAGCATGTCACACACTGCTGTCCCCTGGGACCATTCCACATCCCACCCACTGCACAGGGAAAAGCACCTGAGACCTCCAGACACAACGTCCACACCTAAAGTTTCAGCAGGACTTGGCTGCTGAGGAGGTCCTGGACAAGTGGAGGGGTTTGGAAATCATTCCAGGCCCCACTGAGCCCTGCTCCAGCAGGTGCTGTGAGAAGGAGGTTGGTTTTGGTTTGGGTTGGTTTGATTTGGTTGGGTTGGTTTGGGTTGGGCTGGTTTGGTTTGGGTTGGATTAGTTTGGGTTGGTTTGGTTGGGCTGGTTTGGTTTGGGTTGGATTAGTTTGGGTTGGGCTGGGTTGGGTTGGAAGAATTTGGGTTGGGCTGATTTGGACTGGGTGGGTTTGGGTTGGTTTGGGCTGGTTTGATTTGGGTTGGGTTGGTTTGATTTGGACTGGGCTGGTTTGGGTTGGGCTGGTTTGGTTTGGGTTGGTTTGGTTTGGGTTGGTTTGGTTGGGTTGATTTGTGCTGGGTTGGTTTGGGTTGGGTTGATTTGTGCTGGGTTGGTTTGGGTTGGTTTGATTTGGACTGGGCTGGTTTGGGTTGGGCTGGTTTGGTTTGGTTTGGGTTGGTTTGGTTTGGTTTGGGTTGGTTTGATTTGGTTTGGGCTGGTTTGGTTTGGGTTGGTTTGATTTGGTTTGGGTTGGTTTGGTTTGGGCTGGTTTGGTTTGGTTTGGGTTGGTTTGATTTAGTTTGGGTTGGTTTGGATAGGGTTGGGCTGATTTGGACTGGGTTGGTTTGGTTTGGTTTGGGCTGGTTTGGTTTGGGTTGGTTTGATTTGGTTTGGGTTGGGCTGATTTGGGCTGGGTTGGTTTGGTTTGGGTTGGTTTGGTTTGGTTTGGGTTGGTTTGGTTTGGTTAGGGTTGGGCTGGTTTGGGTTGGGCTGGTTTGATTTAGTTTGGGTTGGTTTGGTTTGGGCTGGTTTGGTTTGGTTTGGTTTGGTTAGGGTCGGGCTGGTTTGGGTTGCTCTGGTCTGTTTTTACCTGCCAGGCCTGTTGGCGAGCCTGGATCAGCTGCTGCAGCTCTGCAATGCTGTCCCTCCCCATCAGCACGGACTCGGCCACGCGGCCGTTGCGCTCCTCCTTGTGGCGCAGCGCCCTGCGCAGGTGGGCGCGGTGCTTCCGCAGGTACGGCACCAGGGCGCTGCGCACGTCCTGCTCCGGGATCCCGCTGGGCCGCCTGCGCACGCGGCGGCTCCTCAGCACCCACGGAGAGCCGAGATCCCACCCGGCACTGCTCCCACCCAGCTGGGATCGGCCCCGCGCCTCCCACGCTTTGCTCCGGCACGGGGAGCTGAGCACAGCCCCGCTGGAGGGAACGGGGAGCTCCTCCCCGAGCCCGGCCCTACGTGGGTGCTTGGAACAGGCAGGATGTCACTCGCCCCCCTCAGCACAAGGAACACCAAATCTTGTGTTTTCTGGTCACAGTCCCCAGTCTGTCTGCCAGGTGGCTCAACCTGCGGTGTCTGCTGAGGCCCCGAGGACACAAAAGAGCACGCAGGGGGACTCTGCTGTGCCCAAAATCAGCCCTCTGGATTTGCCCCCCCATCTCAGTGGCGCTGACCTCCCTGCACTAAGGAAGTGAATGGAAATGGATCCTGGGCCCGGAGAAGCACAGATTAAACTGATTTTTTTGTGTGTTTTAGGCCCATTGACGTTGCTGTAAAGATACAGCAGCTTTCAGACCCTCCCTTGCAGCATGAGGCCAACAGGACACCCAGACATCACCCAGGAACTGCCTGTTGCCCTTGTAGGAACATGACCCCCACCCCTGGCCAGCCATACCACGCTGGCTCTTCCCGGTCCTTTGCCTCCTCCACGATCTTATCCAGTGAATTGAAGAGTTCCTCCAGATTCCCTTCATTTTTCACCTCCTCGATCTCCTCCTGTGAGGGAAGGACACAAGGTGAACAAACACAGGCACCACTCTGCTTGTGAGCCCTCGCTGGTCGTGGAATCAGGGAATTGTTTGGGTTCAAAGGAACCTTAAAGCACATCTCGTTCCACCTTCCATTAGACCATGTTGCTCCAAGCCCTGTCCAACCTGGATTTAAATTATTTCAGGGATCCAGGGGCAGCCACAGCTTCTCTGGGCACCTGTGTCAGGGCCTCAGCACCCTCACAGGTAAGAATTCCTTCCCAATATCCCATCTAACCCTGCCCTCTGGCAGTGGAAGCCATTCCTCTTTGTCACTCCATCCCTTATCCAAATTCCTTCCAGCTTTGTCATGGATGAAGAGCCCACACCCTGGGAATCCCCATTCCTGGGGGTATTTAACACATGTGGATTTAACATGTGGTATTTAACACATGTGTGGATGTGGCACTTAGGGACATGGTTCAGTGGTGGCCTTGGCAGTGCTGCAGAAATGCTTGGACTCGATAGTCCCAGCGGTGTTTTCCAACCTGAATGACCCTCCAGCTTTTTCCTGGTGAAGACAGAACTCTGGAGAGCAACCTCAGCTTTCTGCTTTTGCCATTTAGGAAATGTATTTTCTGCCTTTAATATCAACCTGTCCAGCGCTTTCCCCCGTGGCTTTGAACCCCCTTTTGGACACTCCAAACCCCCCCCGCAGCCCCCCCCAGGTCGCTCCCCCCGTTCACCTTTATGGACGCCTGTAGCTGGGAGATGAACTGATCGTAGATGCTCCTGGTCAGCTGGGGCTGCAGCTTGTAGAAGCAGCGGTAGCAGTTGGCAAACCTCTGGTAGCTGCAAGGAGGGCAGGATCGGGACCGGGCTCACGGTGGGGCCGGGCCAGGCCCGGAGCCGGCTGCGGGGCTGTTCCCGCGGATCCGGTGGGCTCAGGGCTCCCTCCCCGCTCCCGCCTCACCTCCCGGCGGTCACCAGTTTCTCCAGGAACGTGTCCACCACGGTGCTGAACACCTGGGCTCGCCCCGGGGCCGCCGCCGGGGCCGGGCCGTCCCCGCCATCGCCGCCCGCCGCCGCCGCCATCGCCGCCCGTTGGCCGGGGCCCCGCCCCCGCGGGAAGAACGCGCGGGAAGGGAGCGCGCGGGAAGGGAACGCGCGGGAAGAACGCGCGGGAAGAACGCGCGTGAAGGGAACGCGCGGGAAGGGAACGCGCGGGAAGAACGCGCGTGAAGGGAACGCGCGGGAAGAATGCGCGGGAAGAACGCGCGGGGTTTTGTGCCGCTCGGCGGGACCGCCCCGCCCGGCGCTGCCGGTCCGAACCGAACCGCGGCCAAACCCGCCGCGGTGAGAAACTGCCGCCCTGGCGGCGCGGGGCCGCGCCCGGCCCCGAAGGGAAGCAGCGCGACAAAGCGTCCTTCTCTCCCCAGTGCTCCTGGAAATGCCCGCCCTGCCCCCCCCCCCCCCAGCGACTTTTAGAGAAATAAAACCATCGAGCCTGGAGAATTCAAGGAGAAAAGAAGCAGCGAAGTTCAGCTCGGTTAGAGAATAAAAAAAAAAAAAAGCGACATTTCCCATGTAACCGCCAACCAGGAGCCAGCCCGCGCCCTGGGGGCGGCTCTGGGTCACAGCTGCTTGCAGGCATTCCACGTGCTCCAGCCGGCTCTCCCTGCCTCGCTCAGCCACTGAGCAGCCACTGAGCAGCCACTGAGTTCTCAGGCAGCTCACGTCCCTCTCTCTCCCAGCCCTAGTCCAAAGGGTGAAGCCCTTTCTGTGACAAGACAAAAAGCAGCAGCCTCCCCTGGTGTGGAGAGTCATGTGCTTTTAAACGCAGGCACCAAACTGAAGGTCTCTCACGTTTATTAGTTGTCAAGGACGTTGCTGGTTACGAGAGGAACATTAAGTTTGACAGTGTCTCCCCACACTGGTGCTGCCGCCCCTCTGTTCTGCACACTGGGACTGGCCCTGCTGCACCTGGCAGAGGTTGATCGTTATTGTTCCTGTTAATATTAGGGTTAACATCCTGCTGCCTTGTGATTTGGGGTGCTGTTGTTCTGCTTTTCAGAGCACAATCTATTATTAGAGCAAGAGCCGACTGGTGTCAACTTTTAAACGACAAACACGTGACCAGAGCAGGTGCAGAAGGTGCTGCTCCAACAACACCAGCGGCTCCAGCATCCAGTGCCTTTCTGAGCACTGCAAGAAACAAAAATGGGATGAAGAGGGCTCTGACGACTCACCCACAGCCCCACCAGAGCACTGCACCTTAGAATCAAGCTCTGCCCTTAGCAGAGAAGCCTCTCCCATCTCAGCAGCAGCTTCAGCACTCTCCATCTCCAGCAGGCACGGTGGCATGTCCAGTGCCTGCTGGGCAGGGACAACTGGGACGAAGGGCAGAGCCACGCTTGGTGAGTCCCCTCAGGAAGAGACAGCCAAGTGGAGCCCAGCAGCAGCCACAGGTCAGCAGGATCAACACCTCAACCAAAATTCCTGGTTATGGCAGAAGGGGAATGGAGGTGGTGCACTCTGTTGTGTGGAGGTGCACCCCGAACCCCCCTGGACGTGGCTGACCCAGATGAGCACCACGTGTGGGCTGGCAGCATGAAAGGCAAATCTCAACCACCAAGAGCAGCAGAGTGCAGTCAAGCAATCCCCTCCCTCCCCTCCCCTCCCCAAAAAGCAGCCTCTGGTTTCGTCCCCCTGAAGTTTTCACCTGGTAAAATACACAGACCATAGCTCAGGCTTCTGATCCAGCAATTGTGCAAAACATTATCCCTGCCCTTCCCAAACTGGATGGGCAGAATTTAAACTCATGAAGTGAACCAACACTTCTTATTCAATATAAACATGCCTGTCAGGTTTGAACCGGATCAAAAGCCAGCACAAGGTTTTTCCTTCCCCACGTCCCATCTAATTATAGCCCAAAGCCCATTCAGTTCTCATCCAGCTGCTGGCAGCACCATGATCAAACACTTCCAAACTGCATTTCTGGCCTTAAACTAGCTAAGGTGGGAAGTGGCCACAGCCACTCTGAACATGCAGGATTGACACACTGAACGAGGCCACGGGACAACCATTCACTTCTCCAGAAATCAGAATAAGCTTCCCTAAAATAAAAAAAAAATTAAATTACAACAGATTAAAAACACAGGTTAGGTGTCAAAACTGCCATCAGCTAATTCCAAACAGCCAGCTCAGCTCCCAACTTGCTATCAGCCAGCTTGCTGTTTGGAGGATGAGAGACAGGGAACATTTTCCAAGAATATACAAAACAAGTATGTAGATCTATTCAAAACGCAGGAAATCAGGTCTGAAGTAGTTCCAGGTTACTCTTGTCTCACATCTTCTAGAAATAAAAGCAGGTGATTGGAGAATGTCACTTGTCTATTTTCTGCTTCCAGCTTCCCACAGTACAACTGCCACTAGAGACATCCCAGCAGAGGGTCCTGCTGCAGGCTGTGAGACTCCTTGGAAGTTTGGCAAAGATGAAAATAATTTAAAGAGAATAAACTGGCTTTTTGCTTAAGCCAGTAAGTCTTTAATTAAAAAAAAAGGAATTAATAACTCGCCAGGATGCATTCACACACCTAGAATGGACTGTTCCAGGCAAAGAGCACTGCCAAAGGTCACAGTTTAAGCAAAACCAGCAGCAGACCATTGCATGACACTCAAATCTAAAGAGGTGAAGTGCAGTTGCTTTTGCATCTGCCTTGTGCTGTGAAACCAGCCAGAGACAAAGGCACAGCAGCTGCGTCGCATCCCAGGCTCTCCCCTGCCACAGACCAGACTCAGAGAGTTCACAGGAAGGTTCTCCTCCACCAGCTGCCTCTACCAGTGCCTTGAGTCCACCAGCTCTGGGCGCAGGCTCAGCTTCTTCAGCGTTTCATACCCCACCACGATGACGATGGTGGAAGGAGTGGCCGAAATGATGCGGGCAGAGAGGCCTTTAGTCAGCCCCCAGGGACCTTCCTCTGCAATGAGCTGCTTGAAGGTGAGAATGATGGAGCTCTTGCCTTCCACCTGCAATGCCAGAACAAACATTGACAGAGCTGCCAGACTCCACAGTGAGCTGCTCTGGGGCTCTGCTGCAACCGAACGCTCTGGAGACAACAGATCAGCCAGTCCAACAGCCTTGATCTGCTCTCCAGAACTCCCTGAGGAGGGGAGCACAAAAAGCACAAAGTCCTAAGGAGGCAGCAGGAAGCAGCACCTCTCCCTTTCTGAAGAGAAAGCCTGTCTGAGCAGGCCAGGCTGGCACTGCCAGCCTGGGCTCCTCTTGCTAATGCTGAGGGCCAATTAAACACCCACTACCCAGGATGAAAGGCCCAGGGAGAACAGGGAAGCAGCTCACCTGAAACCACAGAGATGAGAGCCCAGGCTGAACCCCACCCTGCACTGTGCCAAGCACGCTGAGCTCTTACCTGGACCCGAGCCCTCACCACATCCATGGGGTTGGTGAGGGTGGAAGCTGTGGCAGCTGCAAGTGGCCCTGATATCGCTTGCAGAAGGAGGTGGGGACAGTCCTTAGGAGTCAAACTCGAAAGCTGTTCTGGGAACAGGAGAGAGAGGAAACTTTCAGACTTTCAGTGGGTGCTTATCATCTCCTCAACTCCACCCTCTAACTCCAGCTGATTTGTAGTGGGCAGAATCCTTGGTGTACAGCCTGCCAGCTCCTCCCACAGAATCTCGAAGTGGTGCTTCCTACAGCACCCCAGAAAGCTGGCACAGCACAGGGAGCAGGACTCATCACACTGGTGGCTCCAGGACACTCCCCATGCTTTGTCCCACAGCCTCTCATCAGCTGCCTCTCTGGCTCCCCAGGCCTGTGGGGCAAACTGGACAGAATAAGCTTCCACGTCCCCAAAACAGGGCATGAAAATAACCACCCTCTTTAGAAGGTGGAGGAAGCCTTAAGACAAGGCTCCATTGGAAGGTGTCTGCAGAGATTTGTACAGAAAGCTGTCACTACTGGGCACAGTCCAGGAGATACCCTGGCACCCCACTGTGGATCCCTAAGGAGAAAAGCACCATGTAGTGCTCATCCCAGATTTCCTCCCTCTGCTCCTGCTGCCTGGCCAATAAGATTTGAATCTCCCACACTTTTATTGGTTAAAGTTGGACAGAAGAGTGCTCAAATCCCCGTGTTTTGTACGATGAGGAAGCCTGTCTGGCAGGAGGGAAGGAAGCAGCTCTGTTTGAGACCTTGAACACTGGAATCAGGGCCAGCAGTGTCCTTTGCACCTGATGAGGGTTCAGTGACCCCTGCTGCTGCTCCAGGAACAGAGGACTGGGAAATGCAGCCAAAGCAGATTTCATTGACAGCTGGGGCTTATGTTTCCCATCATCTCGATGTCCACTGAGAAGACAGGGAAAGAGCAAACACCTGGAAGCTGAGAGATCCATATCAACTGCCTTTTCTTACATGCCCTCCTTTGAGCCCTTTTGGCATGAAAATCTTACAGTTTGTACACTGGGTCTTGGTCTTACAAACTGTTGACATGGAGACTTGATGGGAGCAGTCCCACAAAGTACAGCCCAACGTGCCAAGCTGCCACTGCCATTTAAATGCAGCACCAATGCTTCCTCTAGCTACCAGAACTCTGTAAAGTACACAGGACCTTTGAGACATCTGGGTTTTGAAGAACAGGTTGCATCTTGACCTCCAAGATGTACTTTAGGCCCAGTACAGCAAACCCCAAACTGCTCATTACCACCACCTTTTGGCAGACATTAGGTAAATAGATGCCTAAGAACCATGTGCAAAGCTGCACGGCAGAAATCTAAAGGATCATCAGAGGTGGAAGTAAACCTTAGCTGGCCAACACTTTTAGCCTTTGGAAACACCCTAAGGAGTATGAGAACTGAGCTAGGGAGAAAGAACTTTCTACTGAGTGCAGTTTTCCATCACAAGACTCAGTGCCAATTTTAAAGTTGCCAAAAGCAACACCTGACAGAAATCCAGGGAAGATTTGGCCCTTGTCTCTGCCTGCTGTTTGGTTTTGCCATGAGATTTCTGGCTCTAAAAGTCCCTTTGCCATATATGAGATGCCTGAGTTCACATGAACTGAAAGATGAACTATACTTACATGGTGGCTCCAAAACTCTGCCTTCCTCACTCCCGTGGAGAAGGCACTATTTGGGATTAGTGGAAGAGAAAGTTAAAGCAGGTGCTTGAAGCCCCACTTGCCTGGAGCCATCCAGTTTGAAGTCCTATAGCACTCAGACCTCTTGTTCTGCACTGAAACACTGCTGCTCTGTTAAACTTCCACCCAGTATCTGCAGAATTCCCACACATCCAGATGTAGCTCCTTAGTTCAGGACAGATTCTGCTCCCACCCCCAGAGAGAAAGCAAATCACGCTGAATCCACAGTGTCAAGGGTCCATCCGAGGGGCTTCTGGCTCTCCTGGGATAAGATAAATTTCAAGCCTCCTTTCACTTACCAGCATAGAAGTGGTAGAAGGGCCACCAGACCGCACTGTTGGGAATATAAGTGAGCAGCGAGGCCACATAACCCCTGTAGAAGCCTCTAAAACCGTCAGCCTTGAAAATCTGTACAATGATGTCCTTGGTTTGGCCAAAGACCAGCAGACGCTTGCCATCTTGGGTCTGCACCTTGAACCTGCCCATGCTTTCCCCCTTCCTCTGCATCATGAGGTGCTGGGAGATGACATCGATGGGTACCGTGATGCTCTGGGCCACCAGGGAGGCCGAGCCACCGGCCACCAGGGACTTCACAGCGTTGTTGTTGTTGTACCGTGACACGTACTTCCGGGTGAGCTCGTATGTCGTCACGTAGCACTGTCCTGAGATCAGGGTGAAGGTGTTGACCAAGAAGCCACGGTAGAGCCCAGCCGTCCCTTCTGTCCGCAGGATTTTCACAAAGGCGTCGAAAGTCCCGTTGTACAGGCTCTTGCCCTTCTGGACCTGCAGCCGCGTCCGGATCAGCGTGAAGGGGTAAACGCTCACCCGGATCATCATAGTCATGCAAATCCCAAACACGTAGAATTTCCTTTTGTCCAGGTGCTCCCACTCAATGATGGGGATGTTCCGTTTGTCCTCCATGGCTCCCTGGGGTCAGGCAGGAGAGGTCCAGATCTCCCTCAAAGGTGCAGAGCAGATCCAGGCCCAGCCTTCCAGCCTTGACCAACCAGACTGCAAGTGCTGGCACCTGAAATGAGAGACCCCCTTGGGTAGAGGACAAAGCCCCACTCGCTACAACCGCCCACATCACCTCAACCTTGGCTGACTCTCCTCGAGCACACAGCAAGCCCTTGCTCAGCATCGTGCTGGCCAAGCAGAGGGACTGCAACCTCCAGAGGCAGGGCCCTACCATGTGCCTGATGGTGACACCTTCTGATGTCACTGTGGCTGTTTTCTGAGCTCCAGCAGCAGCTCTCACCACAGCCCAGACTGCTCTGTGGAAAAGCAAAGCTCCCATGCTTTCAGAAGCAGATGAGCACCGCTCCAGCAGCACACACACCTTTTAAAGGACACGCAAGATCAGGGATGGCCAACCAAAGCAGCTTCTCCCCAGTCATTCCAGGTCTGTGATGCTCCCAGGTGTCAGGACGTCACTTTTCAGTTGCAGGATCTGTACAAAGAAGAAAGTGACAAATCCTTTTGTGTTCCTAGATTCCCTGCATGAATTAGACCCACTTCTTTGGGCACTTCCATTCTTATCTTCCTAAAGCTGGAGGGTGATGAGAAGGTGAAAAGAACAACAATGGGAAAACAAGGCAAGACAGCCATGTAGAGTCTCCACGCTGATGACCAAGATCCTGAAAAGAAGGGGTTAAATCACAGCCCAGGCTCTCTCTGTTGAGCTGCTTGTCAGCTACATGAGCAAAGTTCACCCTCCCTTCCAACACTCCATCGTTGCTCCTGGTCTGATAAGCCCCCTTCCACTGTAGGTTGTGCTCAGAGCACCAGGAATGGGGAGGATGAGGAGGGAGGGGCTGGTTCAGCCTCCCCCAGCCCCAATTGCTGCAGCTCATCACCAGGTCCCAGCAGGCACCAACTGCTTCTCCACAGCCAGGCTCCTGGTACTTTCAGCTGCTGCAATTAGTCAATTAACTTGCTGCATGATTAACCAAGCTTGGGCTAAGGGAACCTACACACAGGGCCAGGCAGCAGGAGAAGCACAGCTCAGAGAATCACCCAAAACAACATGGACCAGTTCACTGCTGGTAAGGACTTACTTTCACATCAAATTAAAAAAAAACCTGGGGTGTTTGGGTGGCTGAACTTTTGGGAAAGGCTTAGACTGCAGCTGGATCATAACTTGTATTCCAGGCACTGGAAGTGTGTGTGCCAAGGCACGAGCTGGATTGCTGGAGAGCAGAGCTAGAGCAAGAAGCAGGAACAGGAACAAGGGAGCCAAAACCTTGATCTGAAAACAGATTCACCAAGTGAGAACTCAAAGGGATGGGCAGTCACCACCACACACTGATTTGGGGCACTTTACATTACCAAGCCATAACATCAGTGCCTAAAGGAGCTCCAAGGGAGAGGCACTTGGGACAAGAGCCTGGAGTGACAGGACAGATGGAATGGCTTCCCACTGACCAAGAGCAGGCTTAGATGGGATGTTGGGAAGGAATTGCTCCCTGTGAGGGTGGGCAGGCCCTGGCACAGGGTGCCCAGAGAAGCTGTGGCTGCCCCTGGATCCCTGGCAGTGTCCAAGGCCAGGCTGGATGGGGCTTGGAGCAACCTGGGATAGTGGAAGGTGTCCCTGCCCATGGCAGGGGGTGGGATGAGATGGGCTTTAAGGTCCCTCCAAGCCAAACCAGTCTGGGATTCTTAGGGAAATGTCTCAACACTTCAGAATTCATGAAGAACTCACACAGGCCAGAGACATTCTGTTAGAAACACAGTAACAAAACAACTGGAAGTTGTTTACCTCTGGCACAGAAAAGAAATTACAGTTATGAAATTAAGGCAGATCAGGGGTGGGTGTCCCATTAAGTGACCATTTCATTGCCTGTTGACCAACAAAATATTTGCTGCACAGGAGCAAACAGCATTACAGGCTACCACAGCTCCTGCAGATGGACAGGGGAATTAAAAACACCCCAAAAACCACCTTCTTACCATTGTAAAGAGAGCTACAGCCAATTGCCTTGGCAGTTAAGGCACAACAAACACCAGAGCCTGGCTAAGCAAAGCCTGGACTGCTTTAGTTACAATTACAGCCTTACTGGGTTTGCTAATATTGACATGATTTGACACACAAAGCTTCCTGCACAGGAATTATCTGTGCATAGCACCTATGAAAATACAACTTGGCTCTTGTTAAGAGTCCCACTAGCTTAATATTTCATTTAAAAAATTAAAATGGAGTCTAGCCAATATGATTCCCTGGTGAAGCCTGAGGGTTTAGTCCATACTCCAAATTCCTCTGCCACCCAGGGATGGAATCGAGCTCCCCACAAAGGAAGGGGAAGGGCTGCCTGCAAAAAACATGCTTATTACTGCAATACAGAAAACAAAACAACAACAACAATAATAATTCCTTGATCTTTATTTACTTTTATGTGCTCTAGTGCTTTGGGTTTAGAATTTCAGCCACAACTTCTCGAGGAAACAGCTGTACTTCCTCTGGACTCTCACCAGTAACTCTTCTCATTCAGGATCTGAATTAGACAAAGTCATTTTAACCTCACGGCTCTGAGGCACTCAAAGTCCCTCCTGTGTGGAAGAAGGAAGGGCAGCTCCAGGGATGACCAGCATGGCTGCAATTCTTACTCTGCCAGCATAAAGAGTTTTGCTCAGAGCATTTAATCTTGCAGAAATGTAGACCACGGCCTTGCTCAGGGCAGGGATCCCATCACACTCATTAAGCAACTCTTTGATGATCTTTCAAGGAATTTTAGGGAGACTGATATAAAAATAATCCAGCTACATCTCCTAAGAATTGACCTGCCCTCCAAAACAAGGTACAAGCACACCACAGCTCACACATCCTTAAACTCTGGAGCAGCTTCCTGCCAAAACCACCCCTCAGTGGCTCCTTCCCACCATGCACAAAACAGCATTTCTTGAACTTCTGCCTGGAAATCCAAGCAGGGGGTTCCGAGCAGGGCATCCCTGCTCTCTCATCTGGGCACAGCCTCAGTCTCCCACACACAGAGCTCAGTATAAACCCCCCCAGTTCACGTCCTTTAATGCCACCCTGTCAGTCTGGTCCCCAAACCGCTCGTTGCTGCAGCTGGAGCTAAAGATGATTCTCTGGCAAGCACAGACAGGGCCTTTGTGTGCCCCGGGCAGGGATGTGCCCTGCCCAGCATGCTAATGCCTCAGCACCGGCCTGGGAACCAGCTGCAGTCAGCCCGAGGCTGCCTGGCACCTCCTCCAGCACGGAATCACAGAACAGCGTGAGCTGGACAGGGCCCAGCGGGGCCGTCGGGTCCAGCTCTGGAGTGAACGGGAACGGCCCGTTCGGGGATGGAACCTTGACCTTGGTGTTACAGCACCGTGTCCATCCCAGAGAGCTGGGCTAGGGCACCACATCCACCTCACCGAGCTGAGCTAGGGCACCAGATCCAGCTCACTGTCACTGAGCTGGGCTAGGGCACCACATCCACCTCCCTGAGCTGAGCTAGGGCACCAGATCCAGCTCACTGTCACTGAGCTGGGCTAGGGCACCACATCCACCTCCCTGAGCTGAGCTAGGGCACCAGATCCATCCCACCGAGCTGAGCTAACACCACATCCATCCCAGAGAGCTGGGCTAGGGCACCACATCCACCTCCCTGAGCTGAGCTAGGGCACCACATCCATCCCAGAGAGCTGAGCTAGGGCACCACATCCATCCCACTGAGCTGAGCTAGGGCACCAGATCCACCTCACTGTCACTGAGCTGGGCTAGGGCACCACATCCATCCCACTGAGACGAGCTAACGCCACATCCATCCCAGCGAGCTGAGCTAGGGCACCACATCCACCTCACTGTCACTGAGCTGAGCTAGAGCACCACATCCACCTCCCTGAGCTGAGCTAGGGCACCAGATCCATCCCACCGAGCTGAGCTAACACCACATCCACCTCCCTGAGCTGAGCTAGGGCACCACATCCACCTCCCTGAGCTGAGCTAGGGCACCAGATCCACCTCACTGTCACCGAGCTGAGCTAGGGCACCACATCCATCCCATTGAGACGAGCTAACGCCACATCCATCCCAGCGAGCTGAGCTAGGGCACCACATCCACCTCACTGAGCTGAGCTAACGCCACATCCATCCCACTGAGCTGAGCTAGGGCACCAGATCCAGCTCACTGTCACTGAGCTGAGCTAACACCACATCCATCCCAGAGAGCTGAGCTAACACCACATCCATCCCAGAGAGCTGAGCTAACACCACATCCATCCCAGAGAGCTGAGCTAACACCACATCCACCTCACCGAGCTGAGCTAACGCCACATCCAGCTCACTCTCACCGAGCTAACGCCACATCCAGCTCACTGTCACTGAGCTAACGCGCACTTCGCTCCTTAACCTCAGCCCGCGCCGGGGGGGGATCCAAACCCGGCACAGAGAAGGAGTCCTGCTCGAAGCGCAGCCCCGCCGGCAGCCCGCAGCTCTGGGGCTCCGCAAGCCGTGCGGCAGCGGCACTCCGGTGCCAGCCCTTCCCCGCCCCGCGGGCAGGAGCCCCCCGCTCCCACCCCCGGGCCAGTGCACCACCTCCCATGCCTGGCCACGGAAGCTCTGAGGCACAGAGCGGCGGGACAGCCCGCTCCGCGATCCGCTCAAGGTCACTGCCGGGCCAGAGCGTCCCCAGCCCCGCGGGCCCGTGGGCCGGGGGTGTCGCCGCTGTCCCCAAGGCAGCGTCACCCCTGCAGCCCCGGGGGGCTCCGGCCGCGTCCCCATCCACCCCGGGGAGGGCTTCGGCCTCTGCCCTGAGGAGGGTCCCTGGACCCTCCAGCTCCTTTCCCCGCGGCCGTTCAAGCCCTGTCCCGCCTGCCCCGGGGGGCCTCGCCGAGGGGAGCTCCGGGCCCTTCCCCGTCTGCCCCGGGACCCTCCGGCCCTTTCTCCCGGGGTCTTTCAATGCCAAGGGGTCTCACACCAACCCCCTCCTCCACCCCGCCTTACGTGCACCCCTCGCCAGCCGCTCCCTCTCCCCCACCTGCCGCCCTCCCGTCCGGCCCCGCAGCCTCCACACCTGCCCGGGGACCCCGCTCAGCCGCCGCCGCCGCCCGCACCGGCACCGCGCCGCGCCGGGCCGGGCCACCACCGGCAGGCCCTGCCGCACCGCTGCTGGCCCAGGCCAGGCCTCTCCCCGGCCCCGGCAGCCCCTCACCTGACGCCGGCGGGAGGGACCCCCGACGAGCCGCCGGCCGGGCCGGCCCCGCCGCGCCATGGCCGTTCCCCGCCGGAAGTGACCGGCGCCGTCAGCACCCGAGCGCCGCCGCCATCTTGGGACCGGGCAGAGGTCGCACCGGAAGTGCCCACGCGCTTCCGGCCCGCAGTAAAGAGGGCGGCGGTGGGGGGGGCGCCTTAAAGGGACCGCGCCGAATTACGGCTCTTAAAGGGCCAGTGACCCTCAGCGCTGCGTGCGGGTCCTGCGTGCTGGAGGGGCCGGGGCGAGGCCGGGAGGGCAAAACAGCACGGGTGCACCCACAGGAGGGGGTGATGGGCGGGCGTGAGAGGGCTGTCCCGCTCTCCGTGCCCCTCCCTGCGCGTGCACGCTGCACGGGAACGCGCGTGTCCCCGCACGCCCACGCGCGTCCCCGCACGCCCACGCGCGCACACGTGTTCCCCTGGCCCAGGCCTCGCACGTCGCCCAAAAGGCCCCCGGGGCTGCTCCACGGACGCAGGCAATGTGAGGCGTCGAGTTTTCCTTTTTTAATAAAAAAGCGAAAAGCAAAATGTACAGGTGGTTTGGCTTTAAAAAGGCGGACCAAAGACGCTGGAAGCGGGGTAGGGGGACAGCCAGGGGCAAGTGGGGGCTCTGCCACTCGGGGCACCCACGGGCTGGGGTCATGCAGCACTGGGTGGGGGGTGGCAGTGCAGGGTGTGTGCCCCGCTGGCTGACGGAGCCCGTCGAGCCCAGCTTGCCCCACGTTGTGGTTTTTATGGAACCTGGGTTTCTTCCCTGGGGTAATACCGGTGTCAGCGTCCACCACTTCCAGCCATTCCCCCACCCCACGTCCTCGCCCCACGGGGACGTTTCTCCTCTGTGCCACATCTGTCCCCGTGACCCTTCTTTCGCCCTCCACTCTCTCCCCATCCCACTCCCTTGCCCCATCCCATCCCTCTCGTCCCATCCCAGGGCCCATTCCACCCTCAGCCCCAGAACGGGAGCCTTAGGTTAAAACAGGTGTATTAAATAAAAACAAAACCGAAAACCCTTTCACATTCACAGCCCTCCCCACGCCCCCCCCCCCCCCCCCCCGGGGGTCTCCCTGACCCACTGCCGGTGTCACGCCCTGTCCCCTGCCGGCACGTGGAGCCGGTTGTTGTCAACGTCGATGTCCCCGTCAAGCTGGAGGCAGCAAGCGTGGGAGCCTTCATCCTCCTCCTCCTCCTCCTCCGTGGCAGCTCCAGGAGCTGGGGGCTCTCTGGTGCCCCCGTTGAGGGGCACCTTCTCCCGGGGGCGGGATGGGGGGCTGTGGGGCGTGCTGCAGCCCCGCACCTTGCTCCGGGCTCTGAGCTGGTCACGGTAGGCGAGGAGGGCCACGCAGGCAGCCACGGTCAGCGTCACCGCCAGCAGCACCGTCACCGTGACGAACTCCAACCAGTAGGACCGGGGCGTGCCAGGGCCCGAGGACCCCCGGGACAAGCCCTCCTTACCCAGCCCGTCCCCGCCGGAGTCCCTGAGCTGGTAGTGAGCCACGGTCCAGGTGTAGCCGTTCTCTGTGGCCTGGCACTTGTAGGTGCCGGCCATCCCCTGCTGCATGACGACCACCAGCGTGTGGTCCGGCTGCAGCACCGTGCGCCCCCGGGCACCGCTGGGCTGCTGCCAGCTGTAGGTGGCCAGCGCGGAGTGGCGGGGGCACGGCAGGGGGACCACGGCGTTGGGCCGGGGGCTGAGCCCTGTGGGTGCGGAGGACAGCGTGAGGCGGTGGGCCCCGCACGCCCCGCGCCCCATCCCGCTGCGCCCCCATACTCAACCCTGTGCAGCGGGATCCTCCGGTGCCCCCCAGGAGCGGGGCATGGCCGCGCTCCTCCCACGGTGGCACGCGGTGACCGGGCTCCCCGTCTCAACGTCCTGCAGCCACGCGCTCCTGCGGCCGGGAGAGCGGGGGTCAGCATCCCGCTGACCTCCGCACCCCTTCCCCTTCCCAGCCCGCTGCTCACTCGTCCTCGGTGGCGAGGCGGGCGGGCCGGCAGGAGCCCTCGGGGCTGTGCCAGGCGCAGTAGGGGTCCCGTGCCAGCACGCACTCGGCGCAGCTCCGGTGCAGGCTGCAGTTGGCCAGCGGGACCTGCAGGACGCCTCTGGAGTAGCCAACGTAGAGGATGCCCTGGGGAGGGAGCGGTGCAGGGCTGAGCCTCCCCCCCGGCCCCGGTGCCGGCGTTGGGTGGCTGTTGGGTGTCTGGGTGGTCACACCTGCCCTACCTTGCCTGGCGCCAGCAGCAGGTTCTTCACCGGCTCTGGCTTGGCGAAGAGCTGGATGCTCTCCACGATGTGGGCACCCCCAGGCAGCTCCACTGCCTTGTGCAGGAGACCCTCGGCTGTGGGGCACAGGGGACGTCGCTGAGGCTGTGGAGCCAAGGGGAGGGTCGGATGGGTGTCCCTGTGCGCCCCCCATGTCACCCCACCTGTGGCCAGGAACAGGACACGGAACGTGGTCCCCGACACGCCGCGAGTCTCGTGCACCGTGATGCGCGTGTAGGTGACATCCGACTTCACCAGGAGAGGCTGCCCCCGCATGGGTGACACCTTCCCGTCCATCAGGAAATGGTCCTTCATGAAGGAGAGGGCTTTGTCCGAGGAGGCACCCATGGAGCACTGTGGGGGGGGAGAGAGGGGTCTGTGCTGGTGTGGGAAGGTGAGACGTGGGAAGGGAGGATGTGCTGCATCACCGCGCTGCCCTGGCCAGCGTCAGTGGGGTGCAGAGGGACCCTTCTCCTCTCTCACGCCGCCTGCAGTGCGAGCACACAGGGCAAACGGGGATAGACAGACCCCGTCTCTTGTCCCCTGGGAAGTCCAGTCCCCCTGAGTGGGCAGCACTCACACTGCCAGGCCGGGGACTTATGTCGGGGCCACTGTAGATGGTCCAGCGAGAGCTCTCCTTGTTCAGCTCCTTGTACTTGCCCTCGAAGACCTTCTCCAGGTCCTCCTGTCTGTAGGCACAGACGGCGGCGCTGCCCGCCCTGCCCGCCTGCCTGCAGGGAAGGACAAGGACAGCCAGGTGGGCAGCGGCAGGGCACAGGCCCCTGGACCTCCTCCACACCCCCGGGCACTCACCACTGCGAGGTGAACACCGCGTAGAAGTCGGCGCGGCCGTCGTGGCGGAGCAGGGCAAAGGCGTGGTGGATGACGTTGAAGGGGAAGCGGCCGGCCTGGGAGCACACCAGCTGCGCCTTCAGGAAAGTCGTCCACTTCTTCTGCAGCACCTTGTCCCCCCCTACATCGCTCTGCGGGAGCCAGAGGGTGCTCATCACCAAGACCCCTTTGTCCCCTGCCATTGTCCCCTGTCATCGTTGCTGATCACAGTACAACCATCATGCCCATCGTTGTCTCCCATCATTGTCTCCCATCCCGTCCCTGTCTCACCATCATCATCATCATCCCCCATCGCTGCACCCCCACCGTAGCCCACCATCATTCCCTGCTGTCACACCTTGCAGACACGGGCCACCCGTGGCACCAGGAGCCTCTCAAAGAAGTCGAACTCGTCCGCTGTCTCCTCGAAGAAGAAGTAGACCTTGTCGTCCTCGGGTGCGCTGAAGGAGGCCACGAAGGCGGCGTCGGCTACAGGCACAGGTGGGTGAGAAGCTGGAGCCGTGGGGGGCTGCAGGCACCTCCCCAGGAATCCTGCCCAGGAGCTGCCCTCTGCTCACCCGAGAGCCAGCGGAAGAAGGCGTCTGTCTTGAGCAGGGTGCGGGTGCCCAGCGAGCGGGAGATGATGGGCTCGTTGCCCTGGAAGTTGTTCATGGTGCCAGCATAGAGCTCTCCATCTGCCCAGGGACACAGTGGGGGCTGAGCCGTGGCGAGGACCCCCCCGACCCTCGCCCTCCACTCCATCCCAGGGATGGGAGCCCACCTGCGAGGCCACTGGCCCCATACTCACCCACCAGCAGGGCCGTGTAAGTGTGCTGGGGATCGAAGGGGCACTGGCCCTTCCCATCCAGGAAGGGCTGTCCTCTGCCACTGGGCACCAGTGTGAAGTTTTCCAGGTGCTGTGGAAAAGGGGAGAAAAATCAGCCAAAGGACTGAAAACAACCCCAAATCCATAGGGAATGACTGTGGAATACCTTGCAGACATAGGGTGGCCCATGTCTTCAAGGTGGGTGCAGGGATGATGACAGAGGATGCTGGGGGTACCCGGCTCCTGTCACCTTCCCTCATTTTCATTTTGGGGAGTGGCAGTCCCCACCACGTGCTCAGCATGGAGGAAACTGAGGCAGGGACAGAGAGCCTGGAGTCACCTGAGGGGACCCAAAACTGGGATTTCCCTGCCACAGGAAGAGTTGCTGGCAGCTGAGTGAGACTCACCAAGGGCTCCTTTAGCAGATGAGGACACAAAGATGTCCCTTGGAGGGGGGGACACCCAGCACCCGCATCCTGGGGACCCCCATGATGCAACTCACTTCTGGGCCCGTATTTTGTGGGTCCTCACAGCAACACTACAGCCTGCCCAGAGACCCCAGTGCCCTGCCCTGGGGAGGACACTCACAATGTAGGTGCACGCGGGGCTGAAGGCGTAGGTCCCACAGACGTAGAGGTGGGTCTGGTTCAGGGCCACCAGGACTCGGATGAAGTTGAAGCACTCAGTCTGAGGGGGAAGGAGCAGGGTTGGGTGATGAGCACCCCAGCAGCTTTGTGGGATCCCTGAGCCCCCACAGGGCCATCTCACCTCTTGGCTCTTCTTCTTAAAAGCACATTCAGAGGTTTTCTCCTCTGTGGGTCCCCACATTATCTGCAAAGGGAATGAAGATGTGCCTGGGCTGTTGAGCCCAGCCCCACGGGGAAACTGAAACGCAGCAGAGGCACCTCCCTCTCCCACCTCCCCAAAAGTGGTGGCTGCTCACCGAAGCTTTGGCACGGATGCTGCCAGGGGTGCCAACAGTGAGGGCCAGCACGGAGTCGCGTGCCCCCACGTACAGCTCCTCCTCGCTCTCATCCAGGAGGAAGATGTCGTAATGGGAGACGTTGTCCTGGCTGAAGCGCGTGAGGGTGCGCCGGGGGTCCCCTGGCGGGAGCAGAGGGGGTGAGGGGAGCCCAGGGGTCCCACACACACACCACCACCACCATCAGTCGCGTGCGGATGCGGCAGCCGCTGCCATTGTGGCTCATCCCACACAGGAAATGGGGTGCAGTTCTTCCCCTCCAGCTCCCACATCACTAGCACCCCTTCCACCCTCCAGGTCCCCACCTCCCACTGTCCCCTCCAGCTCCTCCTGCAAGAGCTGAACATCCCCAAGCTGCAGACCCCCAGAAATGGGGTGCGTTTTCCCCCCAAGCTGTGCCTGTGATGCTTTGGGGCCATGGCCAAGGGTAGTGCTCTGTTTGGGGGATGCACTGCCCCAGGGTGCCAGCCTGGAAGGATTACAAGTCCTCGAGATCACCATCCCTCAGGGTGCCCTCGGGCACAGCCAGGGACTGCAGATTCTCGTTCATCCCCAGCAGGCACCAAAACTGGGGGGGTTTTGCAATTTTGGGCACGGCTGCATGGGGAAAGGGAAGTGGCAGTGCAGGCAGGGCTGGAAAGGCCCGACCCTGCCATGGCACACAGACCCTCTTGCAGCCCGACTGCCACATCACAGCCCCTCCAATCTCCTGCTTTGCCACCTGCCTTCCAGCTGGACATGCCGTGCCCCGTCCCTCGCAGAGGCAGCTTTTCGTCCCCCCTGGGTGACCCTGAGCAGACCCCTGGGTGCCAGCTGGGCGACAAAACCGCTGTGGGATCTGGCCCACGGGGTGTTGGGGTGCCAAGCAGCCTCATCTACTCTCGTCCCCCATCACATCACCTGCGGCCACTGGCGCTGTCTCCGACCCCACGGGAGGGTCAGTGATGGGGCAGGGAGGGGGGGGCTATGACGGGGGGCACCCCAAGGTTCCTGATGCTGGATGCTCAGCCCTGGGGACGGACAGTCTCCCACGCAGAGGCTGTGTACCCCCCTCCCCAGCTGTCCCAGCCCTTCCCGGGGCCGTACTCACCGCTGGGGAAGGCGAGGCGGGGCAGGGGCTCGGCGCAGAGCAGGGCAGCCGGCACCACCACCCCGCAGAGCAGGCGAAGGGCGGCGGGCATGGCGGGGGGCGGCGGGGATGCGCCCCAGGAGGGTCCCACCACCATCCCTGCGGAGAGGGTGAGGGTGAGGGCACACGCCGCTGGGCTGCGTGTCATTGCACCCGGCGGAAACGAGAGGGGGAAGCAGCACCCGGCAGAGGGGTGGGGGATGGGGGTGCCCTCAGCACCTCGAGCCCCACATGACCCCCCCCCCCACCCCTTCCCCAGTTTGGGCACAAGCTTCCCAGTGCCACACCGGCGCTCAGAGATGTCCCCTCGCCCTGCGGCGCTCCTGCACCAAAATCTCTGGCCCAGTCAGAGATTTCCCCTCACCCCTCTGGGCTCCTGCACGGGACCCCGGCACAGTGTCCAGAGGCTCCTGCCTTTGCCCCCAGAGCCTCAGAGCCCATCCCCATCAGGGATTCCTCTGGCTCCACCAGTTACCAGAGCGTCCACAAAATGGGCGGGGGGGACACGACACACACGGCAACCCCCTTCTTGCAGCTCTTTCTGCAGCTGATGCCAGAAGCACTGGGGAAAGAGCCACGTCTGCAGAACCTCACGGTCCCCCAGGACCCCTTTGCTGCTGGCCACCGTGTCCCCAGCGAGCGGCATTACCTCTCTGGCGGGCGAGGACACAGCCGCTCACCTCCCCCCCTGGAGCATGGGCACCGGGCAGGTGCCCGAGCCCCGGGGGCTGTGGCCACGAGTCTCCCGTGGGCCCATGCCCTGGATCCAGCCGCAGCGTGGCCCTGCTGCCAAGCTCCCAGCTCGGCTCGTGCTGGGCTCGCTGCAGCCCGGCCCAGCCCAGCCCTGCCTGGCTCCGCCGGGACTGCGGGAACCTGAAAGTCCTGCTGGAAGAGGACGAGCCCCGGCAGGTTGGGGCAGTGGGCGCCCGCCTTCCCTGCCTCTCACCCCCGCGGGGACAGCAGCGAAGCCTGGTGGAGGCAGCTGGGATGGGAACCAGGGAGCTCTGCTCCTCCGAGGGGTGATTTGGGGGAGAAAGATGTGCCCAGATGCCTGGCTTTGCTTGCTGGGGAAGTCTTTGGGGTGAGGAACAAAATGGCATTTTCCTGTGCATTGTGCGGGCCAAGAGCAGGCCTGAGTATCATCCCCAAAACCAGCCCCACGGGGACAGGCATCACCCAGAAAAGCTGCCCCCCAGGGCAGAGCGTGGTTCCCCACAAACAGCCCCATGGGGCACCCCCACAAAGCTCCTGCAGCTGTTCCAGGAGCCCATTTCCCTGGAGATTCCATCCTTAACCCCAGGCTGCTCTGGGATGGCTGTAGGCAAGAAACCCCCCAAAGCCAAAGCCCTGGAGTTCCTCAACATGAGAGCTATACCTGAGGTACCCCAATATCCCTCTGGACAAGGCTGAGGAGCATCCCACCCTGCTGGGGCCTCCTTACCTGCCTCTCCCATCCCCAGAGCAGCCCACCGGGACATGGAGCCCCAGGAGGGCAGCGCTGTGCTCACCACCTTGCTTGGCTGGGACAGAAGCTCCTTGTGAGCACAGAAAGTAGGTTACTCTGCCCCGGATTTCCCACTTGGCAAAGGGCTGGCTGGGGGACGGGGCCGCACGGAGCCTTGGACCGGCCGCATTGTTCTGCCCTGGGCCACAGCCACCGAGGCCACGGAGGGGGAGGCGGGATGGAAGAGGGAGCAGAGGCTCCTCGGCGAGGCTGAAGGCTTGACTGGGGCTGTGGTGGGGCTGAGGAAAACCACCAGTGTTCCCCAGCGTGAGCCAGGGCTGACACAGGATGTGAGGTGACAGCAGCCTCGCCGCTGCTCCGGCAGCGTGGGAAGCCAGAATCCCTTCTCAGCCTTGTCTCTCCTCTTTTTTGGCTCCCCTGGTCACAGTGGTCTGGGGACGTGGTGGGGGGGAATGTTATTTACAGCCTCCCTATATAGGATTTGGAACATGGGAGGGAGTCCCACCAAGGGTCTCTCAACACTGGGGTGGGTCGGTTTCCCCTGGTGCTTTGGGGTTGACCACAGCTGTGGCTTCGTGGGTCTTGCTCCTGCTTGGATCTCCCCCTGGAGGATTCCCTCTAAGCCAGGGAATATTGTGCTGCCAATGAACACGCACACTCCCTGCACAGAGCACATCACCTGCCACAGGATGGAGCCAGGCCCAGCCCTTGCGCTGGGCAAGGTGAGCTGAGGCGGCTGCAGGGCAGGTGTGGAGCTGGTGGCACTCATCTGCCAGCTGCTCAGGCATTCCCCGTGCCTCAGTTTCCCACAGCAGAGAAGAGTTTGGTCCTTCTCTGCAGCTGGACTCCAATCCCCTGCCCATGTCACGTCCCAGGAGCATCCCTGTGGTGTGGGGGGTGCTCCCAACACCCAAGGGGGGCTGGGGCAGCTCGGCCTGGGGGACGCCCCGAGACCCAGAGCAGGGGGTGTGTGTGGGACGTGGAAGGCGAGGGAGGAGGTGGGGGGTGGACTAAGGGCATGGGAGGATGAAGGGGAGGAATTTGGGGGGTGTACACAAGAGGAAGTGGGAGACGATTGTGTCGATGGGCTTGTTCGATACAGAGGGTGGGGAGAGCTGGGGGGTGCAGGTAACAGAGAGGAGGGTGCACAGGAGGGAGCTGAGGGGTGCAGGAGGTGTGGGGGGGTGCCCAGGAGATAGGGGAAAGGAGGTATTGGGAGGAATGTGAAGGCAGGGAGTGCGGGGGGTACCGGGGGGTACCGGGGGGTACCGGGGGTCTCCCCAGGGCCGGCACCTCAGCCTCTTTGTTGCTGGCTGGCAGCACCAGCGTTGGGGGTCCCCCAAGCCCAACCCCACTATGGCGACTTCCCCCCTTCCCGCTCGACCTCCCGCCCCCTCGGAGCCTCCCCAGACCCCCTCGGGCCCCCCCCCGCCCCCGGCCGCCCCCGGCCCCGGTCGCGGTGCGGCGGTACCGACCTGCGGCGGGCGGGCGGGCGGGAGCAGCATCCCCCGGCCCCGCATCCGGCTCACGTCGCCATGGCTACGGCTGTATCTCGGCCGTCCGCGGGCCCCCCCCCGCACCGACAGACCCTGACGGACGGACACGGGGCTGCGGACCCCGAGACCCCCCCCCCCCCCCCCGCCCCGGGACACGGGCATGGCCCCGCGGCACACGAGCGGGCACTACCTCCCCTCACCCCACACACCACCGACCCCCCCACCCCCAGGAGGGGCAGGGACACCCCTCTGCCCCCACATGTGTTACGTCCAGCCCCTCTCCTGACACGTTCCCGTGCCCCCATAACTACATTGGGACCCTTCACCCCAGTTGTGCTGTCAGCTTTTGGCAACAAGTCCCTGCGCCTCCATCTCAACACCTCCAGATCCAGACCCCATCCCTGCATCCCATCCCTGCATCCCATCCCTACACCCCATCCCTACACCCCATCCCTACACCCAATCCCTGCATCCCATCCCTACATCCCATCCCTACACCCCATCCCTGCATCCCATCCCTGCATCCCATCCCCAAACCCCATCCCTACATCCCATTCCCACACCCAATCCCTACATCCCATCCCTGCATCCCATCCCTGCATCCCATCCCCAAACCCCATCCCCACACCCCATCCCTGTGTCCCCATTCCTGTCTCAGCCCTCCCACTTGACCCATCCCAGATGAGTGCTCCTGGCTCTGGCTTCCCATGCTATGTGGATTTGGGGGGTCCCAGGAGGAGGCTTGGGGTGCAGCCGTGGTACCAGGCTGCATGTGTGTCCCTGTCCCCAACCCAGCTTCCACAAATGTTGGTTTATGGCATTTCCCCTTTGGAATTTCCCTTGCCAGAAAGCCTGGCCTAGCTGGTGCTCGCAGACCTCACTTCTCCTGTGGAACTTGCTCCCTTCCCCTTCCCAGCTGTGTGAGAGCCCCATGAGCCCCAGAACAGGATCTCCAGCCGCTACATCCTTCCCCCTCTGCAGCCACCTTCCCTGCATGACCTCAGCCTTGCTGGAGAGGTGCCAGCACTGCGCCAGCTGGGGTGCAGCCTCAGCACCCCCAAAAGCCTGCAGCAGGCCCTTTGCCTGGGGTACTGGCTCTGCCAGGGCTGGAGAGCAGAGCCAAGTGCCCCTGCAGCTCCCAGGGTTTGGGTTTACAGATCCCTTGTGCAGGGATCTGTAGAGAGATCTTGTGCCTCGTGCCCAGCTGAAGCTGAGCTGTGGAGACTCCTCGAGGCTGAGCTGCAGCCCCTCAGCCCTGCCTGGACACCCCCAGGGTGCCCTGTGGGGCTCCTACAACCTGCAGCACATCGGGGTGCAGCTTCGGGGGGTAGCAGTGGGCACAAGCTCACATCTTAACCCCCCCCCTTGGGATTAGCGGGGTGGCTTGACCTTAATCTCCCTGGGCACGCAGGGGCCTGGAGGGGCTGGCGTGGGGCTGCCAGGGCCCCCAGCACCCACTGGGCCATGCCCTGGCTGGTAAACCCTGGTGGCTTGCCAGACACTGGAGTCAGTCCCAGCTCTACCCCATCCCACTGATTGCTCCAAGGCTTCCCGTGCTAGACTTTCCCCCCAAAAAGCTGCTGGTGCCCAAACCCCGGTGCTCCAGCCTACCCAGGGTGCCTCTGAAGAGACCCCAACAATTCTTCAGCGTACAAGAGAGGGAGATCAGGCCATGGCCCCTGCTCTGGGATCCCATCTCCCTCCTGCCACGCTCTGGGGGACCCAAAGCAGGGCTCAGATCCGTGGGACAACAGGAGGAGCGGGACAAACCTGACCTTGAGTCAGTGCTTTGGCTGGGGTAGGACTGGAGCTCTTCCAAAGGCTCTTTTGCAATGTCCCCATAGGGGTGTGTGAGGTCCCTGAGGGCCGTGGCTCCCCCTGGGCTGTGCAAGGTCCCCGTGGGCTGCACAGGGATGTGAAAGGTCCCCGGGGGGCTGTGCAAGGTCCACACCGGGGTCCCTGTGGGGAGTGCATGGGCCCCCGTGGGGCTCTGTAAGGAACCCACCATGTCTGTGTTGTCCTTACAGGGCTCTGCAGTGACCCTGGGGGCTGTGCAGAGACCCCGTGGGGCTCTGTAAGGAACCCACCATGTCTGTGTTGTCCTTACAGGGCTCTGCAGTGACCCTGGGGGCTGTGCAGAGACCCCAGGGGGCTCCAGCTCAGCCTTTCCCCAGTGTGACCCAGCTCAGGAGTGCCAGGACACTGGGGCCTCGTGGGGCACATGGGGAGGATGCAGGGTGTTAGTTCCCTGTTGCATTTCCCCATGGCAGTTCCCCACGGCAGTTCCCGTGTCCCCTGACCCGCCTCCTCCCACGAACACGTCCAGGCAGCAGCACCAGACACCAGCAGCATGGTTG
This sequence comes from Vidua chalybeata, assembly GCF_026979565.1. Taxonomy (NCBI): domain Eukaryota; kingdom Metazoa; phylum Chordata; class Aves; order Passeriformes; family Viduidae; genus Vidua; species Vidua chalybeata. Next base: position 2,478,679 of record NC_071558.1, read on the forward strand.
GCTTCCCCTCATCACTCCAGAACCTGCTACTTTGGGCACAACCTCATGATTTTTGGGGGCTGGCAGTGCCAGGCCTGGAGTAGGGTTGAATGCCCATGGAAGGGGACAGGCTGCGGCGTTGTGGGGGTAGCTGCCCCAGCGTCGCAGCATGGGCATCCCTGAGCTGGCAGAAATGGGAGGCAAAGGGCACAGAGAGGGGGTCAGTGTGTCCCCCCTCATGCTGCCTCTGACACCTCCCTGCGCCCCTCTCCTGGGAGGGGAGATGGCACCTTGCTGGCTCTTTGCAGCCTCACATGAAGCTGGGAGGTGGCAGCAATGCCCTGGACCCCCTGGCACCCCCTTGCCCCCCGAGCCTCAGCCCTGCTGCACCCAAACCTGGGGTGAAGCGGCCCCACACAGCACGGGGGGCCCAGGCATCCAAGTTCTGGGGCAGGGGTACCCCCAGACTGGGCATCCCGGGCACCTACCTGGCTGTGCCTGCGCCCCGGCCGCCCCGAGCCTGCGTCCCCTCACATCGCGGCTGTGCCTGGTAAAGCCGATTATGCCTCGGCTTTACAGCCCTCCTCCCCAGCGTCCCCTCCTGCCTGGCTGCAGTGCCTGGCACGGCCCGGGGGCACAGGGGGTCCCCTTGGCAGAGGGTGCGGGTCATCCCTGTGGTAGGAGCGAACCTTCGCTCAGGTTCCGCACCCCCAGCCCATCCCGTCCTGGGGAGTGTTTGGTCCCCCAAACCCCCAAGAGGAATCTCTGAGTCCTTACCTCAAACTCCACCCCCTGGCCAGTCCCTCTCTGGGGGGGCTCCTTGCCCAGCTGGCCCAGTTCTTAGCAACCCACCCTCGGGTGAGCCAGGGTGTAGGGGGCCACCCCGCTTTCCCCCCATCCACAGTGGGTGCTGAGCCCCAGCCCTGGCTGTGGGGTGGGAAGAGATCCCTGGGGGTCCCTTTGCTGTTGGGGGGCAGCACAGCACCCCCAAATTCCCCTGGACAGCAATGATGACAGCACACAGCATGGGAAGGGTTCAGCTGTATTTTGACTCTGGAAGGAAAATACAGGCAGTAATACAGAAGCTTTGCAAGCATAGATACATACACGACCTCCCCAAAACCCACTGGAGTGGGGGGCTTGTCCTGGCACCTTCTCCAGCCCCACCCCTCTGCTGCACCTGAGGTCAGGCGGGGCTGCAGGCGTTTCCCAATCAAGGCAAAAAGGCAAGAGATCTGCCAGTGGCTGGATGGACCCTTGCCAAGGGGGAAGCTGCACCTATCAGACCCCAAAATCCACCTCACTCGAACAAAAAGCCTCCCTAGGTGCTTTCCTGGCAAACCAACTCTGACCAGGACCGAGCAACTTTCTCTTAATCCCTGAAACAGCTCTGGCCACCAGAGACGAGCCCAAATAACTGAGGAAAAGTGGGGTGAACCCCTCTGGATGCAGTGGCTCTCCAAGAGGGGGCCTGGGGGGCCCCACTGGGGCTGAGCTTGTGGAACCGAGGTCCATCACCCCCCCCCCCCAGCTGTCAAATCCATCTGGTCCCAAAACGCAGCTCCGGTGTCTTCACCTCCCCTACTCCATCTCCACTCAGCTGGGGTCCAGTGGGGCTCCCAGCCCGGCCCCCACCTCAGCTAAGGCACAACTCGGCTGATTAAGGAAAAGGGCAAGAGGTGCCTGGGATGGGGAATATGGGGAATACAGTACACAGAGCACGGGAGTGCAGCGGGCAGGGGGCTGGGGAGGGGGGCAATGGCCACAGAGAGACGTGGGCATCGCCCGCGAGCTGCCAGGAGCCCCCGCGCCAGCACCGCCAGGAATCACCATCCAAAAAAACAAAAAAAAAAAAGACAGAAAAAGGGGAATTTTGGCTTCAGATCCCAAGAAAAAGGGTTGTAAAGGCACTGTGCTCCACTTGAGACAGGAGAGCAGCCCCTGTGGCACGCAGTTCCAGTGGGTATGGCTGCGCTTCTCCCTGTCCTATGTAAAAAGCTTTGGCAAAAAAGGTACAATCTAAGGAGCATTTCAACTACAAGCTCCTTCTGCAGGGCTGCTCTGTAAACACAGTTCTTTGCTGTCTTTGGCTGAAGTTCTAAAAAATATTTGAAGCTGAAAAGCTATTTTTGGTTTGGTTTTTTTTATATAGAAATAGATTTTTTTTCTTTACAAAAAAAAAAATCAAAGCATCTTTTAGCACTTTTAATATATATATATATATATAAAATTCCTGCTATAGAAAACAACAAAAAAAAAAAAAAAAAAAAAAAAAAAACCCTTGGTTTTTGATATCTTGTTTTTTTTTAAGGGAAAAAAAAATTCTGTTGCTTTGGGAAAAAAAAAAAACAAACCTAGCTGGAGACGGGCAGGAACCACAGGAATGCGCCATGGAATTACATGATGCTGCAGTTCTGCACAGCCTGAGCCTGGGAGGGAGAAAGAAAAAGAAGAGAGTTAAGAAGACCCCAGTGTCACCATCCATTTGCTCTGACTGCAAAGTGTCCAGTGGGATCCTTTGGATGCCCACAGTGCCCCCAGGCTCTCCTCCATCCTGGCCCTTGGGGTGTGATAAATAAATCCTCCCAAGCTGGGATGTTCATAGTTCCAAAATTTGAGAATTATTATATAATATCTATCTATCTATCTATCTATCTATCTATCTATCTATCTATCTATTATATAAGACATTATATAATTATATATATACATTATATATACAATATACAATATACAATATACAATATACAATATACAATATACAATATATAATATATAATATATAATATATAATATATATATATATATATATATATTATATATATATATTATATATTATATATATATATATATATATATATATATATTATATAATATATAATATATATATATAATATATAATATATATATATATATATTATATATTATATATATATATATATATTATATATTATATATGATACATAATACATTATATAATATATATATGAGGTGATATATGAGGATTATAATATCGACTAAGAGTATCAATGTAGAATATACTGTATATTAATCTAATCTATAGATATAAAACATATATTCCAAGTGCTGAAATATTCACATTACCAGCATGAACACTTAGCTGCGGTGGAACGAGTGATGTGGAGGATGGGGAATGCTCTGGGGTGCCAAGGGGGCTGAGTGTAAGACAGAATGGGGTGGGAAGCTGCTAGGGCCACATCCCTTTCCAATCCCTCTCAGAACCCCTCACCCCTTACAAAGAGGCTCGTGCGAGGAAGAGGAAGAGCAGGGAGAAGGAGAGGTGGGAGGGGACAGGACCCCTGCAGCATTGCAGGGAAAGGACAGCGCCAGGGACTGGACACCCTGGGAATTCACTGACCTGCCTGCGGGGGCTGGAGTTCCCCAGGAGGTAGTTCCTGGACACCAGGCTGTCCCCCAGGCCGATGCCAGAGTCGCCCATGCTGCGGTAGCTGCGGGTGACGGTCACGCTGGAGGTGGACGAGCCCGAGGACATGGTGTTGATGCCGGCGTTCTGCGTGCCCGACTTGTCGGCCGGCTGGCCACACGTGCCACAGACCACGGTGCGGGAGCGCAGGTTGTATTCGCCGGGGTCCCCGGAGCCACTGCAGCCCTACACGTTGTGGGGGACAGACAAAACGGCCTCAAGCCCCTGCCAGAGCATCCCCTGCCCCGAGGGTGGTGGCAGCAGCGGTGTGACCCAGGAGAGCTCTTCACATTAGGCCTTGAAGAGAGTCTGACTCACCTGTCCTCTCCATCACGTGGTTTAAAACTAATAAAATAGAACCCTTATTCTTGTGTTTCTAATCCCAAATGACTGGGGCCAGCACGCTGCCAGGGGGTGACCTGCCCTGCTGCCCTGAGCTTGCACCCTTGCACATGGGAGACACCTGAACTGTGCTCCTGAAAACATCCTCTTCCTCACCACTTTGTGAGCTGGCAGCTTTCCAATGGGAAGGTTGCTCTTGGAAAGGATTCAGCCTCCAGAGGAATGGGCAGCAGTGGCTGCAGGAGCTTGGCTCCTCCACCCAGGGATAGTCAATATAGAAGAGAATCACACAATCGTGGAACGGTTTGGGTTGGAATGGACTTGAAAGCTCATCTCATTCCAGCTTCCTGCCATGGGCAGGACATCTTCCACTAAACCAGGTTGCTCTAAGCCCTGTCCAACCTGGCCTTGAACACTTCTAGGATGGGGATGGGGCAGCCACAGCTTTCCTGGGTAACCCGTGCCAGGGTCTCACCTCCCTCACAGGGAACAATTTCCTTCCAGTATCCCATCTAACTCTGCCCTCTAACTGTCAGTGGGAAGCCATTCTCTCGTGTCCTGTCACTCCATGCCCTTGTCCAAAGTTCCTCTCCAGCTGTCTTGGAGTCCCTTTAGGCCTTGGAAGGAGTTCTAAGATCTCCCTGAAGTCTTCTTTTCTCCAGGCTGCTCCCAGCTCCTCCAGCCTGCTCCAGAGCAGAGACTCCAAACCTCAGAGCATCCTCATGGCTACTTCTGGACTTGCTCCAGCAATTCTGGGTCCTTCTTGTGCTGGGGGCCCAAGAACTGGACCATGCACTGCAGGTGGGTCTCACAAAGGCAGAGTAGAGGAGGACAATCTACCAGCTCAACGTGCTGATATCAATCTCAGCACAATCTCTTCAGATCCAGAGAACTCAAAGGGCAGTGGATGATGGATGCCCCATTTTGCTCCTGCAGAGCTCTGGAAGTGACATCCAGAAGAACTTCCACCCTCGCTGAGGCACGGCTTGGCTACGATGGCATCTCTCTGCAGCCTGGGCTGCAGCCAGGGATGCTTCTCTGGGAGAAGTGGCTGCAGCTCTGCTCCTGGCATGCTGCCTGCTCTCTGCCCACTGCCTGCTGCTCCTCCTGGTGCATATTTCAGCTCCGTGTGGGGAAAGATGCGCTGAGAGGAAGGACAAAGCCACCTCTGGATTTGTTCCAGCACCCTCACGAAGCAGAGAGGACAGAGCAGCTGCTGACAAGAAGTGTCATCCATCAACTTCCCACCATCCTATCCTCCAAGCAATGCTCAGCCTCCCTCTGACTCTTCTGGCCCTTTTCATGGCACGTCAGGGTTCCTCAGGGTTGCAGACAACTTCCAGTAAGGTCTTCAGAGCTTTTTTAGTGAGCAGCCATCTCCTCCAGATGCCAGAGGTCTGTTGGCTTCTCTCACGCTGTTGTTTTCCACAGCAGCTTCCCCACTGCCTTCTCCTGTACGCCTGATCTTGTCTGATGCTGAGCTCCCTCCCACCCTGCCTGAAGGGTCCTCGGACCCCTCGGCATCCCCAGCGCTTGTCCAAGACTGAGCACCAAGATGTTTCCTATCACCATCCCAGTAGCAGTTGCATCTGGACAGTTTTCCTTATCTCCTGTTAATGGGCCCATCAATCTCAGAGATAACACTCTCCAGGAGCCAGTTCTGTTTAACAGGTGATTAAGAACACACCTTGTGACTCAAAATAACATCAGCCCATTGTGAGATGCTCCGCCCAGGGGGAGAAGCTAGGCATTCCCACCTGGATAAATCCAGGGATTTCTAGACAGAGAGGCAGCCTTTCCACAGGCTTCCAAGAAGACACAGCAACCACATCTGCCACTCCAATTTGGACTGCTACCAGCACGCTGGCCAAAGGGGTGTCAGGTTGTATTCTGACTTTGCCAGTGGTCTTCCTTTTGTATCATTGTGTGTATTTTTGTCTTTTGCTTTCCCTTTTCCCAATAAATTGTATTTCTGACTTGGAGTCTCTCACTGGCTTTGCTTTCAAACCAGAACAGCGCTCTACTCACATGGTGGTGGCGGTGGTGGATGCTCATTTCATCGTCGTCCTCATCCTCATCATCATTGATGATCACAGTGCGGACCAGTTTCCGCATGGCCACCTCCTGCAGGGGACAGGGGGTGAGTTGGGGGGTTCAGTGCCAGCCACCCCCCTCCTCCCCGTGCCAGAGCTGCCTTCAGCTCTCACCTCCCCGTTGGAGTTGATGAGGGCGGTGCGCAGGCTGTCCCCGGAGCCCCAGCTGCTCTGGGTTTTCCACACCAAATTACTGGGGGGGCTGTGGGTTGCTCCAGCTCCCGAGGCCCAGATCTAGGGGAAAAAAAAAAAAAAAAAGCAGGAGAAAAGTGACTTCTCTGGTCTGCAGACTCCACAGCCCGGGGATGGGGGTCTATCACCACAAAAAGCTACAACACCAACCACGTGAGTGGCCTGGCAGGGTTTGGGATCTTGCCTGGATCCTCCACCAGGCAGGGACTCACCGTGACCACCTGGCCAGCCTTCAGGGTGAACTTTGGGGGGAAGCGGTAGGTAATGGGGGGCTCGTCCCCATTTTGCCTCTTGATCTGCCAGTTGCCCATCGCCTGGTCCTGTGAGAGAGCAGCGACCCTCAGAACCCTGCTTCCTCTCCAACTTGTCCCATTCACCTCCTGCCCGTAGGGTGAAGCAGGGCTCAACCTCACCCCAGGGACTCTCCAAAGGCAAACTCACCTCGTTGGACTTGTTCCTGAGACGGACGAACTTGCCCTCCAAGTCCACCTCCTCCACGCCAACGCGGCCGCTGGTCCGGGCGTGGTGGGAGAAGCTGGTCCGGCTCTCACTGTCCTCCAGCTTCCGCTTCTTGGAGGAGCCTGGGGTGGACAGGTGGCTTCGGGATGCACCTTTGTGGGATGAAGGGCTGGGGGACAGCCTCAGCCTGGCAGGGGGAGAAGAGGAGATGAAGCCAGTGAGGACACAAGGGTTGGGACCCGCTCAGCCCAGAGCTGGGCACAGCACCCTGTGCTCACCGCTCCTCCTCGCCCTCCAGCAGCTTGCGGTAGGCGTTGATCTCCATATCCAGAGCCAGCTTGATGTCCAGCAGCTCCTGGTACTCATCCAGCTGCTGCTGCATGCGCGCCCGCATCTCGGCCATCTCCCGCTCCTTGTCGGACAGCAGGCGCCGGTTGGTCTCGCGTTCCCTGGCCAGAATATCCTCCAGATCGTGCAGCTTCGCCTCCTTGGCAGCCAGCTGTGGGGAGGGCAGGTGAGGGGTGGGCCACTCCACCCGGGACCATCCCCAGGGCACCCTTTGGTCTCAACTCACCTGCTTCTGCAGCTGGCTGACTTCTGAGGAGAGGTTGTCAATGCGGATACGGGTCTGCTGCAGCTCCTCGTGGGCAGCACCCACCATGTTGCTGTTCCTCTCAGCTGACTGCTTGGCATTCTCCAGCTGGGGGACAGGACGAGGGGCATCAGCATCTCAGCACCCGCAGCCCACCCGTGCTCTTTGGGGCTGAAGGGAGAGGAGAGCGCCGTGGGGAAGCTGCTCACCTTCGCCCCGTAGGTTTTCTCCAGTTCCTCCTTGTACAGCCTGATCTGGGCTTCGTGCTGGCTCCGCAGCTCCTGCAGGGCCTCAGAGAGCTTGCTCTCAAACTCCCTCTGCCGCCCGTTGTCGATCTCCACCAGCCGGGTTTCGTGGCGCCGCTTGGTCTCCCGCAGCTCCTGGGGACAGCAGGGGACACTGTGTCACCTCAGGGAGGGGACACACCACACCTAGTGGGGGTGATGCCAGCCCCACGGCAGCACGTTCACAGCTCACCTCGCTGTAGATGTTCTTCTGGAATTCAAGCTCTTCCTTCAGGGTCTGCAGCCGGTTCTCAGCGTCCACGCGGCGCAGCATCTCATCCTGCAGCTGCTTCTTGGCTTCGCCCAAGGCACTTTCCAGCTGGCAGGGAACGGAGAAGGACCATCACAGTGGGCTCTGGGCACTGCACCTGGCATGGCTGGGGACCCACCACCCACCTGCATCCACAGCCCCTGGACCAGGCAGCCCCAGGCAGGGGGGTCCAAAGGGATCCCTGGGTCAGTCTGGGAGACAGAGCTGCCACTGCTCACCTTGGCCACCTGTCCCCTCAGGTCCCGCACTTCATTTTCCAGATTCCTCTTCTCACCCAGGGCCGTGGAGAGAGCAGCCTCCTTGGAATTAAGCAGAGCCTCCACATCCTTAAGGCGTGCCTGGGCAGTCAGCAGGTCCCCTTCCTTCTTGGCATTCCTGCAGGGCAAAAGGGTGGCACAGGTGAGTGGCACAGCAGGAATAGTCATCAGGAAATTATGGAATTGTTTTGGTTCAAAGGGACCTTAAAGCTCATCTAGTTCCACACCCTGCCATGGGCAGGGACATCTTCCACTAGACCAGGTTGCTCCAAGCTCTGTCCAGCCTGGCCTGGAACACCTCCAGGGATCCAGGGGCAGTCACAGCTTCTCTGGGCAACTTGTGCCAGGGCCTCACCACCCTCACAGAGAAGAATTTCTTCCCAATATCCCATCTAACCCTGCCCTCTGGCAGGGGGAAGACATTCCCCCTTGTCCTGTCACTCCAGACCCTTGTCTGAAGTCCCTCTCAAAATTTTCTAGTCCCTCTAAGTACTGAAAGGGACTCTGAGGTCTTGTCAAGCTTCTCATCCACCAAAACCTCCAAGTTTTTGGGCCACCAAAACCTCCAAGTTCTTCTCCTCAGGGCTGCTCTCAGAAAAGCCTGTGTGCTGTACCCCGAGCACAAAGAGCGTCACTCTGATCTCCCCCCAAAGGGCTGCACCCCTGTCCCTAACAACCACCCACCAAGGGGACCAGCACACCCCAGGCACCCAGCAGCACACCCAGCTGGGCTGTCTCATCCAGGAGGAGTCTCAGGGTGCAGCAGCCGCGTGCAATCTGCACGGCATGGCCAGAGAGCAGGCTGGGGCACGGCTGGTGGGGCACGGCAGCGATCTGCACCACGAGGGGTGGCAGAGGCCACCATGCATGGGACAGTCAGACGTGCCAGCGTGGCTCAGCACGGCACGGCATCGAGCGACGTGGGGCTGGATGGTGGAGCAGCAGCTGGGGAGGAGCCCAAGCTGCCCCACAGCCAGTGTTGCCCACGTGAGGTGGCCAGGCAGAGGAGTCTGTGGCACCCTGCCAGCGCCAAGAGTTCCGTGCCTCTCCTGGAGTGGCCAGGGAGCAGCAGGGGCTGGGGACTGCACTGCTGTGGCTGTGCCTCGCCCTGAGCTCAGCTGGGGCTCGGTGGATGCAGAGCTGTGGCGCCTCAGCCCCCCCCAGTCCGACCTCTGGCATCACCACCCACCATCCTGGCCCCCCCTCTCTTCTTTTCCAGCCCTCTGCCAGCAGGTCAAAGCCGCTCCTCACAGACCCACCGTGTGACCCGGGGAATCCGATCTGACTGCACCACCAAAACACAGCCTGAAGCTATTTTGGTAGGTCCTATAAAAAGAAAAGACCCAACGGCCCCCCCCCCCAGCAGCCGCCAAGCCCGCGGTTGGGATTGTCATTGTCACCCCACTTCCCCCAAAACGGGGTGTGGGACTGGCGGGGGTGGAACGGCCCCGAGGAGCGGCTGGGAGCCCCTCGGAGCCCCTCGCCGCGGGCGAGCAGAGCCGGCAGCGAGGCGAGCCCGGGGCCAGGAGGGCACGCCCGAGCCGAGCCATCGCGGTGACAAACCCAGGGAGCGGCTGCGGCAGCCAGCCCATCCCCGAGCAGCCGGAACGGGACCCAGGAGCGGCAGGGACGGCGTTCCCAGACTCGCAGATGCGGGAATTGGAAGCTCCTGGATTGGCCAGCAGCAGATTTCCCCGCATTTGTTTTTTTTTTTGTTTCCTGACCAGACCAGCATGGAGAAGTTATTCTGTTCTTTTGGAGATTTCAAGGAAAGGTTTCAAAATCCCAGGCTACTGTTTTTAAGTGCAAACCTCCCTTCAAATCCCGGGATATTCCATGTTAAAAGAGCAGGAATTCCACTTAAGGACAGTTAAAAAAAAAAAAAAAAACAGAAACAACAATTCCTACACGTACAGTAACAAAATTCAGAATCACTTAAAGTGCTGCTGTCAGGAAAAAGCAGAGCCCAAGAGCCTCTGGGAATCCAGGAGCAGCTTGCAGACTTTTTCTTGGAAGTGAGCAAAGATCTGTCTTCTGCCTTTCTTTCAGTTTCTGAAAGCTCCTTTCCCAGCCCAGAACACTCTTTATTGTGGTGTAAAGGGCTCGGTGTAACATGTTGGATCTGTAATGAATTCTAGAATTCATGATCAGATTTTCATATTTTAATGTTTGGGGCTCTCAGGTAAGAGGGTCTCAATGATATGCACAGAGTATGATTTCATAGTCCATAAATTCCATAAAATAGCCTCTTTTATGTCTAAATAGCATTTGAGCAGTCTAGAGAATTTGGAATTTAGCCCACAGCGGAATAACTGAGCAAGAAATGCTGCTGGTCCCCTTTTCCTGGGGAATCACAGTCTCACTTGCCCGAGAGCTGCTGCTGGAGCTCTGCGCTGGGTCCTTCCTGTTCAACCCACTCCTTTCATGCCAGTGACTCACAGGACAAGAATGCCAACTGGGAGCGGGTCCCAGGCTCCAAGGCTCGCTGAGTTTTCCCATCTGGCCCTGGCTCAGCCCCGTGGCCAGCGTGGCCACCCCAGCACTGCCGGCGGGGTGCAGCCCTGTCCTTCCTGACCGAGTGAGGTGCCATGTGAGTCCTCCTCATCCCTGGGGTTTGCTGCTGCTCCGTGTGGGCTGTGGAGCTTTGGGTACAGCTGGAGGACACTGGCTCGTTGGGATGACTCTTTCAAGGGACAGCAGTTCCACTGACCAGTGAGAAATGGAAGGAAAAACGCTGAGGGTTACACTTGTGTCTGCAGCAGATCCGCCCTCTCCAGGGACCAGAAGTATCCAGGGTTCTGGGCATCAACACCTGGAGAGCCCCTTAGTAAATCCCAAAAGACTCAAGGACAAATCCCTTTTCCTTAGAAGCCTCCTGTGCTCAGCTCTGGATTCCACTGTGAGGAGGAGAGCCAGAAGCTTGGAGCCCACCAGCCACGGGACTGAGCTGGGAGTAGTTCTGCCAGGGGGAGAGGGGTGAGACAAATCCTCTCCTGTGTTCTCTTCTGGGGGGGCCAGCAGTTGGCAGAATTCAGCTCCCTGGGGCCTGAGCATTTCCCCCATGTTCCTTCCTGACCCTGGATGTGGCAGCAGTGTCTGGATAAGGTATCAGCTCACAGGTGAGTCCTCTCTGGCCTTGGGGACCCCACTGCTTCACACTGGCCCTGTTGATCCCTGCTCCAGCCCAGACAAGGTTTGTGTTCTCCCTTCTCCTGCCCTCAGGTCCTGCTTTTATTCCCGAGAAGCCTCACAGGCTCCAGCTGGCGCTGGGCTAAAAATAAAAATTTCCATGGCAGCTGTGTCACTCCCACTTCCCTGGAGAGGAGGACAGACAGACCTTCCTCCTCCTCCCCAGAAGGTTTCACTGGCCCATCCTGCCTGCTAGAGCCTACAAGATCCCAAATTCCCCAGTGAAAAGGGAAGCAGAGACTCATTCTGGAGGGCTGGGTGCCCCCAAATCCCACAGGATTTGATCCCCTGTGCTGAGAGAGCCACGGGTGAAAACAATCCAAGAGGAGAAAAAACAATACAGGCATCAAATCCTCAAGAAACAAATGTCTCAGGAGAAAAGATGGAGGGAAAAGGGGCCTCAAGACGTTTTATTTTTAGCTTTTAAAAGCAGGAAGAAGGAAAAAAAAAAAAAGATTGAAAATTGCAGCTGAGCTGCCAGAAAATTCAAATGTTAATGGAAAGTTGGATCTGCTCTGGCTGTGCTCAGCACAGACAGACGCGAGGCTGCGAAGTCGACACGATGGATTCAGAGAGGGCTCAGGGACAGCCCTGCAGAGCAGCATCTGCTACTGCTCCCCCCCCCTCTGCCCCAAAATCCCAGCCAGGAAACCTGGCAGGTCTGGGCACTCCCTCTCTGGAAAAGTCAAGACAGGACAGAGTCGTCAGAGCTTGTTGGAGCAGCTCCAGGAATGAGCCCACCAGGCTGCTGGAAAGATGCCAACCCTCCCCGAGATGCCAGAGCCCACTCAATGCATTTTTAGGAACCACTCTTTGGTTTCCCTCTCCACTATTAATCCCCACAAGTGTTCCTGAAGCATGGGCAGCACTGGACGAGGACCAATGAGTGGGATGGAGCTCGTAGAGGTGCAGGCGTTCCCCCTCCTTCCCTGCCTCCAAATTGCAGCTGCCCCACCCTGGAAAAGGTGCCAACTCAGGGAATTCGCCAGCTCCTGCCCCATCCATAAAACTTTATGGATGTCTGCAAATCCCCCCAGACTGCAGGTCTCCTGCAGTCCCACCTGGCTGCCAGGGGCCACAGCTCCTGGCTATCCCAGAAAAGGCTTTGACACTTTTACAGCTTGGGAACCCGAGGCAGGAGTGGAACGTGTGCCCATGGAAGTCTCGGATTGCTGGGAGGACCCAGGAAATTTTGCCTTGCTCCACCTTGGGCAGGTAAATCCCCCCAGACTGCAGGTCTCAGTCCCACCTGGCTGCCAGGGGCCACAGCTCCTGGCTATCCCAGAAAAGGCTTTGACATGTTTACAGCTTGGGAACCCGAGGCAGGAGTGGAACGTGTGCCCATGGAAGTCTCAAATTGCTGGGAGGACCCAGGAAATTTTGCTTTGCTCCACCTTGGGCAGGCTGCTGTGCACGGCGCTGCCTCCAGTGCCAGGGATCTGTCCCAGGATCACCAGGGATCACTCCCCCATCCCAGGGATCAGCACCCCATTGCAGGGATGCTTCGCCAGTCCCAGGGGTTGTTTCTCCATCAAGGATTGTTCCCCCACCCCAGGGAGCAGGGCCCCACAGGACAAGCAGCAGGAACAGCACGAGGAGAGGCGGACCTGGAAAACCTCTGCAGTGGGGCAATGGGAATGTGGCAAAGCAGCTTCTCCCAGCTTCTGACTCATCTGTGCCGCAGCACCTCTGCCAAATCACCAGGATAAACACGGGCTGGTCTCCTAGCAGGGGAGCTGGAAATAGCCAGCATGATGTATAGCAAGGACAGTGTCTGCACAGAGCCAGCATCCTGTGGGGCACCAGAGGCAGCTGGGGATGCCAGCACATGCATGGAAACAGCTTCCACATCTGGCATCAGTGGTGCCAAAGACCCTCGCTGGTGCCAGGGTCACTTCTAGCCCTGCCACACGCTCCTGATACACTCATGACACGCTCAGCCATGGGGCTGAGGGGCTTGTCCAGCTCCACGTGGCCCCAGTGGGGCAAAACCAGCTCACTGGCATCTCCCAAGAGGTGGGCTTCCCCTCCTGGAATTGGGATCTGGCCTCTCCTTGCACCCTTAAAATGAACCAAAACTGCTGCTTCGTTGGGAACCAGGAAAAAGCCTTTTAGGAGGAGGCAAACAGACCCCCCCTGTGTGGGATTCCCCAAATCCAAGATGTTGCTGTCCCTCCACAGCTCCCATCACCAGGAGCACTGCTGGGAGCTGTGGGTGCACACACACTGGAGTGTGATGGAACCTGACCATACTGATACCGCCAGGAATCATAACCACACACATCCCCCTGGAGGTTTGAGAAGCTTTTCTCCTCCTGGATGCACCAGAGCTGTCACCCTTCAGCCTCCCCTCTCGCCACAGGAGAAACACTTCAGCTGCAGCAGCGTCACAAGAGCCACGCGCTGCTTAAGAGCCCAAAGCACATTTCTGAGAACAGATAGTGCATTAATTGTTCAGAATTAACAATGTTGCAGCTCGGGGCTGGCCGGGCAGCCCCAGGGTCCTCACTGCCTGTCCAGGCTGTCACGCCAGCTGGTGACTCACCCCAGCCTCCACCAGCAGCTCGGAATGGAAATCCCAAGTCACCAACTGACGCCGCTGTTTGGGCTCAGTCCCCCCTAGTAACAGGCCAGTCCGTGGTTTTGGAGGGTGGGTGGCTTTACCAGAAGGGTTTCAGAGCTAGAAAAGGGGGTTTTGCCCTTTTGCCATGTGAGAGTCATGAGGGAATGGGAAGGATTTGATTTTCCACGGCCCACGTTGTGTTTCTGGGGGAGGTTTGTGTCAGGCATCAATCTGTGCGTCTGCACAGACAAAGGGCAGGACTTATCCTCCATGGACAAGTGTCCCAGCTTGGAGGATGCATCACAACACCCCAGAGCTGTGCCTGCCAGTGCCTGGCTGCCTGGGAGACCCCCTGCCACCTGTGGGACCCCATCTGCTGCCTGTAGGACCCCCCTGTTACCCACGGAACTCCTTTTCCCAGCTGCCTGGGAAAAGCTTTTCCAGGGTGCAGCAAGCCCCAGATGCAGAGACAGATGCAAAGAGGATGCAAAGTGCAAGGAGGATCAGCCACTGGAGTCCCTCCCCAGTGCTGGGAGCACGGGGAGCCCAGCAAAATGAGGGCAGGATTTCCCTGTGGGGAATGTCTGCCACCAAACCCTGGGGTACCTGGAAGGAGCCTCCAGCCTGGGGTGACATGCAAAGTGCTACCAGCTGAAACTTGATTTAGCAAACCTGGCCCAGTCCCAGGTCTGTTACCAGAGCTGGTCCTGAACAGCTTGGGAATTACATGGCACTGGGAAAACCTGGCCAGTGTCTGTGCAGATCCTGAGGGGATGGGCTGAGCCCAGGATTTCCAGAGCAAGGCCAGTTCCTTGCTTGAAAAAACTGCATTTTCCACTGAAAAAAAAGTCACCAATGCTTGAACAGGCTGCCCAGGGCAGTGGTGGAGTTTCCCCCTTCCTGGAGAGGTTTAGCAGACAGGTAGATGTGGCATTTGGGGACATGGCTTAGTGGTGGCCTTGGCAGGGCTGGGGGAACTCGATGATCTTGGAGGGCTTTTGCAACCTAAACTATTATGTGATTCTATCTTTTTATAAACCTGAACATCTCAACTTCTCAGAACACCAAGGTCAAACAGTGGTCAACCCCACTCACAGCCCAGGCTCAGCACAACCCAAACCCATCCATTCCAAACACGCCAGCCTGCCTTTTCCTAGCTTCCCATGAAATCTTGAATTGGCTTATCAAAAAGGCATTTGATGGCCTGGAATTGAAGGAGTTTTGCCCAGTCTTGACTATCTTACTCCAACACAACAAAAGCCAGCTTTTGAATAATTGGGCTAAAACTTAATGGGAAAGTTGTGGTTTGTTTGTTTGGGTTTTTTTCCACTTTCTGCTGTTTTCTTCCAGCTCTGAGTGCTGCCCCTCCATGGAAGCCCCAGAACATTCCGTTCACTTCAACACATCCTTGTCCGGATGAAGGAGAAACGCTGAGCCCTTTAAACCACCATTTCAAAGGATGAAGACAAAGCAGAGATTCCCGGTGTTTCCCTGGGAGATTGGGCATGGTGGGAGCCTTCCAAAGGAAGTTAAAAACAGGGAGCTGAGTCACTTGTGTTAGTCATGTCTTCGGGACCAGGAGCACTGGGGGAAAACAGCCCTAAGCTCCTGTTTAGCTAGGAACTGGCAGTGCAGCCAGGATGTGGAGCAGGGATGCAGTTCCAGCCCCAGGAGCAAGGAAACATGCTGCCACTGTGCAGATGTGGCTGCAAGTCCCTCTCCTCTGCTCACACGTGCAGCTCCTGAGCCCAAAGGGGGGTGGGAAGGGATGAGGAGGTCGCTCTGTACCTGCTGCATCCTGATCCACAATGGAAACCAGGGCCCTGTGCAAGGTGGGGCAAGGCAGAAAGGAGCCAAGAGAGGCAAAACAGGGGATGAGTTCAAGGCCCCCTTTTTTCTCTTCAGAAGCAGCAGTAGCTCACCCCATTTTTCATAAATTTGGTACACAAAGCTCCTTGCCAGCAACATTTGCTTAAGAAACAAAGCAGGGGATTGTTGGGTCCAGATGCCACACATAGTCCTGGGAACAAAAGGGTTTGCTATCCCGGCTCCAGCAGCAGATAAAGGCAGGCAAGGTGTTTACACTGCCACAAGGTCTGTTTGCATGTGGCGGGTGGCAGCGGGGCTGGGGCAGGCTGCGGTGTTGAGTCACGGGCAGCTCCAGCTGGAGTGGCTGTGGGGATGGATACGGATGGGATTCCAGCAGGAAAACGCAGCTCAGCACAGGGATGAGCAGCGACCAAGGTGACTGCCTATGTTTTGCTTCACTCGTGCCATGTGCAGAGCTGCCAGCACACCTCTGCCCGCTTCCCCTGGCAGCCTGCGCTGCGCCGGGATGGAGCCCAGACCTGCTTGGCACGTGGGCAGGAAATCAGCACTTCCCCAGAGCGAGGACTGCAGATGTGACATCCCTAGAAAGCACAGTTTAGCCCCAATTGCCGCTTGCACAGAGCTGCCTGTGAGCAGAGCCACCGTGAGATGCTCCAGACTTCCCACCGCATCCCTCCTGCCCAGCCTCACCGCCAGGCAAGCCCCAGTCCGGTGCCTTTTTTTGCCCTGGAACCGCAGAGCTGAGGCTGGATGGCACAAAGCAGCATCTCTGCCCTGAAAGTGGGGCCCGGTAGCCACCCAAACAGCAAAGCACGATGCCCAGGGCTGAGGCTGCCTCAGTGCTCCCCTTCCCCCCCTAAAGCCCACCACACGGAGGCTCAACTTAGAAAACCCCCCCGCAGTTTCTCCCGGAGCAGCCCGGCGTCCCGCGGGGGAGCATCTCGCACCTCACGGCTGCTGCCGGGCTATCTGCCATCGTGCCAGGAAGGAAGGGGCAGAGCGGCACTGCCGGACCGGGGAGGGGGGCCCCCCCAAAACACGGCCCCGCGGAGCCGCGCCCTGCTCCAGCCCAGAGACGCGCGGCTGAGCCTGACTCATCTCCCGGCCCCGCCAGCGCTGATCCAGAGCCCCGCCACAGCCACGCTCTTCCAGGGGGGACTGCGAGCTCAGGGGGGGCGACTGGCCACCCCTCAGTGCCCACGGCCACCGGGGCCAGGTTTCCTTTGGGCTCCCACCCCTTTTGAAGCCCGCATTACGCATCCACAGCAGCAGCTTGGATGTTTGTTTGGGCTCACGTGACTCAGAGGGGGTTTTTAGGGAGAAACTGTGTCCGTAAATTGTTAATAAATTACCCCAACAAACTGAGAGTTCTTGGCTCCAGTTGAGCACTGCAGCGTGGTGACCCCAAGCTCTGCCTGACCAGGATGGTGGCACTGGACTGGATTGGCAGGAGGACGTGTGTGTGCAAAGCAGCAGCCAGAGCAAGTGGCAGGAAATGGCTTTGGTGCAAGAGGGTGGAGAGATCTCTGCTATCAGAACCTTGCTCCTACAGAGGTGCTTCTGAGCCACTCACAGCCCCGACACAAAAATTCAACAGCTTCAGGCGAGCCCATGTTTGTTTCTACCCTGGCTCTGCCACCTCTCTGCAGGGACACGGCCCCATCGCCTGCAAGGTGATTAAGGAAGGTACAGTACAGGCAGGGTAGCACCCACCCTGTGTGCTGGGGAACTCTGTCCCTGCTGTCGCTGCAATTCCCAGCTCTACTAACCATGGAAGGCAGAAATAGAGCATTGGCTGCAGCTTGGGGGACACCCCAAGCCAAGGGCACTTTCACCTTCACTGGAAAAAGGTAACTGGTTTATGACAGAGAACGTGAAATGTTGACTCAGCCTCGCCAGGAACAGAGGTGTCCCAGCCCCAGCTGGGTTTTGTGGTATCTGTGGGCTGAGTTCAATGCACCTTATTAACCAACTTCCACACCCTTTGGCTTTGCCCAGCATCCACAGCCCTGGATCACGCCATGGCTCATGGACGTGCTGTGACATCCTTCAGGTACAGGAACAAGGAAAAAATGTGGGGATTTTATTATATTCTTATCAAGGACGTGGAGTGACTGGGCAAAGCAGAATGGTTTTAAAGTGAGAGGGCAGATTTAGATGAGGCATTAAGGAAACTCTTCCCTGTGAGGGTGGTGAGGCCCTGGCATTGCTCAGAGAAGCTGTGGCTGGCCCATTCCCTGGAAGGATTTGGCTTCTCCTGGGTAGCAGAGTGTCTGGCTGTCACACAGATGTCTCTGCAGTCAGGGCTGCAGCTGCCACTGCACCAGGCAGGGCTGGGGGACCATGCCAGCCCCCACAGTTGTTCAGCTTCACACTGGGGATATTCAACCCTGGGCAGGGAGGGGAAGGGAGCAGAGGCAGGTGGGCACCCAGCCCTGACACCATGCTGTGTGATGGCAGCTGTCAGCAGAGACAGGTTTTACATGGCACCAGCCTCAGCTGTTTGGGAACGTGCTGAGCTGGTCACAAAGGAACAGGCTCAGCAAACAACCTCACAAAGAGCAGGATGGCGAAACAGGTAATGCAGCCAGTGGTGGGACAGTGGGAGGTGATTCCCAGCTCACCCTGACACTTCCTGGGGAATCCTCCATGACAGCTCTAATTTTGGCCAGGATCAGAGGGAGAACTCTGGTGACTTCCTCCTTTCCTGGTTGCCAGCAGCACAAAAGGAAACTACCCCTCCCAAAGGGCACGAATTCAGCAGAATATGGAGCTGGCAGCCACCCCACATGTCTCACCCTGGCTGTGTCACCTTCTCTGTCTGCATCCCTGAGCACCACACAGGGGAACTCCCTGTTCTCTGGGCTCCAGAGTTCGAGTGTTGATGGGACTCAGACAAGTGAAGTGACACGTGCAAGGCTGGAAAACACTTGTGGCAGCATGTGAGACTGGGGCAGGCTGGGACGGGCTGTCAGGGAGCCAGGATCCCTTCCCACACCAAACTCAGCCCTGATTCTCTTTGCAATCTCTTCTCCTTAATCCCCAGCTCCAAAGATGAAGTAATTTACCAGAGTGGATCCTATCATCCTAAATATATATAAGGCAACAGGATTTCCTCTGACTCCCCTCAGCCCTGGGAAAAGTGAGGGGGTGAGCCAGGGCTGGAAGACACTGGCAAACACAGCAGTGGGAGCGAGCTCACAAACCAAAAGTGCTGGAGCACGTTTCTCTGCCACGATTTTTCTTGGAAAAAGAGGGGCTGGATGTTTGCACAGGCGAGAATTCCTCTCCACTGGGAACAGCTAATGAAAACCTTTGCCTGGAAGACACGTTTTGCCACGGAACCCTCCAGCCCTGCAGCGTGCCAGGAGGGCCAGCGTGCCCAGCCACCCTGAGCTGCCAGCTGCAGATGTCAGGAGACAACCAATGTGTCCACAGGGCTGGAGATTCAGGGTGGCTGGCGTGTTTAAGAGGGTCCCAGAGGGCCACGGAGGTCTGGATCAGCCCAGCTCTGTGTTGGTGACTCCCCCCAAAGTATCCCCAGCTGCACAAGCTGCTCTTTGTTTGCTCCGAAAGGGCAAAGCCTCCTCCCAGCCAAAGCATTCCCTCCCTGGCAGGGATTCCAGGGAGAAACCCAGGAGCCTGAGGTTTCACCCCACGCAAAATGTTCCAGCACAAGCTCACTGCTGCTGAAGGAAGTGCATGCCCCCCCTCCCCCCCACCAGCAGCGCTGAGCCTTAATTCTTTTTCCTCCCTTTTTTCAACTAAACAGGTTTCGTTTACCTGCTCCTGCCTGGAGGGTCACTGCTGAACAAAGCATGGGGGCAAAACCCCCTTGGGCTGGGGAAGGCTTGTGGACTTCACCTCCCGGCACCCCTCTGCTGCCTCCCTTGCTCTGCCCCTGGATGAGCTTCCCCCTCCACAACAACGTTTGGGAAACAGGAGATTTGTCCTCATTAGGGCCAGGGATGAGATCTGGGCCCCGGGAGGAAGAGGCGCTGCCAAGGCACTGCCTTAATCAGGTTAAGGGCTGCAAGTCAGGAAGGCATTGCTCATCAGCCTGGTACTAACGAGGGCTGGTTCCTGCCTTGGAGAGGGGAGCTGGTCACTGTGTGGCCACCACATGGCCACTCCTTGCCCATGGGGTGCGCACTGAATTCCTCAGGGGTCTCTCCTGGGACTGAAGGTGCCCAAGGGCTGTATTCTACAACCCCTGCGTCCCCTTGCGCTGCGGGATGTCTCCCACTTGTGGGATGGGATGAACTCTCATGGAGCAAGGCAAGGGCTGTGGCTCTGTTCACCCTGTGAGTCAGAAGCCAGCTTAAGGAGAGGGGACAATGGGCAGGGCCAAGCACAGAGCATCTCTCCAACCTCCATGGAGGTGCCATGCTGGAATCCAGGTCCTCCAAGGAGAGGGGACAGAAGCTTGAGGACACCAGGGACAGGGGCAATTCAGGCTACTCCTATGCCTGAGGACAGATGATGCTGCTGTTGCCAGCACCCCTGAGTCACCAGGCACCCTCCCCACACCCTCTGCCTCGCCTGAAGCGTGGCTACAGCACAGCCAGAGCTGGGGACACATGTGGCACCAGGACAGGCAGGATGGCCCAGAGGAGTCCCTTGTCCTAGGGCACAACCAGTGTCAGGCTGCACAGGGCTCCGTGCCAAGAGCCAGGTGGGCACTTTGGGAATCCCCTCCTGGATCACCTCTGGAAGCAGCCAAACAGGCAGTGGGAAAAATCCCACTGGAAACTTTCCCAAGAGAAGAGCAGCTGACCAGGAGCAGAGGGCAGGCAGCCCAGCTCTTCTCAGACCCTCCTCCACCCATGCAGCTCTTGCACTCATGCACCGGTACTGGTTAGACTGGTCTCCTGTTTTCACAGCTTGTCCCCCTCCAGCCAGCAGCTCTTTCCCCACCCCAGACAGAGCACCCAGCACCCGGGGCCGTGTCACATCATGCCCTGGCATCCCGGCCCCCCACCCTCCCTCTGTGCTGGCGAGACAACCCCTGCATCAGGCAGCGGCGATGCTGTGGCTGCTGATAACGCGGCCCCGGGCGCCTGCCCTGCGGGAGATACCCGGCGCTTCTCCGGGGCTGACGGGCACAGCGAGAGGTGCAGAGGGCTGCCAGTTACTTATTAGCCAAAGTCTCACCGTGTCAAGGACAGTGAAGCGGCCCCAGGGCTGGCTCAAGGGCTCAGGGTGGGCGGGGAGAGCCGGCAGAGCGGGCACATCCCTGCCCAAGCGGGTGGCAGGGAGCAGAGCAGTGTCAGAACGGGGCCCTCCTGATCCCGCCAGCAGCTCTGAGCCCTCCGCAGGGCTGGGCTCGTGGTTGCCCCATTCCCTCATGCCCTAAAGACTCGGGATAGCCCAGTGAAAGTGAGCCCAAGGAGCAGCATCGCAGCTCAGCAGCCGATTGCGCTGCTCTCTGAGCAGCCCTGGCACATCGAGCAGGTCCCCAGGGACACAAGATGAGCTGCAGCCTCCTTGCAAGGGTTTAGGGGTTGGAGAGCAGCCCTCACACCGCGCCCTAGGAAGACAAACCAGAGGCAGGAATGAAGAGCAGCGGCTTCCCCCGCATCTCGGCTCTTCCATCTCAGCGCCCGTGACTCAGAGATGACTCAACACGGAAACACCCCTGTCCCCCCGAGCCCCTGCTGCTCTCCAAAACGCACCGAAACCCGTCTCTCAAGCACAGGCTGCTCTCTGGGAACCCCCGCGAGTCACAGCACTCTTTCAGGGGATTTGTCAGCGCCCGGGAACAAGCACAGCAGCTCCCGGAGCGCAGCCCGTCGCAGGGAAAAATTCCACATCCGTTTTCCACACGGCCGGCTCCACAGCGCAGCCAGCTCCCCCTCCAGCCACGGCTGCGGGCCGGGCATTTTTTCCAGCCCTCGAAAGATCGTGGCCAAGATAGTTCTGGGTTTGCATAAGGGAGAAAAAAAGGCTTTAGACAGCTCAGCTCCTCCTCTCCCCAGCATCCGGATCCTTGGGATCCGGGAGCAGGGATCTGGCGAGCAGCAAACCGCCTTATCCGAGGACGAAGCTGCAGCAGCGTACGGGAAATAGAAAGCTAAATATAACCCCACACGCTTTCGGATTCGGCTCTAACAGGCAGCACAGTCCCTCCCTCCCAGGTAGAATATTTATGGCATCTGCTAAGGAAGTTAATTTTAGCCTCATTTGGTACAGGCTCAAAACGAGGAGTCCAGAATAAGAGGCAAAAGATCAAATGGAATAAGAGGGGGCTGTCCCGCCACTGCCCAGCCCGAGCACGGCTGCGAGCCAAAGCCGATGACGGAAAGGGATCCGCTCGCTCCTTCCTTGGAGCGGCATTCGGGGAACTGAGCGCCACAGGGACACGTCCCGACGCTGCACGGGCTGGCAGAGCCCGGGGGAAGCCCAGTGCCAGCCCCTGCTTGGCCAGCAGTGACATTGGCCAGGGAGCCCCGCGTCCTCAGGGGACCTGCGCTGGTAACCGGTGACAGAGCCCTGAGGAGGGCAGAGGTACCCGGTGGCAGCAGGGAGGGGTCCACGAGGGGGGCATTTCTGATGGCAGGGAGGGAAAGAAACGAAGCCGATGGGAAGCGGCTGGAGGAATTCGTGCCTCAGTGGGAGCACATCACCCAGTGACAGCCGGTGGGAGGGGGGCACGAGGGCTACCTGCACACTTCTTCCCCCAAAGCCAGGGACCCCACAGAGTGGGAGCAGCTTGGCACAGGGAGGGTTAAGGCAAACAAAACCTGGGGCAGGTTCTTTAACCGGTGCCAAAGACAGCAACGGAAAATAGGACGAGCAGGCGAAATCCGTAGGCAGGACAGAGCCAGCTGGCTGGCACCGCTTCCCGGGCTGTGCCGGAGCGTGTTTAGGAATAGCTCCAGCATGACGAAGGCAGAGGGGCCGCCAGCCCGGCGCTTGCGGCCCGCATAACACGGACCCTGCCGGGGGCCCAGGGCATGTCTGCTCAGCCCCTGCCCCAAGCGTCCCCAGCTCTGCTCCCAAATCCCCTCTCCAAGGGCATCCCGGCCAAAGATGGCGCTTGGAAGGAGAGCAGGGATGACGAGAGAGCTTCTCTCCTCTTTTGGTCCCTACCACAGACACTCCAGCCCCGGCCAGGCCACGGATTTTTCCTCTCTCTCCCTGCCTCCTCCAGGTCGCTCCTTCTTCCCTCCCGGCTCCCTGCCAAGCATGACGACAGCACCCGTCCCGCTGCAGTCCCCGCCATCCCCAGGGCACTCACCGGGCTTTCAGCTCCTTGTGCTCCTCCCGCACTTTACTGAGCTCCAGCTGCAGCCGAGCTCTCTCCTTGGCCACCGAATCCAAGGTCTTGCGGGCATCCGCCAGCTCCGACTCGTAGGCAGCCTTGATGCCCGAGACCTCGCGGCTCACCACCTCCTCGGACTCGGTGATGCGGAGCCGCAGGCCGGCGTTCTCCAGCTCCAGCGAGCGCACCTTGTCGATGTACACGGCCAAGCGGTCATTGAGCTCCTGCAGGTCCTCCTTCTCCTGCAGCCGGGTGATGCGTGTGGGGGACAAGGGGGTCCCCGAAGCCCCGCTGCGGGTGCTCCTCTTCTGCGAAGGCGTCGCCATGGGGTCCGGCGTCGAGGCGAAGGGCACGGCTCAGGTCACGGCGCGATGTCCCACGCCACCCGCCCAGCTGTCGCGGCAGCTCCCGGTGTCTGAGTGACTTGCTTATATCCCAGCTGGGCTGTTCACTGGGAGGAGGAGCTGAGAGGCGGCGGCGGGTGGAGTTATCCAAAACCTGGGTGGAGACAAATCGCATCAGTCCTAGCCCTTCCTTAGGAAAGGCTGGGAAAATATCCCTGGGTAAAGGGGCCTTGGGAGGGCGTCTGTGGGGACGCAGTCCGGGGAAACACCTTTCCACACGCTTTTCTAGGGCGATTCCCCCGACAGAGGCTGCACTGCAGACTGGGAGTGCCAGGGAAAAGGGCACCTTGAGGGGGGCTGCAGTGAGGGGGTGCAGCCAGGCACCTCCAGGACCCTTGGGCTGAGCACCTCCAGGACGTTGCTGTCCCACAGGACAGGGCTGGCAGCATCTCAGCAGGGCATGGGGGGTCCTGGCACACCCTGAATGCAGGAGCCACAGGCTGCACAGGGCCCTGAACCAAATACAGTCCCCAAACACCCTGCTCTGGGTTCCCCTGAATCCTGAGGCATCCCACACAAAGGGCTCTGGGGCACTAAAGAATGCCCCCACCCACCTACCCACTTCCCTGCACTGGTTTTGCCCAGTTCTCTCAGCACTGGTATTCCCCATTTCCCAGCTCTCCTCAGTGCCAGCTGTGCCAGTTTGTAGCTCCCCAAATTCTGAGCACCAGTTGAGCTCCCACCCCAATTCCCTGCCCTGTTTCCTGTTCTCCTGCCTCCCAGTCCTCCCCAGTCCCACTCAACCACCCTTCCAGTATGGTCAGCTCCCAGCAGAGGTGATTCCCAGTCCTCCCAGCAGGTGTGGGGTGCTCTGTCTCCCTCGAAGCGCTGCCGAGACTCGGGCAGCTCGTGATTTCCAGATCTGCCAAATGCTTCCAGGCGCTCCCAGTGCTACCAGAGAGAGGATGTCCCCTCCTTGGACTTCATCCCCCTCCCTGCGTTGTGCTCTGGAGCCAAACCCTCCTGTGTGTGAGAAATGGGAATAAAATGACAATGGGAGTGGAAAAGCAACCCTTTTGCACCCTAGAAATGAGGGGTGGGCGGGGGTCCTGGGGTGAGATCCACCTTCCTCCGTGTGAGCTCCTCCTTGGGAAGTTGGGCTCTGCGGCAAGGAAAGCTGGGAAGGAAAGCTGCACCTCGAAGCTGGGGACGCTGGCGAGAACCGGAGCGCCCTAAAGCACAACCTCCCCCAACCATTCCCTGCGAGCAGAGGGGTCCAAGGTCAAGGGCACAGCCAAGCCGAGCCGCCTCCGGAGCCACGGCCGCCCGGCTCCTCCTGTCCGCGCTGCAATCCAAGCTCCATTTGCTGCTCCGCTCAGGGAGCGCGGCGGAGCCCCAGGCGGGCTGGGGATGACTCACACAGCAACGGAGCAACACACGCAAACACGCAGAGCACACACAGGACACACGTGTGTGCGCTCCCCGGCAATGATTAACCCGCTGGCAGCCGGCGCGCGGGTTGGGGAAAGGACCACGCCGGCAACGAGCCAGGGTCAAACTTTCAAAAAAAAGCAACAGTTCTATGCCGGGAATTTGCCCCAGCGCCACGTCAAAGACGGGAGGGGAAAGGGGAGAAATGGGGGGTTGTCAGCTGCGCACAGCCATCCTGGCACTGCCACGGGGAGGGGTTGGGGGGGTGGGATTTCCCCCTCCTTCCCCACCCCCCTCGCCTCTGCTCTAGCCCGTTCCCTACCTTGGCTCGCAGGGTAACCCTCTCTGCTCGGAGAAGCCCCCGGAGTGCTGCAGGCATTACTGTGCCACCACCCGCTCAGCACTGGTCTCCCTGCCTCTCCGGAGGGGGGGACCCGCGCTCCTTCACGCCATTCCTTTGTTCAGTTCCACACAAATTCCTCCTTTCCTGCCTCCTTGCCTGTCCCGGGCTGCCTTTCCTTCCCCCGCACCTTTCCTCCCTCCTCCCACGCGCATTGCCCCTTCCCTGGTGGGGGGACACCCGTGCGTGTCACACACCCCGAGGCAGGCGAGAGCAGGCAGGAAGGACGCCGTGGCCGGGCCATGAGGCACGGAGGAGCCAGGCACGGTGGCCACGGCCCCCGAGGGCCAGCGGGCAGAGCGGAGGGCGGGCCCGGAGCGCTCGGAGGCTGCCGGGACGCGCGGACCGCCCGCCCTGCGCTCCTCCGCGCTGTTTTGTTTCAAACTCCGAGCCCTTGGGTGGGAGGGAAAGCCAAAGGCCGTTTCGCCCGAGGGTGCTCTCTCAGGAGGAGGTGCCTGCCTGCGTCCAGGGCATCCGCGGGCGCACAGACCTTGGAGCGTTTTCCTTGGAGCGTCACGAACCGCAGGGCTAAAGCTGACTTGCCTGAATGTGGGAAATGGCATCCAGGGTAAAGGCAGGGAGGGACCAGCTTGGGCAACAGCTGGAAATCACAGCTAAGGGTCAGCCTGTCGCTGATCTGGCACTCCTGGCTCCTCATGCTCCCCCCAAAGCTCCTGCTGTGAACGGGAGCCCGGCTCAGTATCCCACCCTTCACTGCCCGGGGGACCAAACCTGAGGGCTCCCCCCGGGCTGGGCATCGAGAGGAGACCTGGGGGAGCCTGCTTGCTCTGGAGCCCGCAGGGGTTGTTGGCAGCCCGGAGTGAAAAGCCCCCGGGGAGGGTCAGACTTCAGCTCCTTTGCAGCAGTTGCTCCTCTCGCAGCTCCCCCGGGAGCTGTCCCCACACTGCTCCTCTGCAGACCCCTTCTGGACACGGACAGCCCCATGCTCCCCATGCTGCTGCCCTTCCCCATGAACCCCCAGGGGCAGGGACATCCCAACCCCACAGGGGGACGGGGAGCTAGCACAGCCCCGAGCTGGGTCTGGCAAAGATGCACTTGGCACCTGAGCAAGGCAGGAGGGCTTAACTCAAACCAGATGAGCCAGAGGACTGGCTGTGCTCCACGGCTCTGGTACAGGCACGGCAACCCACCAACGTGGATTTCTCCGGGATCCACCAACGTGGATTTCTCTGGGATCCACTAACTGGGATTTCTCCGGGTTCTCTGGGCACCGAGGGAACTCGGGGTGCAGAACGCTGCAGCAGAGTAATGGACAAGGCACGGACAGGAGGCTGGGGCTTGAGGAGAGGCTCTCAGCAGAGGCTGCATCCGACTCACATGACTCAGAAGGCAAAAAGCAGCCACATCCCTGGAATTTCAACGCACTTCCGGCTCTTTAGCCTCCAAAACCAGCCCAGTTTGGGGCCTGTAATTGATACAATTTCGTGACACAAACAACGTGCGGGCAGTGATGAAGCTGGGTTTGGGAGTGACAAGAGGAGCTGCAATTCCAGGGACCCCAACTCCCTGGCTGCTGCACGTGGAGGGGCACAGGAAAGGATGAGCCATGGGGTCAGGCCGGGTTCCTGAGGGCACCCCTGTGGGCTGCTTTGCTGATGGCTTTTCAGGTCTTTTAGGCTCTTCACAAGGACCCTGGGGTTCACTTCCTGGACTGCACACCTTTTGGCACCTGCTTTTTGCACAGCAACCCAGGGCTGAGCCACCCCTGTCGCCCAGGCACCTTCCAAGTTCTTCCAATGCACTCC
Source organism: Vidua chalybeata (assembly GCF_026979565.1). NCBI lineage: Eukaryota > Metazoa > Chordata > Aves > Passeriformes > Viduidae > Vidua > Vidua chalybeata. The sequence continues at coordinate 2,505,380 of NC_071558.1, forward strand.
CCTCAATCCTGCTCCCAGCACAGGGCCTTTTCTCTTTTCCAGGGCAGACACACTCCATCTCCAAGTGGGGCTTTTCCCCTTTAAACCCATTCTTCTGTCCAAGGGCCCATCCTTAGCCCTACACCCCCATCCACCTCACTACCAGGAGGAGAAGATCCCAGCCTCAACATTTTTTTCCCATCTGATCCCAGAAAGCAGAAAATTTCTGGGCTGGATGCACACAGCAATCCTGATCCCTTACAGCCCTGGCTAAGTGACACACCCAAGTATGAAGAGACAGATGGTGGAACAGGCAGGAATGGGACGTGGAGAAGGGTTCATGCCTTTAAACTGAAAAAGAGAAGGTTTGGAGATGTTGGGAAGAAATTGTTCCCTGTGAGTGTGGTGAGGCATCAGCACAGGGTGCCCAGAGCAGCTGTGGCTGGATCCCTGGAAGTGTCCAAGGCCAGGCTGTACAGGGCTTGGAGCAACCTGGGGTAGTGGAAGGTGTCCCTGCCATGGCAGGGGGTGGAATGAGATGAGCTTTAAGGTCCCTTTAAATCCAAACAAGCCTGTGATTCCATGATCTCCCCATCCAGCATCCTGACCCATCACATCACACTGTGCATCACGCTGCCCTCAGGACCCAGCTGCAATGGGCTTCCAGTTCCCCCCATCCAACAATCTGTGCACATAAGGGGGTTGGGGTGTGTGCATAGAGGAGTTTTAATTAGCTAATAATCTTTAATAGGGTTTAATTGCCTTGTTATAAAAGGTAATTACAGCAATACATCAATTAGAGCTGTAAAATTAATAGATTTACCAGTTGTATTTATTGAGGAGCTGCTGCTGGCAGCGTGCAGCAGGCAGGGCAGCGCTGGTGGTTCTGCTCTGATACCCAACAGTGGGAAGGAGAGCAGCCACCAAGCTCTGGCATGGACCCTGCCCCTCCACCCAGGACAATCTGAGAACCACCAGCAGCAGCAAACTGCCCCACGACGAGCAGCCAGGCAGAGCAGATGGACAGACAGGCCAAAGGGGAACATGAGGTGCAGGCTCAGGCTCACAGTGTCCCTGCCACGTCTCCTGGGGACACTGGAACACGTCACCTCTGCTCTGCTGGAGATGCTGAGATGGAAACAGCTCTGGCTGCGTGTGCTGGGGCAGATGCCTGCCCACAGCTATGGAGCCGGCCGTGTCCCCCCTCATCCCCACGCTTCACTTTCAGGAGAAAAAGCCATCCCCAAAACCCAGCGTCTGAATCTCTCTTAAAAGGTAGCAGGGACCCATGGGCGCAAGGATGGAAGCCCACCCACACTGCCAGGCAGAGGGGAGTGTCCCCTGGGCTGTGCAGCTTGCTCCAAGCTCTCCCAGACCCTCCCAAAGCCCGAGCACGGGTGCTGCGGTCACACGGCCAAGTGGCGAGTGGTGACCCAATGGAAAATGCATCTCATGGCTTCCCATGAGCCCGCCCCTTGGGAGGGCTTTAAAGGAAAAGCCCTTCTATCCAGCAGGATCAGCCTATTTTCCATAAAGTCAGTAGACGACACAAACATCTGCTCAGAATACCCCATTTCATGGAAAGAAGTGTTTCTGAAGATAAGGTCCCAAACAAGCCAGTTCCCTGCTCCCCGTAGCCCCCAGCCCTGCGGGGTTGGGGTCACGCTCACGTTCTCGTGACCACTTTTCCCAAAGCAGTGAGCTTGGTGCCTGCAGGAAAAGCCAAAAGACAATGGGCTGGCAGGAGACCAGGCCAGCTTGGGGCAGAGGGATGGAGGCTCACACACGCAGACACCAGCCTGGGATGTGCCCCGTTAAATGCCACTTTTGGAACAGCCCCCAAACCTGCAGTGACTGGCGGGACCCTGGCTCACCCCCGTTAATCCTGAGGGGGGACTCAAAGGAGTTAAAAAATCCCTTTGAGCTTTGCCCAGACACCTGGGGCAAATTAGAGGACCCTCAGCACAGCTGGAAATTAATCTTTGCTTCCCACTCTGCAGCAGCAGAGTCATCTCAGCCTTGGAGAGAGCCGGGGATCTGCAGCAGTTGGAGCTCTGTGGGCACACAAATAAATAACACAAATAACCCAGCAGAGCTGCCTGCGGTGATTCCTGCCCACTCCCACAGATTGTGCTAGAAAAGCTCTAAAGCAGGGATGTCCCTCAGGAGATTGCCAGGCAGGGATGGGATGTCCCTTGGGATACTCCCAGGTCAGGATGAGCCAGTCAATGGCAGGGCTGGGAGCCCCCTGGAGCCCCCCAGGCAGTCCCGTGGCACTGCCTCTCCAGCCTGGGGCACGGCCGGGGATGCCAGGACTGGGATGTGATTTGTGGAGGTTTCCTCCCGTGCTCTGTGCCAGCTCACCCTGGCACTGGGGCTGGCAGTGCCATGGACAGGATGTGTATTGTAAAATGCAGGTGAAGAAATGATGATGTTTAACTCTAGTTCAGAAGGCTGAATGATTTCTTTATTATAACTATGTTATAACACACTAATATACTATAATATATATAGTATATATATATATACTATATATATATATATAATATATATATACTATAATCTTCTATAAAAGAAAGTACTAAAACTACATACTTACTTTTTCTAACTCCTATATCTAACTAACTCACAACTTGTGCCTTTCTCTCGAGAGTCCAGCCACTGGTGGATTGGATTGGCCATCAGGCTCAAACAATTCTCACCAGAATCTAATTAAACAATCACCCCCAGGTAAACAATTCTCTAAACACATTCTACATAAAAAAAAAAAAAGAACAGAAATAAAAATTGTTTTCTCTTTCTTTCTCTCTGTGCTCCTCTATGAAAAATCCTGAGAGAGAAATGTGCTTGGCACAGATGTGGATGTGCCTGCCCTCACCCCGGGCCAGAGGAAGCCCTGGCCCACAGCAGGGCTGCAGCTCACCCGTTCCCTCGCAGGGCAGCGGAGGTGCCGAGGGGATGTTTGTGCAGAACAGAGCTGGAGAGGCTCCAGGGCAGGCCTTAGCCCTCCCCAGTGCCACACTGAAGGTGGATAAAAGCCATCCTGCCTCCAGGGCTCACCATGGCCCTGCTGAACTTGCCCAGCATCCTCCAGGATGCCAGCCTAGCCACAAATCTGGCCTGAGGGCCCAAGTCCCTGTGTTGGCAGAGCTCCTGGCACCTTCATGAGGGCTCAAGTCCCTGGGTTGGCAGAGCTCCTGGCACCTTCACTCTCTCCCGGGGAAGCCCCAGGATGGGCGTCTTCTGGTGTAAGAAACAGCCCAGGGCTGTTCCTGTTCTGTTGCTCCTGCAGCAAAACATCCTCTGCTCAAGGGTCTCCACTGCTTGGGGCTTTAAGGATCCCACAAGAAAAATAATCTCCAGGAGCAGCTTCAGGATGAGCTATTCCCACCTTCAGAGTGACCTTTTCCTCTTCTACACTTTGCCCACGTGCACAATGTCCAGCTCTGCCCCTCTGCTCCAGCTGCAGGGATTAAAGCTCACCTTCAACTGGAGGCTGTGGTGGAGAGCAGCCCCCAGGCCTGGCTCCCTCATTCCTGCTGCCCTGGGGAAGGGATGGGGACAGGGACAAGGCACGTGAGACACGTGGTGCCCCACATTGCCTGTGCAGATAGTCAGATCCCTTTTTGCTGTCTTTAAAAGGCAGAAAGGGGGAGAGGCCTTGGCATAGCCCTCCTGGGATCCTTGGTGCAGAGGGGACAGGGCAGACACACTCCCTGTTTCCAAAGAGCATCCCACCTCCCCTGCAGCCTCCGTGCTGCTCCAGTTCCTCAGGTGGTGCCACCTCCTCTGTCCTCGCTGCTCCTCAGGAAAGGGGCCACGTCTGCAGATGTCCGTGACCAGCTGGGAGCAGAGCACGTGGACCATTCCACGCTGGCAGAAGGAAATCAAGCCCCAGAAAATCCAGCTATCAGCATCTTGAGGTTTTCTTATGCCAGAGATGTTTTATAAACTCACTGCTCCCTCCAACCCGGCATCTTGTCCCTGTTTGTCCTTTGACCACCCTGGATCCGACAGCAATGAACACCTCAGTGTCAGCACATCCTGCCAGAAACATCCCAGACATTTTCTCATATAAAAGATGGTGTTAGCCCATTTCAGCTCAGAATGACAGGGACATGGAAGTCTCCACTCTTCCATTTTTTTTTTCCTTCCAAATCTGCCACCTTTGCTGCTGCAGAGGCAACTCTGAGCAATATTGATAAGCTCAGAGAGCAGGATTCCATGGGAAAAATGGTAAAATTATGGAATATCCTGAGTTGGAAGGGACCCACAAGGATCACGAGTCCAACTCCTGGCCCCCAACAATCCCACCCTGTGCCTGGGAGCATTGCTCCTTCAGCTCTGGCAGCTTTGGAGCTGTTACATTCCCTGGGGAGCCTGGGCAGTGCCTGATCACCCTCTGGGGGAAGAGCCTTTTCCTGATATCCAGCCTGACCCTCCCCTGGCACAGCTCCAGCTGTTCCCTCGGGGAAGTTGAGCATCCCCTGGCTCCTTCTCAGCAGAGCTGCTGAGAGCAGCCAGATCTCAATGCTGGGGCTGCAGCCTCTGGGGAAGGACCCTGCACTGCCAGGCCCTGATGGGCACCAGCCCAGGGTGGCACCAGGGCATGGGCCTGGGGCTGCTGAGCCCCTTTCCCCCTCCCCACACTCTGGATTTCCTGGAGATGAACCACTGCTGCCCATATTCCATCAGCAGGAAAAAAGCTGCACGGGGCAAGCCCTGCTCAGGTGTGTCCACAGCCATTTCCATTCCTTTCCATCCCCAGTGCTTTCTGCATCAGGGCTGTTTTCTGCTGTTCACTGCACTTCTCCCTCCTGGCCCGCTCAGTGCTGCCACTGGGGTGGAGGGCAGCATGATGTGGCTGCTTGGCTTTACCACATTTAGTGATCCAAAAAGCCAAATTTAAAAAAAAAAAAAAATTGCACTCAAAATAGCACTAAACCTAAGTGCTGGGAGAGTCCCTCAGATTAAAGGAGAAAACGAAACTGGGTTCAGTTGTAGAAGTTAGAGCAGGATGTTGCACAAAGCTGGAGTCAGAGCATGGTGCAGAGGGGGGTGTGGGACTCACCCTCACCCCTGCACAGGTAAAACAGCCCTGAGGCTGCTCTCATCCAAGCTGGGAGGTAGAAATCTTTCCCCAAAGCAGGGTGAACAAATCTGCCCCGTGGAGAAAGCTCTGTATGTTGCAAAGCCCTGGAGCCCCAAAATGTCCCCAGGGAGACCCCGAGCTGTGGTTTGCAGGGGAAATCCGGGGCTCCAGCACGGGACAAAGGCAGAGCAGCTCTGTGGCTCACCTGTGCTGCCCTCTGGAGCTGCTCCTGCAGCATCCCCAGGCCAGTGGGCGGAGGAGCAGAGCGAGTTTCCTTAATGGGCTTTGGACGTAAAAGGCAGCAGAGGCTGGAGGTGAGCAGATTAACATCAAAGGAAAAAATATGATAAAAAAAGTGCTTCGTCCCAGTTTGTCCCAGGCAGGAGAGGCCAAACAGGCTCCGAGCCTCACCATGAATCACGCTGGTGACAAAGCCAGCAACGGGCTGTTTGTTTGCCTGTTGCCAAGGGCCCCGTGGCTGTGGGTTGGGATCTCTGAGCCCTGTGGTTCAGCCACTCTTTCAAGAGGGTTTGGGATGGGGAAGCTGGGGGATCTCTGCTGTGATTTGAGGGCAGAGCTGAGACCACAGGGTGGGGTTGGACTGGGCAGGATGGAGCTTGTGGTACCAGGAAAGGGGGCTGTGCTGGCTGGAGACCCCAGTTGCTGCAGAGAGCAGTAGGATGGAGGCTGTGGGGGCCAGTGGCAGCAGAAGCAGAGGGTGCTGTGACACACACCAGCCCCAAGAACCACTGTGCAAGGGGGGCTGGAGGACAGATCCCACTGGGAATGACTCATGGATGATCAGAAAACACCCTTGGCTCCAACGACAAAGGCAGAGAGCACCAAACCACCCTCCTGTTCCACGCTGGAGGTGAGTTTCTCCTTCCACTGCCTCCACTTCTACCTTCTGCCCTTCTCTGTGCAAAGCCTGGCTGCACTCACTGGATGCTCAGATCTGCCTGGTCTGCAGTGCTCAGCCCAAGTGCTAAAACATCTCCTCCACCCTCCAGTGAGGTATGGGGTCTTCAGAGCTCATCTGTCAATGGTGCAGAAGTCCATGCCTCCGTTTGCCACTCTGGGTTCAGCATATTCTGCCTTTTTTCCATTCTTCCATGACTGTCTTAACACCTGAGGCTTTGTCTGCATAGAGATGGTCTCTTCAAGCACACAGAATCTCAGAATCACAGATGGAACCTTGAAGCCCATCTCCTTCCACCCTCATGCCATGGTCAGCAGCACCTTCCACTGGACCAAGCTGCTCCGAGCCCTGTCCAGCCCTGAGCACTTCCAGGGATGGGACAGCCACAGCTTCTCTGGGCAACCTGTACTGGTGCCTCACCACTCTCACAGGGAAGAATTTCTTCCTAATATCTAAACTAAACCTACTCTTTTAAAGTTTAAATCTGTTGCTATTTATCCTCTTTCCATGACCCCTGCTCCCACTGCCTGTCCATTTCCTTCTTGCCCTTCCAGGTGACCAGCAGGTCTCCCCCCAGCCATGCCAGTCTCTTGTCTTCCTTTCCTGATTTCTTTCTCATGTGGATTGAGAGTTTTTGCACTCTATGGAACGAGTCCTTAACTCTGTTCTGCCCCCTTGTCCCTCAGGGCAGTTTCTTAGGGGTCCCACTGAACAGTTTGCAGTTTGCTTTCCTACAATTCAGGGTCCACTCCTAACTTGAATCTTTGCCTGTCCCACATCCCCCAGGGCTGTGAACTCCACTGGTGCGTGGTCACTGCAGCCCAGGCTGCCTCCAATCTTGATGCTGCTGATGTGCTCACTTGTGTTGCTGATCAGCAGGTCCCATGGTATATCTATCCTCTCTGTAGGACTTCCATACATGGCCCCTTGCAAAGCCAAGACCTGCTCTCCGATGAGGATGCTGGAAATTACCATAATGCAAATAAAGCAATGTGTTATTAATGATAGTTCAGCATCATCCACACTGCAAGCTCTGCACAAGCCTCTGCTCTGTCAAAGGATAAAAGGAGGAGGGTGGGGAGGCCCTGGAGAGGCTGCCCAGAGAAGCTGTGGCTGCCTCATCCCTGGAATTGTTCAAGGATGTGGCTTGGAGTAACCTGGGACAGTGGAAGGTGTCCTTGCCCACGGCAGCATGGTGGAAGGAGATGGGCTTTAAAGTCCCTTCCAGCCCAAGCCACGCAGTGATTCTGTGAGCCCCGGGCTCTGACCGGTCCTGTAGTTTTGCTGTGACACACAGCTGGGCCCATCCTGGCTCCCCTCCCCTGGGCACTGAGGGCCAGCAGACCCTCTGTCACCGCGGGCTCGCACCCCCAGACCCTGCCCGCACCCCCAGACGCGCGGCCAAGGGGAGCCTCCAGCCCCCGGAGGTGATGCCAAGGGCACTGCGTGGCCCGGCCGGCCGGGGGCCAAGGCTCAGCCGAGCACGGCCCGAGCCCAGGCAGGGCACAGGAGGGATCGGCAGCTCCATCTCGTGTCTGCCGGCCGCAGTACAGAGCGGGGAGGCAGCCCCGGGACAGCGCCGGCCACCGCGGCTGCTCGCCCCGCGTCCCGGCGGGCGGAGCCCCCGGCCAGCCTCACCCTGTGCCTCCTGAAGGAGCCTGGGACTCGGGACAGAGGTGGCACTCGGCTCTGCCAAGTCCCAGCCTGGAGACTCGGAGCGGCGTGGGGATCGTCCGGCTGCCACGCAGAGCCCGCCGGCTCCCAGCAGCTCGGGGGTGCTCGCCCGCGGGGATGCCACCCCCTCGCTGTCCCGTGCCACCCCCTCGCTGCCCCGTGCCACCCCCTCGCTGTCCCGTGCCACCCCCTCGCTGCCCCGTGCCACCCCCTCGCTGCCCCGTGCCACCCCCTCGCTGTCCCGTGCCACCCCCTCGCTGCCCCGTGCCACCCCCTCGCTGTCCCGTGCCACCCCCTCGCTGCCCCGTGCCACCCCTCAGCACAGAGCCCCTGCTCTGGCCGCAGAGCACGTGGCACCGAAAAGCACAAGCGTAGATTCATTTTTTCAGGCACGGGGCCAAGCCTGAGAGACTGCTTCTCATTAGGGAAGCAGAGCGGGGAGTAGATGCTCCCATTCTAGGCTGGCGTCTTCCCAAGGGGATGGGGAGAGAATCCATCCCTCGGCGGGGTCTCCACTGCCGGCAGCACTTGTCCCCGAGGCACTGGACACCCCGTGTGGGGGAACATCCCCTCGAGCTGGCGTGGGGAGGAACAACCACGTCTTGACCCAGCAGTGGAAGAGCAGTGGCAGCACAGCCTGTGCTTCCCTCAACCGCCCCACACCGAGCCGGTTCTCCCTCCAGGCTTTTTGCCAACAGCAAAGAGAGGGGGAAAAGGTTCCCGGACAGCAGATAGTCCCGGTGAGCCGGCCAGGAGACAGACGTGCTGCCAACAGCATTGCTGGGTGGAAACAGGAATCAGAAACCAGCTGGTGGTGGTGCCAGCACAGAGCTGTGGGACAGGGATGGAGATGAGCACAGCACCCTGAGCCAGAGACCACTGAGCAGGACACACAGGCCATGGGAGATGAGGACAGTGCTCCTGAGCAGGACACACAGGCCATGGGAGATGAGCACAGTGCTCCTGAGCAGGACACACAGGCCATGGGAGATGAGCACAGCACCCCTGAGCAGGACACACAGGCCATGGGAGATGAGGACAGTGCTCCTGAGCAGGACACACAGGCCATGGGAGATGAGCACAGTGCTCCTGAGCAGGACACACAGGCCATGGGAGATGAGCACAGTGCTCCTGAGCAGGACACACAGGCCATGGGAGATGAGCACAGTGCTCCTGAGCAGGACACACAGGCCATGGGAGATGAGGACAGTGCTCCTGAGCAGGACACACAGGCCATGGGAGATGAGGACAGTGCTCCTGAGCAGGACACACAGGCCATGGCAGACGTGGGGTGCAAGTGGCAGCTCCTGCATCCCGGCCTCTCTGCACAGAACGTGCTGGACACACAGCCAGGCCCCTGGCTCCCTGCTTCTGGGATGGACCCACAGTTTTTCCTGCCTCCCGGTGCCCTTCCAGCCCAGCTGCACAGCCCTGCCATCCTCCCCGAGCAGAAAACACCCCTCTTGCCCTTGCTGGCACATCGCTGGCGCCGGGATCTCGTTGCTGCCACGGCAGAGCGCCAGGCGGCCCGGATGGGAGCAGTGTCAGGCTGAGCTGCAGGTGTTGGGCTGGCGGCAGCACCTCCCACTGCTTGGGGAGCTGGCGGGGCAGCGCCGGGGCTGCTCCGGTTTCCAGAAACAAGATCTCCAGGGAGGCTGCTGGCCTGAGCACCAACTGGCAGACGTGGCGAGCAGGGTGATGGGGATGGCCCGGCAGCGAGGTGCTGCTCTGCTGCACCACAACCCTGCCAGACACAGGACTGTCACCTTTGGAGCATCCCAAAGGACCGGGGGAGACAGCAATGAATACGGGGATTTTGGTGTTGCTTCAGCCAGATGGTGCCCAGCACCTGCCTGCTGGCACTGGCTCTGTGGCTGCTCCAAGGAAGGGAACAGCCCAAAGTGCTCACTGCATCTCCTGACAACGGGGTCAGGAACAGGGCCCCATGTTCCTGGAAGGGCAGGAGGGGCCTCAGACAGCTGGGGGGGGGGTCTTTGCCCAAGTGCTGAATTCTTGCCATGTGCAGGAAACTCCTCCCTGCACTCACCCACCCTCTCCGAGGCAAACCCAAGGAGGAATTTGAGGCAGGAGCAGGGTAACACCTGGGATCAGCATTGCTGCCCTGGGTGCTATCCCCTCTCCTAACCCACAGCCTCCTCCTTTGGCATGGCACAGGCAGGGTGACACTGTCCTGAGCTACCTCCCTGCCTCCAAGATGCTGAAACTAAGGAGTGGGAGGCTTCAGCCACTGTGGGGTGCAGTGGGGGTCTCCTGGATTTGCCAAAGCAGGACCAACAGCTGCTCTGTGCTCCATAAAGGGGGTCTGAGCCCACGGCAGCCCTGAGTGGTGAGACACCACAGCTGGGGCTGTGGAAGCCTCAGGAATTGCCTCCCAATCCCCTTTCCCTGCTGGCTGGGTGACAAACGCAGAGCCCCCGTGCCTTTGGCGCTGCCCTGCGCCCCACGCGTGGCCGGGACTCAGGAGCTGCCGAGAAGCTGAAGATGTCCCCAGAGCCGAGGCAATCCCGGCATTTTGGGAAGCATGCAAGCAGTCTGCAGCTCACGCTCGGATTTACACCGCTGGGATGGCCCTTTGCTGCTTGCCGAGGATCCGGCCCTTCGGGCAGGCTCCGAAATGATCCCAAGCCCCCCCCCCCGCTTTGTTATTAAATCAAATCCATCTGGCCTCGACCACGGACGGTTGTTATTCGAGATCCCTCTCCTAGAGGAGCTGGGATTAGCTCCGGGCATGGGGGATTCTCCCTCCCTCCCCCTCTCCCACCGCTCCCAGCCCTCCTGCCTCTCTCTTTTGTGTTTCTTCACTTCTCGAGGAGCAGGGGGAGGCGCGGGCACGCTCGGCAGCTTTTGTGCAGCGCGGAGCCGGCTGCGGGGCTGTCCCCGCAGTGCCACCGCGCTCCCGGTGGGTCCCACCTGGACATACCTGCACCCCCCCCACCCACATCAGGGCAGCCAGAACCCCCCGAACCCTGGGAATGCCACAGCTGGCACGAGGGGTGACAGTGACACGAGGATTTGTCCCAGCCACCTGCCACCCCCATTTTTGAGACCCCAAGCAGCAGAAACGCTGCCGGGAGCTGCTCTCCCCGGGGACATGCAGGGCTGAGCAGGGTAATCCCCTCTCCCAGCCCCACAGAATCCAGTGCCCCAGGAGGGCAGGGTGAACTGGAATGGTGTGGGATGTGCTACTGTGGAGCAAATGCTTTTAGCTTTACAGCAAGTGCCTTGAGTGCTGCTGCTTGCCCGGGTGTCACTGCTGGTGTTCCTTAAGGCTGCAGCTCCCAAACACCCTTTGAGGAGCTGCTGGATCGAGGATTTGGATTTTGGAACCTTCATGAAGACGATGGATTTCCACCGCTCTGACAACACAGAAAGCAGTGGGCAAATGAATTGGTGATGACCTGCCAGCAGGAGGCAGAGGCAGGGCACCCAGCCAGTGTGGGGATGTGTGTCTGCTCCTGGTGCAACCCTTGGGGCCACCTGGACCGGCAAGGATAAGGTGACAGCATGTCTGGCTCCAGCCCTCCAGGGACTCCTTTAGGTTGGGCAGATGGAGCCGCGGTCCCCATGGGCTCCCCAGTGCTGGGCTTTGTGTTGTGGCTGGCAGCAATTAGTGTTCCAGCTTGTTTTGGAGTGGTTCTCCCTGAGCAGTGCTGGGGCTCAGAACATGCCCTGGCTCAGCTTGACCTTGGCCTCTTGCACCTCCTCTGCTGTAAACTTCTCTTGCAAGGACACAGCCCGACACGCAGGCACCTCCACCACGGACAGGGTACACGGTCCCCAGCAAATGGCCCCCCCAGAAGCTGTGTATGAGGCACATCCCCCCTGGGAGGAGTGGCTGTGACAGTGTGGGTCAGCAGGGCACAGTGTCAGAGGGACGTGATGGGTCAGAGGCCAACTTTGAACATGGGTTCAGTGTTTAAACCCCTTTAGAGTGTGAATCTACAAAGCAGCGTGCACCTTCCCAGCCTTGGCAAAGCCTTCAGCACACCCCAGGAGAACCAGGAGCAACCCCCGTGTTTCCCTCTCACCACAGGGATACCTGGACAGAGCCTGCAGACAGCCTGGACTGGGAAGTGGCACCTGATGGTCCTTCCATCACTCCTGGAACCACTGCAGCACCTGCCGAGGCTCAGAGCTCCCCTGCACGCCAGCAGCAGCCCCCAGCTCACTGCAGACATCCTGCAGCCAGGTCTGCTGGATTTCAGCCTGGCTTCCAAGAACTGGCCCTTCTGCAGCTGACTGGAAAACATAAAAGGAGACAAGGCACGTTCTGAGGGAGCGCTGGAGTCCAGGGAATCAGCAATGTGGGAATTGACAGTTTCACTCCTGGGTCACACCGAGGTACAAACATTACCACACCTGCTCTGCTCTCTTGGGGCACCTGCAGCATTTAGGCACGAAGCCTGCATCCCACAGGAACTTTGTAATGGCACGGGGGACTCTCCAGTGGCAGAGATGGTGCTCTCATCTTTCCTGGATGGCTCTGCTGGTACCATCTCCTCGGGGACCAAAGCACAGCCCCCTCCATCACCCAGCCCTGTGGTAGGCTGCCAGCCCGTTGGGGAAGAGATGGGAAAGTGTCCACTTGACGTGCCTGAAAAGCAGCACACATCTCCCTGTTGCTATGGAAACACTGCTTTTAAAGCAAATTAATAATAATAATTAACACGATCTATTAAATAATGGTAATAAAAGCATTAGTAATGACTTGTAATTGGTAAAGCACTCGGAATAATATACACTCACCCTGGGACCTGCTCCCAGCTCAGGAACTGGAGCTGGGGGCGACATCTCCCACCCGCAGGGGAGTCCTGGGTGAGGGCGAGTGCCCTCTGCCTTCAGCACTGTACAGGCAGGAGCTTAGTGGGATTCAGGGAGGGATCAGACTTTTATCTGGATAATGAGGATGTCTAGACTGATAAGAAGAAGGGGTAAATTGGCTCAGGGCCTGAGTCTGCCTTGCCGTGTGCTTGGCACAGCAGCACGTGGTGGTGGGTGGTGGTGCCTGGGCAAAACTGAGGTGGGTTGAGACCAGGAGTCTACGCCAGGCTAGACAAAGGCCTTGTTCCTCCCAGTTTTTAACTTAGAAATCAGAGTTCTTCCAGGACTGTTAACCCCTGGGAGGCAGAGGTGAAGAGAACTCTAAGAAATTTTTCACGTGCTCGAATTCAGCCTGGATAAGAGAAGGCTCCAGGGAGACTTTAAAGCTGCTTCCAGTGCCTAAAGGGGCTCCAGCAGAGCTGGAGAGAGACTTTGGACAAGGGTCTGAAGGGACAAGACAAGGGGGAATGGCTCCCACTGCCAGAGGGCAGGGTTAGATGGGATATTGGCAGGAAATTGTTCCTTGTGAGGGAGGTGAGGCCCTGGCACAAGATGCCCAGAGAAGCTGTGGCTGCCCCTAAATCCCTGGAGGTGTTGAAGGCCAGGCTGGACAGGGCTTGGAGCAACCTGGGAGAGTCCCTGCCTATGGCAGGGCTGGGACAAGATGAGTTTTATGTTCCCTTAGAACTTGGCTGCAGCCCAGGGGATGGAGCAGCCACAGCTTCTCTGGGTCCCTCTGCTCTGTCTCTCACACATCGGGTCCTTGTGTCTCCCACTCATCAACCTACACCAGCAGAAGCAGTGTCCAGAGCAGAGCAGTGCAAGGCTGAGCCCAGAGCCATGACAAAACACCTCTTTTCAAGCTGTGAGATGCTTCCAAAAGGATCTGGAACTGCAGAGAGAAAATCAATGCAAAGACCTGACAGCCTCACCTGCTTGTTTGTGCCCAAAGTCCCTGTGCTGACAAGGTCTTCTCTGCACAGCAGAGCAAGGGCCTGCTCTCTCAGAATCACTCAGCATTCCCGCAGGAGCCTGCCCAGACAGGCAGAGCCAGGATGTGAACACCTGGGAAAACCTGGCCCTTGGTTTGGGTGCCGGCATGAGACTGAACCATTTGGAAAAGCAGGTCCCCACTGTCCCTGCTGTGCTTCTGGAGAGGCATCAGCCATCCCTGGACTGGCATAAGCAAGTGCAAAACAGCTGAAAAAGCGCCGGGATGTGTTCCTTAGACTTTTCCCAACGAGGTCTGACATCCAGACTGCCGGGCCGTGCAGGATGCAGGAGCAGCATTAGGATTGCAGCACACCTGCGTGGCTCAGGCTCCATCCCAGCCCGAGCACCCGGCAGCAACTTCCACCACGAGACTAAAATTAGCACCGACAGGAAGAGCTCTGGAGCACGACAGGATGATTAGAGCCTCCCTGGAAAGGAGGCATCACCTGCAACGTAATGACTTTCCTCATCTCTGTCAAAGTGTGCAACAACCGTTGTGGAATATGATGGGGAAAAGTGAGGCAGTGAGACAGGGGAAGGTGCTTCTGCACAAAATTGGAGTGGTAGCACTTGTCCAGAGGAGAAAAAACAGGATGCTGGCTCTCTGGACTACGCCCTGGACCTGCTGCATGACTTCGCTCAAATTGCTTAGAAAGACACAAAAGACTTAAGGACCGTGCATTCCAACTCCACCGAGATTTACAAACAGCAAGAAAACACCCAGATAAAAGGTAAAAAAATCTCTTTCACATGTATTTAACTGTATATGTTGTGTGAATTATCAGTGTCACTCTTCTCCAGCACCAAATCCATGCTTCAAAACTCTTTGTTGGCCTTCCTTGGCTAAAAATAGCCAACACCACCCACATCCATGTTCCTGAAAGAATGGGATGTCATTGGGCATCACCCCTCCTATAAACTTGCCCTGTTTTCATTTAAAATAACTCATAACTAGAAAGAGCATTAAAAGTGGGTGCACTGAGCCTCCAAGTGGGAAGATGTGACTGTGCTGAGGGAGCTCGTGTGTAGCTCACAGAAATGCCAGTGCCACTCTTGTTGCACCTAGTACAAGTTGGTTTGACTCCATGACTCACATTCCTGTCTTGAATTTGGAAATCACAGAATCATAGAATCATGGGCTGATTGGTGTTGGACACAACCTTAAAGCTCATCAAGTTCCATCCCCCTGCCATGGGCAGGGACACCTCCCACTATCCCAGCTTGCTCCAAACCCCACCCAACCTGGCCTTGAGCACTTCCAGGGATGGGGCAGCCACAGCTTCTGCAAGCAACTTGTGCCAGTGCTTCACCTCCCTCCCAGGGAAGAATTTCCTCCTAATACCTAACGTAAATCTCCCCTCTTTTTGGTTTGAAGACATTTCCCTTTGTCCTCAGAACACGGCCCGTCCCTGTCTCTCAGGTGGCCCCTTACAGAGAGGGCTCATTTGTCAGGATAACAGGAGAGAGGCAAGTCCCTTGGATGAAGAAGTGTTTCCCTTCAAGATCTCCTGGACAGAAATATGTGCACATGCGCTGCGCAGCTTGACAATGAACGTGCAGCGACTCCAACACATCCAACAAATCCTATGGATTTGCTGGGCACACATGGACCATCTGGCCAACACATGGGCCTCGGGTTTGACACGTCCAGGAAGCATCTGACTGATGGTGGATGCACCAGGCAGGCAGAGGGAGCAGGAACCCAGCCCCACCGGCACCACGGTGGAGGTGGGTGTGATGCTCACGGAGCTGATCCGCAGCTGTGCCGGCATTCCTGGGCTGATTTCTGGAGATTCAGACACAGGTTAAGTGCCAAAACCTCAACGTGCCCCTGGACAAAATTCAAAAGAGGATATACCCAAGGAAACACATGGTGGTTCTGATGTTTTAGGAATTGAAATCGGGAATTGTCTGCTCGCAGAAGATGGGATTCCAACGGGGGGAAAACGTGTTCCTTGGAAAATGAGCAACATGTATAAGCAGCAGGATTAAGGGGAGAGCGTGACCTTGAAATTGAACACCCCCTTTTGATCCCAGACCTAAAATTATCCAGATTTCAGCAGAAGTTTCTTCAGCAACCTTAGTGCAGTTGTTAAAAACAAACCCCTCGTGACTAGAAGTCCAAACCCTCCACGTTACGAACACAACCAAGTCTGCCAAGGGTGCGGCACCCGCGATCCCCGCGCCAGATTGTCCCTGTAGCTTAGCACCCATCTGCAGCCAATATGCTGAGCTCTTAACAAAATTGAGGGGTTTTAAAATCTGGTCTCCTGGGCCTGATCCCTTGGACCTGGGCTCACCAAAACCAATGGACTTCAAGGAGCTTTGGATCAGGCTTTGCGCTAATTTACTTATCTCATAGAACAGCTTAATTAACAAATGTTTGCAAAGCACTTCAGGATCCTTCCACGGACAGTGAGACTCCTCTTGCTGCCAGTCCCATTGACAAAGCAAAGAGGTTTAATGTCAACAGGCAGCAGATGAATTGTATGGACACAGTCGGGGATGGGGGGACATCCCGGGTGGATCGGCCAGCACGGAGTCCCCCCTGAGCCATGTCCTGCTGGGAATGGCCAGCCCGTGGGCTCAGAGTGGAAGGGAGCCCTGCCAGCTTCCCAGCATTTGGGACACTTCTGTTTCACGTGCAGCTGAGCAGTTCTTGAAATGATCTGTCCGGGGACAGGGAGATAATGTCTCAAAGCACTCGTGGCAATGGTATCCCAGCTTGAGCTTTCTACCTCGGGATATTCTATGATTCTATGCAAGATGAAAATGAAGAAAAGCCTAAAAAAGGTGTCCTGGTTCCAAGCAGGTGTTTTCTCCCCCTTTCCTCCCCACCATCAGCTCATCACCTCAGTCTATGGGACGTGGGATGCTT
This sequence comes from Vidua chalybeata, assembly GCF_026979565.1. Lineage (NCBI taxonomy): Eukaryota > Metazoa > Chordata > Aves > Passeriformes > Viduidae > Vidua > Vidua chalybeata. The sequence continues at coordinate 2,521,757 of NC_071558.1, forward strand.
CCACAGCATTAAACCTTTCCTAGCAGCTGCCACCTTTCCCCCAGACTTGGGTCATGTCGGTGGCAGAGGGATGCAGCACTGGGAAGCGCCAAATTCGGCTTCACATTGATGACACAAATTCATCCAGAAAGTTTCTCTTTGCGCTAGCTCTTGATGGTGACTCTTAAGTCGCTGTTTTGCCCTAAGGACAGGCTGCTGGCACCTCCTCAGTCAATGTCAGCTTTATTCCTGCCTCCCACAGAACTTTCTGTCACCAGCCGTGGTGCCCGGCCACCCCTCCCCGCTGGCCCTGGCACCGGCAGCAGCTGCAGTTTGCAGTTTCTCCCTTTTCTTTGATCGTTCTGCAGCCTCCTGCCTCGGGAAAGGGCACGTGATGCCGCTGCCTGATCCCGACCTCTCTGCTCCAAGGACTCTGCCGCCGTCCCAGGCTTTAATTAATACTTCCCCCCCCCCGGCCCCGACAGTAATTCGGGGATGTGGATTTTAAAGCATTTGGAAATACCCGCTTTTTAACTAGAAACGCTGCGTTTCTGCCAAAACCTCGGCAGGGGTGCTCGCTGAGTGGATAGAGCTGTGCAGAGACTACACCCATGGTGAAATCCTCACTCGCAATCCAGCACTACCTGCCCCCCAAAAATAACCTTTTACCTCTCTAGCCAGGGAGCTGGGAATGATCCAGCCCCCAACAGCTCCGCGATGTGAGCCCCTCTGACCTACTCCAGCTCATGGAGCTGGCTCAAGCCACCTGGCAGAGCTAACTTTAACCTGAATTACTCCTGAAATCCAGCTTCCCCAGAGGCAGCGATGCCAGACGGGAGGTAAGATCATTCCCAAGCAGCTGCTATCACTGGGAAGAGGATCAAAGTCTTGGTCGTAGCCCAGCTACGCCCCCAAAATATTGTGTGAACTGAGAGATGCTGCTATCAGGGACCCATCAGGATTAGTCACTGCCCATGTTGCCAGTTCCTGTGATTTTTCTAGGAGCATTTCTGGTTGCCTTAAATTCCCAGCTCTGTGAGTCATGTGAATCTGTGCGAGTATGAATTTTTGGTTTTTTTTAAAGTAAGTTTCTAGACCTTGTGGCTGTGCAGAATAGCAAGGTGATGTAACCAGAGTGAAATCTGACAGCCTCAGGAAAAGGCAAATGAAAAGGAACTCAATTTTCTTTTTTTTTTTTTTTGGAGTCACACAAACTTTTTAGTCAGTTTGGTGATTTCTGGGACTGGTTCATGCTGCTGGAATGCTCAGAGCTGGAGGTCCACAGTTTTTCCCTTTTTTTCCTTTCACTTTCTGATTTCCAGGGGCACTTTCTTCTCCTGAGACCTCTGTGACAGAACTTAAAATGGAGGTGGAAGCAAAACCACGTCCCTAAAATGACGTGCTGCCTCCAGAGCAGGCATTGCTACCAGCCTCACTGAGATCCAACCTGGACAAGTGAAAAGTCCATAATTTACAGGGCAGAACACCATAGCTCCCACCACCAGCACATGGGCACGCACACGATCCTTGTCCACACTGGGAGCATCCCTGCATGGAGACATGCGTGCACACAAATGCCTCGTACACAAACACGTGTGGTTTGTGGGCATATTTCAATGTACATAACCCTGTGTGTTTGCACCTGTAGCACATGCTTACACAGACACACACAAGGCTTGCACCTGGTTGTAAAGCGTGGAGGGAGCCACAGCCAGCAGGTGTGTGCAAGGGAACCAGCAGTGTGTGTGTGTGTGTGTGAACGTCCATGTGCATTAAATGCACATTTTTGGCCATTTAATGGGGCACACCCAGCCAAGTGCCTGTGTTAAAACTTGCCATGGGATGTGTGTGTGCCCTGTGGAGCCACCATCCATCACACCCCAATACAAAGAGACACCTCTTAGAAGAAGGAATATCCCAAACTGCCACGAAAGAAAACATCCCAAACTGACTCTCTCAGGAGTCCCATCACCACACAACGGTGAAAAAAGAAATAAAACCTAATTCAGGACACTGTTCTACAACCATGACCAAAATGAGCTGCATGAAACACAGCAGTGGGTGGGTTCTCCTGCCCTTAGCTTTACTTTTTTCCCCTCTTTTTTGTGCACACCTACAGCACAACCACCACAAAGCTCTAACCCACAGCAGCTCCACGCCGGGTCCTGCGCAGAGGGGATCTGCCCCTCCGGCTGGTGTCCCAGCATCTCCCTGAGTTTGTACTACACATCAGGAAACCTGGACGCCAAAACCAAAACTGAGAGCAAAAATTTCCCTTCCCAAAGTGCCTGGGCAAACTCACAGGGAGAGCTCCAGCAGCACCTTACCGGCTGAGTCAGTGGATGAGCCATCTCCTTGTGCTGGCTGCCCCATCTGCCGAGTTTAGCCGCAGCTGAGATCTTCTGCTGGTAGACCCAGAAAGGGGAGGTGGGGGGAAAGGAAAAAACCTTCCTGTAAGGATCCCAGAGAGAGCAAATCCTACAGGATACAGCGTGGGGGGGTAGAAAGGTCCAGCCCCGGTGACAAGGCACCGGTGCCACCACCCCCCAGCCCTCGCCGCAGCCGTTGCCATTGCCAGAGCTGCGGCGCGATGTGGCTCGGCGGGAGCCTCGCATCCCTCTGCATTGTCCCTCTCCAGTGCGAGCTCCGGCAATCTCATTTCATGGGAGACATCTGGTTTGATTCAAAGAGAAGAAAGGGGCGAGGGGAGAACCGCGCGCTCGCACACTCACCGCCCAGCCCCGGCTGGCTGGGAGCTGGGGAGCAATTGTCAATGCTTCCCTCCACGCTGAATCCTCCTCATTTCAATGAGAAAGGCCAGCCCAGGGAGCAGGGCTGTCCCACAGCCCCCCCCCCCCCAGCATTCCCAGTTTGCAGGAGGAGGGCTTTACTGGGGCACAGAGCCAAGGGTGGGGAGCTGAGCCCCAGCAGCCTCACCAAGCCTCGCTGTGCCCGGAGCCACTACAAGGCCCTGGGGGGCTGGGGGGCTCCCCTTTCTTCTTTTCCATAATTCCCAGGCCTGCAGTATTGTCCCTCAAATGCTTGTGGCTGTGTCAGGGGAGTTCCCACTGCAGGACCAAAGTCCTCATGTTTGTGGGGAAGCCTTTTGGAAGGCCGTGTCCTCCTTCACAAGGACGAAGCAGTGAGCTCCTTGTCCATGGGAGGGGGGGGGGGGTCCTGCCCCATTGTGCCACCATTCACCCCGCTGACCCTGGCGCCCTGCTAGCCTGTACCCAAGGTGTCCCTGCTGAGCCACCACTCCTCCCAGGGATCCCTGTTGTGCCTGTGGGTCTCTGGATGGATCCCAACCCTGGACACCTCTGCAGCACCCCTCATGAGTGGGTAGCAACAGGTCCCCACACAAACCCTCCTTCGCCCATGACCCCTCCACAGTGTGGGGCACATGTTGGGTCCCCACATAGACCCCTTCCACTCATGACCTTCCATGCTGGGCGCACTCAGTGGGTCCCCTCACAGATCCTTCATTCCTGTGGTCCCTCTGTGCCAGGGGTGTGCACAGTGAGTCACTCCTGGAACCCAGAGTGGGTCCCCATGCAGCTCCCTCCACCCACCCACCCACTACATGGTGGGTCCCCAAGGAGCCTCCTCCACTTGTGACACAGGGAATCCCACTGCAGCCCGCTGCACCCATTGCACAGTGGTCCCACCACAGTCCCTTCCACCCATGGCATGGCTGATCCCCTTGCATCATCCTCCAGCCGTGTCACAGTGGCTTCCCACGCAGTCCCCTCCACCCGTTCCCTGCACGGCTGGTCCCCTCACACCTCCCTAACCCGTGTCACGGCGTGTACCCCCGCCCCCGTGTCATGGCATGTCCCTCCACCGGTGACATGGTGGATCCTCCTGCATTGCCCTCCCCTGGTGGCACCGCGTGGTCCCCCTGCAGCCCCTCCACCCGTGACACAGTGTGTGCCCCTACAGCCCCTCCACCCTCTGCACAATGTGTCTCCCCACGGCAACCCCCCCCCACTCCGTGTCCCAGGCGGTCCCCCACACCCCACTCCACCCATGTCACCGTGGGTGCCCGCGCAGCCTCTCCACTCGTGTCACCGTGGGTCCCCTGGAACCCCCTCGCCGTGTCCCAGTTGGTCCCCACAAGATCTCACATCCACTCGTGTCACCGCGGGTCCCCCCACATCCCCCTCCCGGTGTCACAGCGGGTCCCCCTCCCCACACCGCCTGCTCCCGCCACCTCCGCTCCCCTCCGCCCCGGTCCCCGCCGCCCCGGTCCCCGCCGCCCCGGTCCCCGCCGCCGCGGGCGGGGGTGTGCCGCCACCGGACTACATCCCCCATCAGCCCGCGGGCCGGGCCGCTCCCGCAGCGCCCAGCCGCCTTCAAACAAAAGAGTTTCCCCCCGCGGGGCCGCGCTCCGCTCCGCGCCCCCCGCACCCCCCGCACCCCCCGGCGGCGGCGGCCGGGGGCGGGGGCGTCGGCGGGGGGACCGCGGTGGAGGCGGCGGGCGCGGGGCTCGGGTTACACGGGAAAGGGGCTTGGCCAGGCGGGGGGCGGGGGGCGGAGGGTCCTTTTCTCTCTCTCGTTCTCTCTCTCTGCCTTTTTTTTTCCCTTCTCCCTCCCGAGCTCTTTGTGTCCCCCCCTCCCCTCCTCTCGCCCCCCCCCCCCCCCCAGCCCCCAGCCCCCTCCCAAGCCTTTGTTAGCCATGCCTAGCCTGGTAGTCCCAGGGATAATGGAAAGGAACGGGGGTTTCGGCGATTTAGGCTGTTTCGGTGGGAGCGGCAAAGACAGAGCGCTGCTTGAGGATGACCGGGCGCTGCAGCTCGCCCTGGACCAGCTCTGCCTGCTGGGGCTAGGCGAGCCTTCCTCCTCCTCCTCCTCCTCGGCCGTGGTGCTGGTGGAGGACAGCAACAACAACAACAATAACCCGCCGCCGCCGCCGCCGCAGCAGCCCCCGCCGCCGCCGCCGCCGCCGCAGCAGCCGCCGCCGCCGCCGCCGCCGCCGCCGCCCCCGGCGGCCCCGAAGGGCTCGGCGGCGCCCAGCGCCGGGGCGGCGGAGCCCAAGTTGTGCGCGCTCTACAAGGAGGCCGAGCTGCGGCTCAAGAGCAGCTCCAACACCACCGAGTGCGTCCCGGTGCCCAGCTCCGAGCACGTGGCCGAGATCGTGGGACGGCAAGGTGAGCGCCGGGCCCCCCGGTACCCCCGATCTCCCCCGGTGTCGCCGCTCGCCGGCCCCGGGACACTCCCCCCGCGGCCGGGGGGCCCCGCCGCCGCCCCCGCCGCTCCCTCCCGCCCATTGTTCGGGGCCGGGGCCGCTCGGCCCCGCCGGGGACAAAGCCCGAGGCTCCCGGGCTGTGGGCGGGTGGCCTCACGGAGGTTTTTGGGGAAGGGTGGGATGGGGGGGGTCTGTGGGAATGCTGCGGGGGCTTGTCCGGCTGCCGGCACCGGAGCCCCGCGCGCCGCTCCCCGGTTCTGCCAAAGAGCCGATCTCGACCGCGCTCTCCTTAAGAAAAAAAAAAAAAAAAAAAAAAAAAAAAAAACTGGGAATAAGGCGGGGGAAGGGCGGGGGGTGCGGGCTGAGCCCGGCCCCGCGCCTCGGAGTCCCCCTTTGTTGGCCGGGCGGAGGGGGTGTGGTAGTGCCGGGCTCGGTCCGAGCGGCCGGTGAGCGGGTGGGAGCCGAGCTCCTCCCGCCGCCCCCGGGAGCGGGGGGACCCCGGAGCGGGGGGACCCCGGAGCGGGACCCGCCGTCCCGCGTGGGCCCCCCGCAGCCGCTGCCCGCGCGCCGCCACAGTGATGCTTTTGTTCTCACGGCTCCGTTCGGAGCGAGGTGGAATGGAGGAGGGCTTTAAAAAAAATTACATATATATCTCTATATATATATATATATATATATCTCCATACCACACCCACTCTTAAGTCACCCCTCGCCCACCCCCACCACTCCCGGGTGTGCGGTGCGGGGCCCCGCGCCTCCCGTGGGCACTGCGGGAGTCGGGGCACGGCGCTGCTGAGAGAAGTTTTGTGTCGCTACAGAGGGAAAAAAAAAAAAAAATAATAATAGTGCGGCTAAGTGTTGGGCTTTTCTTTCTTTCTTTCTTTCTCTGAACAAGTAACTTGACGCTCTGGAAGTGCGATGGGCAGAGCCTGCGGCTCCGTGGGCAGATGCTCCCCTGTGGGTTGGGATCGAAGGGCCCTGAGCAGAGGGTTTGTGGTGGCAGCCGGGGGGTGATGACCCCCAGTGCCCCGAGAAGGGCTGAGCTGGGCAAGGGGAAGCCACGGGGAGAGGGACACAAATGGTTCCTTGCTGGACATCTCTGACGCTAGGGCGTGCGGTTGGAACAATGGGGAGGCTCTGCTTGCTCCCACCCCTGGAGCAAGGGTCCGGTTCCCACGGACCGGTCCCGGTTCTCCGGGATGGAGAGTGGGCAGGAGTCCGGGGGGTGCTGACCTCCCCAAAACTTGGGGCATCTGCAGCCGAGGGAGCCGCTCTTGCTCTGGCGTTCACACTGGGATGGGGGCCCCTCACTGGGGAGGTGGGCAGGAAGGGGTGAGGGTCTGGCCCAGGAGATCCCACTGGCCCCGATCCCGATCCTCCCTGTGCTGCCTTCACATTGCCGGGAGTGGAGCGCGGGCAGACACGGTGGGGCTCAGCACCAACTCTGCACTGGTGTGTGTGAGGCCGTGGAGAATCAGGCCCCCTTTGTTTAATAAAGTTGGGAAAGAGGATTCGGCAGGCGGAACCAAGGGGAAATGTGCCAGGGCTGTTTTCTTCCAGGATCTCACGGCTGCCCCAGACTCCTGAGAAGGGGGTGTGTTTCGATGTGTTCAGAACGCAGCACGTGCCTGTTGTGTCCAGAGCGATGGAGAGGACCGTGGAGACCTGGATTTTTTCCACCATTTTTTGTGCGTGTGAGGGTTTTCCCACATCTGGGAAACCGAAATGTCAGTGTGCTGGAGCTGTGCAGATGCAGCTGTGGCTGTGCTCCTTTGGCTGCTGGGGCAGATGGTGCAGCCTGTGCCCCATCGTGGAGGTGGGTGGGATGGATCCTGTGCTGGGGATTCCTTCAGCACAGTCCCTGTAGCTTCGGCTCTTCACTCCAGCAGAGATCATGGCCCACACTTGTTTCTAAAGGCCTGCAGGAATGTCTCCACTGTCTCCTGTGCCTTGTTTTTGTGTAGAAGGCCGGATTAAGAGGGTCTGGAGCTGGGTGTGGGGCTCTCAGGGGATTGATTCCTGGACTCTCATGGATGCCTGACCAGGAATCCCATATTGTCATCCCTTGGTAGTACCACTCCTGTGACGATGGTTTTCTAGGAAAACAATTGTTTTATAGGTACCTGTGAACAGGGTGATAAACATCTTGAAAAAGGGATGGGGGGAAAAAGTAATAATGAAATAAAGATTTTTTCACGGCTTTACTTGGTAACAGGGTTTAGCTTTTTCTTCAACTTACTATTTTGTGAAGAAACATACTATCCCTTCAGATTATTTTATAATAATATCAACCATCTATGAAAGTGTTCCTCACAGGCAGGCGTGGATATGAGAGGCCTGGATCTGGGCATAGGGGCCCTGGTGCACACACTTGGCCATGGGAATTCCACCTGCTATCAGGCCACCCCTCACTTTGCCAAAGGAGTGAAAAGGCACTTAAGTGTAAATAAGGCTCAATCCCGATGTATTTCTATTGGAATGTCTGTAAGGGTGGCTTGTGAAGAGGTGTAATTGTGGCAGAGGGGGTGGCTTCACTCCAAGCCAGAGATGCTGCAGGAACTCAACCTGAGCTTGGCAGCTCCTGCTTTCCCCAGGAGCTGTGAACGTGCCCCGGAGGAGCCAATCCAAGGTTTCCTGCTGGAAACCTTGCTCCAGTTTGCGCTGGGGCTGCTTTGTGCGCTGAATTTGAGCAGCGTGGCCACGAGCCTGCTGGGGTGGGGGACTGGCTGGCATGAGGTGGTGGGCTGTGGAAAGGGGGGGTGGTGGGAACTGGCCAGAGAGGCTCCTCCACACGGTGCTCCAGGGTCGGTGGCAAAGAGCTGGGTGGCTGGTGGGATGCGCCAAGGGTTGCTTTGCAAACTGGAGGACAGGAAACTGGAAAAGGAAGAACGAGGGGATGAAGTCACAAGAATCCCTTTGACTGGTGCCTATGACCCCTGGACATGGTTGGCAGTGACACCCCTTGCCTGGTTGGAGGTGGAGCGATGACCTCCACGCCTGTCCTCCTGTTGCAGTGAGGGGAAGGGGCAGGGGTGAGTCTCTGCCTGAGTCAGGGCTCCTGCAGGTCCTCCCCCCTTCCCCTGGCACGTGTGTGAACTCCAGCTGTGCTGAGTTTGGGTGACCAAACCTCCTGGTGTGTGCCATGGCACTGACAGTGCTCCCTGGTTCTGGAGCCAGTCCAGGCCTGCGTGGCACATCAGGGTGCTCGGTGGCTCTCGTATTTCTCCTCCCAGCTCGTGTTGTGGGTGTCCTGCCTGCAACAGCCTGTCCATGGCTGTGCTGGCTCTCACGGCCGTGCCGATGAAATTGTAAAGACAAAGCACTTGGAGGGGTTTGCAGTAGGATTTTTAGATGGTGGGACGTCAAGGGATGTGGGTTGAGATGGGGTGTGGGTGCTGGGAGGAATGGAGAGTGTCTGAAGGGCATCACGTTTTGGTCGTGCAGACTGTGAAATTAGGCAGGGGCAGAAATCCTCAGTCGCTGTGGTTCTTCCCTACAAGTGACCCGAGGTGGGTGTGGATTAGCCAGATCAAGATTCGTATCCAACTTTTCTGCCCGCTCCCACAGACAAGCTGGGCTGCTGCCAGTGGAGCCAGGGGAGCGACTGAAGGGCACATTTAAGGCCAGATGTTGTGGTTAGGGAGACGTGGTGCTGGTTCTTTGTGTGTCTGGCGTGTGCAGGTGTCAGGAGAAGGTTTGGGGTTGCTTTGGCTTCTTGCTGCGCCCACTCCCAGATAAGACTTTCCCTGTAAGGATTTTTGGGTTCTCTAAGGATTTTTGGTCCTTCTAAGGGTTCTTGGTCTCATCACAGTAAATAGCATCCATTGTCACCTGTACTCACAGACACCCTTTGATGCAGCACCTCCCAGCTTGCTCTTACCAGCCTGTTGTCACCAGGAATGAGATTATGCGAGAGAGGATCTTAACATAAATTGCTCTTTTCTTGGCAAGGTGAAGTCAAATAACAAGAAGCTTCACTAAACCCAGGTGATTGGGTTCTTTGTGTAGCTCCAAACATGCTCCAATGCTTTCAGCATTTAAAAATAGTCCGAGGAAGCCTTTTCCATTGAGGAAGTCTGATGATGGCAGCTCCCCCACCCACCCTGTGGAGGTGGATGCATGCACAGCATCCGAGGAGCAGCGAGGGGAGCAGATCTTCTTGTCTCCTTGCTTCACCGAAATCTTGGATCGAAAGCCACCCGATCCGGTCGGGTCTGAAGGCAACCTCCGTACGCTGCTCTGGCAGCTCGGGATGGGCCTTAAAGGGGGAGAGATATCGCAGTCGGTGTCGGGTCGTTAGGAAGTGTTAATGAGAATCGGTCCGAATTTACGCCAGGGAAAAGTGCGGAACGGGATCGACTTGGTGCTGTTTGAACTGGAGGTGGGAGGAGAAAACGGGTCTGGGAGAGAGAGAGAGAGAGAGAGAGACAAAGGGAATTTGCTAGGGAGACACGCACGCTCCCCCGCGCATCGGCTCGGGCTGCTGGGTGCCGCGCTGACCGAGTGAACCGCGCCGCAGCGCAGCCGCCCGGAATCTAGGGCAGTGGGAAAGCGTGCTGTCATTGGGTGGGGGCCCCCGCCTTTGTCTGGCAGCCCCCTCCCTCCCCGCGTCCCCCCGGCGCTCGCCGTGCCCCGCTTCCCCCGCGCTCTGCCCGGCCCCGCATGGCACACGCGGGATTGTGCGGGGCGCCGCGGGCACACCCACTCCACGCCGTGCATCGCTGCCGGGGCTGGGGGCTTCCACTTCCCAACTTTCCTCTGCAGCACAAGGCGGTGATTGTGGCGCTGGGTTTTTTTTTTCTGCTTGGGTGTTTTGGTTTTTTTTTTTTTTTTTTGGCTTTTTTTTTTTTTTTTTTTTTTTTCATAAACAACTTTCACCACAATGTGAAAAAGCGTAAAATCGCCGCGCTGGAACAAGGCAGTTGATGGTTTTCCTGGCATGGTGTGTTGGGTGGTGTTTTTCCCCTTCTTGTAAACACAACTTGCATCATCAGGACAATAAACCCTCCGTGCAAAGAGATTTAGTTGGTTGGTTGTGGTCCTTTTGTGTGCATTTGTGTTTTTTTTGACACCACTTTCATCAGGTCTTCAATGCAGCAAAACCTTACCCCACAGGCCGTCAGGAGGGTTTATTTGTGAAGTTCTTTGTGTGCTTGTCTTTTAACAAGGCTTTCATGTTAACGGGGAAAAGAATGCCCCACCTTACCCGAGGTAGCTGAGGGTTGTTTATTTTATGATCCTCTTCAATTTTATGACTACAATAGAAAAAAAGACCAAGTTCTAATTTGCCCTTAGACCCTCTTGCACCCCACTAGCAGTGCCAGAAGGGACTGCGTGGGGCGTTTGCAGGTGTAATTTGTATCTGTGCAGTGTTAACAGTGCCTTGCCATAAATGAGAAGAGGGATAAAAAGCTTTTGTCTGTAGAGATTACTTTGTATCTGATGAAAACAAGAAATATCAGGACCTGGAGTGATTTGTGGGGTGTGTTTTCCGAAATAAAACCACAACACAGTCAATCAAACAAAAAGATCCACCTCGGGCTTGGCTCCGGAGCTGTTTGCTGTGGCTGGTACAGCTCCTCTGGTGCTTCCAGGGTCAGGGTCATGCTCCTGGGCTGGAGGTGCCAGCTGGTGCCAGGTGGGAGCCTCTAGACTGCACCAGTAGCAGAATATACCTGTGCAGGGTCTGGCCTTGTGGCAGCACCGAGGAGAAGGTCACCAGCAGGTCTAACTCTGAATTTACACCAAAGTGAAATTCTTTGAGGGATCTGCTCCGCAGGCACAGCTGTGTGTGATGGCACTGCCCTGGTGGCATTGTCACCGTGGTGCTGTGCTGGGCACATCCCTTCCGTGCTCTGATCATCCTCTATGCCTGGGAGCCTTGGGGTAAGCCCTGCTGAGGTCCTGTGAAATCACACTGGCTTGGGCCTGCTCAGAGTGAGAATATTTGGGATGGGTTCATGCCAAGGAAACGACATCAGATGCATCCAGCACCCTCGTGTCCCTTGTGAGCAGCTGTCTTTGCTGGAGAGGTGAACCAAGCTCCTAGAGCTCTCTCTGTTAATTTTGATGGATTTGTTGCTGTGATGCAGGGGAAAGCAGAGATGAGAAGGTGGCTGTGCATCCAGAGCTCCCCCTGACCCCCACCACCCATCTTGGCAATGTCTAGACTCAATTTATTTATATGTTTTCAGCCAGAGATGGCTGCTCTGCGGATTAATTCCAGTTAGCTGACTGGTCTGGGCACCAGAGGCTTTCCACTCCTCCAGGGTTTGGTCCTGTGTGGGAATGTTTGTGATGTACTCGGGTAATTTGCAAACACGTTTACTTTGAGTCAATTGGTAATCAGTGAAATTAAAGAGAAAAAAGGGTGAGGGGAGGAACTGAGCTTATGGAATGCTTTGGGATCTGCATTATTGACAAAACCCAGGATAACAGAAGGTAGGCTGTGGAAACACAATGAGAAAGGGCTTAATTCTCTGTTTAATATAGAAATCTAAGTGGCAGGGGTCTGCCAGCGATCGACACACTGATGTCTGTGCGCTGCCATAACGAGGAGAACATGCACCAAGTTATGTATTGGTGCTGCTTTCATGGGTCCCTTTCTTCCCTTAGCTTCATTTTGACACCACCTGCTAGGCAATTCCCTCCCTTCCACCTCCCTCCCCTTTGAATAATCCCCCGAGTAAAATGCTTTGTTACATGGTGTTTTCAAATTTCAGTTATGCATGAAGGGAAAGTGTCAAAAAAACACCCCACGCAGGACAAATTTTGTTCGGAATAAGCACATCGGGGTGTGCTGCCCATCTGGCTGGGATGCCATGGGCCACATCCTGATCCAGATGTGCTCCATCAGAAAAAGGTGCTCTCAAAGCAGGCTCAGCCCCTTTTTAGTGTGCAGAGCAGTCAGGCATGGGGCTGAGATGGGCTCGGAGCCTGGGCACTAAGTGAGTAAATCACGTTTAAGCCCAGCCTGGTTTTAGCTGATGTAAACCAGCGCAGCGCCCCTGGAAGTTGTGGAGTTCTCTGGATTTGGGCTGCTGATGGTTTGGCCATTGTCTGTGCCAGTTCAGAGCTGCTGGAGGTCGGGGCCGCTGGGCTGCTGGGCTTGCTGGAGCTGGTCTAATTTCCTAGGAGGTGATTTTCTCCTGTTTTTAAGCACAGGATCCCCATCTGTCTGTCTCCACAAAGCTGGCTTTCCCGTCTGCAGGCCTGCACAGAGACCCTCCCTCCTCCCCCCCTTCTCACACCACGGACTGCACCACGCGTCCTTTTGTCCGTTCCAGATCCTCCTTCCCCTCCCTCTTGCCGTGCTCTCTCCTTGCCCACCTTCCCTTTGCCGTTTTGGGGTGTCTTGGCTTTGCTCCCACACACCTCATTCTCCTCCTCCCTTGGAGGGATCAGGGTGTGCCTCTCCCTTCGATTTCCACCACCTTTGCTCCATCCCTAACTCCCTCCCACTCCTCCAGCTTGCGTAACGTGCTTACATTTGCCCTCATTCATGTGTATTCCTCGCCACTGCTCCCTTCCATCTGTCCCCAGCATGGAGCCCCCGTCCTTTGTCACCGCTCTGCCTGCCTGACCCTCCCTGTCGGCTCGGTGATTGTTTCCTGTCCTGCCGGGCTCAGATCCCTCTCCCCCACACGCCGTCATTGTCCCACAGCTCAGAACAACGCCGAGCCCAATCCCAGCCGTGCCTCACGCCTGCCCGAGGTCTTTTCTGCACAGGAGAGCGAGCCTGGCGCTCCAGAGGCAGAGCGCGGGTCACTGCGGAATTCCACGGCGCTCCTGCAGCCTGGGGTGATGCACGGGGAGGCATCTTCAGCTTGATGCCTGCTGTGAGCACCCCTGTCTCTCCATGTGATGCTCTGGTGATATCCCTGGGGAAATGGTGGCATCTCGGTTAATCTTCCTAAGATGGAATCTCCCTCTTTGGAGAGGGAGTGAGCAGCACAGGAGCGGGGCAGGGAAATGTCTGCCAGCAGTGGGGTCAGGGACAGCCCAGCCTGCCGGGGGTGCCAGAGGGCACGGGGGACCTCTCAGGGTTTTATCCAGCTCTCCTTGGGATGAACCTTTATTATGGATTTTGCCTGTGTGCGTTTCTCCTACAGTTGAGCTGTGCCTGGCTCCATGAGGTCCTGTCCTTTGAGTTTCCTGGGAACTGATAGCACTGGGTGACCACTGGTCCCCATGGGTTGTTTGGAAACTTTATTCAACAAAGCATCACAAATTTACCTCACGGTGCAAACTCTGGGGAGTAACCCGTGAGCTACACTGGATTTGGCAGGGGGTGGATTTGGTTTGGATTTGGGGATTTTCCCAGATTTTCCTTGTGCCAGATCTGGCATATCCATTCCCCAGGAACACTGAATTCCTGTTTCAGAGATGGGTTTATTGCAGCAGCGCTGTGATGTGGAGCTAAGAGGAAATTTTGCAGGAGCACAAGGCAGGAGACAGCTATTCCTGCTCCAGAAACGGGAAATGAGGCTCCGGGAGCTGAGCTAGCTCTGAGGAGTTAAAAATCACAGTGGGAGTTGACAGTGAAGTTCGGATTTACCGGCGTGTGTCCCGTGCTGCTGCCAAGACCCTCCGAGGGGCAGTGGGTTCACGGCTGTGCCGGGGGCCGTGTGTGCCCGTGCTTGGCCAGGGCTGTGCCCGGTGCCCACGTGGTGCCGTGCCCGGTGCCCGTGTGGTGCTGTGCCCGGTGCCCATGTGGTGCTGTGCCCACTGCTGGCACAGTGCTGTGCCCAGTGCCCATGTGATGCCGTGCCCGGTGCCGGCACAGTGCCGTGCCTGGTGCCCACGTGGTGCTGTGCCCGGTGCCCACGTGGTGCTGTGCCCGGTGCCCATGTGGTGCCGTGCCCGGTGCCTGTGTGATGCAGTGCCTGGTGCCCATGTGGTGCTGTGCCCAGTGCATGTGTGATGCAGTGCCTGGTGCCCATGTGGTGCTGTGCCCACTGCTGGCACAGTGCTGTGCCTGGTGCCCGTGTGGTGCCGTGCCCGATGCCTGTGAGGTGCCGTGCCTGGTGCCCATGTGGTGCCATACCCAGTGCCCACGTGCTGCTGTGCCCAGTGCCTGTGTGATGCAGTGCCTGGTGCCTGAGCTGTGCCCAGTGCCTGTGCAGTGCCATGCCTGTGTGGTGCCGTGCCTGGTGCCATGCCTGGCACCTGTGCGGTGCCATGCACAGTGCCCGTGCTGTGCCTGGTGCCCGTGCTGTGCTATGCCCAGTGCCTGTGCAGTGCTGTGCCCAGTGCCATGCCTGGCACCTGTGCAGTGCTGTGCCTGGTGCCCGTGCCATGCCTGGTGCCCGTGTAGTGCCGTGCCCAGTGTCCATGCAGTGCTGTGCCCGGTGCCCATGCCCCTGCAGCGCTATGCCCGGTGCCTGTGTGGTTTCTGTGCCTGGTGCCCGTGCTGTGCCCGGTGTGAGCACGGCTGGCCGGGCTGAGCGTGCTCCACGCCGGGCACTGCTGGATGCAGCAGCTGCCGCGGTGCCCGTGTGCCACGGTGCCCGTGTTCCTGCCAGCTCTGGTGGCACCGGGCTGTTTCCATCGCCACAGGTGTGGGCTTCAGTTCTTGCCAATGATACGGGGTGCTGCTGTCCAGGGAGCACCCCGATGTCACCAGCCTGTGTCCCACGAGGGGAGCTGTGGGTGAGTGGCAGCCCTGAGCTCCCAGCCTGAGAGATGCTGTTATTTATCAGGATCTGTATAAATAATAATGTTCCAGCCCAGGAGCTGAGGAATCTGCATTTGGTGGTTGCAGAGCCATCGTTTGCAGGTCACTGTGCATTGAAGTGTGATGTCAGTGGAGTGTGTGGAGAAAACCTGCTGGGTAGTCAGAGTACATACAGATGGTCTTTTCTGGGGAGAGAAGGTGGGGTAGGAGGTGCTGGGGGATCTCACAGAAGTTCCAGTGCTGTGTCTTCATCCTGTGGTTCTGTGAGCCCTGAGTCAGACACCCAAATCCTCGGGAAACCGCAGCAAAGTGCTCACCTCACTTGGTGTGCACGGGAGAATCACAGGTTTTAGCTTTTCTTTGAGATCTGAGCCCAGAGCACACCTCCTGCAGAAGAACCCCCAGTCTGCACTGGAGCTTGGTGCCAGGCTCGGGGCATGCCTCGGGGCACCAAGTGAGGCTTTTTGAGAGAGGGGTCTGAGGGGCAGGACAGCAGCAAGGAGGGGTCCAGGAGTAGTTTAGAGAACTGTGCCACATCTGTAAGAACTCTTAGTTGCTTGATGGCATCCTGGTGTCATCTGGGAACCCGAAGCTATCAGCTGGATCAAGACCCTCTAAAAGATCATTTGGAAGCCAAAACACACTGGAAAGTCTTTTGCCCTTTTTGGGAAAGCAGAAGGCTGTTTTCTGAGCTGTGAGGAGCTGGGGGAATGGGCTTGGTTGGTTCTAGGATTTGGGGAATGGGCTCAATGGGCTCTGGGATGTGGATACTGGTACACAAAAGCACTGCTTGGCCAGTGATCTCGAGAGAGAGTCTGAGCACCTGGAGCAGGAATCTTTGCACAGCCTGCTCTGGAGCTCACAAGAGGGCAGCCCTGCCCCATTTCTTCCTGTTTCAGCCCCAAAGCAAATCCTAGCCTCCTGCTACCCCTGGCCATGTGGCTCTGCTGGAATTTGCAGTCCTGCCATATCTGCAGTGGGGAGTCCCAAACTGCTGCATCTCTGCAACTCCCCTCCAAACTTGTCCGCCTAAAGTTCACGGCTTTCACTCTAAAACCTCCTCAGTAGCACCAAAATCCTCTGGCTCTCTGGGGTCAAGGTGGGCGACTCCCCTTGGGAGCTGGCACAGGGTGGCCAAGGGGCTGTGGGACTGGCATCCCTCTGTTCTCCTGTGACCTCCAGGCTGCCCCATGCATTAGCCCTGTCCCCAGTGCCCAAGGATGAGCATTGTCTCTGGGGGGCCACCCTGGGGCTCTGGGGACAGGCATTGTCACAGAGCCCACTGCTGCCTGGGGTGGATCCCCCATTACTCCGTGGTGTTGGGGTGCGTGGAAGGGAGATCTTAGGGATGAGTGCTGAGGGAAGGCACTCGGGGGAGGATGGTGTGGTGGGGTGCAGCACACAAAATGGTGATCCCCATTTTGGGGGACGAGGGAGCATGGCACTCCTGAGGGGAGGGAGTCTCTGGGAATGGTGAGGGCGGACCTCGCTCCGGCATTTCCCCTCAGGGTCAGGGGGATAGGGCCTTTCCCTCGTTCCACGTCCTGCGCAGTGGCTGCCAGGTGGCACGGGAGATTGTGGCCACTCAGCCCAGCGTCCTGCAGAGCGGGGCGAGCGGTGCGACCTCCTCGTTTAACTGCTGTGCCTTCTTCTCTCTCTTCCCAAGGCTGCAAGATCAAAGCCCTGCGGGCGAAGACCAACACCTACATCAAGACCCCGGTGCGGGGAGAGGAGCCGGTCTTCATGGTGACGGGGCGGCGGGAGGACGTGGCCATGGCCCGGCGGGAGATCATCTCGGCGGCCGAGCACTTCTCCATGATCAGGGCCTCCCGCAACAAGGCGGGCACCACCTTCGGCAGCGCACCCACCCTGCCGGGGCAGGTCACCATCCGGGTGCGCGTGCCCTACCGCGTGGTGGGGCTGGTGGTGGGCCCCAAGGGAGCCACCATCAAGCGGATCCAGCAGCAGACCAACACCTACATCATCACGCCCAGCCGAGACCGGGACCCTGTCTTTGAGATCACCGGCGCTCCCGGCAACGTGGAGCGCGCCCGGGAGGAGATCGAGACACACATTGCGGTGAGGACAGGCAAGATTCTGGAGTACAACAACGAGAACGACTTCCTCTCCAGCAGCCCCGACTCCGGCATGGAGAACCGCTACTCAGAGGCTTGGCGGGTCCACACGCCAGCGCCGGGCTGCAAGCCCCTCTCCACCTTCCGCCAGAACAGCCTGGGCTGCATCGGCGACTGCTCTGTTGACCCCGTCTACGAGACCCCCCGGCTGAACGACCAAAACGACTTCAATTACGGTTACCTCTTCCCCAACTACGGCGTGAACAAGCAGGATTTGTACTACGGGGTGCCGGAGTCAGGGGCCCCGATGTGGGCTGGGCAGGAGAACACCAACCCCGTCTCGGTGCTCTTCTCGAAGCAGCAGCGCTCCAGCAGCACCGGCACCATCCACCCCAACTCCCACCGCTCGCCGTCCTCGTCCATCCCGGAGCCCGGCCTCTCCGGGCTGCCCCGGCGGTCGCAGGGGGAGCCGCTCCAGGGGTTTTCCAAGCTGGGAACGCCCGCCGCTGCCCGGACGTCCGTGGCCAGCAGCCGCGAGTGCATGGTGTGCTTTGAGAGCGAGGTCACGGCCGCGCTGGTGCCGTGCGGCCACAACCTCTTCTGCATGGAGTGTGCCGTGAGGATCTGCGAGAGGACTGATCCCGAGTGCCCCGTCTGCCACGCGGCAGCCACTCAGGCCATTAGAATATTTTCCTAAAGAGACAGAGCAGGGCGTTGTGGGGGGGGGGGCGGGGTGTGGGGGTAGGAAGGGAGAATGGGGGGGGGGGGGGGTCCATGAGAGAAAAATGATGATAATAATAATAATAATAATAATGGTGATAATAATAATAATAATAATAATGACATCTGAAGAACAAAAAAAAAAAAGAATGAAAGAATAAATTAATTTAAAGAAGAAGAAGAAGAAGAAGAAAAAGAAGAAAAGAAAAGAAATTATTTTACAAGCAATGTATGTTATTTTTTAAAAAAAAAATAAGTGAATAATAAAATTAAAGTGAATAGCAAAGCCAGAAATTTTGAAGGGCGAACAATGCTCCAGCCTGCAATGTCTTTTGTAAACCAAGTACTCAGAACGCACACTCGGATCTCGCAAGCAAAGCAGTTTCGTTCAGTTTTTTTTGGTGGTGAGATTGGGACTTCTTGGTGATGACCAAGCCAGGCCACCTGGATCGACTGGGGAGGGAGCAGGGATGCAGGGAGGGCCCTGCCAGCCTTTCTCCAGCCACCTTCAACCTCTGTCTTGGCCTGAAGCCCCCACTCTCCTCCCCCCAGGGTTGTCGGCCCAACTGGGAGCTCAGAAAGAAACAACAGAAAGAAAGGAAAACGGATGACAGGGATTTAGAAGAACAAGAAAGAAAAAACCATCAACCTCTGGGAACCTGTTAGAACGAGGGCACAACTGTATTACCTCAAAGATTTAAACAAAAAAAAAAAAAAAAATCACAGCTAAAGAACTTTTATTGTTTTCCTTTTTTTCTAAAAAAATCCCAAACAAAAAAACACAAAAAAAAAAAAAAAGAAAATCAAAAAGAGAAGGTGAAGAAATAAAAACGACGCCAGTGAAACTGAAGAAGGTTTGGAAGAACCTATTGGGATCACACCAGGCGACGAGCATTTATTTTGTTATTCTGAGCCACCGCGGAGTCTGGAACTTTGTTCTTTTTTCCTTATCCAAGCAGGGATTTGTTCATCAGTCCAATCAGGAGTCACTAACAGGGTATTTCCAAAGCACTCCCGAGTTCCCGTCCATGGGGGGAGTGCATCGACTTCCACGCTTCCCTAGGTCACTCTTCATTCTTTCCTCCAAGTGATGCCAGCTGCAGCTACACACACACACACACACACAGAGAACATTGTGCTTTTCTTTTCTTAAAAAAACATACCTATTGCACCAAAACCTAAGAGAGACGATCATGCAATACAGGCAATGAGCCCATATGAAACCAACATGCATCCCAACAGAGAGCAAAAAAAAAAAAAAAAAAAAAACCCCGAGTTTATAGAGATAATTTTGTTGTCGTCGTTTTTAAACTGGACCAAAACTTTTGTTACCCAAACCAAGTAGGGGAAAAAAAAAAAACAAAAAAAAAACAAAAAAGAAGAAAAAGTATTTCTTTATGGACCAAAACCTCTTCAGCTGTCCTTTTCCTGGATCTTCCTGAGGTTGGCCACTTTTATATATTATATTTTTTTCAGAACGAAACAAAACAGAAAAAAAAAAATTGCCTTGTTGAACATCCTTTAATCATTTCAAGACTCCTGGTTTTGTTAAATGAGATACTTTA
The DNA here is from genome assembly GCF_026979565.1 of Vidua chalybeata. NCBI lineage: Eukaryota > Metazoa > Chordata > Aves > Passeriformes > Viduidae > Vidua > Vidua chalybeata. Next base: position 2,540,960 of record NC_071558.1, read on the forward strand.
AAACCATTGGGAAGTGGGAGAGGATGGGCTTCAGATCTGGCTCCTGTGCCAACGCATGCAAGGTGCAAGGCCAGCACCTTCACTCCATCAGGTTTGTTCAGCTGGTCTGTGGATGCCAAAATGCTGTGATGTTAAAAATGTGTTGGATTGACCTATTGAGTACCAGTACACCCAGCTATAAATATATGTGTATATATATATATATAGGCACTTAATTAATCAAGCACCTATATATATATATATGTGTGTATATAAACCCATATATATAATTTTTCTCCCACTACCACCACTTCCCCATTTCCTACCCCTTAACTTCTGCTCACAGATCCTGGACTCTGATTTAGAACTGAACCAACAAGTTTCACAACTTGGCACAGACAGTTCTAACATCAAAAACAAACAAAAAAAAACAACGAACAAGCAAAAAAAAAAAAATCACCTGAGATTTTTTTTTATTCCCTTCAGTTACAGGAGACTTTATTTTCATCGTGATAATGTTCCTGGGAACATCCTCCCTTCTGCTTGGTTTGCTGCCACTTGCTCCCAGCTGCTGCCTGTGCCCTGGCCCAGTGGGCTCAGGCCAGCCGTGGCTGCAGTCACTGAGGGGGCTGAGCTCACTGTGCTGGGGCAGGTGGTGCTGGTGCTCTGTGCTGATAAAGATCCACTTTTGATCTCCAGACACCAGCTGGAGGGTTTTGAAATGATGGTGGGATGATGGGATGCCTCCACTGTGTTGCATCAACAGTAGTACATTCCGAAGGGGCAGACTAGAGGGGCGGGCAATGTTCCCAGGCTGTAGCAGATGCTGACGTTTTGGAAAAAGTGAAGACAAAAGTAACAATGCCGTGCTAACGGGACACCGGCAGGCAGGATTGGTACTCCCCTCCTCCCCAAAGCTCCAAGAACCCCTGGCCCTGCACGGCCGTTCACACCGGGACCGGGTCGGGATGCGAGCACTTCCTGGGGGAAGGCGCCGTGTTCTGCACCCACTGGTGTGGGGCCTGTGGGGTGATGGAGGGCTGGGGTGCTCTGGATGAACCCCCAGAGCCCCCACGTCCCGAATTGTCCTGGGGCACAGCCGTCCCTCCCCGTGGCAGCGTGGCCTCAGCAAAGGCTGGCCAGCACTGGCCACATTCTTCCTAAAACTGACCCATTCTCATTCGAAATCTGGCCTCAGTCTGGTCCCAGTTAAGGGAAGGGAAGGGAAGGGAGAGGGGGACATTCCTGTTCTCTGGGAACCTCTCCCCTCCCCAGTGCCACCTTCTCCACCGCGTCCTGCCCTCCCCACCCCAGGGTTGTATTTTATCCGTTCATTGCGCAGAATTCTCCCGCTGATGAAGAGAGAGTGGTTGAAGCACGAGCTGGGGGGCGGGGGGTGGGGGTCGGGGGGGTGGGCAGGGGGATCAGCCACCCTTCGGAGGGGCGTTCAGAAGTGTTGGTGTTGGTGCTGGAGGGGCTGAGCTGTGTTAGTGAGTGAGTAGTCGTTCTTGGCTGAGTGGAGTCTGTTCGTGGTAATGTGAGCAAGTTCTTGATCAATGTCTTTATTTGATGCCAGGTTGTGAAGAGGTGGGTGGGAGTGGGGAGGGGGGAAGGAGACCCCTGTGTTGGGGACCTGGGGTGGGGGGACCTGTTCTAGCACTGACTGTAGGGAGGTGGGGAATGGGGAAGGTACAGGGGGCTCACCTCTGCTCCTTGTACCTCCTCCCTCACCTTAACAAGCGAAAACGATGTAAAAGCCTCCTGCATGCTGAAAAAAACGTTAGAGAAAAAAAAAAAACAAAACCCCTTTCTTTTTTTAAAAAAAAAAGAAAAAAAAAAAAAAGAAGGGAAAAAAAAAAAAAAAGAGAATCATGACCCAAACAAACGTCCAATGCTTGCTGTTGGGAACCAGAGTGGGGCTGTCCTGGGGGGGCTGCCCCTCTCTGCAGATGAGGTTCCTACTCAAGTCTCCAAGTTGGCCTTGAATAAAATCTTCAGTTCCAATAACCTTTATATATATATATATATATACACATATATATATACATATACATATATATTAAAAAAAAAGCTTGATGTAGCAGTTCTAGTTTAAAATGAATAGAAGTATTTCGGCCCCTGTTTTATTTTGATTTTTCCCTGTCCCCTGCTTCCCGCTGTACCCCCCCACCGACTCCATATTTTGATGTAGCAACTTTGGAAGAAAGAAAAAACAGGCGCTGTAAATGCACCGAGAGCTACCTCTGCCTCGAGTGGGGGCTGCAGGGAACTCGGGGGGCTCGGGCCTCTCCCTGGCCCCATGGGGCACCCAGAGAGGGGCAGCCCGGGCCCTGCCTGTTGGCATCCATGGGGAGCCCGGTTGCGGGGCTTAAACAACAAATTTGCGTAATTTTTTTTTTTTTTCCTCTTTTTAAATATATGTATATATATAAAAAATCTTTAAAAACAAAAAAATAATAAAAACAAAAAACAAGAAAAATGCCCATGACCTTAACTATTTGCTCTGACTTGTATCTTCCTTGATAGGTGACTAAAAATGGCTTGTTGGTCTAATTCACCAGCAATAATGATAACTAAATACAGCCCCCTCCTCCTGCACCCATCCCTTTTCTGCAGTGCCCACCGAGCCAGGTCCTTGCACTTCTCCCCTTCCCTCCCACCACGAGGGTGCCCTTGGTGACCCCTTCTTGCAGTGTGAACCAACTGGACTGACCCTCGCTGGCTTCAGCTGCCCCCACGATCCTTCCCAGGCTTTTGGGATGACCCCCTCGGGGTGCTGAAGCGATGGGGACACCCCACTTGCTCCTGGTCTTCCTCCCTCTGGGTTAGGAGCAGCAAGACCCCCGTGGGAAGCCTGGTCTGTGAGACCTCCATCCTGCAAAATCCCGTCCCACCAGAGCAGGGTCGGCTCCTGGGAGCGATGACAGGACACGGGCACCCCCCGAGGGGAGCCGGTGCCAGCGGGCGCCGCTGGTTTCCCCTCGGCCCAGCTGGGGAATGGGGAGATCCCCGGGGTTTTCATCAGCCCGTGGGGCTGCTGGAGCCGGGGTGGGGACCGAGGTGACCCGTGCCGTGCCGTGCCGTGTGGATGCTGGTGCTGGTGGTGGTCTTTGCGAGGCAGCGACACGAGGGCACAAGCAGCGGCACCGAGGGCAGGTGCCCAAAACCCGGGGCTGGCAGCAGAGAGGGCAGAGCTGCGCTGGAAGGCGCTGAGCTGCTGGCAGGACATGTTCAGATCTGGACAGGACATGTTCAGGTCCAGGCAGGACCTGTCCAGGTCTTGGCAGGATGTGTCCAGGTCTTGGTAGGACCTGTCCAGGTCTTGGCAGGATGTGTCCAGGTCTTGGTAGGACCTGTCCAGGTCTGGACAGGATGTGTCCAGGTCTTGGCAGGACGTGTCCAGGTCTGGACAGGACGTGTCCACAGGACGTGTCCAGGTCTGGGCAGGACGTGTCCAGGTCTGGGCAGGACCTGTCCAAGTCCAGGCAGGACGTGTCCAGGTCCAGGCAGGACGTGTCCAGGTCTGGACAGGACGTGTCTAGGTCTTGGCAGGACGTGTCCAGGTCTGGACAGGATGTGTCCAAGTCCAGGCAGGACGTGTCCAGGTCTGGACAGGACGTGTCCAGGTCTTGGCAGGACGTGTCCAGGTCTGGACAGGACGTGTCCAAGTCCAGGCAGGACGTGTCCAGGTCTGGGCAGGACGTGTTCAGGTCTGGACAGGACGTGTCCAGGTCTGGGCAGGACGTGTCCAGGTCCAGGCAGGACCTGTCCAGGTCCAGGCAGGCTCAGCCCCGTGGGGGGACAGAGGGGCTCACCCTGTGGGGCTGTAGCGGGGTGCCCACCCCGTTCAGCACTGGGATTTCCACTCGTGCTTTGCCAAACTGCCGGCACTGGCTGCAAACGAGGTGCTGGGGCTTGGGGCTGTGCTGGATTTGGGACTCATCCCGTGAGTTTTCCTTGTGGACGTGACCTCCTGGGTGGAAGCGAGCTGTGACAGGGCTGTGGGAGCGAGGGCTCCCCGGTCCCGTGTCGGGGTCCTGCCGTGTCCCCCAGAACTGCATTTTTGGGTGGTGTTTGTGAGCTGCCGTGGCGGGGACAGCGGCTGCTGGACAAGGGACGGTGCCGGGGAGCGGGTGACAAAACGTGACAAAGGGAAACGGAGGGATAAAGTAATATCATGCTGTGATGTCATCCTCATCAACATAAATTATATAGAGAAGAGTGTGTATTATAATGCATAACAAAAGAAAGAAAAAAGAACCAAAATTGGATTTATAGTTAATGAGGAGATACTATAAAAATATCTTGTCCTAGCTCCCTTTTGCAAAAGTATTTTTCAGCTGGAGGGATATCTATTATTTTTTTCTCTTTTCTTTCTTTCTTAAAAAAAAAAATAATAATCTTCATACATACAAAGGCTCAGACTGTTAATATTGTTAACCTCTGAAATCAAAATACTCCAACCTGTTTTGTTTGGTGTTTGAAGGGTTTATTTTGATGCATTTCCTGGTGTTTTTTAAAGAGAGAGAGAGGAGGGAAAAAAAGATTTTAAAATTAGAACATTTCTTTATAATTTAATATTCTATTTTAATAAATGCATTTATTACATGTAAATGTAGCAAGGAACTGGGCTAATAAAAATACTTTTTATTAGGTAATTTATTATAAGAAAAAAGGATATTTTATTTTATGATAAAGTGATCCTTAAAAGTTTAGAAGGTTTAGAATATATGTAGGTTAAAAAATACATTTGTATCCAGAGTATTGCTTAAAAAGTGTTTTTAATATATGTTTCATTTCTCGTGTGTGCGTGTGTGTATGTAAAGGTGATAGTTATGGTGCAGATAGCCCTTTCCGCAAATAAGAAATTAACACAGTTGGATGTATTTAAACAAAAGAAAAAAAGGATAAAAAAAGGTAATTAAAAACAGAGAAGTAGAAGAGAAAAACCACTATAAACCCAAGCCTGTGCCCCCATCCTGTGGCTGCTCCATCTGGGAATCCCCTTGGAAAGGGTCGAGGTCTGGGTGGATTTTGGCTCGGGGCTGGCTCTGGGGCAGTCTTTGGGTGGCACCACCCCACACTGGCCCTGGCGAGCCCCGGCCCTGCTGTGGCACAGAGGAAGCTGTGGCACAGCCCTTCCCTGGCACCCTGAGCATCCCAGGGTCCCACCCAACCTGAGCCACCTCCCGGGCGGGCGCTGGGGAACAGATTTTTCCCTCCCGCTGTGGTTCCCTGGGACAGGGGCTTGTGGAGAGCTGGGATCTCACAGGGCAAAGCTGGCACTGCCCAGCTGCCCGCCCTCCTCCTCCTTGTTGCCAGCACTGCCAGCCTGATCCCATCCCGGGGAGCCAGAGGAGTTTTGTCCTTGACGTGGTTGCAGAGAGCCCAGTGTAATGCGAGGATTTGTGGTCATTTCCACAGCCTTGGCGGGCAGAGCTGATGGTCACTGCTGGCACAGACACCACTGGACACGCTCCCGGGGGCTCTGGGTGGTCACTGCTGCCTCCCTTTGGCCTTTGGCTCCGTCTCTTGGGCAGGTTGTGGGGACAGGAGGGTTTGGTGCCAGTGTTCAGGCCAGGCATGATCTTGAGAACATCCAGGGCCGTTCCTTTGGAGCTTGTGCCACAGCGGAGCCGTGCACTTGTGGTGCTTTGAGCAGCCAGGGGCTGAGCTTACACTGAGCTCCCAGCCAGCTCCAGCCCATCCGAGCTGGGAATGGGAATGGGTCACCCCATCCGCTCCCCAGGGCACTGTGGGCACAGCTCCTGCTGGACACCCACTGCAGGGGCAGCCAGAGCAGGGAGAGCGCCCCTGGCTGGGTTCTGAGCTCCCGTGAATCCAGGAAAGCACTTCAGCATGGCTCCAGCACATCCTGAAGTGCTTCACAGGATCTCCTCCCAGGGCTGCTTTAGGGATTTGCTGAGCAGCCCCGACCTCCCTGTGGGATGGGGAGTGGGGGAAGTCTGTCCCCCTCACACCCCGAATCCAGCCCGTGCCCTGCTCCCCCTCCCAAAGCAGCAGGATGACGGGGTGATGTTTCTGCTCTGTTGCCTTTCAAAGAAGCATTTTAAAATAAGAAAATTTTTTTTTTCTGTTTGTTTGTTTGTTTTTAACCAAAAAATGAGAAAAAAAAAAAAAAAAAGGTTTGCGTTGATGGGTATTAAAAAATGTTAATAATAATAAACACTCAAATTTATTTCATATAATCCTAGAGTAAAGATTAAAAAAAAAATTAACTAGTTCAAATAGTAGATGCTATCCATATTGTTTAATCTATAGTAGATCCAAGTGATCCCAGACAGAGCAGAATGTAAAATAAACTTGTGAACACGATCATTGTTAACTTCCCCAGGAATTCCATCTTTTTTTGGTACTATTTTTCTGAAGCAAACAAATAAATGACCGAAAGCCTAACAAAATAACAACCACCAACTGGTACCTTCTGTCAATCAAAGTCCTGAAGTTATTTTTATAGAGGGGAAAAAAAAAAGACAAAAAAAAAAAAAGGGATCTAATAATATGTATTTTTTTAAAAAGATACGTTTGGGGGTTTATGTTGCTTTTTTAATAAAAATAGACAGATTTGGCTAGTCATGGAACAAAATAAGGAAGTTTTAGGCCATTAATTTTTGCCTTATTCTGACTTCCAGCCTTGGGCTTGGAGCAGGAAATTGCAGAAAAATGTTCAAAGTTGCTGTTACTTTCCTTGGGCTGTTCTTGCTTTTTGAACTTCTCCAAGCACCAAAGGTGTGGGAAGATCCTGGGATGGGCAGGTGGGACCATCCCAGGCGGGAAGGAGAAGGAAAGGAAGATTGGGTGATCTCCCCTCTGTAAGGTGACAGACAGAGCTCGAGGGCAGCGAGGTGCCAGGCGGAGGCTCTGCCCGTGCACTGGGCAGTGTCAGGGCATTAGGGTTGGTTTGTTCCCTCTTTGTTTTCTTCCTTTTTCTTGGTTCTCTCTCACCCCGGTGGCGTTGCACCGGGACATGCTGTGCACCTCGAGGTGAGCTCGCTCGTTTTAGCACGTGGCATCTTCCAGGAGATTTGGTTTGCCGGGTGTTTTTCTTTGCTTGGCCTCCAAACATCAGCTTTGAGCATTGGAGCTGAGATGTCTGGAATGATGATTGGAGTGAGATGTCTGGAAAAGCCTCTGCTGGCCCCAGAGGGCCTCCTCGTAGCCGTGGTGGGCCACGAGATCCCTGCTCCCACAGCTTTGCCTCCTGACAGCTGCCCTGACACTGTCCTGCTCACGGGACAGTGCCACTCGTGGCACCTGCCTGGGTTTTGGCTGCAGAAGCACGGAGGAGGCTGAAGGCTGTTCTTAGCCAGCACAGCACGCTGGCTGTGGATGGATCCTGAGTCCCTGCAGTGCCGAGAGCAGGAGCAAGGGCTCCTGGAGCTGGCAGCAGGCAGGAGGTGCTGCGATGGCAGAACCACCCCGAGCACTGCGGGGCAGGGCAACACAGCCCTGGCACCAGCACTGGGGCAGGACCTGGCTCGTGCCCCTGCCAGCTGCTCCACTCATTCCAGAGAGAGGCCAGCACTTCTCTCTGGAGTACTGGTGATGCTTTTCACGGCACCAAAATCTCTGCTTAAAGGAGAGAACTCAGAAAGAAACATCCAAGAGGCAACGTTGTCATTAGCAAAGCCGAGTGCCGCAAAGAAAACGCCCTTGGAAGTCGCTTCCCTCTGGGTTTAGCCTTTGCTCCTCTCCTCTGAGTTGTGGCTCAGCTGTAGCAAACCCACGGATCTCCTGCAGCTTGGGAGCATCCACACAGATGCCTTCGAGAAGCACGGTGGCCACCCCTTGCTCCCTGCCTGCCTCGGGGGGCTGGGGTGGCCTTTACCAGCATTCATCACTCAGCAAAGCCATGCAATAGGTCAGGACAGGAATGAAGACAGTTCTCATTCGGTTTCTGCGTATAAATAGCACTGTGAATCTGAGATCCCTCCCCGGGAGCCTCCTGGCATGCTGGGGTGTTTCGGGAAGCAGGGCACGATGTCTCCTGCACTTCCAGGGGGGGTTCATGCTCGGTGAATCAAGCGCCTGGTCCTTCCCTGCCGGGGCGGCGAGGCGGCCTGTTTGCTCTTTCCGTTTTGTTTTACCTCATTTTTTTTTTGTTTTGTTTGTTTTATTTGATACTTGAAGAAGCGTCAGTGATGGACATTGTACAGTGGTGCCCTGGACTGGAGGTGGATGCACTTTATTGTCACTTGTGTACGGACAGTGGGTCCCATCCCACCCATCCGAGCCCCAGCAAGGCGTCCTTGGTGGCAGCAGAGCCAGCGTGGGCTGGTTCTTCCAAAAACCCTTTCTAGGATGTTAGGGAGCAATCTCTGTGTTTTAGTGTGGGTTTTCGCATCCTGTAGAAACTTGAAGTCATGTTCTGCTGTCAGTTGACCCAGTGAAAAATTCAGCTGGCATTGTGCTAGGCAGATTTTGGTTTGCCTGTGCCGTGCCAGCAGGAGACAGCAGAGGTTGGGCAGCTCCTGCCTCCCTCCCGTGTGACTCCCCTGTTCCAGTGGGTTACTCTCCTGGAATCTGGAGTCACTGCAGCCCTGGCAGGCTGCAGCATCCCTGCTGGATCTGCTCCAGCATCGCTTCAGGGCTGCTAATGGAGCAAATTGAAAGTCACCCCCAGTAAAGTGACACTAATGTAAAATCTGGAGTAGTTCCACTACTGTCTGTGCGAAAACGAAGTCCCCCTCCGATGGTGGCACTGGGTTGCTGACAGCAGGATGTGCTTTCTGGGCTTATGATGATGCTTTTGAAACAACTTGCAGAGAAACAGAGCGGTGAGATGTAGCAGTGTGGTGTGGCCTTTGAGATCTGCTCTTGGCTCCCTCGAGCTGGGACACAAGACGTGGTCACAGGCTGTTTTGCTTATCTGTGAAACCATCAGCATTCTTTTTCCCTTTTTCTTTATGAATTCTGTTCCAGATAATCATAAAAAAAAAGGGAAAAAAACCAACCAAACCAGGGGCTGGATTCTGTTTTGCAGCATGGGATTTGCTCCTGAGTTAGAAAGCAGTGTTAAGCAAACATGAAAGGCAGTGGGCACGAGGGCTGCAGAGCCGGCTCTGATCCCAGCCCCAGGCAAGCCAAGGAAATCCCCAGGGATGCCCGGAGCAGCCCTCTGCTGCTGCAGAGCACTTCCTCCGGCTCTGCCCTGGTATCAAAGAGACCCAGGTTCCAGTTGCTGCCGTTGGGACTCTGGCAGAGCAGCCCCAGTGGGATTTCCCACGTGAGACGTGCTCAGAGGAACCCCAGGCCACGGGGTCCCTGCAGGAGCCGATCTCACCGAGGCTCGCCCAGCGTAGCACAGCCCTCCCCAGCCCTTCATGGCTTTGCTTGCACAGCACCACCGTGGCTTCCTCTCATCGGGCTGGTGCACAAGTTGGCGTGGATCCGCTCTCCCTCGGGTCTGGGTGCTGTCACACCGTCCTGCCCCACGCTTCTCCCACCTCACGCTGAGCCAGCTGGCCACGGAGCCGCCCGGCCACTGCCGGCCACACCGACTCCGTGGCCCTTCCACTGAAAGTCCATTCCCTATTATTTTGTGTTTGCTTTTTTTTTTATTTTTTTTTTTTTTTCCTCTTTTAACATCATAGGAAACCTGTAGTCGGGATTGTTACTATTGGAAACCGATCACATGTTCCATCCAGGTATTTTCATCTCTCTGGCGTTACGCAAAAATAAAGGCCTGAGAGAGAGATATAACCGAACATAGAAGTAGAGTTAGGCTTGTTGTCTGAGTTTTGAGGCATATAGTATAATGGGAGAAGGAAAAAAAAAATTAAAATAAAATAAAATTAAAATAATGATGTTGCACAACTTGTAGAAAACAAAGAAGGGAAAGGGTTAATGTATTAAATGTGCTAAATTACATTAAGAACTTAATTTTATTAAAGTATTATTACTTAAGAAACTTGGTATCTGCTCTTGATTTGTGTCTGTTCACACTTTAGGAAGGGCCAGGAGCAGTGGTTGGGAACAAGGCCCTGCTGGGCTGAGTTCCAGGGCAGTGGGGCTGGACCTCCCTCTGCCACCCCTCCTGCATCTCCCACCAATCACACGCTTTTGGCAGCACTTCTTGGGCTCCCTTAAGGCACTGGTGAGATGGTGAGCCTCCTGAGGCAGCTGCTTCTCCCAGAGCTGGGGCTAGCAGGTCTCTGAGCCACCCTGTGCCACGTTTCACCCTTCCCACTTCTACATCCCAGCAGAAAACATCCGAAAACTGGAAAGCCTGGAACAAAACCGAGCTGCCGAGCCCAAAAGTGCCTCCACGAGTCTAAATGAACTCATCCCCGTGCCAGGGCCCGGCTGATGGCATATCCAATGGCAGTGAGGCCCGAGGGACACTTGGCTCAGCCCTGTCCCTTTGTGGAGCAGCAGCCACCCCCCCCCCCCATGCCCACCTCTCCAGCCGGTGGGGCTGACATCACCTCTTGGCACCGTGTTTTGGTGTGGGCAGATGGCGTGGGAGGAGGTGGTGCTTGGCAGTCCCTGCAGGTTTCCAGGGCTTTTCCAGCTGAGGTGGGCACGGGGTGAAGTGCAGCCCGTGGGGCAGTGGCCACCATTCACCTGGGCACGGCCCCCAGCTGCAGTCAGAGCCAGGGTATTACAGAGAAGGGGTCTGGCCAGCTCAGGGATGAGGCTGCCTCTGAAAGGGGCACAGTGCCAAGGGGCTGGAGCCAAGGTTGAGGTGCTGCCAGGGCTGGGGTGGCTGCAGCGGGTGGATGAAAAGGGGCACCCACAGTGTGGCCACTTCTGCACCCTGTTTGTGCATCCCTGCGCTGCCCCGGGCCAGCAGCAGGATCCCACCTGTCCTTCCAATCCTGAATTTCAAGCTTTCCCCTCTGGCCTTCCAGCAGGACACCCCCTTGCCCAGGCTACAGTCATACCTTCCTCCCAGCCCTCCTCCTCCTCACCCTTCATTGCCTGTGGATGCTTCCCAGCTGCCCCATGTGGGGCTGGCACTGCTCTTGCCTCAAGGAGAGACCTGGCAGAGAGAGAAAAGGCTTCAACAGCAGCTTTATTTGGGGATTTTGCCTCAATTTCCGTTTCATCGACAAATCATGCCCCAAGGGGGAACCGTGGCCCAGATCCTACTGGCACAACCAAGTGAGATGCAGAGACTGGGGGCAGCTGTGGAGAGAAAGAGATTCCCCCCAAAAACCCCACGTGACAGGGGCCACGCTCCCAGTACTGATTGACACCTGCCAATCACCCCGACAGCAGCCTGGCCCAGCATCCTGGGTGATGCCCACGCTGGGGGGTGGCCGCTGTCCCCCAGGCAGGGGACAATGCCACTGTCACCCTGCTGCAGCAGCGGGCACTCCATCCAGCAGTGGCGAGTCCCCGGGCTGGGCCATGCAGCCGCCAGCCACGGTGGCCAAAACCTCGAGCAGGGAAGGGCCAAGCTATGCCAGGGGGACCTTGAGGGGGTCCCCAGAGCTGACACTGGCTCCCACACAGGGAGCTGTGCACAGGGACCCTCGGCACCTCAGCCCTGCCCTCAGCCCCCAAATCCCTGGTGCCCCCTTGTCCCCTCCTCGGGGCTTCCCAAAGGCCAAGGCTCCCCCAGCCCCTGCTCCCATCTCTTTCCATGGCAGAGTCACAGCTTTTCTCTTTGCTGGGGTCATGCCACAGGGAAGGGGTCACAACACAAAACCCCCCCACGCCCCTCCCTGGGTGGCCCCAGCAGCACCCAGAGGCACTCCCAGCTCTCGGTGCTGCAGGGACAGGGCTGGGCACAACCAGCCACACCACTGCTGGTTTCACCAGGCGGGAGAAGGGTGCACCCAGTGTCCCCCTCCACACCCACCCCACGGGGCTGCACCCAGGGCGTCACCAAACAGGGACTCGCCACGTCCGGGCTTGCTCAGTGCCACCCAGCGACTGTGCCTGCAGGGCTAAAGGGAGCAGGGACATGGGATGGCATGCCCCCAGCCTTGGGGGGAGAGGGGAGACACCCTGGTGCTTTGCCTCCCCCTGAGTTTTGTTGGTCCTACATAAACACAGGCACGGAGCAGCACATGGGCAGGAGGATGGTGCCACACAGAAGCAGCCAGAGCTCAGTGCACTGCTCGGAGAGCTGCGGAGGGCAGAGGCACAGGCTGAGTGAGACACACGGTGCCACCACGCGCTGGGTGCTGGGGGGGATCAAGGTGGGGGCACCCCAGGGGCTCAGATGTTCTGGCAGCAGGGCGCCTGCCGGCCCTCCTGCTGCGTGGGCAGCACCTGGATGGGTTCAATGCTGGTGGAGGGGCCAAACTCCGACTCCGGCTGTCCCGCGATCTGCCTCTGGGACACGATGCGGTAGATCTCTGCCAGCAGAGAGAGGGGAAGTGAAAAAGCTCTTTAGGTAAGTATTTCAGTGGGGGATCTGCTCCCTCCACAAACACACAGCTCCAGGGGTGCAAATGCCCACCTCTCCCCATCCAGGGGAGCAGGATTCCAACCCAGATCCCACGCAGTACAGCCAGGCCCCCAGGGCTGTCCTGAGAGGACACGATGTCCAAAGCCACCTCTGCTCCTGTCCCTCCCTTTCCTGGTTGCCCCTTACCCGAGAGGATGTTGTGGAAAGCTGTCTCCACATTGGTGGAATCCAGCGCAGACGTCTCGAGGAAGGACAGCCCATTCTTCTCTGCAAGAACAGCGTGAGCTCAGGTGGGTGCCACGAACTCCAGCCAGGTGGGAAGGGACTGGACAGGGTGGGGGAAGATACCTGCGAAGCTCCTGGCCTCATCGGTGGGCACAGCCCGCAGGTGCCGCAGGTCACTCTTGTTGCCCACCAGCATGATGACGATGTTGGCATCAGCGTGGTCCTGCAGCTCCTTCAGCCAGCGCTCTGCGTTCTCATACGTCAGGTACTTGGCAATGTCATAGACCAGCAGAGCTCCCACTGCCCCTCGGTAGTAGCTGGGGGACAGCGAGGGGACAGGGTCACAGCAGGGCCCCCAGGCAAGGGCCACAGCTTGGGAGCAAGGAAACTCACGCTGAGGTGATGGCCCGGTACCGCTCCTGCCCGGCTGTGTCCCAGATCTGAGCCTTCACCGTCTTGTTGTCCACCTGGATGCTCCTCGTGGCAAACTCCACCCCGATGGTACTCTTGCTCTCCAGGTTGAACTCGTTGCGGGTGAAGCGTGAGAGCAGGTTGCTCTTCCCCACCCCTGAGTCCCCGATGAGCACAACTGGTGGGCACAAATAAGATGTCAGCTCCCCCCAGCCACCCATCCCACAGCCTGGCAGGGATGGGAATGTCCCCATCTGCCCCCCCACCACCAGCGAGACCCCACCTCCATCTCATCCAGGAGGAGCTGACAGGTGAGGGGTGAAGCAGAGCAGGGCCAGCTGCCTCCACTCCTCCCAGCAGCATCACTGCTGCCTGTAAATTGAAAAAAAAACCCAGAAGTTTTTGTCCCTGGGGATGGGAAAGCACCATATGCACCCATGTACCCAAAATGGGCAGAAAACCAGGGTCAGGACCTATGCAGGGAGAGCCAGGCCAGAGGCCAGGCAGAGCTGGGGCTCCTCTTGCCAACCCTGTGTGCCCTCCAGCCCTGAGGGCACACTGCAGGACTTAAAGACATGGTTTGAAAGGAAGCATCCTCCTCTGCTGCTGCTGGTCCAGCCCATGAGCTGGGAAGTCCCTGGGTGTGGGTTAAATGCATTTTGTGCCTGTCCCAGATCTGGCTGGTTCCGGTAAAACCTGGTGAAACAAGCTCTGGGGAGCTTTATCACACACCTCCCCAGTCAAGTTTGTTGAGTTTATGACTCAACAGGCTTTTGGTTTTATTTTTTAAGTTATTTTTAATTCCTTCACTACCAATCCTGTTCATTCCCCAGCTGTACTCAGACACTTCACATGTCTCCCCACCAGGTTTGGACAACAGCAGGGCTGAGATCCCGACCATCCAGTGACCACGGTGGGGAGGACACAGGAACAGCAGCACCAGCAAGGGGCCACTGGGATGCCACACACTGCAGGAGCCTCACAAGGCACTGCTACACTCAGCCAAGGCTCAGCAGCCACCACCCTGCAAGGATCTTGCTCCATGTCCTGGATAACTCCTTCCCACCAGCTCCAGCTCGTAGACGTGGCTCCCCTGCATGGTGCAAAGCCTCCAGCAGTGCAGCCACCCCGTTGACAAAACCCTCAGTGTAGGGCAGCCAGCAAACAGCCTGGCGCCAGGAAGCCCAGCAGGAAGTGGAACAGCTCCCTGGGATCACTGAGGGAAGCTGGAAGGCTCCAGAGCATGGTGAGCAATCACTGTGTCAGGACAGCCAGCAAATGAGGGAAGGGCAGCTCCTCCACAGCATCACAGAATGGTTTGGGTGGGTAAAGCCCATCTTGTTCCACCCCTTGGCCCACTAGACCAGGTTGCTCCGAGCTACATCCAACCTGGCCTTGGACACTGCCAGGGATGGGGCAGCCACAGCTTCTCTGGGCACCCTGTGCCAGGGCTCCCCACCCTCACAGGGAACAATTCCTTCCCAATATCCCACCAATCCCTGCCCTCTGGCAGTGGGAGCCATTCCCCCTTGTCCTGCACTTCAGGCCCTCGTCCAAAGTCCCTCTCCAGCTCCCTTGGAGCCCCCTTGGGCACTGGAAGGGGCTCTGAGGTTTCCCCAGAGCATTTTCTTCTGCAGGCTGAATAGCCCCAGCTCTCCCAGCCTGGCTCCAGCCCTTGGAGCATCTCTGTGGCCTCCTGGATTTCTTCAAGGAGCTCCACGCCTTTCCTGTGCTGGAGGCCCCCCGAGCTCTGCAGGGGGGTCTCACCAAAGCGGAGCAGAGGGGCAGAATCTCCCCCCTTTGCCCAGCTGCTGGGGAGACTTCTCAGCTGCTGCCCACTGCAGGGAGGTCTGAGAGGACCACAGCAGCCTGGACTCCCCTGGACAAGACAGCAGGAAAGTTCATTGTCACTTTCCCAGCTTCGAAGTTTTGATCTGAGCTCGGTTTTTTACCAACAGGAAATTGCTGCTTCCCCAGCTCAACTGCCACAATCCCCACCCTGGCAGTGCCATGCTCCACGGCAGGCTCCAGAGGGCTTTTTGTACCACACCAGGGATGCAGGGTGGGTGGTGCTGCAGCCTGTGGGGGTGATGAGCCCCCATGGCCCTGAGCTTGAATGGCTTCAGGAGCATGCTCCCATTTCAGTGGAACTCGGGATAATGCTGCTTCCAGCTGTGACAATCTCCCTTTTCTCATGGGGGAGGCTGGGCTCACAGAGCTGTTGGGCCCTGGGAGCACTAGCCCAGCTCCAAGGCCCTGAACACTGCATTCCCCTTCGACTTTGCTCCTCCTTTGGAAGGGATGAGCTGCCCTTGCATTGAAAACTGAGTTCTCCTATTTTTTTAAGGACTCCAGAGACCACCATGAGACCCAGGAGGGGAATGAAGAGCCTGTGGTGAGCTGCTCCCAGCCCTGGCTCCTGTAGAGTGACAGGGGATGGGCAGACACAGGAGGACCATGAGCTGAAGCCCCCTCAGAGCCACGCAGCTCTGAGTGCAGAAGTGCAGAACAAAGCGGCTGGGAGAGCTCCTGCCTGGGCATCCTGCTCAAGGCACCACTCAGCGTCAGAGTTTCCCCCACAGCAGGTCCCAGAGTAACTCCAGGCAGGAGGATTTTCCTGGGCAGCAGCCAGGGGAGGTGTGCAAGGAGCCAGGGGCTACCAGCACACGGCTGGCTGGAATTACGTCCTGTCGGTGGCTAGAATTACTCGGGGCCTTGCGGGCAGGCCTGTGTGGGTAGGCTGACTCACAGCCGCCCACTGGTGAGCTCACAGCCTGGATTTTACGGCTCGGGAGGCTGTGGCATTGCCAAGATGCCCCTTTGCTTCCCCCAGCACCTGCTTCGGCCACAGCAGACCGCAGGGAAGCCTGGCACGCACAGGGATGGGGCTGCTTCAGGGGGATGCTGGGCTCCAGAAGTGCCAACGTGGTGTCTCCAAGAGCCTGTCCCTGTCCCCCACCCTCACCGGGCACAGCAGTGAGGTCAGAGCACGGCCAGCAGCAGGAAGGACAAGCCCGGATCCCTGGATCCTCTCCCTCCACTGCAGCACGGCTTTCTCTCCTGGGGGACATCACTCAGCTCTCAGACGTGCTCCCCTCACCCAGTGCCGCAGAGCGGAGCACCCACGGGTGCTCAGGGGCCAACACGGCACCCACAGAGACCCACGGCTTCCCCGGCAGCCCCGGGACCAGCACCCTGCCACGGCCACGGCCGCCCTGCAGGGCGCTGTGCTGGGGCTGCAGCCCCCTCCCGCAGGGTCAGGAGCGGCTGCCACGAGCACGGGGACCACAAACCATCAGAGCATCTCCAGCAAACCCTCCGACCAGCTCAGCCTCAGCACCCTCCTTCCCAGCACAGTGGAACGCCGCGGCAAGCCCCCGCTCCCGTCCCGTGAACTGGGAATTGAGTGTTCCATCCCAGTAGAAGCCCCAGATGCCGGTGCCACGCCGGGGGTGCTGCGCGGAGCCAGCCCTGCCGGCAGCAGGCTGAGACCGGGCAGCAGACCCACCTTTGAAGAGATAATCGTACTCATCGTCCTTGCCCCGCATCTCGCCCAGCACCACAGCCCCGCTCCCACTGGGCCAACTGGGATTTCCGGGCCTCACCCAGCCCTGGCAGGGGCTGTCCCCCGCCACCCATTGGTGGCCACAGCCTTTCCTGCTCCACACCCATTGGCGGCCGGGGCTGCCCGTCACACTCAGGTGTGCTCACCTAGGCCAGGTAAGGGGGGCAGGGACAGGCCACCACCTGTGCGTGCTCCTGGTGGGGACAGTGCGTCCCACACGGAACCGTGGGTGTGACCTGGAGCTGGGCTGGCACGTCCGGCGTGGTGCAAAGGGAAAGCGAGTGAAGACACGGAGAATCCGGCAGGAATTACCCCGTTCCCGAGGGGTTTCAGATCACCGGCAGAGGCCGCGTCGTCGTTTGAACTGATAAAGTTCAAACAGGGGAACTAAACTGGGAAAGGCTGCATGGGGAGGGGGCACAGGGGGAGCATGGCTTTAGGATGGGAGGGGGCACAGGGGGAGCATGGCTTTAGGATGGGAGGGGGCACAGGGAGAGCATGGCTTTAGGATGGGAGGGGGCACAGGGAGAGCATGGCTTTAGGGTGGGAGGGGGCACAGGGAGAGCATGGCTTTAGGGTGGGAGGGGGCACAGGGAGAGAATGGCTTTAGGGTGGGAGGGGGCACAGGGGGAGCATGGCTTTAGGGTGGGAGGGGGCACAGGGGGAGCATGGCTTTAGGATGGGAGGGGGCACAGGGAGAGAATGGCTTTAGGATGGGAGGGGGCACAGGGAGAGAATGGCTTCAGGGTGGGAGGGAGTGCAGGGGGGCCATGGCATCGGGGTAGGAGGGGGCACAGGGGAGCCGTGGCATCCAGCTGGGCT
This sequence comes from Vidua chalybeata, assembly GCF_026979565.1. Classification (NCBI taxonomy): domain Eukaryota; kingdom Metazoa; phylum Chordata; class Aves; order Passeriformes; family Viduidae; genus Vidua; species Vidua chalybeata. The sequence continues at coordinate 2,558,347 of NC_071558.1, forward strand.
GCTTTGGAGGCCGTGATCTTCAGCACATTAGGAAGGTGGGGACCCAGGGCGTTGACCACAAGCACGCAGGAATTCCAGCTCAGTAAACCTGCATTTCACAAGTCCTTTAATGATTGTGTCACGCCCCTGCTGGACACAGAGCTGCTCCCAGCCCCATGGCACCGGGCCCTGCTGGGACAGCCAAGGGCTGAGTGCTGCCACTTCACACCCTAGAGCAGTCCCTGGTGGGACAGACAGCTGTTGGTCAGCCTCATCCTCAGTGCACGGCACAGGGTGGCCCTACAGGAGCAACCCCAGGGCCAGAGGGAATCAGAGAGGCTCCTGCTGCTGGCATGATCCTGCCCAGAACCTACTGGCTTCTTCCCCAGGGGTGCTTCGGGGGTGTCCTGGTCATTTTTGCCCTGCAGGTCCAGAAGGGTTGATACAATGCGTGACAGTGGTGATGCTAATCAGGGCCCAGCAAAAATGAAACAAGAGAGAGAAGAGCTCCTGGAACTGGTGCTTCTCACTGTTTATGGCAGAATTTGGCCCCTGTCCAGGCTGCTGGTCCCCACTGCACCAGGACACGGGTGGCACTGCAGGCAGGGTGACACCAGCCTGTGCTGGTGGCCACTGGTGTGTCCCGGGGTTGTGGGGTTCCCTGGGGACTTCCCGGGGTGCCCAGCAGGCTCAGAGGGCCACGCAGCACGGGCGCCTCTCTGCCTGCACTGGGGCTGTGCTTGCAGGGCTCTCACTTGCAAGTGACACCGTGTTGCTTTGGCTGCTCCTCTGCTTCTGCTTCTGCACTTTGTAGAAGATTTCTGCAAAAGAAGAAGTGCCGGGGGGTCCGTGTGTCAGCCAAGGCCCCCCGAGGATGCAGGGACAGCTTCAAGCCTGCAGCCCCCACTGCTCGGCGTGCTGGTGGCTCTCCTTCGCCTCTACGCAGCCGAGGGGTGACTTGAGGGGTGACAAGGGACAAGGCGTGCATCCCTGCGGCGCTTGGGGAACACCCTGTGCTTGGCCCGTTTCCTCTTGCCCAACCTGGGATTAGTGCTTCACCCTGGGCTGGGGCTGGCAGCTCGCGGGGCCAGGCTGGTTCAGCACAGCACTGCACAGCGTGGCATGGAACAGCACTGCATGGCTCAGCATGGCATGGAACAGCATGGCATGGCTCAGCATGGCATGGCTCAGCATGGCATGGCTCAGTGTGGCATGGCTCAGCATGGCATGGCTCAGCATGGCATGGAACAGCATGGCATGGCTCAGTGTGGCATGGCACACCTCGCTGGCATGGCTCAGCACGGCATGGCTCAGCTTGGCATGGCTCAGCATGGCATGGCACATCTCACTGGCATGGCTCAGCTTGGCATGGCTCAGCATGGCATGGCTCAGCTTGGCATGGCTCAGCTCAGCATGGCTCAGCATGGCATGGAACAGCATGGCATGGAACAGCATGGCATGGAACAACATGGCATGGCTCAGCTTGGCATGGCTCAGCTTGGCATGGCTCAGCATGGCATGGCTCAGCATGGCATGGCTCAGCTTGGCATGGCTCAGCATGGCATGGCTCGCGTGGCATGGCACACCTCGCTGGCATGGCTCAGCACGGCATGGCTCAGCTCAGCATGGCTCAGCTTGGCATGGCTCAGCATGGCATGGCTTGGCATGGCATGGCTCAGCTCAGCATGGCTCAGCGTGGCATGGCTCAGCTTGGCATGGCTCAGCTTGGCATGGCTCAGCATGGCATGGCACACCTCGCTGCCCGGATGCTGCTGGCTGCCGTTCCTGGAGAGCTGCCCTTGGACTCCATCCCTGGCCCCCCAGCTCCCCACAGCCGGTTTGGCAGGATGCTGGAGACATCAAGTCATGAGCCCAGGACAACAGGAAGGAGACTGGAGATTACGGGGGAGCAGCAGCTCCTGGGGCTTCAGGGATGCCCAGGGGCCGTGAGAACAAAGCTTTGGGTGTGGGGAGTGAAACCAAAGTCTGAAAACCAAAGCAGCCAGAAAGACAGCACCAAAAGACATCATGAAACTAGCCCCAGATAGCTCAAGTGGAGCAGGGAGAGAAGTGCTGCACATCATCTGGCCAGCCCTGCATCCCTGGGAAAGGGACCCTGCAATGCCCTGGGACCTGCTGCACCACGGCACCAGTGCCTGTACCCTTCAGGATGGTCTCGAATGCTTCCTCAACGTTGGTGGAGTCCAGCGCCGAGGTCTCGACAAACAGCAGCCCGTTGTTGTCTGCAAGGAGAGGAGATCCCTGAGGTGATGCAGACACGTCCAGTGAGGACACGGCTCCAATCTGGAGCACCTTTAGAGATGTTCAGGTGCCTGCACTGGTGCAGGTCCACGCTGTTGGGGAGGTTCTCAAGCCCCCAGCCCTGTGGCGCGGTGCCAGCCTGTACCTGCAAACATTTTTGCCTCCTCCATGGGCACCTCTCGAGCCTGTGCAAGGTCAGTCTTGTTCCCCACCAGCATGACAACGATGCTGGCCTCGGCATGGTCGTAGAGCTCCTTCAGCCAGCGGTCCACCACATCGTACGTCTGGTGCTTGGTGATATCAAACACAACCAGGGCACCCACAGCCCCCCGGTAATACCTGTGACAGAACCCCACCATCATCCCATGCTCCAGATCCCCCCCAGCATCCTCAGCCACGGGGCTGAACCCAAGCCCCAGCAGAGGCAGGGATTTGAGGCCTCCCATCCTTACGCTGAGGTGATGGCGCGGTAGCGCTCCAGCCCGGCCGTGTCCCAGATCTGAGCCTTCACCACGGCGTCTCCCACCAGGATTGTGCGCGTGGAGAACTCCACGCCGATGGTGGTGCGGCTGTCGTGGTTGAACTCGTTGCGGGTAAAACGAGAGAGCAGGTTTGTTTTTCCCACCCCAGACTCCCCGATCAGGACAACTGTGGAAGGAAGGAGAAATCCCACTGGGCTGCCCCAGCTACCAGCACTGGTTGCACGGGCATCGCTCGCTGTCCGGTGACCCCAGACTGGTTGCAGAGGCTGGGCAGCTGTGTGGGTTTAACCCCTGGTGTGGTCACTCCTTCAGCAAGCAGCGTCCCCGTGGGAGCCCAGCTGTGCTCCCTAGTGCTGGTGCAACCCCAGAGCTGGTCAGGGGGCTCATGGCTACTGGCCTCTGGGCAGCAGGAGCAGGGCAAGGATGTTGGTGAGCCCTGGGTCACCCTGCTGCAGTGGGCATCCAGGACAGGTGGCACACCAGAGCCTGTCTGTCCCCACTGAGCTCCAGCAGAGTCCAGCCAGTAGTACCTGGCAAAGACCAGGTGGGCCCAAGGAGCTCAGCATGGGAGGTGTGGGGCTGTGCCCCCGTTTCTCCAGCTCAGCTTTGACCCCCATGTCCTCTGCATGCGCCACTGCCCAGCTCACCGCAGCAAATGACTTTCCAATGCCCACTGCTCTCGGGGGTTACAGGCTCTCGTGGCATTTGTCTCACCTGCTCAGCCCCAGCTTTCACAGCCCCACTAATCCCGGAGCAGCAATTTGCCTGGCACTGCACACCTTCAGCCTCGGGGTGAGTGCGGGTCTCCCCGGGTCTCGGTGGACCTTGCTGCTGGCCTCACTGCTGTCAGCGGGCCCCAGTTCTCTGACCCTCTATAGCTCCCGATGCCCGTCACAGCTGCAGGGATAGTCAAACCACGTCCCAGCTCAGGACACAGCCGCCCTGGGGAAAGGGCACCCTCGTTCCCTCCCCGCAGCCCCTGGATTTCTGCTCTCCACTCCTTTTGGGGAAGGGCAGGGGTCGCATGGAGCGCAGGACTCACCCTTGAAGACAAAGTTATAGTCCTCCTCGGCGCTGCCCATGTCGCCCCGGCCGCCGCCTGCCCTCGCAGGGCCGCCCCGGGTTTCCTCCTCGCCGCTGCCAAGGCTCGAGCAGACGGCGGGGCGGGCCGGGCTCCCGGAGGCGCCGAGGGAAGAGACGGAGCGACCAAAGGTTCCTCTCTGTCGGGCAGCGAGGGGGTCCAGGGGAGCGGAGGCTCCGGGACAGCGGCGGCGAGCGAGGCCGAGCTGGCGACAGCGCGGCCGCTTGACTCAAGGGGTGGGACTGGGTGTCGCAGCGCAGGTTGGGCAGGTAGTGTCACCCCTGGGACCGTCACGGGGCGGCTGGAGGAGGAGCCAGGACCTGATCCTGAGTGCGGGGCAGGCTGGAGCAGCGAGAGCAGCACGAACAGCACGGGCAGGGAGGGGTGCGAGGGGTGCGAGGGCAGCACGAACAGCACGGGCAGCGAGGGGTGCGAGGGCACCACGGGCACCACGGGCAGTGAGGGCGGCATGGGGAGGCAACGGCTGCGGTGGCAGAGCGGGGCAGCACGGGCAGAGCGGGGCACGGTGCGCTGGGACGGCAGCGAGGGCAGCTGTGCCGGGAGCAGAACCCCCGCTCAGCCCGGCTCCCGCCGCTGTGAATGTTCCCTCGCCTCTGCTGCCATCGTGTGAAAGCCGGGGAAATAGGGATGGGAAGGAGCCCCCACCACCCCCCAGCTGTCCCAGTGTGACCAGCTGGGCTGTGGAGTGGCTCGGCTCTGCTGTAGCCCCTCTCCTTTGACAACAGCCCCTTGCAACTTCTTGTCTTTCCCCAGGGCAATGGGGCACCTCCAGCCCAGTCCCCTCAGCTCCCCCAACAACAGACACAATGGACATGAGCATCAAACACACTTTTATTTCCCCCAGCTTCTGGGTTCCTGCCACCTTATTTTTAAGCTCCGTGATGCCCATGGGGCCACTCACGCCCATCCCACGGCAGTGACAGTGATGGTGTTGGAGCCCAGTGGCACCTCAGAGCCCTCCAGTGCCTGCTCACGATGCGGTCACCTGCGTGAGCGGCTCCTCCAGGTACTGGACCAGTGCCTGAGCCTGCAAGCAGAGAATGGCATGAGCCACGCTCAGGTGGGTTTTGCAACGTGTGTGCCCACTGCCCACTTGCTTATTGTAATTTGTATTTCACTTTAGGATCTTAAAAAGGTGTGATGTGGTGCCTGGGCAGGCACGGGGGACAGAGGAGTCTCTGCAAGCTGCAAAGAGTGTCCCAGGCACAGCAGCCTCCTCCAACCCTTCCATCCCAATCCCACACCAAAGCAGGGATGCAGCCCTGCCGACTCCCCAGCCATTACCTTGGCTTTCAGCATCCCAAATCCCACGGTCTCCTTGGCGTACATGCAGAGCAGCAGGTTTGCCACCCGTGTGATGGCCACTCGCCCCTCCTGCCCAGGGAGAAACAGCACCTGTTGCACACCAGCTTGGCCTGGACCCCCAGCACGGTCCTGGCCCCACAGGCACGTCCCCAGGGAGGGCAGGGCGGGCTCCAGCCCCACATACCATGCAGTCCATGAGGATGAACTTGAGGTTGTCCTCATTGAACGCCTGGTGCCCGTTCTTGTCGTAGGCCACCCAGATGTTGCTGGCGATGGCCGCGGTGACCCTGGCATCAGTGTCCCCATAGCCCGAGTAGGCAAGCAAGGACCCCTCGTTGTTCAGCAGCCTGGGAAGGACACGGTAGGGCAAACTGATGCCTCTAACACCAGACCCCCTCTCCATACCAGGGGTAGAGCAAACCCCCCCACCAAGCACTGATCCCGGGACAGTCGCACTCTGCAGGGGTTTGGCAGGGGGTGGGGGGGCTTCAAAGCCAGAAAGCTCTGCAGTGGCCCCAGGCCCGAGCAGGGCAGTGGTGTATCTGTCTGTTGAAGCAGTGGGACCCTGCCACAGGCTGAGCACGAGGTGGACAAACCACAGCTCAGCGCACGGCCCTTGCTCTGTGCACGAGGCATCCCAGCACCAGACATCAGGAACGGTGCAAGGCCCCGGCCCCACACACTGTGCACAGCGCCAGCACCCTCCGCAGCCCAGCACCGTGCAGGGTGCGTGGTCTCAGCACCATGCCTGCCCCTGGAAGGGCCCGGCCCCTCGCCTTCCCCGGGGACGGGGAGCATCCCCGGGCAGGGGCAAGGGAAAGGCAGGCAGCATCCTTGGGCAGGGGCTGGGGAAAGGCAGGCAGCATCCTTGGGCAGGGGCTGGGGAGAGGCAGGCAGCAGCCTTGGGCAGGGGCAGCATTCCCAGGGCAGGAGCAGGGAGCATCCCCCGCTGCAGGGACAGGGGCAGGCAGCATCCCTGGGCTAGGGACAGCGACAGCATGGCCGAGGCACACGAGCAGGAGCAGGGACAGGGTCTGGGGCAGGAGCAAGAGCAGGGGCAGGGACGGGGGAACGGCAGGCAGCATCTCCGGGCAGGGGCAGCATCCCCTGGGGCACGGACAGCGGCAGTATCTGCCGGGCTTAAGTACAAGGGAAACATTGCCGGGCAGAGAAAGCATCTCCCCGCAGTGCCGTCACGCCGCATCACGGACCGCCCTCGGGTGAAGCCGCCCCCCGCCCGGGCCCCCGCACTCACAGCGTGCTCTGGACGCCGCCGGTGTTGGCCTGGCTGAGCACCTGCGTCAGGGCCTTGGGCCGCAGCATGGCCGGCACCGCGGGGCGGGGGTGCGGCCGCGCCGGGCGGGGCCGTCACGGGGCCGCGCCGGGCCCGGAGCACGCCGGGAGCTGTAGTCCCGCCCGGGCCCCGCCGGTGTCCCCCGTAGGACGCCAGAGGGGCCTCGGCAGCGGAAGGGAGCACGGGGCAGGTGTGGCCCTCGGTGGACCGTGGGGATCGGGGATGGAGGCGGTGAAAGGGCGGTCGGCGGGGGCACCGGTGCGGCGCTGCGGGCAGCACCCCCTCCCCGGGCTCTGGCCTCCTCTTTCCGCTGCCGTTCTGCCTCCCCGCGCCCCGCTCTGTCCGCCCGCCCCCGCGCTGCCGCTGTTCCTCCGGGCCGCCGGGAGACGCTGTGCCGGGCCGAGGCGGTGCTGTGGCGCCGCTCCCGGCTCTCTGTGGTGGCGGTGGCCCGGGCTGGCGGCGGGCGGCGAAGATGGCGGAGCCGAGTGGCGGCGGCGGCGGCGGCGGCCCCGGCCCCGGGCCTGGCGGGGACGGCCAGGCAGGGCCCGGCGGGGCGCTCATCCGCGTAACCGTGAAGACCCCCAAGGACAAGGAGGAGATCGTCATCGCGGATGGCGCCTCCGTGCGCGAGGTTGGGGCGGGGGCGGGCCGGGGAGGCGGAGAGGCCTGGCGGGGGCTGTCGCGGGTGCTGAGGGGCGGGGGCGGCTGGTCTGCGGGGGCCGAGGGATCGAGCAGCGGCCCTGAAGGGTTTTTTTTTTTTTTTGGGAAGGGGAGGCTGAGTTGGGGGCCGGGGAGGAATTCGGGGCGCGCGTGAGGAGCGGGGGGAGGGTGCGGTGGGCTGGGGGGCGGTCAGAGGGTCCGGGGAGGCCTCTTGGAGACCCGGATCAGGGCTGGGGCTGGCTTCGGGGACGAGCCGGGCTTTTCGCGGCGCCCCGGGCCTTTGGGCCTTGCTGGAGCCAGGGTGGGAGGGAGCAGGGAGATCCGAGGGAGGGCAGGTGCTAGAGGCCTTTGGAGGGGAAACAGTCCCGAGGGCGGGCGGTGGTCTGGGGTGGGGGGCTCACCTGTGGGAGGGGTCGTAGGTGTGGAAAGCACGAGAGATGAGGGACTCGGAGAGCGGGTGGTGGCGTTGGGAGGGGTGTGAAGGAGCGGGGTGGGGTCCGGGGGCTCGGCCCGCGGGCCGGGCTGCGTGGGAGAGTGTTTCCTGAGCGGAGGTGTGGGCAGGGTGTTGGGATTGTGGGCAGAGTCGCATGGGTGCCTGGGGGGGCTGCCGGGGGGACATCTGGGGGTCCTGGCGTACGGCTGGACTTCTCTGGAGGCAGAGCCCCCGGGCCAGGGGCGAGGAACCGGGCAGATGTTTGGGGCCAGCGTTGGATGAGGTGGAGGAAAGGAAACATCGGCCCTTCCACGGGTGGGCTGGGGGGGCTCTGCACCTGCTAGGGAGAGGGAGAGGGCTGGGATTGCCAAGAGCTGGGGTTAGCAAAGGCTGGGATTGGCAGGGGCGGGCTCTAGGGCTGGTGCTGGCATTGAGGAAGTGGCGATGCCCACTGGGACAAGGTGTCACGGGCTCTGCGTTGGGCTGGCTGTGTGCTTTTGGTGGGGCGCAGGGCACGAGGTCGGCGTGTGAAGGGCCTGGCAGGGCTCTCTGGGCAGCAGTTCATGGCGTGGGCAGGGGCTGTGCACGCGCGGCCCTCCTGATCCTTTCCCTCCCGGGGGGAGCCCCTTGGCACAGGAGGTGTGGAGGGAGGGCTTCGTGCAGGGTGGGCACGGAGCTGTGCGGGGAGGGACGCAGGCAGGGTGATCTGGGGCCAGGGCTGTGCTGTGCCCAGCCTTGATTTTAGAGTTTGGAGCTCTGGAACCGGCATGTGTTTCACTCTCCATCCTGGCCTTCCCCTTTGAAAATTCCCTTTAGTTTGTGTTTTCCAAGTGCAAGGCTTTGTTTCCTCCAAATCAATCTGGGGATGCCCCGGCAGGGCCAGCAGTGAGAGTCTTGCTTGCAGGTGTAAATCCCAGCACAGCACACAGTAAGGAGGAGGTGTCCATGCTCCGTGGCATGCTCACAGGGAATTCGGTTGCAGAAATAGGAATTAGAGAAGACCTAGTTTATTTCCATTGGCTGATAAAGGATTATTCCCTTTTCCATAGAGCTCTGTCCTGTATTAAATCAGAGTTTGGCTTTCCTTAGGAAAAAAAACTCAAATGAGCTGATGAAACCAGTTCAGTCATTCATCGTAAATAGTGTGTTTGGGTTAGGCCTGAAGCACAATTGGTCTGGCTTGGGAAGCCTTCAGCTCTTCTGAGAGAATGGCTCTGGTTTTTTTCTGAGATTTACTCCATAGTTTGTGATTTCAGAGCTTGTCTTTGCTTTGGTTTGGTTTTCATTGACACCTCAGACATCATCAGCAGCTGGTGACTGTGTGGTACCTTCATGGGCTGTGAGGGCTTGTCAGTTCCTTGGGCTGTTCCCAGAGTGGATGTGAGCCCGGGAGCTTTATGTTACTGGTACCAGTCCTTTGCCTGAAAAATGCTGTTTGTTTTTCAGTTCAAAGAAGAGATTTCTAGACGTTTTAAAGCCAAACAGGATCAGCTGGTTCTGATCTTTGCTGGGAAGATCCTGAAGGATGGAGACACGTTGAATCAACATGGGATCAAAGATGGGCTCACTGTTCACTTGGTCATTAAGACTCCGCAGAAGTAAGAGCTTGGTCTTGGAGGGGCTGGGGTCAGATGGGGGCTGGGAATAAGTGATTGTGATGATCCTGGTGAGCTTTCCCTGCCCCAGCTGTGGCACACTAACCTCTCCACGGATGACACAGCTGTGATGGTGTGTGGCAGGTACCTGGAGGGGCTGGTCCTTTAACATTACTCATGTGTGTGTCTTGGAAGAGCCCATCCGAAGTGGATACTGGCTCTAGCAAACCAGCAGAAGTTCTAGGAGAAGTTGCTGGTAGAAGAAATTACTTCCCCAGTGATTTTGTGTAGCTGTAGAACACAAAACACACGCTGGGTTTTCTGTCACCTCCTGCTACATACTCGGCTCTGAGGCTGTGCTCAGGCTCTCCGAGGTGCCCCAGGAGGCACACCTGCCCTGTGGGGCACCGTGTGGGCACAGCTGCACAGGCTGGTGCAGCCAGTGGGTGCTGTGCAGCCACGGACACGGGGCAGCGTGGGGTTCACTCGTGGTGCTGTGGCTACACCCGGGCAGTTCCCTTTTGGGGATGTGGCTCAGGTGCACCACACACCTCAGACTGGGAGCAGGACACAGGGCTGACCTCGGGGTCCTGCAGGTTTAGCTCTTCCCAGCACTTTCCAGTGGGCATGGAAGGATTTTGGGAGCAGCTGCTGTGCTTTAGCTGCAGCCACGTTTCATTGATCTTGAAAGGCCCTTCACAGCCGTGCCTCAGGCTCTGGCCACAGCGTGCCCCAGCTCCTGGGGAGCTCCAGGGCTGTGTCTCTGTGCAGTTCTGCTGTCCCCTGGGGGAGCTGCATTAATCAAAATGGGTTGTTCCCCCCTTCTTTTTATTCCACCTGTTCTCTTACAAACATGAGGAAGTGTGCTGTCAGGTTCTGCAGCCTCTCCTTGGATCCTGCCTCTCCAGGTAGCCTGATGCTGTTTCTGCTGTCTCCACTATAAATGTGGTATTGGTGAACTGTTTCAAAGGGGGAATCAGAGCTGTCCTGGGCTGCTCATTTTTCTCCTGATAATAGTCCTAGAGAAGTGCTTACTGAAGACATTACAGGGTCTTCCTGTGAGAAGAGGTTGAGAGAAACCAAGTGCTCTTTCTCTGGCTTCCTTCTTCCTTTCTTGTTCAGCTTTCCATTTGCTTTGTTTCCCCACTCTTTGCCTCTCTCAGTGGCCACTGGTTTTCAGCAGCAGTCAGGTCTGTCTGGACAGTGGATAGGGGCCTTCAGGGTTGATTTTTCAAGTTCTAGAAGAGTGAAAAAGGAAAGGGAGATAGAGAAAAGTAATAATTCTTGGTTTGGGGAAAAAAATCAGGAAATCATTGTTCTTATTGTCAGAGGAATAATAACATTATTGAGGTGAATAAAGTGAATTTTGTGGTCTAATTTAATGAAAGCTCTTCAGCGCTAGTCCAGGGCTCAATGTTGTGACTGCAGAGGCTTCAGAAAATTTTTAAATGTTCTCTTCCAAATTCCTGTAACACTCTTGAGGAGTAACTGTGGTAAGAAGGTACTAACCTGGGTTGGTGTATTCAGCAAAGCTGATGTCCAGCACCTGCTGCGTGGTGGCTTACAGCACAGTGTCTGTTTGGGTGGGTTAAAAGAAGCTCCAGACAGCTTGTGTTGGAGCAGGAGCCTTGCATCAAGGTACAGCCAGTGGCAGAGCTGGGAATTTGGAGCCAAGCTGGCCAGAAATGTTCTGTGCCTTTGTGGGACGGGTGCTAGCTGCCTCATGCCTCAGTTTCCCTCTTTGTACAGTAATGCTGATGCTTCTTTTTGCCCCAGAAGCAGTGATAGGAATATTCAGAAGTGAGCATGGTTGTTTACCCCATGCACTAGCCCTGCTGTAACCTCCTGTGGTTTCTGTGGGAGCAGCAGAAGGATTTTGCTGTTTGAAGCACACTCATTGCTCAAGGATATGGCTGCAGTAAATAGTTCAGTGGGATTCAAGGAAGAGCTGGATACAGCCCAGGGTAAGACCCATCCAGCCGTGGGCCAGGACAACATGTCAGGGGCTGCAGTGCTTCAGGATGGGAGGCAGATTCCAGCAGATGGAAGGCATCTGGGAGCACTGCTGTGCATCAGTGCAGGCAGAGATGGGGGTGGAAGCTGGGGCTGGCTGCTGTGCACCCCCGCTCATCACAGAGGACTCCCCTTGCCCTTCACCAGTGCCAGGAGTTTAATACTTTTTATCCTTTGCAGGGTCCAGGATTCAACATCTGCTGCTTCTGCCCCCAATGCTGCTTCTGCCCCCACTGCAACCCCTTCTTCTCCTGCTGCCCCATCTCAGCCCTCTACATCCAGCAGTGCTGGTCCGGACGCAGGGAGTGGCAGCAGACGGAGCAGCGGGTCGGGGACCGTGGGAGGTCCTGGAGATGGAGGCCCCAACAGTGCTGCATCCATCCTGTGTAAGTGGGCTCTGTGGGAAGGAAGAATTTTCTGGGGTTAGACCAAGGAGTTGGGCTTCTTGACCCCTGTTGTTGTCTCTGCCTGCCATGGGCTTGGCATGAGTCACTCCCATGGCACACCTCTGTGTGCCTGCTCAAGGTAATGCCACTTGGTGAAGCGTGTGTGTGTAGGGATGTCCTTACTCAGAGCTGGCTGCTGTAGGAATACAGGATACCTCTGGGTTTGTGGGGATGCAGTTCAGCTGCTGTGCCTGCCCTCTTTTGCAGTTGCTGGCAGTTACTGACTCACGCCTCTCTTCCCATGTGTTGTTCCCTCTCCAGCTGGCTTCGGTGGCATCACTGGGCTGGGCAACCTTGGGATGGGCTCTGCCAACTTCATGGAGCTCCAGCAGCAGATGCAGCGGCAGCTCATGTCCAACCCGGAGATGCTTTCCCAGATCATGGAGAATCCCTTGGTGCAGAACATGATGTCCAACCCTGACCTCATGAGGCAGATGATCATGGCCAATCCCCAGATGCAGCAGCTCATGGAGCGAAATCCAGAGATAAGCCACATGCTCAATAACCCAGAGCTCATGAGGCAGGTGAGTCACACCAGGGCTCAGTAAACAGTGTTGAGGAGAGTCTTTGTGGACCAACATCAGTGTCTGCACTGCAGAGGAGGAGTGGGAATGCCAGAGCAGTGGTTTTGGAGATCTCTTCCTTCCTGCTGTGAGCTCCCCACAAACAGATGGTGGTCCTGAGTTATGTGAATACTAAATACTCAACCCATGTCCCTTCAACTCTTATTTCCCTTTCAGAGCTATTGAATCCACGGTGTATTGGGAAAAAAGGGGATGCTGGGATTTTTCTAGCATGCTGACTACAAGGCTACTGTGTTGTGATTCTGGAATGGGAGTAAAAACAGTGCTGGAGAAGTGAAGCTACTGCAAAAGCTCTTTATTTCTCTCTGGTTCTCTGGAAAGATTCCGTAGAGACTCCAGAGCTGTGCAGTGTTTCACTCCCTGTATCAGTGGGGAGCAGTAGTGTAGGCTGGGATCCCAGAGGGCTCTCATTTTTTCCCAGAGCAGAGAGGACCTGTGTCCAAGAGGACTGGCTGTCTGGAAGACCAAAGGTTCATCAGAAGGGAATCCTAAGGGATCAGTGGGAATCTGGGTGTCAATAGCCATTAACAGGACTCTGCTGTTTCCTGGGGAGGCTTGTCAAGAGGGTTGTGCTGAACGGGCCTCATTTCCATCTGCTTCTCACTCGTTCTGTTTTCAACTGTGTCAGCCATACTTGAAATTCCAGAGCTGCAGGACTAAATTGTGAATAATCTGTACTTGAGCAGTTCCTCAAATGACACCTGGATATTTTTTGTGCAAGGGAGACCTATCAGAAATCTGGAGTGGGTGGAAGGATCCACCTTCCCAGTTGTTGTATGTAGTGCATCCAGACTGAGTGGGAACATATGGATGTTGGATGTCTGGATGTCCTGATACTGCTTAGGAACAGATCAGTCTCATCAAACTGAACTGAGGCTGAGAAGGAAGAGAGCTGAGCAAGGCTGGGAGGAGCCTGGATCCCTGGGCTCTCTTTGCTTGGATAAATGATCTCTCTGCTCTCTGCCTGTGAATTGTGTTAAATTGTCATCTCTCTCCTGGGAGAGGAGCTTGAGCTTTCCACCTTTTTCCTCCTTCTCCCAGACGATGGAATTGGCTCGTAACCCTGCCATGATGCAGGAGATGATGCGGAACCAGGACCGTGCTTTGAGTAACCTCGAGAGCATTCCAGGAGGATACAATGCCCTGCGCCGGATGTACACGGACATCCAGGAGCCCATGTTTAGTGCAGCCAGGGAGCAGGTATGGCTGCGTTCTGTGAGCGGGGTGTAGCGTGGGAAAGGGGGTCTTTCCCTGTCCCCCTGTGCTGATGGGGTGGTTTTCCTACAGCGTGGCTCTTCATCCCTCCACTCCAGTGCAGGCACTGGCCGGAGAACGTGGTGCAGTGCCTCTCGTGACATGGGTTGAGGTGTCAGAGGGGAGAGCTGCTCTGGCTCCTCCAGGCCCCCAGCAGGCTGGATGCCAGCCCTGACTGATAGGCAGGCCCTGTCACTGTTAGCCCAGCCCTCTGCTCCCTGGATTAGCTGGAGCCTGACGCCTTCAGTACGGAGCTGGCTCAGATCCAGCTGGCTGGTAGTGCAGGAGGAGGGAGCACAGGTCTGGCTGCAGAGGGCTGTGCAGACACACTCCAGTCCAGATCACCTACTGCTGTGTCCGGGTGCTGGCTTTACAAGGGCGTTTTGAAGCCCTGCATTTGGGAGCTGAATCTGGGGCTGTGGCCACTCCCGAGCCTGGTCTTTTTCTGAGTGAGGTGTGTTGTGGATTGCAGATTTCTCAGGAGGCGGATCATGGCACATATTTAGCAAATTCTGGACTTGGCTGAATATGATCGGCTGTTCCCTGGCTCGCTCAGTGCTGGGGTTGGTCTGCTGGGACTAACTGACTCCATCTGTTTCTTTTTTTTTTTTTTTTTTTTCCCTCCCTAGTTTGGCAGCAATCCTTTCTCTTCCTTGACGGGGAATTCTGACAGCTCGAGCTCTCAGCCTTTGCGGACGGAGAACAGAGAGCCATTGCCAAACCCCTGGAGCCCCACACCTCCTGCTTCCCAGAGTCAGGCACCCAGCAGTGAAGGGAGCACGGGCTCAGCAACCACCCAGGGCACCCCAACTGTATCCAACCCCTTTGGGCTGAATGCTGCCAGCATCGGTGCTGGTACGTAAGGGAGGAGTTGGAGGGTGCTGCTGGCTGAGCAGGTCACCCAGGCTTCCCTGGAGGGCTGCTTCCTCTGGCATTTGAGCCCTGTCTGTGGCTAATATCCAGAGGAATGTGTCTAGCCTGCTTGCAGACACACCTGGATTATTCTGATGCGCTTGTCGGACAGTTCCTTTGGGAACTCTGCTGTCCCTGAAGCTCTCAGGAGCAGGAGAGTGGCCAGCAGAGCGCTGCCATGGCTGTCCACAGCCATGTTTGCTGCTGGCCGGGGGATGGAGTACAGGCAGTGCTGTCACATTGTATTTCAGGCAATGCAGTGGTGCTCAGGCTCATCGGGGGTTTTCCTTTGTCTTCCCTTCCCCATGCAGGCATGTTCAACAGCCCAGAGATGCAAGGACTCCTGCAGCAGATTTCTGAAAACCCTCAGTTGATGCAGAATATGATCTCTGCCCCCTACATGCGGAGCATGATGCAAACTCTTGCCCAGAACCCGGACTTTGCAGCACAGGTAAAAGTGTTGCAGTTGTCAGCTGTTGCCAGGCAGGCCATGAGCTCAGTGTGAGGTGTCAGTCTGCTGCTGGGGTCAGACTGGTTCCTCCTGCAGACACTGGAGCAGAGTGAATACACAGTTTGGTTGTGTTTCTCGACAGCCTGAAGGCAGCCCCAGCTCTGAGCCCTGTGTGTTTTGCAGAGCCCCTAACACAAGAGGTGGCTCTCAGTGGGACATGGGAATGGCCCTTCTCTTTGCTTGTGGCCAAGTGGCCCCTGTTCAACACTGCTGTCAGGAATTGAGCTGTCCCATTTTGATCCCCTGTAGCAGGGGAGCATGTTGAAAGCCCAGGGAGGGCGTCAGGGGCCCCATGACTGACCTGTTTTTCATGGCTTAGTTGCATAGGGTTTGACAGCAAGTGGCAGCAACCCTCTGACCCTACCTACATGTGCTGTCTCTTGCTAGATCATGGTAAATGTCCCCCTCTTTGCTGGGAATCCACAGCTTCAAGAACAGCTCCGCCTTCAGCTCCCTGTCTTCTTGCAGCAGGTAAAGGCCTCTGGCTGGCCCTGTGCTGCCCTCAGCCCCTGGCTCCAGAGCTTCTCCCCCCACTGTGGCACAGGCAGGATCTCAGCTGCTTGGCTGAGCGCACTAGGAAGCATGTGGGCTTGGGGGGCCGGGCTGAGGAAGGAAGGAAGGGGGTTGCACAGGGGAGACAAAGAGGAAAAACTTGGTTAGACAAGGTAGTCTGAATTAACTCACCTGAATTACTGAAAGGTAGACTCCAGATTAGGCTTGTTAAGCTACTTGGAACCCCTGTGTAGACAGTCTCTCACTGTGTTGAGTTTACAAAAATTACACCGTTAGTTGTGCTAGAGCAGCTGGTTCTCAGGTAACTCACAATCCAAAGGCATGTGTCCCCAGTTCTAATCTGATTCACCCAGTTCATTTAGGAAACCTGATGTGAGCTCTCTGAGAGTCCCTGCAGGTGAGCCCTGCAGTCTGGAGCCTCGGAGGAGGATCCAGACACAAAGGCCAGCGCTGGCCGCAGGCAAGAGGCGCAGCTTGGCGCTGGCTCAGGTGTGACAGTGCTGGAGCTCTGGCTGCCTGAGCTCTCACTGGTTGGTACCGTGGTGTCTCTCTGCCTTGGTCCCCAGATGCAGAACCCGGACTCCCTGTCCATCCTCACCAACCCCCGCGCCATGCAGGCCCTGCTCCAGATCCAGCAGGGACTCCAGACGCTGCAGACGGAGGCCCCCGGACTAGTGCCAAGGTATGGAACGCTCCAGAGCGGGGCTGTGCAGGCAGAACTGCTGTGCCCAGCACCAGCAGGCAGAGCTGGCTCTGGATTCAGACAGGAGATCTGCTTTAGGGCGCTCTGTCACGGGGAATTGTGCTGGTGTGTGCCTGCAGGCCCCTCTGAGCAAGCTAATTAGCACTTGCTGCTTGCTTGTGCTTCACTGGCAAGTCCTTGACCCTTTCTTTTTGGAGAAAAGGTTTGGAATGCACTTGGTCCTTCCCCCATCCTTTGTTTGCTGCATTTAGTGTGGACTGAACTCAAGAACTTTATCTCTGGAGAGCAGTATGAGATGGACAGACACAGACACAAGGCTGGGTGGTTGTGCTGGGGCAGGCTGATCTGCTGGCAGCCCTCAGCTCTCGGCTTACTGTCACCACGGGTCATGCTCCATCACAGCAGTTCTCTGCAGGCTTCTGTTAGCTCTGCTGACTCCCAGTGCCGTGTGTGACCAGAACATGGATGCAGCTGGTTCCGTTTTCAGAGCTGCCCCGTAGCAGTGCCTTCAGTGAGGGCAGTGCCTGCTGGCTGCCCTGCTGCCCCACTCTGGAGGGGTACCCAATGCCAGTGTCACCCTGAGCATGCCCTGCCTTCCTCTGCAGCCTTGGCTCCTTCGGCATGCCCCGGATGCCCCCGTCCTCCACAGGAGGAAGCACAATCCCGGAGAACCCCGTTCCCTCTGCTTCGACGCCGGCCAGTGCCTCTCCAGCTGGGGGTGGTAACCCTCAACAGCAGCTCATGCAGCAGATGATCCAGCTGCTGGCCGGAGGAAGCTCTCAAGTACGTAACACCCAGTGGGTGCTGGCATGGGCAGGGAGGTCTCCAGGGGGGTCCCCACCTCACCCCACTCAGGGGATGTGGTCTCCAACATTCTCTTTTGGTTGCAGTTCTCTGGGCTGGGTTTGGTGTTGGGGTCTGGCCGGCCCTTTGGGGTGTTGAACCCTTTAAGAGGTTTAAGCTCAGCGTGCTGGGGATCCTTCTCCCTGCACTGCTGCCCCTGTCGGTACCGATCCAGGACTGGCTCTGCTGTGGCTGCTGTGCCACATCCCAAGGGGACGTGGAGACTGTCCCCACACGCCCCTGAAGCTGGGCTCGGGGTTCCTGCCCAGCCGTGGCTGCTGGCACTGCCCGTGTTGGAATGCTGCGTGTGCTCTGTGTCTCCAGGGTCTCTGTCCTTTCCCTCACAGGCGCAGAGTCCCGAAGTGCGATTCCAACAGCAGCTGGAGCAGCTGAATGCCATGGGCTTCATCAACCGTGAGGCCAATCTCCAGGCGCTCATCGCCACCGGTGGGGACATCAACGCAGCTATCGAGAGACTGCTGGGCTCCCAGCCTTCCTAAACTCTGTCCTGCTGCCCCACAGACGTCAGCACATGCATCCATACACATGCACAGGGGATCTTTCCGGAAAGCCCGCCATCATTTTCATATCTGACAGCTGTCCATGTATTTAAAACAAAAAGATACAGCTTAACCCCTGACCTTCCTACTAAGTTAAGATTTCATGTTGAAATGCTCTTTAACTGGCTTGTATGTGGATTCCAGTTCTCATCGTGGCCACAGAGACTTCAGATGTGTATTTTTTCCTAAATATGCCCTGTCTCAGACACTCTTCTCTCTCTCTCTAGATGGTAGAGGCGATACTTCTAGTTACTTACCTGAATGATTGTGTTTTGAGTAGCTTGATTTTAACTGTACATGATTCCTTCCCCTAGCCCTCCTTTCAGGCAAATATTTAAAAAAAAATTGAGCCAAGTTTGGGGATTGGTTATTTCTCTCAGCGTCTTATTGGGAATGGATCAAAAGAAAAATTGAAATTACCTGAGAATTTCTGATGTCATTTGTCTTAATGTTTCCTGGGATGAACCTAGCCCGTGTCCCTCACTCACAGGTGCCTCCAGTCTCCTGGTAGAGGGTTAGTGGGTGAGAAACCTGCATTTGAAGTGTGGCCTCTTTACACTCTGGGGGTGGTGTAATGGAACCCAGGGGTGTGCAGCGGCCAGGTGTGCTGTTCTTGAGCTTGAGTTGAAGGTGCTGTGCAGAGGAAGTTGTTTGGAAGGTGTGTTTCTGCCCAAATCATGTGGTTCCTGGTCGGAGGTGTCCAGGGGCATTGACTCCTGTGCTCAGTGGGCTCATTTGTACAAGTGTGAAAACTAAAAAGGAAATGGAAAAATAAGCTAACGATCTTCTCGCTTCACTGGAAAATGTTGAAGTTCATGTTCTTCCCGGTTTAGATCCATCCTCCACCCCCCTTCCATTCTGGTGTGTTTGAATGTTCAGACTGTCCAAGAGACTCCCCAGGACCAGCAGGGTGGTATTTCCCAGGAGCCTCCATGGCTGTGTAATTTGCATACACCATTTTTATCAAAGGAAAAATAATAAATGCGCACAACCATCCGTCTCCCTGCATCCCTGTCTCATCCTTGCCTGCCACTTCCCAGGGATTAATGTGTGCTGTCCCGTTCCCCGTGCTCAGTGCAGGCATGGGGGTGTCACTCTCCCTCCCACCTGGCCCGGCTCTCCTTCCCCCACAGCCAGGAAACCTCTGACACTTCAGGAATGCTGCTGTAGCTGCCCAAACACTGGCCCTAAAGTGCCGGTTTGGAAGCTTCCTTTGAATTCGAATTGGCAATTAGCAGCTGTTGGAACCGTTGAGAGCTGCGCCTCGGTGTTACTTGATAGTTTTGAGATTCTTTCGGTGTGGGAGGATTGGGCAGAGAGGGAACAGGAGGTTTGCTGTGTACCTGTAAAACCTGCTGCACCCAGCCGGCTCCGGAGCTGGAACTGGGATGGATGGGTGTTGGTGTTGCTGAGAGTGTAGGTGGTGGTGGTGGAGAAAACACGGGGCTGGGAACACTCCTGCCTCTGTGTGTGCATCCTAATGAGACTGCAGTCCCTTGGAGGGGGATTTAGAAAGCAGCTTTAACCTCTTCTGGAGGCTCTGCACAAACGTGTGCAGTGTTTTGTGCAACCTCTCCTCAGACGTGCGAGGTTTGCACAGAGCTGGGTAAGGATGGGACTGGAGGTTCCCATTGGCACTGGCGGGGTCAGAGCTCTTCCCAAATGTTACTGATTGGCCCCTTTGCAGCTCAAAACAGGCTCCTGAAATGCCCGTGTGAGCCTTGGGATCTCTTTGGTGTCCCTTGGCAGCACTAAAGTCTGCACAAGCCAGCTCTTGTAAGGAATGTGCTTGTGGGAGGATGGATGGATGGATGGATGGTGCAAGCAGGGAAGGGAGGTGCACGGGGTCACAGGGAGTGGGGATAGAACCCCATGGTGAGTTTAAATCCCCGAGGAGCAAAATTAGCCCCACCAGTGGCTTTGGCCAGGCAGAAATCATCCTTCCACCTGCTCAGTGTGTCAGCAAGGCGTGATGTGGTGGGGTCAGTCACCACAGTGCAAGGGATCTGTGTGTGTGTTGGAACAGGGACTTGGAGGGATGGAGCAGTTTGGTGACTCCAAAGCTGGCTGGAAATAAGCCCCTGCACGGTGGAGGAATCCTGCTGCAGTGTGTGCAGGTGGCTGTGAAGCACTGAGGAGAGTCCACAGGAGTTTGAGAATCCCAGAAAGGTTTGGGTGGGAAGAGCCCTCGTAGCTCGTCTCATTCCACACCCCTGCCATGGCAGGGACACCTTCCACTATCCCAGGTTGCTCCAAGCCCCATCCAACCTGGCCTTGGACACTGCCAGGGATGGGGCACCCTGTGCCAGGGCCTCAGCACCCTCACAGGGAAGAATTTCTTCCCAATATCCAGTGTAAGTCTTCGCTTTTTTGGTTTAAAACCATTTCCCATTGAGTCATTATCTGTCCATATAAAAAGCCTTTGCCCATGATTTTAACAAGTTCTCTTTAACTCCTGAATGGCCACGATGAGCCCTCACAGGCTGTCCAGTCCTTGGTGTCTCTTGCTTGTTTAAGCAGGGAAACAAATTTCTGTGTCTCCACATGGTAGCACGTGCTCTTGTGACACTTTGGGATCACTCCTCCCCTGCTGCCAGCCCACCCGCCAAGACGCTGAAACAGAGGCACAGGGCAGCCTGCAGCCCCTCGTGTCCATCCAGTGCCACCTCCCGGCTCCGCAGCCTCCCCGGGCAGTCTGGCAGAGCCCATCCCACGCTGCTCCCAGGGGCTTTGCTGTGCTGCTCGTGTGCAGGGAGGAGCGTTGGGAGGCTCGGGCCTGCAGCTTCCTCAGTGGAGGGGCAGCGAGGCTGGGATCACTGGGACAGGGCTGGGAGGTGGATGCAGCTGGGTCTGGTCTTTGGTACCCACGGGGGTGCAGATCCCAGATCCGGCCTTCCCAGGCTCTGGAGAAAAAGGAGCTTTGAAGGCTGGTGAGAAGGAGCCTTTGAGTGAAATCTTAATCCCCTCCAGAGCTTTCCCTAATCCCTGGTAATGTGCTGTTCAAAGACCCACTTCCAAAGGAATGACTGCACTTTCTCACTCCCATCTCTCACCTTCCCCAAGGAATTGCCCAAAGGTGTTCTCACTGACTGTTTCCTCTCAATTTCCTCTGACGAATAGAATTAATTATTTTAAAACCTAATGAATGAAGCATTTTCTGCAGCAGGTAGTGGCAAATCCAGCTGATTTATTGGGAGAGATTACTGCTGTCAAGGATATATTTATACTTCATTCCTCCCCCTTTCCCTGGAGGGGATCCACAGCCTTTTCCCCCAGTATCCCAGTGTAACACTTCCAACTTCGAAATCAAACCTCAAAAATGTGGAGGAGAGAAAGATGGCAGGAAACCAACATCTACATTCCTTTCAATAAACCATTTTTTTGGTTACTAAATTCCATGGTATGGGCAGTTTCCTGTGGCCACAGCCCTGACTATGGAGGGGCAAGTTCAAAGTGACTCAAGAGAAGGTCAGTAGGGAAATATCCTGGGGTTAGGAGGCCGTGGAGTAGGACAGCTTGGAAAATGTGTGTGTGTGTGTGTGTGTGTGTGTGTGTGTAAGTGCTGCAGCACCTTTGCTCAGCCACAGGAGCTGTGAGGAAGGGCTGAACGATGCTCCTCAGCCTCTCTGCTGAATTCTGCAGCATTCAAGGGCAGAAAACCATGATTTAGAGAATGGCTGGGCCATGGCCAGCCCTGCCAGCTCCCTGCTGCAGGACCTGACCATGGCACATTTAGGGCCATATTCATGTTTCTCTGACATGGTTTATTTTTAATTCCACTGGCAAGCTGACACCTCTTTCCTGTCACTGCCTGCCTGGTGCTGGGCACGTTCACCAGGCTGTGCTGTGGGGTTTTGGCTGTTTCCAGCTGCTAGGGTTGGCTATACCAGAGCCAAAACTGCCCACAGTGTTGCACTGGAACTGGGAGGGCAAGTGTGTGTCTGTCTGTCTGTGTACAGGGCAGAGTCAGCTCTCTGTGTGTCTGTTTGTCTGTCTGTGTACAGGGCAGAGTCAGCTCTCTGTGTGTCTGTTTGTCTGTCTGTGTACAGGGCAGAGTCAGCTCTGTGTGTCTGTTTGTCTGTCTGTGTACAGGGCAGAGTCAGCTCTGTGTGTGTCTGTTTGTCTGTCTGTGTACAGGGCAGAGTCAGCTCTGTGTGTCTGTTTGTCTGTCTGTGTACAGGGCAGAGACAGCTCTGTGTGTCTGTTTGTCTGTCTGTGTACAGGGCAGAGTCAGCTCTGTGTGTGTCTGTTTGTCTGTCTGTGTACAGGGCAGAGTCAGCTCTGCGTCTGTCTGTCTGTCTGTCTGTCTGTGTACAGGACAGCTCTGTGTGTGTATGTGTGTCTGTCTGTGTGTGCAGGTCAGCTCCGTGCCTGTGTCTGTCTGTCTGTCTGTGTGTCTATGTGTGTGTCTGTCTGTGTATCTGTGTGTACAGGACAGCTCTGTCTGTCTGTACAGGACAGCTCTCTGTCTGTCTGTGTGTCTATGTGTGTCTGTGTCTGTCTGTGTGTCTGTGTGTACAGGACAGCTCTCTCTGTCTGTGTGTCTGTGTCTGTCTGTCTGTCTGTGAGTACAGGTCAGCTCCGTGTGTGTGCCTGTGGCACACCCAGCAGGGGTGTGTGTGTGCATCACTCAGCAGGGGCGGGTGTGTGCAGGTGTGTGTCGTGTTCACACACACGAGCGTGCACGGCTTTGTTCGTGTGTGCACACCCGTGCGTGTCCCCGTGGCCGTGTGTCCTCCTGTCCCCATGTCCCTGTCCCTGTCGATATGTCTGTATGTCCGTCTGTCCCTATCCCTGTCCCCGTGTCCGTGTGTCCTCCTGTCCCCATGTCCGTGTATCCCCTGTCCCCCCGTCCCTCTGTCCCTCCCCTGTCCCCCTGTCCCTCCCCCTGTCCCCCTGTCCCTCTGTCCCTCCCCTGTCCCCCTGTCCCTGTCCCTCTGTCCCTCCCCTGTCCCCCTGTCCCTCTGTCCCTCCCCTGTCCCTCTGTCCCTCTGTCCCTCTGTCCCTCCCCTGTCCCCCTGTCCCTCTGTCCCTCCCCTGTCCCTCTGTCCCTCTGTCCCTCTGTCCCTCCCCTGTCCCCCTGTCCCTCTGTCCCTCTGTCCCTCCCCTGTCCCTCTGTCCCTCTGTCCCTCCCCTGTCCCCCTGTCCCTGTCCCTCCCCTGTCCCTCTGTCCCTCTGTCCCTCCCCTGTCCCCCTGTCCCCCTGTCCCTCTGTCCCTCCCCTTGTCCCTCTGTCCCTCTGTCCCTCTGTCCCTCTGTCCCTCCCCTGTCCCCGCGTCCATCGGCGCATTCTCGGCCCCGCCCCTCGCGCATGCGCACAGCCCGTTCCCGGCAACCCGGCCGTGACCCCGCCCCGGCCTCGTGCGGCGGTGCCGGGACAAACCGGGACAAACCGGGATATACCGGGACAAACCGGGACAAACCGGGACACACCGGGACACACCGGGATATACCGGGACAAACCGGGACAAACCGGGACACACCGGGACACACCGGGATATACCGGGACACACCGGGATATACCGGGATACACCGGGATATACCGGGACACTCCGGGACAAACCGGGACGCACCGAGATATACCGGGACTCCCCCCGGGACACACCGGGACACACCGGGATATACCGGGACACACCGGGACTCTCCCAGGGACACAGCGGGACTCTCCCAGGGACACAGCGGGACACAGCGGGACTCCCCGCGACCCTCCGGGATCCCCCGGAGCCGCCGGGCCATGAGCGCCCCGGAGCCGCCGGGCCGCGGGATGCTGTTCGCCGAGACCCAGCTGAAGCGGCACGGCTGGCGCCGAGGTGGGGCCGGGCGGGGGTCCCCGGCCCGCGGTCCCCGGCCTGTCCCGCCCCCCCCCCCCGAGCGCCCCCGGCTCCCCCCAGACTCCGATCCCCGTCCCCAAGCCCCATCTTCCCCAGCTCCCTCCGGGACCCAGCTCCCCCCAAACCCCCGGCAGCCCCCGGTCCCCAGACCCCAGTGGTCCCCAGAGGCCGCCCCCCGCTCCCCTCCTTCCTGCAGGACCCGCTCTGGACCTCTCTCCCCACCCTCGGGGTCCTGCAGCTCCCGGTGCCTCCGGTGCCCGCAGTGCCCGCGGTGCCTCCGGTGCCCGCAGTGCCCCGGTGCCTCCGGTGCCTCCGGTGCCCGCGGTGCCTCCGGTGCCTCCGGTGCCCGTGGTACCTCCGGTGCCCGCGGTACCTCCAGTGCCTCCGGTGCCCGCGGTGCCCCCGGTGCCTCCGGTGCCCGCGGTACCTCCGGTGCCTCCGGTGCCTCCGGTGCCCGTGGTACCTCCGGTACCTCCGGTACCTCCGGTGCCCGCGGTGCCTCCGGTGCCCGCGGTACCTCCGGTGCCTCCGGTGCCCGCGGTGCCCCCGGTGCCTCCGGTACCTCCGGTGCCCGCGGTGCCCGCGGCCGTGCAGGCGTGACGGGTGCTTTGTGTGCAGGGCAGGGGCTGGGCAGGCGGCAGGACGGCATCGCCGAGGCCATCCGGGTGAAGGTGAAGTGCGACACGGCCGGGGTGAGTGCCGCTCCCCGCCCGGCCCCCGGCGCGGTGCCCGCTGCCCACCGCAGCCATTCCGGCAGCTCCTCTGCGCCCCGCAGGTGGGACACGACGCGGCGGAGCCCTTCACCTTCCACTGGTGGGACCACGTCTTCAACAAGGCGGCCGCCAACATCGCTGTGGAGGCCGGGCAGGTTGGAGGGCTGGGGGCTTGGCGGGGGCACCCCGGTTGGACGGGGTTGAAGGCAGGGGAAGGTGTTTGGGTTCCTTCCGTGACTCCTGCACCGCCACCGTACCCCCCCTGTGAGGAAGCAGGGCCTCGCACAGGGGCTGTGGTGGTGGAGAGGTGCTGCTGGAGGGGTGAAGCCCCTCGGATGGATCGTTTCCAAGCCTTTTTGCCTTTTCTGGCCAGGATGGCATCTCTGTGAAGGCACTTTCTGAGCAGGGAGGCAGCATCAGCAATAAGAAGCCGCGCAAGGCCGGCAGCAGCGGGAGCCTGCTCTACGGCCGCTTCGTGAAGGTAACTGGCCCCAGGAGCCCGGGGGCTGCATGGCCCCCAGCTCGTTGCTGCTGTGGCCCCCAGAGCCCCGTTTTCCTTGTTCCCCTTGGTCACAGTCCCTGTGTCTCTGTGCTGCAGTCAGCCACGCTCACAGCCTGTGGGGAGGAGACACTGCCAGGCAGCTCTGGGAGCAGTCAGGAGGAGGAGGAGGAGGAGAAGCTGGACCTCTCTTCGGTCAGGAGGTGAGGCTGGGCCCCGTCCCTTGAGGGCTGACAGGAACACTGCTCCAGACCGTGTTCCCCGCACAGATGCTGGGGGTGACAGGTCTTGTCTGTGTCCCACAGGCTGACGGACGAGGAGCTGGTGCAGGCGTGCGGGGGCCGCACGGCACACAAGTGAGTGGCTGGGGGGGTCAGCTGCCCGGGCTGCCCCCTCCTCGCAGGGGCTGGTGAGCAGGCTGGGCTGGGGCACACCTTCCCTGCTGGGGAGGTGCCAGTCCTCGCTGCCTGTGATCATTGCAGGGGTGCCCGTCACGGCCTGACCATGAGTGCCAAGCTGGCGCGCCTGGAGGAGCAGGAACGAGCCTTCCTGGCCACGTACCGGCAACGGGAGCGGCAGCAGGAGCCCCCGGAGAGCAGCCAGGGCAAAAAGAAGAAAAGGAAACAGTCCAGGGATGGAGCCAGCCCCGAGGTGCTACAGAGCCAGGAACCAAACAGAGAACAGGAGGAGGTGTTGGAAGAAGAAAAGGTTGTGAAGAGGAAGAAGAAGAAGAAGAAGCAGGGGCCAAGCAGAGAAGAGGAGCTGACAGGAGAGGAAGAGGTCATGAGGAAGAGGAAGAAGAAGAAGAAGAAGGTGATCACGGAGTCATGTGGAGAAGAGGTATCAGGAGAGGAGGGGAAGGTCATGAAGAGGAGGAAGAAGGCAGAACTAAGCACAGAAGAGGAGGTGGTAGAAGAGGAGGGGAAGGCTGCAAAGAAGAGAAAGAAGAAGCAGCAGCAGCAGGAAGAGGAGGACACAGAAGAGCCAGCTGAAACAGACGTAGCTCTACAAGAGACAGATGAGCCAAACCTGGAACACAGCCCTACAAAGAAGAGGAAGAAGAAGAAGAGGAAGAAGGAGCCAGAGTGAGCAAGTGACTTGGCTGCCATGCTGTGCAGCTGCCAGTCCCACCTGGCTGTAAGGGTCCTGATCCTGGTGCTGGTGGGTGCCATGGGGTTCTCTGAACTTGTTCCAGATGGAGCCCAGAACTGTGGCCCAGCTGCCTGGGGATGCTGGGCTAGGAAAAGTTGTTCTGGAGCTGGATCAAGCTTTACTTCACCACCTGAACCTTCAGGAATGACCCTGGTTCCCCCCAGGCTCTGGGGCAGGGACCCATTTGCCATGGGCCTGCCACAGAAGGACACACCCTGCAGAGCACTGAAGTATTTTTTCAAGGGCGTGAATAAATCTTTATTGTAATCAGATTATCCCAAAGTGTGAGTGGTGCTGTGAGTGGCAGAACCCCAGATCAGCTTTACACCAGCACTTGGATTAGGCAGCAGCCCCTCACCACTCCCACCTCCTGGGCCTTTCCATCCTGCTGGCTCACACCGCAGCCCAGTGAGGTGCTGAGCACCCTCCTGGCAGAGGCTTGGGCAGAATTTGGCCCTGGTGTGCAGTGCTGAAGCCCAGCCTGGCCCCCCCCAGCCCCTCTGGCCCCAGCTCTAGGTCAGCTGCAGGACGCAGTCTGTGCCGGGGTACGCTGGCAGGTTCAGAGCGTATTTCTCCTGGAGCGCAGGGGGCACAAACCTGCCCCCAAGGAAGTGGTACCGGCCGGTGAAATGCATCGCCGCCTTCTTGGGCGCCGTCAGGGAGATGAGCATGTCGGGCTGGAGGCCGTCTGCCTTCCCCTTCTCCACATCCCAGCCTGCAACGAGCCCCGTGGCCAGGCTGGAGCTGGGACCACCCTGGCCGGGCACCTTCCTCCGGCAGGTGCAGGCACAACTCACCTGAGGGGATGTCGATGCTGGCGATGGGCACCGTGACGCGCTCCAGAGTGCCCAGGATGCTGCCAAAGGGCTCCCGCACTGCTCCCGTGAAGCTGAAGCCGAAAATGGCATCCACCACCAGGCCATAGAGCTCGTCGATGAACGCAGCCTGCGGCAGGGATGGCAGCAGGTGAAGGGCAGTCCTGGCCACAGCAACGGGGGCAGGTGCTGCCAAGCTGGGGGCTGCTCCTCACCTCAGCTGGGAACTCGGGGAGGAAGGGAATATCCATCTTCTTGCACTGGGTGGTCAAACCTTCAAAGAGGGGCTTGCTGGGGCGCTTGGGGTAATACACGGTTGGCTGGTAGCCCTGCAAGAGCAGAAGGAACCTGAACTGATCCCACCCTGGCACCAGCAGCGGCCAGAGGAGCGGGACCCTGGAGCCCACAGGTACAGGAGTGTGCAGGGACCAGCACCCTCACGGGGAGCCTGTGCAAGACTCACAAACATCTTCAGGTGCCGGGCGCAGACCAGCCCATCACCGCCGTTGTTCCCTGGCCCGCAGACCACCAGCACAGCGGGCTGGCTCGTGGTGAAGGAGCTGGGTGGGTAGGCCTGATGGGGGGCAAGAGGCACAGGGTTATGATGGGGAAGTGGGCTGGGATTCGCAAGACCCCCAACTTGGGACTGGGAGGATTCCCAAGATCACCATCTGCCTCCCTGGTGCCCACCTCGGTGGTAGCACAGCTTGGTACACAATGCTACCATCCCCAGGACCCTCCCTTGCCCCCCAGCTTGTCCATGGTGGGGACAGCACTCGGCCTGTAGCGCTGGAACTCTCCCCCAGGACCTCCACCCACCTCCTGGGCACCCACCCTGGCAGTGGCACAGCTCAGCCCACGATGTCGGGACCCCCACCCTGCTGCTGGCAGTGCCACAGCTCAGCCCACGATGTCGGGACCCCCACCCTGCTGCTGGCAGTGCCACAGCTCAGCCCACGATGTCGGGACCCCCACCCTGCTGCTGGCAGTGCCACAGCTCAGCCCACAGTGCCAGGAGCCCCTTCTGCCCCCCCCAGGACCCCCACCTTGGCAATGGCAGTGGCACAGCTCAGCCCCGCCAGCTCCATCAGCTGGTCCACGCTGAACTTGTACTCGGTGAAGAGCTCCTGGTCGATAGCCTGGGCCTCCTCCTGCCTAGGGTGGGAGATGGCACCCCTGGGTACCCCAAAACCCGGCCAGGCCCAGCCTGGGGGGGCTATGACCCCTCGACTTTGCATGACCCGGGTGGCGGGGGGGGGGGGACACACAGAGCTGAGCCCCCGCGTACATCGCAGCCCATCCCGGTGTCCTGCCCGAGCCCTCTGCGCCCCTCAGCCCGCCCGCGCCCCGTCCCGGTGCCCCCGCGCACCGCCCGCCTCCTCTCCCGCCGGCCTACCCCAGGAAGCGGAGCCCCGTCGGGCCGGCCCCCGCGCTGGGGACGTGCATGGCGCGGCGGGGAAGGCACCGGCACCGCTCCCGGGCCCAGCCCCAGCCCCAGCCGCCGTCCCGGCACCGCCCGCCCGCCCGCGCCGCCGCCACCAGCAGCCCCAAGCCCAGCAGAGCCCGCGGGCCCGGCATGCGGCGGGCACGGCCCGGTACGGCCCCGGTGCGGCCCTGAGAGCGGGCACGGCCCGGTACGGCTCCGATGCGGCCCCCGGAGTGTGTACGGCCCGGTACGGCCCCGGTGCGGCCCCCGGAGCGGGCACGGCCCGGTACGGCCCCGGTGCGGCCCTCGGATGGGGCACGGCCCGGTACGGCCCCGGTGCGGCCCTGAGAGCGGGTACGGCCCGGTACGGCCCCGGTGCGGCCCTGAGAGCGGGCACGGCCCGGTAGGCCCCGGTAGGCCCCGGTGCGGCCCCGGAGCTCCGCGGAGCAGGCGCGGGGCCGCCCCGGGGGCGGAGCGCCCTTCACGGCCCGGCGGGGCCCGACCGGGGCCGCGGTTCCTCCGTGCCCCGCCGGACTCCGCGGTCCCTCCAGCCCCTTCATTTCCTCGCCGGGGCCCCGACACACACGGGACGGCAGAAGCGGAGCGGGGTTGTGAAAAACGCCAATCACTTGTTTTTTTTTAAATTTTTTTTTTAAGTTTAATAATAATAAGATGGTTATAAAAATAGTAATACGGTTAGAGTAATAAAAATTTAGAGTTAGGACAATTACAAGACAATAAAAAGCAAAGAATTAAGGACGTCCGGATGCTCTCGGGCACTTAAGCCACGACAAGCATGCCTTGTGAACAAAGGAATCACCTTAAAAGCAATAGCCTGTTGCATATTCATACATCTCATACATGATGCATAAATTCCTTGCAATTTTTTTGTGTTTTTTGTCAACTTCTTCTCCTTAATCCTGGTGGTTCCATAAAGACGGAGAGAAGGTGGAAGAATGTTTGTCTTTTCCGATAAGGAGGCTGTAACTCTTTATGGGCCCCGTCCCTGCCATCTCTGTGTGAAGAATTTCTTGATTATCTCATCTCTTTCTTGAGCTGGTTAAAAAGTATGTTACATAGTATAGTTTCTATTTTAACATTGCGTTATAACCTAAAAATACATTTAACACACTTCTTGAGAGAATTAACACAGCGTAACTTTCCAACATTACACATATAATATTCATTGCAACATTTGCGAAAAGCCAATCATAAAATATGCATTTTTCACAGGGGTTAAAACCGTGTTGGCTCAACGGCCCACCCCCGCCTAGCCTCCGAGGCCCCCCCAGAAACGGCTTTTCCCCGGTGTCCTCCTGGTCACACGAGGCTGCAGACGAGGGACAGAGTCCCGGTCCCCGTGCGAGGTCCCCGGCGGGGCCAGCAGCCGGCAGCAGTGGCAGTGGGGTCGTCGTCAAGGCTGCAAGGTCACGGAGGCATCACGGGGAGCAGGGGTGTGCAGCAGGATGCAAAATGGAATAATGAAATCACAGAGTCACAGACTGGATTGGATGGGAAGGGATCTTAAAGCCCATCTCATCTCAGCCCCCTGCCACGGGCAGGGACATCTTCCACTGTCTCCAAGCCCTGTCCAACCTGGCCTTGGGCACTGCCAGGGATGGGGCAGCCACAGCTTCTCTGGGCACCCTGTGCCAGGGCCTCCCCACCCTCACAGGGAACAATTCCTTCCCAATATCCCACCAATCCCTGCCCTCTGGCAGTGGGAGCCATTCCCCCTTGTCCTGCACTTCAGGCCCTTGTCCAAAGTCCCTCTCCAGCTCTCTTGGAGGCCCTTTAAGCACTGGAAGGCAGGAGTGGGCAGGAGGTTCATACCAGGGTGCTGGAAACCACTCTTAGATCTGCTGCCCCATCCATAGGGCGCAGTTTTGGTGTTGGCTACGAGGTGCCAAAATCCCCAGCCCCTGTGACTTTTGCCTTGGGGTCGTGTCCGTGCTAAGACACAGCTCTGCTGGGGTCTTCACTCCTGAACCCTCCCCTCAGAGGACACTCTAGAGCTCAAACCTCCCTTGCCCAGTCCCCCAAGGCACCACCTACCTCTCCGGAGGCCTCGGAGGGAGGGTTTGGCGGTTTTGATGCCCCGTGGAATGCGGTGCGAGACCCTCTGGCCTGGCCTCACTGGAGAAGCGATGTTCTGGTTGTCTGTGGTACTTGTGGAGCTGGAGGGGTGGCTTGGCCAGGGGCAGGGGGCTCGTGATCCTCGTGCTGAGAGACAAGTGAACCTCATGTGGGGGTTCTGGACAGCGCCTCTGGCAAACTCTCCCCGGTCACATTGTGACTGAACCCTGCCTAGGATCCAGCTGGAATGACCCCGAATGCACTCCCAGAATTATGTATCTTTAAAAATCTCTGGATTTTCAGCGTTAAACAGGAGAAGTCCCTTGTGCTGCAGAGGTATTTGGGTGTCAGGGGCTCTACTGAGGTGCCTCCCCCTTGCCCACCCACCTGTTAGCCTGGGGCTCACTGTGATACCCTGGAGCTGAGCTGGGACCATCATCATCGTCCCCAGAGCTGCCCAGGAGGCCACTTGGGTTGCAGGACTCCAGTGTGAGACCACCAGTCAGGGCCACTCTTGTGCCTCCAGGAAGGAAGGACAAACAGGCAAGAGCACAGTATCAGGCTGGACTCAGCTCCATCAGGAATTGCCTGATGGCTCAACCCCACGTTTAGTTTGTACCCTCTGAATGCCCGGGTTTGAGTACTCAGGTTTGTACCTGAATACCCAGGATGTGCTCCTGGCATACACCAATACAGCTCGTCCTCAGCCTGGGCTTTCCCCCTGAAGGACATGGAGCGAAGGAAGGCTTGCCTCCTGTTTCATCTGGAAACTCATTCCAGAGGAAGGAGAGAGAGGACGGCAGCTTTCCTACTCACACCTCGCTCCCCTGGAGCTGTGTCCCACTGGCACGGGGCAGCGTGGAGCAAAACCGCAGCTGGCTGGGCTCCTGATGGGATTAACATGTGTTAATTGCCCCGCAAACTCAGGCAGCTCTTGTCACAACCCCTACTGGGGTCCCAGTTCCCATCCCTCCAGAGTGTGCCATGCCCTGGGTGATGCTCACCTGGGCTGGGGTGGGTGCCCAAGCCCCGTGGGAGGAGAGGTGGCTGAGGCGGAGTCGGTGCTGGATGGCATCTGTGAGCTTGTGCACGACCCGTTTGTGGGCAGCTCTGGGGCTGTCCTGTGGTGGAGAGAACCTATTTGTGTGACGGGCTAAGTGGGTTTGCCCCAGGGCTGAGGCCAGTGCCCCATGATGCAGGGGAGGGGTGCCCCATCATGCCTCACCTGACAGCGGGAAAGCAAAATCAGAGCCTCCTGATAGTGCCCGATGGCTTTCTGGGGGTCTCCCAGGTGGAAGCACGCTGCGCCCAGCCCCTCGCACGCTTGCCACTGCCCCTGCAAGTCCCCTGGGAGCAAAGGGCTGCATCGGTCCCTGCGCTGCTCAGCCGAGATCCCCGGCAGGCAGCATTACCCATCCTGGCTCCGGGATGCTGCAGGGCTGCCTGTGCCTCCCCTCACCCGAGTCCCGGAAGGCTTGCAGGGCGTGCAGGTAGCTCTCCGCGGCTGCCCCGTGGTTCCCGAGCCGGCTGCAGGCGTACGCCAGGTTCCCAAAGCTCTGCCCCTGAGCCCTGCGGTTCCCCAGAGCGCCTGGAATTGGGAACACGGGGCTCCATGCCGAGCTGGCACGTCCGGCAAAGCCAAGAGGCAGAGACAGCGGCGTGAGCTACCGTGGAGCGCGGCCGCGCGCCGGTGCCAGCCCAGCGCGGCGCCGAAGCTGCGCTGGGCGTTGTGGGCAGCGCCCAGGTTCTGCAGCAGCGCGGCCTCCCGGTGCCGGTCCCGCTGCGGCTCCGCACCACACAGCCCCAGGGCCCGCTCGAAGCTCTCGGCAGCCAGGGAGAAGATGTGGAGCTGCGAGTAGCCGAGGCCGATGTCGTTGTAGAGTTTCCCTGGGGGACAGAGAGGGAAAGCAAGGCGTGGGAGCCGCTCGCCAGGGCCCTGAGAGCGAAGGGCGCGGCGTTACCTCGCAGGGCCAGGTCGGGGATGGCCTCGCAGAGTGAGCGGCACCGGGCGAGGACCCCGGCGATCTCCGCCGCCCGGAACCGCCGGCTCTGCAGCATGGAGCCGCTCGCCCGGCTCAGAGCCACGGCCGCGGCCTCGGGGCTCTCGGCCGCCGCGTAGGCCCGCGCCGCCTCCAGGAAGCACCGCGCGGCCCGGGCCGGCTCGCGCATCCCCAGGTAGCAGCAGCCCATCTGCACGCAGGTCCCCGCTCGGCTGCCAGCCTGCGCGGCACCGGCGTGGCTGGGGACTTTCTCAAAACGCTCCAGAGCCTTTGGAAAATCCTGGAGGCCTTCATGAGCCGCCCCGACGCTGAAATAAAGGCTCCCCAAGCGGTCCCTGCTCTCCGCCTCTGAGGGCTGGGACTGGAGGAGGAACTCAAGGGCCTTTTTGGGCTTCCCAGTCTCCACATAGGCAGCCCCCAGGTTAAAAGCACAAGCCCTGTGGAGCTGGGGGCTCAGTGTGTCCCTGGAGAGGAGCAGGGCCTTCCTGAAGCACCCCACTGCCTCCCGCCCGGCGCCCAGGGCCAGCGCCCGATGTCCGGCTCGTGTGAGGCCCTCGATCGCATCCACCCGCCCTGCCGCCTCATCCCCTCCCTCCGGAGCAGCTGCCCTGGCCTCAGCCTTCTTCTTCTTACGGCTCTTCTTGCAGCTGGTGGGGGCCGCAGGGGTGGTGGATCCTGTGGGGCCAGAGGGGGCAGTGGGGTGTGTGGGTCCTGTGGGGTCTGTGGGGGCAGTGGGGGCAGTGGGGTCTGTGGGGGCAGAAGGGGCAGTGGGGTGTGTGGGGACAGTGGGGTCTGTGGGGGCAGTGGGGGCAGTGGGGTCTGTGGGGGCAGTGGGGGCAGTGGGGTCTGTGGGGGCAGAAGGGGCAGTGGGGTGTGTGGGGACAGTGGGGTGTGTGGGGTCTGTGGGGGCAGAAGGGGCAGTGGGGTGTGTGGGTCCTGTGGGGGCAGTGGGGGCAGTGGGGTGTGTGGGGACAGTGGGGTGTGTGGGTCCTGTGGGTCCTGTGGGTCCTGTGGGGGCAGAAGGGGCAGTGGGGTGTTTGGGGGCAGAGGGGGCAGTGGGGTGTGTGGGTCCTGTGGGGTCTGTGGGGTCTGTGGGGGCAGAAGAGGCAGTGGGGTGTGTGGGGACAGTGGGGTGTGTGGGGTCTGTGGGGGCAGAAGGGGCAGTGGGGTGTGTGGGTCCTGTGGGGGCAGTGGGGGCAGTGGGGTGTGTGGGTCCTGTGGGTCCTGTGGGGTCTGTGAAGTCTGTGGGGCCAGTGGGGTCTGTGGGGTCTGTGGGGTCTGTGGGGGCAGTGGGGTCTGTGGGTCCTGTGGGGGCAGAGGGGGCAGTGGGGTGTGTGGGTCCTGTGGGGTCTGTGGGGGCAGTGGGGTCTGTGGGGTCTGTGGGGGCAGTGGGGTCTGTGGGGTCTGTGGGGGTGGTGGGCTGCACTCCCAGGTCAGCAGCCTCTTCCGAATCCATGGGCAGGGGCAGCAGCAGCCTGCCTGCAAGAGACAGAGGTGCTTAGGCAGCCAAGCCAGCATGGTCCAGCCAACGAGCACTTCAAATGAGCAGCATTATTTTATATTATTTATGAAAAATTAGGGATGTCTTGTAGCCTGTTTGCTATTAAGTTTCAGGAAGGAAAAGGTCTTTCCATGGCGGACCCCACAAGCCTTGGTGGCCACGAGAGAGGAAAGAGGTCACTGGGGGAGGAGGAGGAGGGACAGCATGGAGTGGGAGTTGCTGGGGTGCCTTTTTGGGAGGCAGAATAACGCGTTGCACACACTTACTGTTTGTTCTTCGGGTGCAAAGTGCGCCGAGAGCGGGGAGCAGAGAGACGAGGCATCCCCGCCGCTGCAGCCGCGTTGCTGCCACAAGCCACGGCTCTGCTATGGGGATGGAGAATGTCTGAGGTGCTTGGGCTGCCTGGAAAGGTGCCTGGAGCGGGTCACAGCCCCTGCTGACGGACGGCCGGGTTCTGAGAGACAGGAGCGTGGCAGGCGGTGGCACAGGCCGGGACAAAGCCAGGCCTGTTCCTGGGAAAGCACATCCCACAATGGCGCCGCTGGCTCCAGTTTCATCCCTGTCACCAGGGCGGTGCGCAGTGCCATGGCAACTCAGTGCAGCAGGGCCAGTGTGAGCCCTGGGATGGATGGATGGATGGATGGATGGATGGATGGATGGATGGATGGATGGATGGGAAAACTGTGTGAGGGACAGGACAGCCACGTAATGGATGGCACAGCCGGCTCCTTGCTGTCTCAACAGTTCATGGCAGGTGCTGGGGGCTTGTTCCATGCGGGGCCAGGTTCATGCTTTGGAGCAGGTTGATGGATGGGCTCAGAGCAGCGAGGGTACAGAGCACCCCGGGGCTGGGTGGCACGTCCTTGGTCTGGCACAGCGCTGACCCCGTGACACAGCCCGTGGAGTCCCGCAGCAGCCCTCGCTTGGCCCTGCACCCCGGTGTTTGCCCAGCCCCTGCACCCCAAGGTTCCTCCTGCATCCCGAGGCTCCCCTCGCTCTCTCGGTGTGTGTCACCTCCCCGCACCCCCGGTACTCCCTGAGCTCCCCAGTGTGTGTCCCACGCTCTCCCCCACTGGTGTCCCGGTGCAGCCGCTCCCCGGTGCCGCTCGTGCCGCCGGTGTCCCGGTGCCGCTGGGCTCCCGGTGTCCCGGTGCCCAGGGGTCCCAGTGTCGCCACTCCCCGGGGTCCCGGTGCCGCTGCTCCCCGGTGTCCCTCTGTCCTGCTGTCCCGCTGTCCCGGGGTCCCGGTGTCCCGCTGTCAGGGTGTCTTGCTGTCCCTCTGTCCCGCTGTCCTGGTGTCCCTCTGTCCCGCTGTCCCTCTGTCCCGCTTTCCTCTGTCCCGCGGTCCCGGGGTCCCTCTGTCCCGGTGTCCCTCTGTCCCGGTGTCCCGCTGTCCTTCTGTCCTGCTGTCCCGCTGTCCCTCTGTCCCGCGGTCCCTCTGTCCTGCTGTCCCCCTCTCCCGGGATCCCGCTGTCCCGGGGTCCCGCTGTCCCTCTGTCCCGGGGTTCCTCTGTCCCGCTGTCCCGGTGTCCCGCTGTCCCGGTGTCCCGCTGTCCCGCGGTCCCGGTGTCCCTCTGTCCCGGTGTCCCGGTGTCCCTCTGTCCCGCGGTCCCGCTGTCCCTCTGTCCCGCTGTCCCTCTGTCCCGGTGTCCCGCTGTCCCTCTGTCCCGCTGTCCCCTGTCCCCTGTCCCTCTGTCCCTCTGTCCCTCTGTCCCGGTGTCCCTCTGTCCCGCGGTCCCTCTGTCCCGCTGTCCCTCTGTCTCGCTGTCCCTCTGTCCCTCTGTCCCGGTGTCCCGCTGTCCCGGTGTCCCGCTGTCCCTCTGTCCCGCTGTCCCGCGGTCCCTCTGTCCCTCTGTCCCGGTGTCCCGCTGTCCCTCTGTCCCGCTGTCCCGCGGTCCCTCTGTCCCGCTGTCCCCTGTCCCTCTGTCCCTCCGTCCCTCTGTCCCTCCGTCCCTCTGTCCCGGTGTCCCTCTGTCCCTCTGTCCCGCTGTCCCTCTGTCCCTCTGTCCCTCCGTCCCTCTGTCCCTCCGTCCCTCTGTCCCGGTGTCCCTCTGTCCCGGTGTCCCGCTGTCCCCTGTCCCTCTGTCCCCTGTCCCTCTGTCCCGCTGTCCCTCTGTCCTGCTGTCCCCTGTCCCCTGTCCCTCTGTCCCTCTGTCCCCCTGTCCCGCCCGGCAGTCCCCGCGCGGAGCCACGTGGGCGGCGGGAGATTCAAACCGCGGGCGGAGCCACCGGAGCCACCGCGGCCATGGAGGGAGCAGGGCCGGGGCGCTGTGAGTGACCGGCACCGGCAAAGGGGGGCTGCGGGTGGGGCTGCGGGCACGTCTGGGGGTGCAGAAGGATGAGGGGAGCAGGCATGTCCGGGGTGCAGGGGGACGGGAGGGGGACAAGTCTGGGGTGCAGCGAGCCGGGGGAGGACAGGTAAGCCCGGGGGTGCGGGGGATGGGGGAACAGAGGAGCCTGGGGTGCAGGGGAATGCGAGGGGACAGCTAAGCCTGGGGGGCAGGGGGCTGTGGGGACAGGTGTGGGGTGCACGGGGGGACGGGGACTCTGCGTGTGCAGAGGGATGGGGGAGCGGTCGGATTTAGGGGTGCAGGGGTTTGAGGGGGAACAGGCAGGTCTGCATGCGGCAAGGTGCCAGGCCCATGGGGACAAACTGGGGGGGGGATATCTTTTGAGGAATGGTTTGTTGGGAGGCAGCTGGGTGCCCCCAAAAAGTCACGGGTGCCTCCAGCACCAGCAGCAGTGTAAAAGGACCCCAAACCTGTAGCTGTGTTCCCCACCTCCTCCCCGGGTGCTTGCTCTGTGCCCTCCCCCACTCCAGTGCCAGCTCTGATGGCCGTTATTTGGGAAAAAGGGAAATCGGGAACTTTCCTCCCACTGCCAGAAGGGCCTGGCTGGTGGCACCGTGACGTTGGTGCCACTCCCACGAGGGCTGTGGGAGGCTACTGCAACCAAAGCCTGGCTTCCTTTCCCAAATCTTAGTTTCAGTGGCCACGGGGGCTTCAAAAAGCCTCCCTGAGCAGGGGGCTCTGATGGGAGATCCCCCTTCTCTGCCCAGGTGAGCGCCTGACTGCCGATGAGATGGACGAACAGAGGAGGCAGAACGTTGCCTACCAGTACCTGTGTCACCTGGAGGAAGCCAAGCGGTGGGGCTGCACCTGGGGAGATCCTCGAGCTCAGATTTGGGGGGGAAAAGGGGTGTTAAGGGGAGGGACAGGGGGAATGGGTGGGGAGTGGCTTCAAAATGCTGCTTGGATCCTGTGGTTTTATGGCTCCTCAAAGCTGGTTGGGGGGTTGTGTTTTTTTTTTTGGAGGGGGACACAGCCCTACACCCAAACTGAAAACCACCCAGCAGCAAAAGCCTGAGGGCTAAACTCCCCTGCCAAGGAGGATTTATTGGAATGAGGTTGTGGGGGGGATGTCCTTTGGGCGCTTTTCTGCTGGATGGGGTGCTGGGGGTCTGTGACGTGCCCTGTCCCTGCCCTGCCAGCTGGATGGAGGCCTGTCTGGGTGAGGGGCTGCCCCCACCCACGGAGCTGGAGGAGACTCTGCGCAACGGGGTCCTCCTGGCCAAGCTGGGCCACTGCTTTGCCCCTGCCGTTGTCCCACTGAAGAAGATCTACGACCCTGAACAGACACGGTACCAGGTAAGGCTGTGGCACCAGAGGGAAGGTGTAGTACCCCTTAGGGTGTAGCCCCAAACCTTTCCCTTGCTGGTGAGGGCAGAGTGAGGAGGGACTCGCTGGCAGCAGTCACTCAGGGACTGTTCTGTAGCAGGTGGCTGCAATGGGGTCCCTGAGCTGTGTGCCCCTGGGGGTCACAGGCATCGCCTCTGTCTTTAACCTTCTGCCTTGGCTGGGTTGGTCTGGGGGCAACCCAGGGATGAGAGAAAGTGGGGTTCAGCCTGACCTCAGCTCCTCTCTTCCAGACAGCCGGGCTTCACTTTCGGCACACGGATAACATCAACTACTGGCGTGATGCCATGAGCCACGTGGGGCTTCCCTCGGTAACACCTCCCCTCTGCTTGCCCCAGCCAAGGGACACAGTGGCCTTTGCCTTGTGCCAGCACTGGGGGGTGCTGCTATGGCAGGGGGGCTTTGTCTTTGCCCCCCACTCTTTGACACTCTGGGGACCGTCTCGATGCCATTGCCCCTGACGAGTCTCTTGTCTTGCTGGCAGATCTTCCACCCAGAGACCACAGACATCTATGACAAGAAGAACATGCCCCGGGTGATCTACTGCATCCATGCACTCAGGTGGGTGCCCTGGCCTGGCCCTCATGGAATGTGTTCACGCTCATGAGCCCTTTGGTGGTGTCACCCCTCAGCCTCAGGTGACACAGAAGCGTCAGGAGGGAGAAGCAGGTGATGTCACCATGTGGGTTTGTATTTTAGCTTTTACCTCTTCAAGCTGGGGCTGGCTCCTCAGATCCAGGACTTGTATGGGAAAGTGAACTTCACAGGTATGGCACCGTGCAGGGAGACCTGGGCTGGGACTTGCTGAGGGGGGTTTGGCACCAATGCTCTGGGGTCCCGTGGCAGGAGGGATGTGTGGAGTGAAAATCTTGGATGCTTTTTGCCAAAGCTCAGGGATGCTTACCCCAGTGTGGGGGTTCTCTGCACCCCTCTTGGTCTGGCAGGGGAGTGGGGGCTCTGCTGGCTGCTCCTGCTCCAGTACTGGGCTATGGGGCTGCTGCTGAGCAGTGCTGCCTCTGCTCTGCTCCAGAGGAGGAGATCAACAACATGAAGCGGGAGCTGGAGAAGTATGGGCTGCAGCTGCCTGCCTTCAGCAAGATTGGAGGCATTTTGGCCAACGAGCTCTCAGTGGATGAAGCAGCAGGTGATGGGTGCCTAGTGGGGAGCAGGGCTGGGTGTCAGCCCACAGCAGGATCTTGGCTCAGCCACTGAATGCCAAATCTGGGGCCAGCAAACTGGGAGGGGGTGCCCTGGGAGGTGATGGTGGTGTGGGGTGCAGTGGGAGGCACCTGGTTGTTCTCTTTCAGCCTGGCACAAGGCTGCAGGCGCTGGCACAGCCCTTGCTAGCCAGCAGCAGCTGGGGTTCTGCATTCCTTGGGCTTGCTGTGAGACACAGACTTCCCGGGTGCTGGGGACTGCAGCTGGCCTTTTGAACACGGTTCCCACCATGGCCCATGGAATGTCTTGTCCCGCTGCATGCAGGGGCAGATGGTCCATCTTCACTCCCCCCCTCCCTGCCTCCCCTGCAGTCCACGCCGCGGTGCTGGCCATCAACGAGGCGGTGGATCGGGGGGTGGTGGCCCAGACGATGGAGGCGCTGCACAACCCCCACGCCGTGCTGCTGGGACTGCGCCAGGAGCTGGCAGGTGCCTACCAGGAGGTGCTGCACCAGGCCAAGCTGGAGAAGGGCAGCAACGCTAGAAACAGGGTGAGGAGGGCACAGGGTGCTCAGGGGTGGCTGGGAGAGGAGCAGCCCCTCTGCTGATGGGCAGCTGGAGGGGTAGCTTGGCCAGAGACCATACAGGGCTTGCTGGCTGAAACACAGCCTGGGAGCCCTTGTGCTGAGCAGAAGATGGGGGAGATGGTTCCTCTTTGGGAAGTTCACCCAGGGGTTGGGGTTGGGAAGTGAGCCCAGGCATCTGCAGGGGACCCCGCCGTGCACGGTGGGCTGTGCTTGGGCAGAAAGCTCAGGCTGGGGAGTCCCTGTCCAGTACCCACAGGTGATCCCTGAAGGAGAGGACGTCTATGACTGGTGTCTGACCCAGGCTGAAATCCAAGGGAACATCAACAAAGTGAATGGTGAGCAAAGCTGGGCCTTCCCTCTGGGGGTTCTCCAGGGTTTATGGTGGGACCATGGTAGCCCTGGGCATGGGGAGAGTGGTGGGTGTAGCAGAAAGAAGTCTGCTCAGGCCAGCCTCAGACCTAGTGGGAAGAAGGGCTGGGTGTGCATTTCCAAGGAGAAATTAAAGTGACGGGTATGCAGGCTTTAGCCATAGCTGCCTTTGCTCCCTGGAGCTGTGGGATGATTTACCTGCTCACCTCTGGGGTGAACTGGCCTCTTGTAGTGCGTGGGGCTCTGGAAGAGGTGGACAATGCCTTGGACAGACAGGATGTGCTGGCACTGCACTGTGCACTGCAGGACCCCATCCTGGCCCTGCGCTGCGTCCAGCGTGACAACCTCGAGCTCTACTTGGAGCAGCTGAGCTCGGACCGGGAGGAGAAGGCACTGGTAGGGGCTGGCAGGAGCCTGGGGTGCAGGGTGCTGGTGCTGGGGGGCAGCCCATGGTCCCCAGGAAGAGGAAGGTCCCGTGGGCTGGGGAGTTGGCAGCTTTCTTCCAGGGGTCTGAGCACGGCTGCTCTGTCAGCACAAGCATGCAGAGCTGTGAGACCTGACACCCCTCTCTGCCCGTTGCAGGAACTGGGCTACCTGGAGCTGCTGGAGCAGGAGGAGGTGCAGGCAGGGATCCTCACGGCGAACCGGAGGGACGAGAAGGAGCGAGCCAGTGAGTGCCTGGGCAAACTCTTACTGCAGGTTCTGCTGCCCAGTGCATCTCAGGAGCTGGTGGGCCTGCTGGCAGCCTGGCCCTGAGACAGGGCACGGCCACCTCCTGCAGCCACCCTGTGCCAGCCCCCCTGTCTGTCCCTCAGTGCTGCAGGCTGTCGGCCGGATCAATGCTGCTGTCCGCCAAGGGATGCCAGCAGAAACCTTGGAAGCTCTGATGGACCCTGCAGCCCAGCTGCCTGATGTGCACGCCCCTGCTGCCCCCCTGTACCAGCACCAGCTGGCCCTGCTGCAGAGCCAGCACCCACGGGTGAGACACCCCAGGGATGGGCCATGGGTGCCCTTGGCAGTGGGTGGGTTGGTCCCTCTGCTAGGTCTGGGGTCCTTCCTTTGTTGCTGCTTCCCTGGGGAAGCTGGGCCTGGAGGGAGGAGGTTATGGGGGTTCAGTGTCTCTGCCTGTCCTGTGCAGGGCGAGTTGGCACAGGAGGAGTTGTTTGTGGCTGTGGAGATGCTCTCAGCTGTGGCACTGGTTAACCAAGCCCTGGATGCCAGGAACCCCAACAGGCTCTGGAACAGCCTGGTCAGCCCTGCCCTGGGCCTCTCAGGAGCTGAGGATGCAAATGCACAGCGGTGAGTTGGGCTCTGTGTTAGGGGTTGGTGTGAAGAAATCTTGTGGAAAGGGCTGGTCTGGGGACCTGGGCTTTTTGTGGGCTTGTTCCAGCAGCCTCCCTGTCCTGTGCCTTGCCTCTCCCCTCTGAAGAGCTGGGCAGCTGGCTCTGGTAGGTGCTTTCCTGCTCAGAATGCACCAAGCCCTCCTTGGAATGCATTGAGCCCTGCTTGGAATGCTTCAAGCCATTGCCTTGTGTCTCTCCTGCAGGTACTTTGATGACTTGTTGCAGCTGAAAGGCCAGTTGAGGAAAGCAGGAGCTGAGTTCCTGAGCTGGAATGACATTCAGGACAGCGTCACCAGCACCAATTCATCAGTGCAGGATGAAAACGACCGTGAGTCCTGCCTGCCTGAGGTTTGGGCATGCAGGGGGTCGCAGATATCCTGGGAGGGAGGTTGCACTGGGATTCCAGCCCCCATAAGACACCGGAGAATCTCACACCACCCCTGGGCTGTGACTCCCTTGGGTGCCTGGAGCATTGTGGAGGGGTTGAAAGGCTTGTCCCTTCCCTGGCACCCAGGAGTCCGTGCACTCCAGCTGGTCAACGAGGCGCTGCTGCAGGCGGACCCTGAGAAGACGCTGGCGGCGTTGCTGCTGCTGGCGCCCGCCCTGCCCGACGTCGCCCTTCCAACCGCCCTGCGCTACCACCATGTCCTGTCCCGGGCACGGAGGCAGAAAATCCAGGTGGGGTGGGGGTCATCAGCTCTGGCAGCGTGGTATCCCCACCCCCCTCTGGATGCAGGGTACCCCGCCTTGGTCACAAGACTGTGAAATAACCCCCCCCCCAGCCTAGCAATGCAGCATCTGCAAAGCAGGAGGTGCTCAAAGGGGACCACCCAGCTCACTAGAGCCCACCTCCCCCTCTCACAGGCCACGGAGGACAATGGAGCTGTTCTTTGGTGGGAAGAAATCCAGGAAGGGGTCTGCCAGGCCAACCAGGACACAGTGGCAGCCAGGAGAAGTGAGTGCTCTCCCTGTGCAGGTGCTGCTGGAGGTTGGGGGACAAGAAGGGGCTGATGTGAGCCCCTCTGCTCCCACAGTGGCTCTGGGCATAGCTGCCATCAACCAGGCCATCAAGGAAGGGAAGGCATCACAGACGCTGAGGGTGCTGTGCAATCCTGACGTGGCCCTGTGTGGGGTGGTGAACGCCTGTGCTGACTCCTACCAGGAGCAGCTGGCGGCTCTGATGGCCACCAAGAGACCAGCGGGTAAAACCCTGGGGGCTGCAAAACCTCCCCCACCCCAGGAGCCTGGGCTGCACCCCTGGCCTGGGTTTTCAGGGGGAGCAGCACTCTCCAGCAGCTCCCATCCATCCCGGCATGCAGGGAGCACGAAGCTATCCTGGACCAGGCACAGGCTGCCGGATGGTGCCGAGTACTACCTGAACCTGCAGACCCTGGAGGGCAGCTGGCAGTGCCCACGCGACGGCAGCTTCAACGCCGCGCACCTGAGCCGGGAGGAGATCCAGGTATGGGCAGGGTGGGGCTGGGTGGGCACCGCTGGCACGGCCGGGGGCTCAGCTGGTGGCTCCTCGTGTCCTTGCAGTCGGTCATCGCCCGAGTGACGCTGGCCCACGACCGGGAGCGCCTGTGGGCGTCCAGCGTGGCCTTGGTGGTGAGGCTGCAGGCGCGGCTGCGGGGCTTCCTCGTTCGCCGGCGCTTCGCGGCGCGGCGCCGCGTCCTGCGGGAGCAGAGGCCAGCTGCCATCAGGATCCAGGTGACACGGCCAGGCTCTGCCCCTCCTCGCAACGCAGCGGCACAAACCAAGGGCAGCTGCTCGCAGCACCTTCTGGCAGGCCCAGGGAGGGCCAGCGCTTGCTGCTCTGTGGTTTTACTGCCAGGACCCCTGAGGTGCTGCAGAGAGTAGTGAGGGGCTTGTTTCTCTCACAGTAGCTGCTTTGGGTGCTGGTTTCCTCTTTCCCCATGCTGTGTTACTCTCTTTCCTCGTGTGCTCCCTGAAAAACCAATGGAGTCACAGTGACCCCACTCAGGTCTCTCTACCTGGTGTCTTCTTGTGTCCAGGCTTGTTGGAGGGGGTACAGGCAGCGCAGAGCTTACCTGGACAGGCTGCACTACCTGAAATCCAACACAGAGGCTGCAATCAAGGTTTGGAAGATTCTTTCTTCTTCAGCCTTTGTTCCCATGTGGGGCGTTGTCACCAGCTTGTTCAGCTTGTGAGGGTGGCATCTACCCCTGCCTGGCACAGAGGAGCCAGGGGGGATTGTGGCAGCTGGGCCAGGGCAGTGTGTGAGTGGGCAGGGGAGGAAAAGTCGTAGAATAGATTTGTTACCATGGGTTCATTGAGGCTGGAAAAGCCCTCGAAGATCACTGAGTCCATCTGTTCCCTCAGCACTGTCAAGGCCATCACTAACTGTGTCCCCAGGTGCCACATGGGTGTTAAATCCCTCCCAGGATGGTGAACCCAGCACTTTGCTGGGCTGCCTGTGCCAATGCCTGACCACCATTTCTGTGAAGAAGTTTTCCTTAATATCCAACCTAAACCTCCCCTAGAAGTCCTCATGATTTTTCCCCTCCACCCAATCCCTTTGGCCAAGCAAGTCCTTCCAGAATCCAAATATTTGAACATCTCTCCCAGATCCAGGCAGCTGTGAGGATGTGGCAGGCACAGAGGAAGTACCAGGAGAGGCTGCGCTACTTCAGGCAGAATGTAAGTGATGGGATGGGAGTCAAACCACTCCTGGGACCGTGTTGGTGGGGATGTAGGGGGATGATCTGGAGCACATTGTTGGATCCCTGTCCCTGAGTGCTTTCAGTGCAGCTGGAAGAACTGATTCATCCTGGCAGGGGGACAGATGGGAAGGAATAGGTACCTGGTGGGTCTGGAAACCAAACTCTCAGGTTTTGTAAGGTGTGAGGAGAGCAAAACCACTCCAGTTCCATCAAAAAACAACATTGACTTCAAGATGCCCATTAAGAGGGGAAGGAAATTTTTGGGGAGAAAAGGGGGAGGGTTGTCAGCTGTGGGAAGTGAAGTTGCACCCCTGGAGTTGCTGCAGCTTCTGATATACAGTGAGTGGAGGGGAATGACCACTGAGAAGGGTAGAATCCCAAAATCTCTCCTGTGTTGTAGAGACCCTCATTCCAGGCCTCAAAACATTCCTGGCAGTGGGACCAGGCAGTGATGTGCTTGTCCAGCTCTCCTTCTCTCCCCACGTGTGTTAGGGACACTACGGAAAAACATCTCCCAGCTCCTTGTTTGTCTTGGCAGATTAAAGCTGTAATTAAAATCCAGGCTTTTGTGCGAGCCAACAAGGCCCGTGGGGATTACAGGATGCTGGGTAAGTGCGTGCCTGCTCATTGCTGCTCTGAAGTGTGATGGCTAATTGGGAAGGGGACTCTGCCTCTTCCCTCGCTGGCCCTGCACAGTTATGGGCAGGCCACTGGTGGCCCCTTGGCAAGGACAGGAGTGACAGAGCCTTGGTGGTCCTTGGTCCTCAGCCCTGGGGCTGCCCCTCTGCCCCCAAAGCTTCCTGGAGGCTGTTGTACAGTGTGGCCGTGTGCTGTCCCATGTCCTGGTGCTGCAAGAAGATGCTTTTTGGGGAGGAGGATGAGGTGTCTGAG
Organism: Vidua chalybeata; assembly: GCF_026979565.1. Lineage (NCBI taxonomy): Eukaryota > Metazoa > Chordata > Aves > Passeriformes > Viduidae > Vidua > Vidua chalybeata. The sequence goes on from NC_071558.1 coordinate 2,602,535, forward strand.
TGAATGCTGGCGGTCTGGGGGGTCTGTGGTGGGGGTGGCCACTCCATCCACCTGCAGATTATTCATGGCCTTACTGTGCATTGCTGCAGTCCACACCAAGAGTCCGCCCTTGGGCATCGTCCGGCGCTTCATCCACCTGCTGGAGCAGAGCCAGCACGACTTCTGGGAGGAGTCGGAGGTGCTGCGGCTGCAGGAGGAGGTGGTGAAGAGGATCCGTGCCAGCCGGCAGCTGGAGAGTGACCTGGACCTCATGGACATCAAGATTGGGCTGCTGGTCAAGAACAGGATCACGCTGCAGGTAGAGAGAGAGGGGAGGACTTGGCTGCCTCATGTGGTCCTGCCCTCCGTGGGCATCGCAGCTTGCACTTGTCTCTGCTTCACTTCTTAAGCAGTTGGAGGGGTTGGGGAGCACTGGGGTGCCCCTGGCTCTCCCAGAAACTGGTCAGAATGCCAGAGCCTTAGGCAGACCCCAGTGCTTCTCTCCCTGCCTGTGTGGCCACAGGAGGTGGTGTCCCACTGCAAGAAGCTGACCAAGAAGAACAAGGAGCAGCTCTCAGAGATGATGTCCATGGACAAGCAGAAGGGGCTCAAGACGCTCAGCAAGGAGAAGAGGCAGAAGCTGGAGGCCTATCAGCACCTCTTCTACCTGCTGCAGGTGGGGCTGGGGGGGCTCTGCTGTGTCCCCCACAGCTGGGGGGGCAGTGCAGGGACCTGAGCCCCAGCTACCCCACGACACCTGGGCTAGCTTGGTGTCCCTCCTCCCTGCAGACACAGCCAGTGTACTTGGCCAGGCTGATCTTCCAGATGCCCCAGAACAAGTCCACCAAATTCATGGAGTCGGTGATCTTTACGCTTTACAACTACGCTTCCAACCCACGGGAGGCTTATCTGCTGCTGCAGCTCTTCAAGGTGGCACTGCAGGAGGAGATCAGGTGGCTGTCCCGGTGTGGGAACGGGCCCAGGGAAAGGCTGAACTGCATCAGCTTGGATGTTATCTCTTCTGTCTGCTGCCTCCTGCTTGGAGAGCACACAGATGTCGGTCTGTCCCCTCATGCCATCTGCCCCTTCTCTGTCCCCAGCTCCAAGGTGGACCACGTTCACGACATCCTGACGGGCAATGCCACGGTGATCCGGCTGGTGGTCAGCTTCTACCGCAACGTGCGCGGGCAGAACGCCCTGCGGCACATCCTGGCTGGCCCGGTGCAGGAGGTCCTGCAGGACAAGACCCTCAGCATCCACACGGACCCTGTGGACATCTACAAGGCGTGGATCAACCAGACTGAGTCGCAGAGCGGGCACAGAAGGTCAGACCCTGGGTAAGAAGGCTTGGCACGGCCACAGGGTGACGGGCACTGAGATGGTGATGGGGTCCTGTCTTCCCTTCACAGCAAGCTCCCGTATGAGGTCAGCCCTGAGCAGGCTCTCAGCCACCCCGAGGTCCAAAGGAGGCTGGACGTTTCTATCCGCAATCTCCTGGCAGTAACAGACAAGTTTGTCTCTGCCATCACCTCTTCTGTGGACAAGATCCCGTGAGTATCCCGACGGTTTCTGTGCACACCCCAGGAGTGCTGTTGGCTCTAAGGTGTCTCCAGCAAGGCCTTAGAAAGGAGGTTGGGTTAGGGGGGGCTTTCTGGCCCCTTTGCTGCTGCAGGACTGAGTTACTGCACTGTCAGCAAGGGGAACCCCAAATATCAGCAGTGCCTCGTGGGCTGCTTTGTTTTTCTGCTCTGTTTCTGGGCAGTTTACTGCTGGCATTGAGATGTCTGCCAGGAAGAATCTGAGCTTTGTGGTCATCTCAGAGGATGAAGGCCTCCTCCAGAGATGCCTGGGTTGGCAGCAGGGTGGGGGAGGGAGCTGAGGGGGTACTGTAGCTGCCAATCCTACCTGTGGGCTTCTCCATCCATCACCCCAGGGCCGGGGGCTTGCAGCTTCTTGGGTGATGGGTGTAGGACTGGGTCATCAGGGTGAACCCACATGCTGATGGTCCTCTCTCTACCTCTCCTCAGCTATGGGATGCGCTACATGGCCAAAATCCTGAGGATGTCCTTGGCTGAGAAATTCCCCAAGGCCCCAGCAGAGGAGGTTGATAAGGTACCACGGGGCTGGGGCACCTGTACACTTTGGTTCAGCTGTGTCTGTACACGAAGGGCCACAAAAGGTCAGGTCCTCTTGACTTAAAAACACCCCCAAGCCAACACTTTCTTTGAGCCACTAAGGAAATGCCAAGAGTGGGCTTTTCCCCCTGCACTGCCGTCTCTTCCAGGAGGGTCCTACCATGCAGAGCAAGGATGAAACATCCTTCCCTGCTGAGGTGTCACCTCCTTGGGCCCTAACCCATCTGTTCCCCAGCCTGTCTCATGTCCTAGATCGTGGGGAACCTGCTCTACTACCGCTTCATGAACCCAGCAGTGGTGGCCCCTGATGGTTTTGACATCGTGGACGTGTCGGCCGGGGCGGCCCTGCGCCCCGAGCAGCGCCGCAGCCTGGGCTCCATCGCCAAGGTGCTGCAGCACGCCGCCGCCCACAAGCCCTTCCAGGGGGAGAGTGCCCACCTCTGCGGGCTCAACCAGTACCTGGAGCACACCCACGACAAGTTCAGGTGGGCCCCAGTTTGGTGATGGGGTGGGAGGGCGGCTAGGAGCCCGTGGCAGGGGGTTGGGGCTGACCAAAGGGGTGCTCCCTGCAGGAGGTTCATCTCTGCTGCCTGCTGCGTCCCTGAGCCTGAAGAGAGGTTTGATGTGGATGAGTACTCAGAGATGGTGGCAGTGGCCAAACCAGTCATCTACATCACTGTGGGGGAGCTCATCAACACGCACAAGGTCAGGGCATAAAGCTCATGGCAAGCTCTGTTTCCTCTGCTCCCACCCCCTGGGCTTTCTGCTGAGTTTCCTCCCATTCTTCTGTATCCCACCCCTGGCACAGCTTCCCTCTTCTTGACCCTTTTTTTTCCATTCTGAGCAAGGAAATAATCTAGATTCTGCAGGTTTGTCCTTTTGCAAACCTTGTATTTTCTCCATCCCCTCTCGGGTGCGAAGGGTGACCCTCCCTCACTCTCTGCATCCCCCTTTGCCACTGATTCATCCCTTGCCCTGTCCAGCTCCTGCTCGAACACCAGGACTCCATCACATCACACCACAGTGACCCCCTGCACGAGCTCCTGGAGGATCTTGATGAGCTTCCTACAGTCCAGTCCCTGCTTGGTAGGTTGGATTCTGGGACCCACCACCCACCCTGCTGGGAGGAGGGTGGATGTGGGCACACTTTCCTTGCACGAAGTTTGAGCTAGATTGCTCTGGGCATGGGAAGCCAGCCCTCTAGAGCCCAACACAGCTAGCAGGGCTCTCTGTGCCCTTGCAGGGGAGAGCATTGCCAGCCTGGGAGACAGTGGTGCTGAGCAGGTGCTCTCCCAGCTCAGCAGAACAGAGATCTCCCTCACCCTCACCAACAAGCTGGTGCCAGTGGCCAGCAGCGAGGAGAGTGACACGAGGAGCCTGCTGCTGAGGTGAGGATGGGCTCTGTGGGCATCAAGAGGGTACTGGGATGCTTAAGGTGGGCAAGAAACCCTTGGGAAGCAACTGAATATTGTGTGGAGGGTGATGGTCTGGAGCGGATGCCTGACATCTCCCTCTGGTCTCTAGCACCAAGCAGATGCTGGTGGATTTGATCCAGTGCCAACCAGGAGATTCCCTCCCAGAAATCCTGTGGACACCAGCCTCAGAGCATGAGGTGGGATGTGTGAGGCTGCTGCTAGGGATGAACTGAAAATCCTTGTGGGCAAAGGGCGAAAAGGTTCTCAGCAAAAAGTGGCCCTGCTCCTCTCAGAGGTTTGGCCACTGCTCTTGTGACCCAGCAGCAGGCTCTGGATTTTAGAAAAACCACATGTTCTGGGCCAGGAGAGACCCACATCAGAGCGTGGGTGAAGGAGTTCGGTTGTTCCATCTCTGTACCCCGTTCCAGCTGTGTTCCAGGCTGACCCCTTCTCATCCCTAGGAAGCTGCCCACCAGCACCTCGTGTGCCAGCGAGCGCTGTGGGACGCCCAGCCCTCTGCCCAGCTGAAGCGCCACCCCTCCCTGGCTGCCAACAGCCAGCTCTCCCTGGAGGAGAAGAAGCGCAAGGTCATCCGCAACCTGCGGCGCTTGGAGAGCCTGGGGCTGGCGGACTCTGCCAACCAGTACCAGGAGCTCATTGACGAGCTGGCCAAGGTGTGCTGGGGGATGCTGAGCTGGGGATCACCCCTAAAACCCCCGGAGGTCCTGCTCTGGGTAAAGCTCATCGTGCCATACGTTGGTTTTCTGGCACTGCTGTTTCCTCCAGGACATCCGGAACCAGCGGCGTCACCGGCAGCAGCGCCGCAGGGAGCTCCTGAAGCTGAGGCAGACCCTGGAGGGCCTCGATGCCAAGACTCTGTTTTATGAGGAGCAAATTGATTATTACAACCAGTACATCAAGACCTGCCTTGACAACCTGGCGGCCGGCAACAAGTGCGGTTCCTTACCGAAAATCAGTCATTTTTTAAAAAAACGTTGCTTGTTTTCATTGCTCTCTGGTTGTTGTGAATCCTGGAGATGTTGGGAAGCCAAAGGGTCACGGATGGCTGGAGATGAGCTCTCAGAATGTGGTCCCTTCTCTTCCAGGGCCAGTGGGAAGAGCAAGAAGCTGCCATCTCTGCACTACACGGCAGCCCAGCTGTGGGAGAAGGGGGTGCTGCTGGAGATCCAGGACCTGCCACCCAGCCAGTGCGTAACCCTGCTCCAGGGGAGGAGCTCCTGCTTGGGCTTATTCAGAGCAGGGCCAGGAGTTAATGCACTCTGATCCTTGTGGGTTCCTTTTGATTCAGGATATTCTATGAAAACGTAGGCAGGTAGAGGAAAATAATTGAGGAGGAGGATGCACATGGGCCACTGTTGTCCTGCCATGTGGGGCAAGTTGCTTTGTGTAGGAGAATGCAGGAAAGTTGGGATCTGCAGTGGGGTTTGGGCTGTGGGTCTGGCTGCTGTGCTGAGGGGGTGCACTGGGTGGGTGACCCTGTCCTTGGCTGTGTTAAAGCTGTGAAACCCCTTTGGCAGTGAGTGTCTCTGTCTTCTCAGGCTCAGGAACGTGGTTTTCGACATCATCCCCTGTGAGGAATCGGGCAGGTTCCAGGTGAAAGCCAAATTCATGGGGATCGACATGGAGCACTTCCAGCTGCACTACCAGGTGGGGAGCCCATCCTGCAGCTGCTGGGGGTCAGAGAGATGGGGGCAGCAGGGCTGGGTGGGGGCTGCGTGGTGCCCCCACACCTGCAGCTCTTGCTGGGGACTTGGAGCCCTGCCTTGAGTGCTGGGGGCAGCCTTGCTGTGCAGCTGCCCCTGCAAATCCAGCTCCCTGTGCCCGGGCTGGGCACTCAGGAGGGCTTGCCCTGGCTGGGCACAGTGGCAGTGACAGCCCCCTCTCCCACAGGACCTGCTGCAGCTGCAGTACGAGGGTGTGGCAGTCATGAAGATGTTCAATAAGGCCAAGGTCAATGTCAACCTGCTCATTTTCCTCCTCAACAAGAAGTTCTTCAAGAAGTAACAGGAGTCAGGGGTGGGGCTAGAGGAAGGGGGGCAATGTAAACCTGCCAAAGAGACCTCAGGGTTGGTGGTCCCAGGGCAGGGAAGCTGCTGCTGGCCATGGAGCTTTCCTGCATGGATGCATCTGCAGCCAGCAGTGCCTGACTGGGGAGCACAGGGCCCAGCCCCAGCCCTGGGCACCCCGAGCTTGGTACTAAACCAGTGCCCGACCTCCCTGTAGGAGGATGCAGCTGCCAAAGCTCTTGCAGCATGTGTTGCTTTTAAAATCTATTTTATCTGGATATTTTGGCTGTTTAGTTCCTGTGTTGCCAACAGCCAGCTGCCCACTCTGTATTTCTGGACACTACACAGGTTTTACTGATATAATAAAGGTATCTAATTTATCTATATATATTTATCTATATCTATATGTATGTATATATTTCTTCCTCACACTAAGGCTTGGGAAATGTCAGAATCAATCTTTATATGGAAGGGTAGGGAGAGGCCAGAACAGAGAGGCAATAACTGCTTGTGAAGACAGCTGTGAGCTCTTCTCTAGTACATTGAGGTGCAATAGAAGAATTTTGATTTTAAAGATGAATTTCACTGCTCTTCAGGCAGGCTGTGAAACACAAGAGAGAGGCTCAGTGTCACTGCTGTCCCATGGGTGTTTTGAGGGACTGGAGCAGGGACCAAATCTCTGGACCACATTGGTGCCTGGCATCTGCTGTGGAGCAACCCCACAGCACCATCTCAGCAGGGATGGTGGTGTCTCTGTCCCCTCTTGATTTGTTCTGGTGCTTAATCAGTTGTGGGACAATGACTGGTTTTGGCCATGGCTGCATTTAAAGCACTTTCTCTCCACGTGAGCTCCTCCTCCAGCCCCTTCCCTGGCATGGGAATGGAGCTGCTGGCAGTCCCAGCCTCCTCCCACCCCATCTCCTTCAGGCACAGGGAGCAGCAGGTCCCAAACCTGCTCTGCAAAGGAAGTTTTTTGGAGGATTGGAATAGGAATCTCCCTCTCTGCTTGGTAACTGCCGTGGGACCTTGAGGCAGCTCAGGGGTACCTGATCTATTGGCATCTCAGGCTCTGTCTTGTCTTTGGAGAGTGATGCTTGTTTGTGAGGTTTTTATGTGATTTTCTTTCCCTCCTCTCATATAAATGCCTCCAACTATGCTTGTTCTATCCCCATCCGTGCTGGATTCCTGCTGTGCTGCCTCTGCTTGTTTACTCTAAATAAAGATGTATCAGAAAATGCAGGATTTCTCTGGATGCTCATTTCCCTGTGCTCCTCACCTGCCTCTCCCTTTGTTTACCAGGGTCTTTGGGGCTGGTGACATTCCTGCAGCCCCCCGTTCCCAAAGCAAGGTGTCCCCCCAGGTTCTGGCCAGGGCCACCAGGGAGCAGCTCCCTCACAGCAGTGCAGAGTCAGGTGCTGAGGCACAACTCGGCTCTTGCACAGGGAATTTAGGCCACTTTCAGACACACTTAATTCTTAAATAAATCCTATGATTACGTCTCCTAAAGACTATGATTATATCTCTACAGGAATGAAGTGGGATCAAGCTGCAGCACTTTGCTGTGTTTAAAATAGGACCAGGCTGCCATTAACCTGTTGGATGCTGCACCATCTGCAGGGGCAGGATCCTGGGCAGTTGCTGCTGCACATTACCCATTACCACATGGGTTTTTATCTTCTGGTTACCACAGTTGTTTATTTTTTTTTTTTCCTTCCTTGCCTTTAGAGGAGGATCAGCATGTCTCTGGCTGTGGCTCAGTGTGGTTTGTTGCTGCCAGCCACCTCCCCCAGCAGCCAAGCAGCCACTGGCTTTGCACCAGAGGCATTTGGCACGCTGAGAACACTTTTTTGGGGTGCTTTGGGGATGGAGGGGAAGCCTGAGGTAAAGAACTCCACCTAATAATAACAGTCCCAACTATTCACTAGGCACAGCTGCAGAATGGGCTGGAGGGGACGCGGTGTTGCTGTGGAAAAGGTGATTTTTTTTATTTTTTTGGCTCCCGGGAAGTTGTGCTGCGGCCAGCCATGACTCAGAAACAGGGTGCCACCTCTTGCCTCCTGCCCACTCGCTTTGGAGAGGAGGTCGGAGGGGAAAACGAAGCCCTGGGAGCGCTGGGGGAGGCCCGGCTCGCTGAGCTCCTCCCGGCACAGCTCCACTAGATGTCATCGCAAGCTGGGGATAAGCGCTCGCAGCCACCCGGCACCGCTGCCGGGCGAGCACAGCCCCTCGGGTGGTTGCCACCGCTCCAAGGATGGATCCAGCACAGCAATCCCAGCGCGTCCCGGCGTGGACAAAGCAAGGCTGAGGTTTGCGGGAGCTCCAGCACAGCCTCTGCCGAGCCCTGCGGCTTCTCCTGCTGCTCGCCGGGGCTCTCTGCTGCTTGCCCAGGCTGGGACAGAGAAAAAGGGACCCAGAGGGAAACCAGCTCCTGCCCCAACCTCACACCACCCCGAGAGGTGTTATTTGGGAAGGGGGAGAAAAGGAGAAGATTGGGCTCCCTGTGGGGCTTTTATTTCATACCAGAGAATCCCACAATGGTTTGGTTGGAAGGGACCTTAAAGATCATCCAGTCCCACCCCCTGCCACGGGCAGGGGCACCTTCCCCTATTCCAGGTTGCTCCAAGCCCCATCCAACCTGACCTTGGACACTTCCAAGGATGCCACAGCTTCTCTGGGCAGCCTCTGCCAGGGCCTCGCCACCCTCACAGGGAAGAATTCCCTCCCAGTTTCCCATCTAACCCTGCCCCCTGGCAGTGGGAAGCCATTCCCCCTTGTCCTGTCACTCTTTAGCTACAGGGAGGTATTATTTCACCTTGACCAGCTCCAGCACGTCCTGTCCAGCACCCAGGCACCATTCCTGGCCCACCAGCATTCCCTGCATGGCAAAGGGAATCACTGTGCTTGCACTAAGCCCCCTCACGGAGTTCCCCCTCCACACCCAGCTGTGATGCAGCATTCCCAGGGCTGCTGGCTGTGCCAGTGGCTGTGCTGAAGGTGCCACATCCCCAGGTGCCATAGGGTCCCTCAGCCACACAAGCCTCACTCCTGCTCCCTCCTCGCTTACTGCCATAATTGCCTCCAGGAGCACAAAGGAGCTGCCAGATGGGTGGACTTTGGGGAAAAAATAAAGCAAAAAAAAAAACCAAAAGAATGAGGGAGGGTTAAGAAAACTATGTGTATAAGTACGTGCATGTGTATAGATGTGTGAGAGGGAGAGGAAATTTGCACCAGGGTACCAGATAGGCATTCAGCTTTTCACATCCCACCAGGCTGGTTTGGTTTAAGTCCTGCAGCCTCTGGCACTCAGCATGTGTAGGAAAGTGTAATCTGTGGAGAAAGGTGCCCACGCTGGGGCTGCTGCCATGGTCCAGGGTGGGAAAGGGGCTGCTGGGACCTCCCTGGCTTTGTGAGGGAGAGGTGAGATAGGAGAATTGGGAGGTTCACAGCTGGGAGCTCACTGTCCCTGCTCCAGACTGCTCGCGGGAATCCACACACCCAAAAGGGATGGAAATGGTTAAACTGGGCTCAGAAAGGTGCTGCTGCAAGCCCTGATCCCACCAGCTGCCTGGCCTGGTGGAGAAGCTGTTGGGAGCTGGTTCTGGGTGCTGGGCAGGCCAGCTCGAAGGCAGTGCTCCTGCAGAGCCACTGTCCCCACTGTCACGTGCCACGGTGCTGCTAATCCCATTTGGAAAGCCCCAAGCTGTGCCCGCTAATCCCCCTCGGTGCCACGGCCTGTGGGGCTGCCTTGGCAAACCCCAGGGTGTCCCTGCTCCTCTCCACAGGCACACCTGGACATCCTCTGCACTCCTGAGGATGCTCGGGTCCTGTGCAGGAGGGTCCTGAGTCCTGGACACCCCCAAAGACACGCTGGATAGAGGCTGGGCTGTACCTCCAGCTACATCCCGAGGGTGTGTGGAGGCGCCGCCCTGCCCGGGAGGATTCACCTGCTTGCCCCACCCGGCTTCAGCACAGCCCTGGTCACCCGAGGAGGCAGGTGAGCAGCTCAAAGTGCCCGCGGCAGAGTCAGGGCTCGGCTCAGCCGTGCCAGGCTCCCCCCAGGAGCAGCAGCCTCCCTGGCAGTGCCGGGGGCTCTGCCCTGCAGCTCCTGCTGGGATGGCACAGGCTGCACTGAGGAATAAATAATATTGCTGCTCCCTTCCGATGGCAGCAGCTTCCTTGTGGGAGAGGGGAAAAAGCACAAACCGAACCGGGGAGAAAATAAGAGGGGAATGTTTGCCGACTGTCTGCTGTGTGTTGTTGCTGTTTGTTGTGTTTCTGTGGTTGCTTTGGCAACCCTGGGAAGACGTGCCAGGCTGTAGCATGGCGGGTACCAGCACGGCGTGGTGAGGAGCCAGGGGGACGGACTGCTGGCCCAGGGGCAGCCCCCGGCGGCGGTGGGAGGCTCCAGGCAGGGCATCGGTGGTGCCCTCCCGGGTGAGCCGGGGGTGGGCATTGCTTGCCATCCCTCCGTGGCCCTCCGTGGCTTGGAGGCGAGCGCAGGGAGGGTGGAGGGTCCACGGGGGGCAGCAGCCAGCCCTGCCGCTCCCCAGGAGCTGGGAGCACCTGGGCTCATCCTCTCTCCTCTTGCCTAGAGGAGCGAGAGTGAAACTGTGGTGTGGTGCAGGGGCAGCTGCTGCCATGCAGCGCTCAGCAGAGGGGCTGTGGGAGTGTCGGGGGGGGGCTGTGGGGGCAGCTGCATCTGCCCAGGACAGGAGCCGTTCCTCTGGGGCTGGTTTAACGTGGGGAGGGTCACAGCACTGCCTGCTGTAGAAGGGGCTGCTCCCCGTGTGGAACGGAGCCGGGGTCCCAAGGGGCAGCGTGGACCCTGGGGCAGAGGAGGGGACAGGGCCAGGGGCAGCTCGGGGAGGAGGGTGATGCCCCCAGAGCCCCTCTCTCACCCTGCAGCCCCGGAGCTGTGCGAGCTGTCAGAGCAGAGCGGGAGCCTGCGTGCCCCGCGGCATCCCCAGGGCACAGCAGTCAGGGGGTGGGTGAAGGCTGTGCCCCTGGGAGCCAGGAACGTTCTGTGCAGCTCCAGAGATGTGTGTTAACTCTTTGGGGGCTGCAGGGAGGACGGAGCTCCTCAGGGCTCTGGGCACCGCCATCCGCCCAGAGCCTGCAGATCCCGGGGTTTTGGGAGAGATTCCAATGGTCTGGGGGCTCTGCTGCTTGCCCTGGCACAAAAAGTGCCAGTGTGGAAAGGTTTCAGCCTGTCACTGGTCAGGAGTGCCACTTTAATTTAATTGTTTAATTGCTGCATCTCCAAATGGCGATTTTTTTAACTGATAGGCCGGATGAGGAATCCTGCCCTGAACTGGAAGCTGACTCATTCTCCTCCAAGTCCTGGGGTCATTGTTGTATTGCAAATAAACACACCAAATTCCCACTGCTGGGTTCTGGGAACGTGCTCCTGGCCCTGCATGGAGGCCAGGGACCCAGGAAGGGGCTGGGTGTCTGCCTGCCTCCCACTGCATCCTCCCACCCTTGGAGCAGGGGGGGCTTTTGGTGGCACCTGGAGCTGTCTGGGGTGGGGGGGAAACGCAACCTTAACACTGATGGGGGTCTGGAAAATCCCAAAGTGCAGAGATTTGCTGCCCTGTTCCCTCTTTGAAAAGGAAAGAGCAAGAACCAGGCCCCAGCTCTCTCATCCCTGCTGTAGCTATCAGGCAATCCCCATTTCTTTGCTTTCAGCACCGCTTGCAGCATCTCTGGGTGCAGCTTCAGCCCCGGTCTTGGGAGCAAAGGAAAACTAGCGAAATAAGAGGTCGGAGCTGGGACTTGAATCCACATCCCAGGATGGGGGGGGTGAGGGGAGGGCGGCGCTTTCCACCCCAAAAACCTCTCCACACGGGGCTGAGCAGAAGCTGGAGCCAGCGTGAGTCACCCTGAGCAGCTGCTGCCAAGGCAGGAGCGACCTTGTGCTGCTGAGCCAGCGTGGGCTGAGCCACGGGAAAGGGAAGCTTTTGCTCAGGCCGGATGCTCCAGAGGAAAGAATGAGCTCTGGGGCTGAAACCTCTGGCCAAAGAGGGCCAGAGCAATGGTCAGGGAGGGTCTGGGGTCTGCCCCTTCTCTGCAGGGAGAGCATCAGGGCCTGCTGGAGCAGCGAGAGGGTTTTGGGCACTCCCAAAATTCCGGGGCTTGGTGAGCGGCATCTGCGAGCCACCCGGGGATGGGACTCACTTTCCATGAAACTTCAGGGGAAACCAGATAAATCTCCCCTCTGCTCCTGCCACCCTGTCCTCAGCCTTGGGATCCTTCCAGGCTGCCGCTGGTGAATGTTTTCCCCTGTCAACTTCTTTCGCTTGAATCAGCAGACGTGACTCACCGGGGAGGAAAGAGAGGGCTCGGGAGAGCAGCTCTGTCCCTGCAGGAGCACGGGCTGGTGCTGCTGGACACCAGGGCAGCAGCATCCCGACCCCCCTCACTGCCAGGAGCCAGACCCAGGGCTGACATTCCCCTTGTCCCGTGCTGTCCCTCCCCTGTGCCCAGCCCAGTGGGTGCAGCAGAGGGGGAACTGGTTGAGCCGGTGCACCCCGTCCCGGCAGAGAGGGGAGATTCCTCTGGCAGGGGGTGGGGGGGGGGTGGTGACCCTTGGGGGCCTTTGTCACCAGGGTGGCCACCACGCCCTGAGTGCTGGGGACACGCATCTCCCTCCCCAAGCGAGCCTTGGAGCAGGCAAGGAAGCCCCTCCATGGAGGCTTTGTGGGGTGGGTGGAAGAGGGGGGAAAAGGGCTGGGGGGGGGGGGGGGGGTCACTCCCGGCGGCACTGGGTCAGGGGAGCAGGCAGCCAGCGTGCCCAATCTTGGCCGGATTAGTTAAAGAGATCAAGCAGCTGGGGGATTAGGGAGTCAAGAGAGCCGGGCCACCTGCGGGGGAGGGAAAAACCTACGGAGGAGAAGGATGGGAGAGGTGTGCAAGGCCTGGGCTTTGGAGCAATTAGATAAGTGAATCAGGGCCTCGGAGCGATTAGAGAAAGAAATCAGGTTTTACACCAATTAGGTGAAGTCCCCAGGCGATTAGACACCGAGGTGGCTGCAAGAGGAGGTCTCCCAGCAGTCCCTGGAACTGATAGGGCCGGGCATTGATTAAAGGAGCATCAGAGGCTGAGAGCAATTTGATAAGAAAACAAAACAGTGGATCAATTAGCCTGGGAAAAAGGAGGCGGCTGGGTTGATAATGGGAATAGGGAAGTGGGGCCAGTCCAAACAACCCCAAGAGCTTTGAGTGTGGTGCTGGTGGAGCTGCAGGGAAGGGGTGGAAAGAGGGAAAATGGTCCCAGCTGGAGCCTCCAAGGGCCACGGGAACCCGGGGCACTGGGATGAGATTGCTGGGCTGCTTCAGTTTGGCCTTGGCACGAGTGAATTCACACTGGCCTAAAGATGAGTTTGCTCTCGGCTGTGGCTGGCGTGAGCCTCACACAGCTCCTTGTGGGCTGCAGTGGAGCATCACCAGGCAGCTGCTCCTCCCACCAAGAGAAGCAGAAAGTTCTGCATTTCACAGAATCTCAGAATCATGGAGTGCTTTGGCTTGGAAGGGACCTTAGAGTTCATCTGCCTCCAATCCCTGCCAGGGACAGGGACACCTTCCACTATCCCAGGCTGCTCCAAGGCCCAACCAACCTGGCCTTGATCCAGGGATGGGGCAGCCCCAGCTCCTCTGGGCAACCTGAGCAAGTGAATTTCAAAAGGAAAAAAAAAAATTTTTTTTTTTTTTTTGAGCAGCTTTTGCTCTGGGCTCACACTGGCACACACCTGGAGCAATTTTATCCACTGGGAAAGCAGTGATACAAGGATAACTCAGCCCTGCACCCTGTCTCAGATGCTCTGGGAGTTTCCAGATACGGGTGCCAGACGAATAAGCAATTAAGTAACTCAACGGAGCCTAGAAATAATTAGACCAAGGAATGCAGCTCCAGCAGATGAGTTTAGTGAAGAAATGGGAGTATTGGAGAGATGGAGATGAGAAGGGTGATCAGGTCTCAGCACAATTATCTAGAGAAAGTCTGCTCCAGACTGATTAGAGGAAGGGAAAAGAGCTTTCTGGGCAATTAGGTGAGGGAAATCAACTCTGGGCAGGAAGAAAATAGACTGTGGAAGAGATTGGGGTGGGAGATGGTGAGTTTTCTCTGCCCCTGCCTTAGATAAGGGAGCTCGATAAGGGCTTTCTGAGGCAGAGGCAGAAATGAGGATGAGGAGGATTAAGGAGCAGAGGTGGGTGTGCAGCAGATGCCTGGTGCTGGGGAAGAGCGAGTGAGGTGGCAAGGAGAAACTGAGCCCTGCCCCTGAGGAACAGGAGGACCAAAATCTGGGGATCAGAGCTAACAAACAGAGTAAAACAGGGGTGCTGGCAGCTGGAATGGCCCTGGTTGGAGCAGGGAAGGGAGCTGGGCACTGTTTCCAGCCCAGCACGTGGCAGGATCCTTCCTTAAGCTGTAAAACGGGATTAGTCCCTCGTGCCCAGCAAAGTTGAGAGCCAGCAGAGCCTTTCTGCACGAGTGACTTTGACTTCAGGACAGAGGAGGGAGCAGGGTGGGAGCGTGGTCGGGGACGAGCATGGGCAGGCAGCCCCTGGCATGTGCCCTGTGGCAACCAGCAGTCCCTGACTGAGCCGGGGGCAGGGGGGCAGGCAGGGCAGCCTGGGGTGACCACAGCAGGGAGCTTTACCCCAGGTTTTGGGGTGCTGAGCTACCGTGAGAGAGGTGACAACAGTCAGCTGCAGCCCAAGGTTGCGCCACAGGTCAGCAGCAGCTGGAGAGTGCTGGATCCTTTGGGAATGGCTGCATTTGCTCTTTAATTAGCCTTGACGGCTGCTGGAGCAGCTTTTGCTGGTCCTTTCCTCTCTGGGGCTGGCCCTGGCTTGAAGTCGCAGGGTTCAGTGAGGTCAGGCTCCTTTTTCCTTCTTTGCAGTTTTCCTTTCTTCCATCCCTGCGCACAGAAAAGGCAGCGGAGGGAGGGAGCAGCATCACTGAGGCACATGATGCTGACTCCGCTCCTGTGGGAAGGGGAAGCTGTGGTTTGGCTGCCAGGTCGTAGTTTGGCCTCTGGAAATGACCCTCTTGGAAAGGGAAGCAGTGTCTTGCCAAGCTGGGGCAGGGGCTCAGCAGCCCCCCGGGAAATGTGGCAGCATTGGTGGGGGGTGGCTGGAGAAGGGAGTGAGGGACCTCAGCAGCAGCAACCTGAGCTGAGGGCAATGCTCAGCTCCTGGGGAGCAAACCCCAGGTTAAACCAAGCCACCTGTGGAGGTCATGGAGGGTTTTCACGTTTTATTTTTTAAAAAAATTATTTATTTTCCTTTTTAGTTTAGTGCTTTTCGCCACAGCTGCTGGTGAGTGACAGAGAACAGCGCCGGGGCCATCCAGGGAAGGTCTCATGGACACTCGTCCCTCCTGGGCATCACAGCCCTGCTTTTCCCAGCAGGAGGGTGGCTCTGACATATCTCCTTCACCCCTTGGCCTCTGCTGAGCTCGCTGGGACGAGCCTGGTTTCTGTGGCTTGACAGCGTTATCTGGGACACAAGCAGAGCCAGGCTCCACTTTGGTCCCCGTTCCTCAGCTGGTGTGGATATCCTCAGGAGATAGCACAGCCAGTCATCCCCCTGGGGCTCCATGTGCCTCACCTCCCATCACAGGATGGGAACGGGGATTTACAGAACTCTAGAGCCCAGCAAAGCCCCAGAGGCACGGGGATCCATCCCTGGGGCCCATGGGTGTGTCCTCCTCCCAAGGCTCAGACGCTGCTTTTGTTCAAGCCCTATTGTGGATTTCAGTGTTTTCATGGCTTTTAATTTTTTTTTTTTTCCCCTTTCCAATTCTGATGAAAAAATGTATTTGGGGAAAATAGAAATATTTAGACATTTCCCTGACAGGCAGCCGAGCTGGAAGAGCTGTGGCACAGCACCGTTCACGTGTGCTGATGAAAGCTCAGCACAAAAAAATCAGGCTGGGGAACGCAGCATCCTCGAGACCCACAGGGTGAAGTGTCAGTGCTCACCCTATAGGTCACTCCTCTTGCCAGCAGCCCAGCACCAAGCTGCCTTCAAAATCTGGATAAGAAGATGGGTTTGAGCTGGTTTTGGGGAGGTTTTTGATGTGTGTGTGTAAAAAAAAGATATATATATATACCTACATATACATATAAATCTTGTGTACACAAAAATATATGTAGTACATTAAAATATACTATATAGCATATTAAACCTCACTGTGGTAGGAGTTTTGTAGCAGTAACTGTATTACAAATCTGTATTTTGTGTTCTGTAGTGACTCTGTCAGAGCTGGAAAGGGGGCTGGTGTTTGTGGTCCACACCAGCCCCCCACTTTCCCATCAGAAGGTGTCTGGGCCAGATGAACCTTGCAAGAGCCACTGAAAAGCCCCTCTGGAGCTGCAGGATGCTGTGGGGACCTTGGGCATGTCAGTGAGGAACAGAGCTGCTCTCCTCTGTGCAGATGGGATGAGCCCAGACCTCCCTTTCCAGGAGGCAGAGAAATCCCCAGCCCCGAAATCTGCCTTCCCCACCCCATTTTTCCCCTGCTCACACCCTCGGGTGTTGATGTCAGCTGCGTGGTCCTGAGCAGAGGGAGGGCACCACACCTGTGCTGGGGAGGTGACAGTCCCCGTCCTGCACCCCACTCCCTTTGTCCCAGCCCTTCAGGCTTCACCCCACTGCTCTGCCTCATTCCAGGGGGGTACAGAGCCTCCTCCCACACCCAGTGGGGCTGTGCCTTCCCAGGCTGGCCCCTGACCCACCGCCCTCCCTGCTGGGTCCCCACTCCAGGAGCTCCCTGGATGTGTGTCGTAGCTGGGACAGAGACAATACAAAGCAGCACTCTCCATTTCCAGAAGGCTTCAAACTGGTTTATTCTGGTTTATTTTATTCTATGCATGCTTTTTACACATTCTTGCAAAACTCAGAAGTTTGCACTTATTGGTCAGGAAAGACAACCAAAGTGCTCATTGCAGGTTTCTCTTATTTATCCTTCTTTCTTTCTTGGTTTCTATGTCAACAACCTTGGTAGAAAATTCTTTCAGGGGTAAACACGGATCCTCTCGTCAAACTTCTCTGTGGCTCACAGAAGTTGCTGTAAAACCTCTCCCACAGACGTGGATGCCCCATGCACAGGGCAGCTCTGCAGAGCTGGGTGCATGGGGCTACTGAGCGTTCCTGGGGGAGTGAGAGGGACTGGAGGCCATAAACTCATGGAATCATGGAACAGTTTGGCGTGGAAGGCCCTTAAAGCTCATCTCATTCCACCATCCCAGGCTGCTCCGAGCCCCGTCCAACCTGGCCTTGGACACTTCCAGGGCAGCTGCAGCTGCTCTGGCAACCTCTGCCAGGGCTTCACCACGCTCATGTCAAACATTTCTTCCTTATATCAAACCTAAATCAACCTATTTTAGTTTAAAAAATGCTCCCTCTTGTCCTATCCATTCTTCTTCTTGGACTTAGGAAGAGGAGCTCAAGTCCCCTGTGCCCAGAGATCTTGCAAAGTCATTTTCGTGAATTTTGGGGAGTTTCCCTGCAAATCTGTTTGTTGCCCGCTCCCTTCCCTCCCTTTTCTAACTTGTTGCTGGTGTGGGGGGGAAATAAATGCTCTTAAAGAGTTTTGTGGCTGCAAAACCTCTGGATTACACACAGCCCAGGAACTGCCAGGGTGGAGACATGCTGGGGTAGGGCTGCAGCAGTGGCATGAGCTGCCTCCATCCCTGGCCCTGCCTGGTGGAAAGAACAAGGCAGTTGATTTCAAACCACCTGAAAACCACCTTGGTGTCCTCATGTCCCTTTGGGGGAGGTGGTGCAGGAGGTGCAGTTTTTGCCCCACAGTTTTTGTCTGTTCTGCCTGAGCCACCCTTGGTTTGGGTGGACGCTGTGGTAGGATGAGGGACCAGAGACCCAAGGAGAGCCAGAGGGGATGGGAAAGCTGGAGAGGGGAGGTGATGAACTCGTGGCATGGGTTCTGTGAGCTGTCCCATGAGTGAGCCAGGCTTGCACAGAGCACAGCCCGTCCTCGGGCCGTGCACACACCCAGGGGTGGAGGCAGTGCTGCTCCCTGTGCCAGGGAAGCAGTGGTGGTTTTCCCACCCGCCGGGGCTGCTTTGGGGGCTGGGGAGCAGCGTGGGGCCATGGGCTGGTGGGAGCTGGGGCTGGCTGCCTCTTCCCACAGCCCCCACACATCCTGGCTCCATCGTCAGCCTGACCCCTGATTACACTCCACAGGCTCTGCATCGCTGCCGTTGCCCCAGCAACGTGTCGTCGCCACAGCAACCGTGACAACCTTATGCTCATTAATTTAAAAAGGTTCGCAGTGTAACAAATGAAATAGTTATAAGCTTGTCAGGGTGTTAAGGAGCAGGGGCTGACAACTTGCCCCCCTTGCCTGTGCTGCCAGAGCAGCCTGGCTCTGCCAGGAGGTCCCCACCCCAGACCCGCCTTCATCCCACCGTCTTTGAGGGCAGAAATTCCTTCAGGGCAGTCCTTGGAACATCCTGGCAGTGTGGCATCACTTGGTGACCACTCCAGGGGACAGATACAGGTGGGGGCTGTGGCAGAGGTGGCTTTGGGGGGTTTGAACCAGTGATGCTTCTGTTGGGCCATTCCTGCTGTGGTGGGGCTGATGTCTGGGATGGAGTCGGAGTTATGCCGTTGTCCTTCCCCAGGGTCAGCACAGGGTCTGTCCTGCAGGATAATTATTCTCGTGCAACATGTAGCACCTCTGTATGTGCACTATGAAAATGAATCTCCTTACCTTTGTACCTAACAGGATTGAGAGGGGGAGGATGAACAGATCAAATACATGACTATACACACGTATATTCCTTAGGAAACCTGGACAGATCACAGATACCCTGGATATCCTCAGCTGGGGGAAGTTAATCCCAGCTGGCTAAGCCTGGCAGCTGAGGTAAATCAATGTTTCCCTTGAAGTCCTGGGCCAGGTTGCTGACAGGTACAAAGAGGTATTGGAAAGCTGAAGCTGCTGAAGCCAGGGCAAAGGACACCAGTTGAGGATTTGGCTCTTGCTTCATTATATACCATTTTGCTGAAATCTCAGCGGATTTCAAGTTGACCAAACCCCTTTAATCTCAAATAAAGGCCATTCTCTGGCTTTTTGTAAGTGGAAACACGAAAGGAACTGGTTTTTAAAAAAATCCTGCCATTGCAATTCTGCTTGGCAAGCTGAGAATAAGGTCATTTTTCAGCAAGAGAAGTGTCCGTTCAGTTAAAAATAAAAATGGTGAATTCTGGGCCACATTCGTTCCTAATGGAAGCCGGTGCTGGGATTGCAGAGGTTTCTGTTAGCTGGGCCCCAGCATTTCCCAGCTCTGACACAGCCCCTTGTGCCACACAAGTGTTGGTTTGGGAACGGGGTTTGTCCCTCGTTTCAGCTCCGGAGCCACTCTCCTCACGATCATCCAGTGGTTCCAAAGCCCAGACCTGCTGCCTCCAGCCCTGCCTCCATCCCTGCATCCATCCTGCATCCATCCATGCCTCCATCCCTGCATCCATCCCTGCCTCCATCCCTGCCTCCATCCCTGCATCCAACCCTGCATCCATCCCTGCATCCATCCCTGCATCCATCCTGCATCCATCCCTGCATCCATCCTGCATCCATCCCTGCATCCATCCTGCATCCATCCCTGCATCCATCCTGCATCCATCCCTGCATCCATCCTGCATCCATCCCTGCATCCATCCTGCATCCATCCCTGCCTCCATCCCTGCATCCATCCTGCATCCATCCTGCATCCATCCCTGCATCCATCCCTGCATCCATCCTGCATCCAACCCTGCATCCATCCCTGCTGTGGTGGCCCTGCTCTCTGCCCCGTGCTTCAGGAAGGGAAATCCAGGGAGCGCTCCGGGGGCTTGTTTCCTTGCCTTCAAGAGATCCTTCAAAACCTTTCTCAATAATTAAACAATCAAGGCCTAAAAATAGCACCAATATCTATTATATGTGGCAGAATAATTGAATGGGGAGAGCAGGGAAGAGAGTGTCCTCAGTGTCCCAAACTTCCCCCCCCCACCCCAACCTCAGTGGGCTCCTGACGAGTGCAGGGAGGCTGCTGGATGTCAGGAGCCCTGGCTGGGATGGTGGCTGGGATGTCTTCTCCCAAAGCAGCCAGGTTTGGGGGTGTTTCATTCCCTAGAAGAGGCTCTTTGGCAGCTTTTTATGCCATGGTGGGTTTTGGAAGGGCACAGCAGCCTCAGCTGCAGCGAGGAAGGCCTGGGACATACACCCATGGCTGGAAGCATCTTGCCCACCCTGGGCCCTGGCAACGGGCACCCTTGGTCTACCCCAAAATAAGCTGGTGGCACAGCTGGCCACCCAGCACATGGTGCAAACGCTACTGTGAGTGGCAGCCCAGGAACAGCATCCCTGGAAGTGGCAGCTGGAGCCTTAAATCTGCACTCTCCCGAGCTCTTGCTTATCTCCAAAGCTCCCAGCACTGAAGTGGGGCTGTGGTGGAGCAGATAAACCCACGGCTTGGAAGGGGCTGCTGGAGCCTTGGCTCGAGGCAAAGGCAGTGAGGGGAGGCCCTGGACTGGGGGAACTTGGCCCTGGGGGGGCTGGAATTTGGGGCTGTGCCTCGTGGGGCTTGGAGGGGGCTGGCAGCACTCTGAGTCACGAGGAGAATCAAAATGAGACTCAGAGCCAGCAGTACCATGGCACCACGGTGAGAAATGGCACTGCCACACTGAGGGTGGGTGAAATGGCACTGCCACAACTGAGGGTGGGTGAAATGGCACTGCCACACTGTGAAATGGCACTGCCACACTGTGAAATGGCACTGCCACAACTGAGGGTGGGTGAGATGGGACTGCCACACTGAGGGTGGGTGATGATCTCAGCTGGGAGCTGGCAGGGGGAACTGGGATGGCAGGCTTAGCCAGGATGGTGTGCCAGGGATAGCCAGGATGCCATGGCAAGGTTAGTTAGGATGCTGCTGCAGGGTTGGCTGGGGTGCTGTGGCAGGATTCACTGGGATTTGGTGGCAGGATTCACTGGGATTTGGTGGCAGGGTTCACTGGGATTTGGTGGCAGGATTCACTGGGGTGCTGTGGCAGGATTCACTGGGATTTGGTGGCAGGATTCACTGGGATTTGGTGGCAGGATTCACTGGGATTTGGTGGCAGGGTTCACTGGGGTGCTGTGGCAGGATTCACTGGGATTTGGTGGCAGGATTCACTGGGGTGCTGTGGCAGGATTCACTGGGATTTGGTGGCAGGGTTCACTGGGATTTGGTGGCAGGGTTCACTGGGATTTGGTGGCAGGATTCACTGGGGTGCTGTGGCAGGATTCACTGGGATGCTGCGCTGGGCACACTGTGAGCTTGAAGAAAAATCTTCTTGCAGCATGGAGAGGCCATGTAGAAAGGGAGCAGGGCTGAACCCTGGGGGATACCTGGGAAGAGGAGAAGGGGAATGCATTAGGAACGGACAACAGCCCCTGGGGCAGAGAGATGGGGGTGGAACCAGCGTGCAGCTTCTCGATCCCCATTTGGGGCATCCCAGGACGTGCCCATTGCCCGGACAGGGTAGCCAGCCCAGCCTCCCAAAACTCCTCACGGAGAAAGGCAAACGGCTCAGCCGAGCGTTGCATAACCAGGAAAAAAGGCGTCCTCGTCCTCGGAGCCGAGTGGCTGCCGGCCAACTTTGGCATTAAAGTGGAGCAGAGGATACCGGGAGGGGAGCGCGGATTAGGCGGGGAGGAGACGGGATCAAGTGAGCAGCAGCGAGGGCAGGCTGGCCGCAGCCTTAGGGAGGGTCACGCTCCCCAGGGCCAGCCTCCCTTCCCGGCGCAGAGCCCCGGGCACCTCCCTTCCGTGCCAAGGATGGGTCGGAGCCGCGGCGGTGAGGCTGCCTTGACTCACGGGCGATAAGGAACTCACCCAGGAGAGGCTTTTTGTGTGCGATGGGCTCAGTTTGTGCAGGTTTAACTGGCTGGGCGATGGGGAGGCGCCGGGCCCTTTCATTAGGGCCAGGCGTGTGTGCAGGCATCACAGAGAGCATCTCGAGGAGGAGGGGACGGAGATACTCGTGCTCAGCACTGAGGTTGTGGCTGCAGAGACCTGGAGCTTTGCTTTCCCTGAGCTGCTGAGCGTGGAGATGCTCTGGATCTCGCACTGATTCAGCAAGACGTGAAGGCTTGTAACTTTGGGGAGTTCTTGGAAATTGGGCTGCTCCCAGTCAGCAGCTACTCCTACACACGGAGGAGATACACTTGCTTGGGGAGCTTCTGGAGCTCTACCCGCTGGCTGCTGCCACCACTGCCTGCACCAGAACGGGGCTGCAGTTTTATGCTGGGAAGAAAAAAGGAGAGATCAAGTGAATTTAAAATTGCAAGGTGCTCCAAAGCGTGCCCAGTCTCCATTAGCTGATAAGCACAGTGCTGGGCTTAAGCCTCCGGGGTGCTAAAACGTGCTGAAAGACGCTTACCTAGCTGATAAACCCCCAGCAGCAGAGATGGGGGGTTCTGCTGTGCCTCTTCTGCCCCAGGAACTGCTGCTGCCCCAGCTGGAAAGCTCCAACACAGACCAGCAAAGCTGCCGCCAGCTCGGGCCGAGCTAAACCCCAGCTGGGTTTGCTGCCTGCAGAACCACAGAATTACAGGCTTGTTTGGGTTGGAAGGGACTTTAAAGCTCATCTCGTTCCACCCCCCTGCCACGGGCAGGGACACCTCCCACTATCCCAGGTTGCTCCAAGCCCTGTCCATGCTGACCTTGAACACTTCCAGGGATGGGGCAGCCACAGCTTCTTTGGGTAGCCAGTGCCAGGGCCTCATCAACCTCCACAGAGAAGAATTTCCTTCTAATATCTCATCCTCTGGATTCGCTCCAGCAGCTCCATGTCCTTCCTGTGCTGGAGGCCCCAGAGCTGAAGGCAGCACTGCAAGTGGGGTCTCACCAGAGCCCAGCAGAGGAGCAGAATCCTCCCCTTTAGGTGCTGCCCATGCTGTGGGATGAGCCCCACGAAGGTGGGACAGCATTGCTTGTATTGGCTGCCAGTTTGTATTGCCAGGTCACACTGAGCTTCTTATTCGCCAACAGCCCCAAGTCCTTCTCCTTTGGACATTTGCCACCAGGATTTGGCCCTGGTGGTTACCCCACAGTGTCAGCCCTGGTGAGCAGATCCCACACCCTGCAGCAGGGTGAAGGCAGCAGCGTTCTGGGCTTGTTGGCAAACAGCCCTGACCAGTGGCAGGCCAAGGCAACACCGATGCTTTGCAACAGCAGTGGGGTCCTCCCCCACCCCCTTGGATTTATCAGGTGTTCCCCAAACCTAGCAGCCATGGTAGCCCAGCTCAGGACTGATAACTGTCCCCTTGGCTTGGTGCCCTGAGTGGTGTGTCAGGGAGGATGAGGATGGTCTGTCCCCACTGAGTGTGCTGCTCTGCCTGCTGCCTGCAAGGGGCGACCCCCACTTAGGGCGGCTGCTTTCTGCAACACGAGTTATTTTAATTTCCTCCCCCCCCCCTTCTCTCTCGCGGTGGCTCCTGTCGGAGGGCTCACCACGATGGTTCCCACTCACCCATCTGTCTGAGCTGAGCATTCCACAGCCCGGGTGCGAGCGGGGCAGCGCCGGCGCTGCTGGAGGCACCGGGCGGGGGCTGGGGATGCTCCAGGGAAGGAGATGCAGGGCTGCTCCATGGGGAGCTGAAGGGCAGTGTGTTTGCTCTCAGCTTTGCATCAAAACCAGGGTCAGAGCCAGGAATCTCTGTCCCCCGGGAGCCTTGCAGTGGCAGTGCCCATGGCACGCTGCCCAGGCTTCCCGGCCTTGGGTCCAGGATCAGGGCGAATCCCGTTTTAAGGCAAAAGGTTATGGGCGGGAAGGAAGCGATCACAAAGCA
The DNA here is from genome assembly GCF_026979565.1 of Vidua chalybeata. Taxonomy (NCBI): domain Eukaryota; kingdom Metazoa; phylum Chordata; class Aves; order Passeriformes; family Viduidae; genus Vidua; species Vidua chalybeata. The sequence goes on from NC_071558.1 coordinate 2,625,933, forward strand.
AACGCCACAGCCTTCTCCAACCGCACACGGCTCTGGCACAATGAATAGAGGGAAAGGGACAAAAATAGCCCCCCGCGCTGCAGCGTGGACACGGCGAGGAAGCAGGGCTGTGCTCCGGGGTGCCGGGGTGCTCTCCCGCCCACTCCGACACCGGCAGTCACGGCCAAGGGGGACGTCCTGCAGTGCTGCGGCTGCCAGGCAATATCCTGGAGCAGAAACGATGAGTGGGCTTCAGGGAAGGTACCTGAGCCTTTGTAAAAGTCACTGCACCCCGCACCTGAGCCCTTGCAAAACTCGCTGCATCCCACGCCCTGGCAGAGCTCTGGCGCTTCCCCTGCGTGCAAACCCTGTTCCCAGCCCCCAGGAGCCGGCCGAGCTGCTCCGTAATTCGGGCAGAGGCAAAGCCCAGATGTGAAGGCACAAGGACTGGCTGGGGGCCCGGCAGCCGGGAAAAAAAACATGCGAGTCTGGCTCTGGCTTTGGGAGCGGGCTCGGGGAGCTCGCACGGCGAATGCAAGCTGCCTTCCCTGGCCAACAGAGCTCCCGGTCCCCTTTTGGGGTGGGTTTGCAGCACGGCGGGGAGGAGGGGAGGGTGCAGGCATGGACCTGGAAGCAAAATGCTCACGGTCCCGTGCAAGCCTTGTGACGGGCGAGAAAAAGCCTCATCCTCCCCGCAGCCCGCGCCGATTCCCGGTGGGGCGAGCCAGGAAAGACCTCCCGGCGGTACCGGGAGCCGGGTCCCGTTTGGGCGGAGGAGTTCGGGGGGGAAGCCTCCCCACCCGGCCCCGCTGCTGGGGGTGCGCAGCTGGAGCCCTCCCAGGGCCCTGCCGCTTTAACCTGCCTCTCCCACGTGCTGTCTGGTTGTGCTGGAGACGGTGACGCAGGCAGGACGTCAATGGACGCTGTGGGAGAATTTAGACTTGGAGAGGAAGGGGAGGGAGGGAGGGGGGGGGGGGCAGGGAGGAAGGCAGCGTTTGCAGGGGCGGGGGCCGGTGGGGGTGCACGGCCGGGGCAGGAGGGACCCCGCACGCAGCCTGGCAGGGTCGCCAGGGAGCATCGCTGCCAGCTTCGTCCGTGCTGGACGTCCATGCCCGCTCCCCCCTCGTCCCCCGGGCATGTGTTGGGATCTCGGCCAGCTGCGAGGGCAAATAATCCTCCTCCCTTGCCCAAGCCGGGGTGGGCGGCGGGGGGGGGGGGGCAGGGGCCACGTGAAGGCGACGCTTCCTCCCTGCCCGCCGCCCCCACCCGCACTGTCACCACACGTGTGCCACTCTTGTCCCCGCGACCGTGCCGTGCTGTGCCCTGGGCGAGCGAGACCAGCGCGGGCAGGAGGGCACGGGTGGCCCAGCAACGGGGCTGGCAGAGACCCTGGTGGTCACCGCGGTTGTCCCCGGGCTGGGGAGCTGGGGATGACCCCGTGAGTGCCCCTCCGTGCACGGCTCTGCTCCTCTCCCCATCCCGAGGTGGGCTGTGCCACTGCCAAGGGCATCGCCCCCACCCCGGGCCAGGGTCCAGCCGATGTGGCATGGCAGGACCCCCATCCCCCTCCCTCTCTCAGAGCTTTCAAAGCTCTCCCAGAGCTTTCAGCTCTGCATACCAAGGGCACCGGCACTGCCAGGGACAAGCTGGAGCAGCACTTCCACTCCAGTGAGGGATGAGATGAGCCATGAACTGTCATTCCTCCCTGCATCCCACCCGTCTTTAAGAGCTAAACTGGTCTCCCCAAAACTCGCCTGGAACTCTGCTCCCACTTGGTTCGGAGGGGGGAACACTGGCAGAGAGACACAAAAAGTCGTGGCAAGGAGGCTGGAGATGCTGCTCAGCAGTACAGGACTCTGCTCTCAGCCTCTTGCCTTTGCCCCCAGCCCTCACCCCCCTCCCCTCCCTGAGCTCTGTGCAGGAGAGGGACAATAATCTTTCCTACTTTAGGTTTTTGGGTGCCTTTTTTTTTTTTTTTTTTTTTTTAGTAGCCTGAGGGTGTAGGTGGCTGCATATCTTGGAGGACCCAGGAGTCCTGCCTCCTTCCTGCTGGCACAGGGCAAGGGAAAGCAGTTTCCACTGTCAAGAGGCTGCTCACCAGCTGTACAAAGCAGCAGCCTGGTGTGGGAAGGGAGTTACTCAGCACTCAGTTCCCAAGAGACAAAAAAAAAAAAAAAAAAAAAAAAAAAAAAAAAAAAAAAAAAAAAGGCAGCTCAAACTGACTTTCCAAAATACTTTGAGGTTCATAGTAATGTTCTCGTCTTTGTCTCATAAATATCCTGGGTTGGATCCTTCCCTCGTTTTCATCCTGTAACTCAGAGAGCGGCACCAGAGCGCGGCTGTTGCATGTTATTCTGACTATTTTTATTTTTTATATCTTTGGATACATGATCTCAGTTGATTGGAAAACAAACCCCAGAGAATCCTTGAGGAGAGACTGCAAACAGCTCTTGGTGAGATGACTAATCCCATCTCTATCTAAACCAACAGCGTCCTAAAAATAGCCTTATTTCTAACAATAAATATAATAAAATAACTAACTGACAACAAACAGCCCCAAAAAGCCAAACACACTGAAAAGTCCACTAGAAATACATATTGGGACGGGGGAAGGAGCCAGCAGGAAACTGTGTCACTGAGTCAGAGGGGTGGCCATGCCACCAGTGATGCTCGGTCAGATCTGGCCTCTCTGTCGAGACCTTCGTTGCCTCTCGCCCTTGTGCCTTTGCTTTCTTTGTCCCAGATCAGCGTGAGGGAGGTCCACGGGCACCAGACCCAGGGGAAGCTGATGCCAGAGTCACCACCCCGGCCTCCAGCACCCGCTGAAAGCCCTGGAGTGGGATCTCCTACCCCAGCTCGGGGTGCAGGTCCATCACCCCCAGGGCTGCTCCGTGCCCACCAGCCTCCCCGGGCCCTGAGCTCACCACACACCTTGGATAATTTGGATAATTTGCCACCTACTTTCCACACACCAGGAGCCTCCCACACCCAGCGTGTTGCAAAACAACCCCCTCAGCTGAGTCACTGGCATCGGGGAACTTCTCCCTGCCCTCCTGGCCTGGGATGGGGCTCGGGGCAGAGCTGTGACCAACAGCTGTGATGGGAGCACACCCCAGCCCCAGCCCAGGTCACCCCAGGCCTTTGGGGAGGAAATTGGGTGTTTTGGGCTTGTGCAGTGCCCTGTGTTGTGGAGGCCAGTGCACGGGGACCACGTGCTGCTGCATTAATGGCTATGGGCATCATCTGGGTGAAAACACGACTCTGCCCCCATGCCTGGCAGCTCCCCTGTGCTGGTTTTGTGCCCCGGTGACACTGGGAGCACTCATATTCTCAGTGCTGCACCTGAATGTGACCCGGCAGGGCTGGGACATCCCTGTCACTGCCCCCTAGCCCCCCTTGAGCTGGGACAGTGGCTTTGCACGTGTCAGAGCCATCACTCAGTATTTTTATGGAGCTCTGGAGTGGCGCCAGGCTCGTGCTGGCTCCGTGTCACCAGCAAGGAAGGTGGGCTGCATTCTGCCAGTCAGGGGAACCCATGAAATATCTCCTGTGGAGGCTCTGACCCCTGGCACCAGTCCTTTTCTGCCAGAAGCAGTCCCACACCAGCCTGATTTTTTTATTTTTACTGCTTTGTGTGGCACGTGGGAGCCTGCCCAGGCCTGCCATGCCACATGCATCCCTGGGAAAGGACAGCCTGTGCTCCACGCCGACCCCCAGCCCTGCCATATGGCACTCCTCCAGCATTCCCAGCGGTGGGAGAGCTCATCCAGTGGGACCACCAGCTCCCACCAGTGCAGACCTGGGGTGTAGGCGGGTGGTCTGCATCCCCCCAGCCCCAAGGATCCACCACCGACACTGCTCTCAGGCTGTGGATAAGCAGCACTGGCCATGGTGGTGAGACAGGAACAGACCGAGTTACCCAACCCCCTAAAAACCAGATTCCTGCCCAAATTCACAGCCCCAAACTGTCCTGGCACAGAGAGGGGAGTCTCTGTTTGACCTGTTGGGTTTCTTGCAGGTAGCACAGAGCGATTTATCTGGGTTGCAGCTCCTTTAGGCGGGAGTGGAAAGGAGAATCCCTGAGGCCCATCCAGAGGTCTGTGACCTTTAGGAGCCGGGAGCGCAGAGGGCTTGGCGCGGGGTCTGGATGCTGTGGCCCTGCTGCCGGGGAGCACAGGGAGCCCAGTGCCGGTGCCAAGGGCTCGGCTGAGGATGCGGCGCTTTGGGAAGGGCCGGGAGCCCCGGGAGCCCCGGGATCCCGGCGCAGTGAGGCAGGAGCAGCCCCCGGGCTGTGTCCGGGCACACCGGACAGCCTCGTACCCACGAGGGCTCCGTGCCGGTGCCGGACGCACAACCGGGACCTTCCACTGCGTCCGAGTGCTGTATCCAGCATCCCGGCAGCACAGCTGGCACCTTCACGGGCAGCCGATGTCACCTGTGCGGCTTTGGGGACACCTGGACCCCACTGACCCGCTGTGCTGAGCCCGGGCCCCCCATGGAAGCTGGGGCAGAACCCGCCATGCCCCCGCGGGGCTGGGCCGGCCACTCCTGCCCACCCTGAGGAACACGAGTGAGGCCAGGCCAGACCCTGAGGGTGGCACAGGGGAGCTCCCGGCCCAGCACACCCCGCCGCCGGCTACCATTCCCCTTTCCCGGCTCAGCGCACCGTCGGGCCTGGCTCGGCCCCGGCCCGGCCCCGCTAGGCCGCGGTTCCCCCCCCCAGGCTCAGCCCCCCTCGGCCCCGGTCCCACCCCGTCCCCCCCCGGCCCCGCTCGCTCCCCCCCGCCGCGGCCATTGGCCGCCCGCGCCGCCGCCGCCGCCCCTGACGCTGGGCCGGGCCCGGCCATGGTCGCTCCCCGCCGGCTCCGCCGCAGCCCCGGCAGCGGCCGGTCCGCGCCCCGCTCAGGTGGGTCCCTCCCGCTCTCTCGCGCTTCTTCGCCGTCGGGTTGTTTTATTTATTTATTTTTTTTTATTATTTTTTTCCCCCTCCTTCTAATTCTCATTTTTTTATTATTTTTGATTTCTTTTAACGTTTCGCGATTCTGGCGCTTACTTCCGAGAACGAGACACCCCCCCCCCCCCCCCCGCCAAAACCTCCTCCTTCCCCGGGAGGCCTCGGCGGGGCGCGGAGCCCGGCGGGGTTTTGGGGTGGGGGGAGCGGAGAGGGACCCCCCCCCCCCCGACCCCCGCGCCGCACGGAGCCGCCCCGAGGCGCGGGGATGGGCGGGGGCGGGAGCAGCGGCGGCGGCGGCGGCGGCGGCGGCGGCGGCGGCGGCAGCGGCACATCCTTCCCCCGCGCCCCCCTCCTCCCTCCTCCTCCTCCCCCCCTTCGGCTTCAAAACAAACCGTCACCAAAATGGTGCAGAGGTGAAGGAGGGAGCGGGAGGAAGGGGAAGAGGTGGCGGCTCGGCCTGGGCGCTGCGGGGACAGGTGAGGGCGGCGCGGGACGCGGAGGGGCGCGGGACCGGGGGGGGGGGGATGCGGGTGCCGGGTGCGGGCACACGGGCATGGTCCCGCGGGGTGCTGCCGGTGGGGTGGGGGGGCAGCGCTGGGGGTGTCCACCCCGCTCCGGGGCGGTGGGCAGTGTCCCCGTGAGACCCCCGTGGTGACAGACCACGAGCCCACCCGCGGCACTGCGCCCACCCCCGAACGGGACCCGCTGCGGCCTGGCGGGACGCGGGGAGAAGCAGGGCCCGGTGGATTTCGGGGGTTGGGGGGGGGGTGCCCTCCCTGGTATGACATAGGGTGATGACATGGGGGCTGTGGGGGACCCGCCGGCGAGGCTCCGGGTGCCGCTGGGGGCTGCGGTTTGATTGGCAAGAGCAGATTTTGGGAGAGCCGGCGGTAAATCGAGTCCTGGAGCGTCCATGCCTTGGCCGTGCGCCGGCTCCGGAGCCGACAGCTGGGATTGTTTGTCCGGGGGGGGGGCTCAGCGCCTCCTCAGCTCCATCCGGCAGCGGCCGGAGCAGGGTATCGCGGTGGGGCCAAACCGCGTCACCGCTGCCACGGCCTCCCCGGGGTGCCGAGCGCTTCCTTGGCCGGAGGGACCGGCGATGCTGAGCGGGGATGCGGTGGCACGGCGTCCGGCATCTGCGGCTGTTCGGCATCTGTGACGCCCGTTCGACCGCGGCTTATCCCTTCCCCTGCAGCTCCCAAGCCCCTTTGGCTTTGTCGTTGGTTTTTATTCTTTTTATTTTTTTTTCCTTTTTTTCCCCCCTCACGCACAAGAGCAGCACACGGTCAGTTGTGCCACACACGCAGCTCTTACCCCTGCGCCCGTGGAGCCCCCATGGTACCCCCAGCTCTGCGCGGCCACCAGCTGGGCTGTCCCCTCCTCCTAATCCTCCACAAGTGTCAGAGCTGCCACGCGGTTTTGGCTAGTGACTCCTCCTTGCTGTGGCCAGGGACAGGGACACCTGTGCTGCTGCAAATTCCCCTGGCCCTTCAGCTCAGCGCCTCTGCCTGCCCCCACCCCGGGAAGGCCCCATCCTGTCCCTCCTAAGCCCCTTCTCCTGCAGTGCGTGGCCGTGTATGGATTTTTGGGCTGGCATTGCTTCGCCAAGGTGGATGTTCTCAAAGTGTCCCGGGACAGCCAGCCTGAAATCCTGCTGCTGACGAGGAAGGGGCTGTGCTGGCCTCAGTGAGACGGGGACGCTCATCAGGCCCGGGGTGCAGATTTTGGGTGTAGGTAAGGGTTATTCTCGTTATGCTCTTTCCTTCCCTGAGCTGATTTGGTGCTGGTGGCCCTGGTGTGTGAGCACTGAGCTGCCCCTGTCTCTTTGGAGCTCCAAAGCAAGCTGCTCTCCCTGCCCTCAGGATCACCGCCATGGGCTCCAGAAGGTCACAGACCTGTGGATGGGCCTCATGGATTCTCCTTTCCACTCCCACCACCTTGCCCTTCAGCCCCTGCAGTTGTCGCGGCTTTGCCGAGCTGAGGCATCTGCACTTGTGCCGGCTCCGAGCAGGTGGCCGATGTCCCCGCAGCGGCGGTGGGGGCCACTGCTCGGGTTTCGCCGGTGCCTCTGCCACAGCAGGGATTTAACGTGCTCATGCTGAAGGGGCATTAGCTCCCGTGTCAGGTGGCTCAGGGCTTCCACTCCTGCCCAGGCTCTCCCCCAGCGCAAACCAGCTCGGGGGCTCCTCATACTGAGTGGTCGCGTCCCTGTGTGTGCTCAGTCCTGCTGGGGGGCTCTTGGGACCTTGAGAAGTGCTGGCTTTGTCAATAGGTGACCTTGGGCACGTCCCTTTGCTTCCCCACGCTTTGGTGGTGTTCTCGGAATGGGGGAGGTGGTTAATGTGTTAAATTCCCCCCTCCTCACTGGTATGGGGCTCCTGGCTCCTCTTGGGAAGTGCAACTGCAGAGCTGGAAAGGGCTGTTGCTATTTTGTGCTGTCCCCGAGCGGGCAGGGTGGAGGCACGGACGGTGCTGGAGTCACCCGGGGTGGATTTTTCCCAGGCTGCCAAGTGAAACAAGTGGGGTCTGAGTCTCATTTAACGCTGCAGCCCTTTACTGTGACTCTGGCAACATAAAGGAGCCTAAATATGGTCATAAACTGCATCCACTTCAAGGTCCCTTCGTGCTGCCAGGGCAGCCTCACGGCGGCTTTGTGAGAGGGAGAACAAAGCCGAAAGTGTCGGACAAAAAGTATGGGAGCGGGACCCAGCTGCCGCGGTGCCGGCGTGTGCCGGGAGCTGGTGCCGGCAGCTGCCCGGCAGGGAGGTGTCACTGCTGGTGCAGGCCCTGGCTCACGAAAGATGGACATGAGAGAGGTGGGAGATGCTGCTTGGCACATCCCGAAGGAGCAGGAGGGCTTCAGCTAGGTGTGGAGGGCTCAGCTACAAGCTATGCGTCTAAACACCCTGGGCGAGTCATTTGAACCTAAAAAAAGCGTCTGTGGTGAGGGGGCAGAAATTGCTTTTCCCTCTTTTTTTTTCCAAGCCAGAGTGCTTGCCAGGGTCAGGTTGGCATCGCCTGGAGCGTGCTGGGAGGAACCCGCCATGGGATGCTGCGTGGCATCTCTCCTCTGTGATGGATTGCAGGGACGTGGCCTTTTTGGGAGCGAAGGGGAAAGAGGGAGCGGGGCTGTGGGTTGCTGACACTGGTTCCGCTCCCCCGGAGCACCGCTGCCCCACTGGGTGCCCCCGGCAGTGGTGGTGAGATGCCATGTGGCGCTGTGATGGTGCGAGCTGCCCTGGAAGGTGGTGCCTGAGGCTCAGGAAGTGAGCAGGCAGCATCCCATTAAATCCTGTTAATACCCGGGAGTGCACGTGGAGGTGACCCAAGGCACGGTGAGCTGCACAGGCGGCGGTGGGGCTGCCGTGTCGATGCTGTGCCGGACTTCCCCATCTGCAACCAGAGCTAAAAATATCCCCCTGCCTCACCCCGCCGCCGTCCCATCTGTTCGGAGGGTGAACTCCTCAGGCCAGGGGCTCTTTCTTATTTTTATCGCTATTTTGGCAGTTCCTGGAGGCTGAGCTGTCCCGGGTTCAGAGGTGACTCTATTGTAGATGACAGTCTTGCTCCCGGGAAGGTTTGGCTCTGCTGCTGAGCCCGCCACGGTGAGCAGAGAGCAAGTGAGGAGGAGGAAGGGGAGGAGGAGGAAGGCTGGGGAGGGATGGAAATGTGTGGCCGTGTTGGTGCCGTGGGGTGAGCCCCTGGCTGTGCTTGCCCTCTCCTTTGTGCCAGCAGGACTGTGGGGTGCATCACCCCCTCACCTCCCCCCAACGCTGGGACTTCACCACTCGATGTGACTCTCGGGGGTTTGGTTTTGTTTTTTTCCTTTCCTTTTTTTTCCTCTAATTAGATAAGCTTTAAATAAAAAGCTGAGATTTGTTAATCACTTTGTTTGATCAGAGCTCAGGCAGTGCTGAAGACCTCTAGGTTTTTCCCTCTGCCTGTGTGAGCAGCAGTTTGCTTTTGCTTTCAAGATGGATCTCGCCGTCTGCCTGCCAGCAGCTCTGCCTCCCCGGATCTGTCGGTTTGCATCTTGCACTCCACTTTGCTTTGCTCGTGGTTCTTCTTTAATTTTCCCTTTTCCCTCGCTCTTGGTGTTTCCCTGCTGTAGCTCCCCACTGCTTGCAAAACAGACAAGAGCCTGCATCCTTTAAAAAATCCTAAAAAAAGTGCCCATGTGGAGAGCAAAGGTTTGATAAATACTCCAATTTGGAGTGATTTATTTTGGGGGGGTGGGGTCTAGGTTTGCTTTCTCTTAAATGGGGGTGCAAAAGATGGGGGACTTGGGCCTCTGAGCTGCATGGGAACAGTTTTTTGGGGAAACTTGTCCCGTTTTTGTGTGGGTCACGACAAGGCTGGAGGGACACCACAGCTGCTCCATGATTCCCAGGGTGCTTCTTAGCTATGGGTGAGCACCTTCCCCTATATAAAAGGGGATAATGAGAGGAGGTGCATGCAATGCTGATGGGTCCTTGCTGCCACCATCTGTGTCACCCGGAGGGCTCTGGTCACGGCGAGATGTCCTGGTTGTGGCTGACTGCTGGAATGCTGGAACAGCTGCTGGGGCCTGTTCCCAGTGCTGGGTACTGCCATGTTGCCCAGTGGGACTTTAAATAGCTCCGTGCTCCAGTCCCCAGCTCCAGGGATGCCCCCAGTCCCTCTTGTGCCGCCACACGCGGAGCCCGAGCAGCCGGAGCGGTGCCGGCCCGGTGTCCTGGTGAGGGCAAGCTGGAAGGGCAGGATGGTGCCTTGTGCTGGGATGTGTCAGGCTCCAGCCACCACCCAGGAGCCGCCGTGGTGTCCCAAGCAGCCGGACTGGACCTGAGCAGGACACGTAGGGTTGCAATCAGCCCTCGGTTTCCCCGGGGGCAGCACGTGGCCCTGCCCGGGGAGGGGGTCGGCAGCACCCGCGGCCCGACCCTCCTGGCTGTGAGTGACCAGCACGAGCTGGAATGCAGAGGTGGGCAGCTGAGGCCCTGCCATCTGTGCCGGCTGTGCCCTGTCAGTGCTGCTGGCACAACGGCTCAAGGTCAAAGCCGTGCGCGGCGGCTTTGGGCTGCTGCTGGCGCGGGGTGGAAGCGCTCCCACCTCCTGCCCTGAGTCACTGCTGGTTGGGGTTGGGAAGGGGGTAATTAAATGACCTATTTCTGGGCAGGGAGGAAGAGGAGGAGGAGGAGGAATCGTTTCTCTTTCCAGAGCTTCAGACAGCTTTCTGCAAGCGTCCGGCACAAACCCCAAACCGCTTCCAGGAGGAGGTGCCTGCAGCCCCCCTGCCCGGGGTGCTTGGGGCACGGGTTGGGAGCTGGGGGCTGTGGGGAAGGGTGACCTCCCACTGCAGCACTGCTGTTGCATCAGCCTTTTTTTTTTTTTTTTTTTTTTTTTTTTTTGGAAGGAGGCAGGACAAATCCATGGCTCCTGAATTATTTTTTTTACCTTTTTTTCCATCCCCAAAAAGTAGTAATGAGATTTGGGAAGCGGAACCTGCCTGTGGGGCCAGGTCCTTTACCCAAGCCCACCCCAGGGCTGCCAAGGGATCATTTTAGGATTTCTAGTGGCCTTCCTCCTTCTCCTCTCTCCTCCTTCTGCCACAGGGGGATTATCAGCACCTCCTGTGTGATGGATCCTGCAGCTCATGGCCCCGAGGGTGCTGGGGCTGTGGGCCTGGGGGTACCTGCTCCAGAGGATGTGGTGGAGCTTCATGTGCAAGGTTTTATTGATGGATATAATCAATGGATTTAATTGATGGATATAAAATAATGGTTATAAATATCCCTGCTTGGAAGTTTTCATCTTCTTTTTTAAATGGAAGTGCCTTTTGGAACAAAGTGACTTTCCTCCATCCTTTTCGAAAGTGTCTTTTTTCTCTTCTTATTTTGAAGATGAAATTTTTTTTTTTTACTCTTAAATTTTTTCCTTTCCGATTTTTGAAAGACTTCAGGGAAAAATCGCTAGGCGCCATACCCAGGAACACATCCCATGTCGTGCAGGTGGGGAAAATATGTGGGGTCAGATTCATCTGGTTTGGTTTTCCTTAAAAAGGAAATGGAGAATTGGAAATGTTCATGGCATCAGTGAGAATTTTCTATCAAAGCAGACAAAATCTGAGGGGCAGGAGTTTGCTTAAACCTGCTGCTGCATCAAGTGTAAAAAAAAAAAAAAAAAGTTAAATAAATTAATTGGATAAAGAACTTCTGTTCAGTAAAAGACTGGCAACATTTCTGGATTTCTGTCTGGAATTTTTCAGTTGTAAAACCTGAAATCCTCCCCCACCCCTAGCAGTAACCTTGAGACATGGTGCCGGAGCAGGAGTTTCCACTGGCAGGGAAGAAAAAAATTACAATAAAGAATGTGGACAAATTATTTTGACTGACCAGCCTTTTTTTATTTTGCACGGGTGGTCACCAAGACTGGCCTGCCCTGCAGCTGCTGTGCTCAGTGCTGGGAACAGGAGATAAACTACTGTGGTGAGAGCCTGGGGCAGGGAATGGCAGGGATCGGGCTCCAGGCGTGGGTGCTCTTGGTCCATGGTGGCATCCACCATGGGAAGGACCTTCTGCAAGCTTGGGACTGCCAAGAAATGATGTTTTTCACCCATTTTGGGCATACAGAGGCAGAGAGTGGCTGTGTGTAACTACAGGTGAGGGCTGAGCTGTCGTGCTTTGTCTAAATCTCGTGATGAATGTCCCCGTGGAGCTGGTACCTGTGGGCTTCTTGCTGGCATCTGAGCGAGCTGCCAGCCCTGGGAGGGACTGTCATTTGTGGCTGGGAATGGTGTCCATCCCTGGCGTGCAGTGTCCTGTGGCACCCGTGACACCTCCTCTGGGTGGGGACCCTGCTGCTGCTCGGCTCACTGATGGGTGGCAGGTTGGGGTGGCTGAGGACCCCACAGTTTGTTAAAATCCCGGTGTGGCTGCAGCCTGGCTCTGCCACAAGCACCCTCCTCCTGCTGGGAATTCCTGCGGGGAGCTCTGGCTTTGGCTCTGTTGGACACGGAGCTTGGACTGGTTCAGAACTTGCTGGAAGAACCATGGGGAGAAGGAAGGGGTTTGTGTGTCACCGAGTGTCTCTGGTGCTGGCAGCACTGGGGAGGCCATGGGGGTGAGGAGGTGCCTCTAGGCACACTTATCACAGATGGTATTATAGATGGGAAGGGATCTTAAAAATCATCTCGTTCCAACCCTTGGGTTTATCCCAGGGGATAAACTACATGTTCCCTGGAGACATGTCTCTGCCCTAGGAAAACCCTGCGGTAGCAGCAAATTTGTTTCAATAACTGGAACAGGGTGTGGAAGGGTTGGGTGAAGGCAGGGCTTACCTGGACGTGGGCTTGGGGCAGTTTTCCATCGAGTATTCTGGGGTGGAGCAGCACTTGGGATCACATGGACAGCGTGTGCATCACATGGGAGCATGCACCAGCGTGGGGGCTCTGGGAAGGGCTCAGAGGGTTGGGATGCAGCCAAAGTCAGGCCTTATCTCCAGCCTCATCCCTTGGGTGATGCTTTCCCAGAGAGCTCCATGTGCCGCTGGACGTCTCGCTTTGCACGACTGAGGAGGATTTGACGCCCCATCTCCAGGGTTTTGAGCACGGGGATCAATCACGTATCCATCCTCAACCTTCCCTGACTCGGCATGGCCGTGCTTCCCACGCGCCGGCAACGAGCCGCCGGGAAAACTAGCACCTCTCGGCTCGCTCGATCAAAAATATCCCCAGCCCTGCATGGATGCCGTGCCAAGATGGGGAGCGGAGCCTGCGCTGCCTCTTAGCAGAAATCTGTCGCCTTGCTCGGCGGTGGGGAGGCTGGGAGGGAGGCTGGGAGGGAGGCTGGGATCTGCGGAGTGCTGAGCCCCAGCGCTTTCGAAAATAGAAGCAGAACAAATGGTTGGAGCAAGATGCTGGTGGTGAAGGCAGCCAAGGCCTCTTCCCGCGGCAGCTGGTGGCTGCTTCTTGCTCCTCCATCAATCCTCTCCCCAGAGCTGGCATTTCCTTGCGCGGGGGGGGGGAGAGGTGAACATCTGGCTCTGGGAGCGGCCTGGGACGCGGCGATGCTTTATTGGGTTCGCTGTGGCGCCCTGAGGTTTTGGTACAGTTGAGCTTTGAGGATGGCAGGGCAGGAGGGGATTCAGTCAGTGCGAGGTAAGGAGGAGATGGTTGGGTGGCGCCAGTTCCTGAAGGGACTTTGTCCCAAAACAATGGGACAGGTGCTGGCTCGAGCTGCGGGCACGGCGTGGCAGCAGGTGCTGACCTGGTGTCCGACAGCTGAGCACGGAGCTGCTGTGCCTGCTCCCTCGGGAGGGGTGGGGGTCCCGCTGGGCTCAGTTCCTGGTGGCTCCCGGGGGCCCCGGGGGTCGTGGGAGCTGCTTTGGGGTGCTGCTGGGGAAAGGCCCGAGGGTTGGGTACCTCGCCTCCTGCTTCCCCATGGGCTCCTGAGGGGACAAAGCCGCCTGTCCTCGCGCCAGCCACTGGCACCCAGCAGAGAAAAATGGTGAGCCCAGCTCTCAACACACATTGAGAGAGTTTGGAAAAGTCCTGGTAGTTGCCCTCAGGTCTTTGAGCTCTAGGGCCAGATGTGAGTGTGTGCTTTAGCGAGCAGGATATCACACCTGCCTTTGTGCTGGAGAGAGCTGCTCCGACTGGACGGGGTGGAAGAGGGAAGGTTGGGAAGTTGCTTTCCTTATGGGAAGATGTTCTTGCCTTGTCCTTTCCAGTGGAGAGGACCAGCCACGGCGGGCTCAGCATCTGCCTGGGTGACCTTGGAGAGAGAGGCTGCTTTGCATGTCCTCTGCCCTGCCAGCAGCACTTGCACCGAGCATCGGGGTCTTTTTGTTATGCAAATGAAGCTTTGGTTTTAGCTTCTCAGAGATAAATACCTTTGAGGCTAAATTTGGAGCTTGGGGTGCTGCTGAAAGTGCTCTGATGGCCCAAGGCCTGACAGGTCAGATGCTGAGGGTGGTAGTTTGGGTGTTTGGCTCCTCTTTGGGCACGGAAACAGAACAGTCACGGTATTTTTTCCACCGGCGTCCTACAAGATTTTTTGCAGCGAGGAACAAGCGCGTTGAGTCCTGATGGGGGGTCCTTGGCACCTGCTGCCACCCTGCACCTGGAGTTCCCACTTTTCCAGCGACGTGCTGTGGTTTTATTTTGGCTTTTAGAGCTCAGGAGACCCTTTTGTGCCAGCATCACGCTGCCCCTCGAGGATCCCCACTGAGCTGTGCCCTGGCACCAGGGCTCCAGTGCAGGACTGAGACAGGGATGTCTCAGTGCCCTTGACACCGGGCACCTGGGTTTTGTGGTCAGGATCTCTCTCCCACCCCTCAGAGAGGCTGAGGGGTGAGGGCTGCATGGCCAGAGGATGTGGTGCCAAGTGCCATGCACCAGACCAGAGCTTTTTCTCACCTCCCCACTTGCGTGTGGCGTGGCCCTGGCATCCCCAGGGGCAGCCTGGCTTCCTTTGGGACCCCGTGAGTCCCTGGCAGCCCGTCTCTCTTGTGATGGGGTCATGGGCCGTTGGTCTGGGTTTGGGCAGAGGTGTTTGTGTATGATCTTATTTTTATTTGTGCGTCTTTCGGAAATTTTTCGTCACAGCAGGTGCCGGTTCAGTGCCCGGCAGTGGGGTGGAAACGTGCCTAAAGCTGGTTTGGCTTCTGCTCGTGCAGTTTTGCTATTTCTGGGCCACAGGAGAGCTTGAACTCCCTAGGGTCTGCGGGGGGCTGAAGCCATCGGGTTCCTGGTTCATCCCTCCTGACCTGTGGGGTCACAGGTCACCTGCCAGCCTGAAAACTCACAGACATCAGCCCAGGGGCTCTCTAGGGCAGAACCGAGGTGGTGGGACGTTAAGAACACCCAGAGGTATCTCATGCCCTTGCAAAAACACAGGCAGTGGTGGGTTTTATTCCAGCAGGGTCTCCCACATCCTGCTCGCACTGGGATGCCTTGGGCACCTGCAGGTGGAAAGGAAAGGTGCTGGGAAACAGAGGTAAAAAGGGGAGGGCAGCTCTTCTGGAGCTGCTTCTTTTAAAGTTTTGGCATCGTCTGGGTGCTGAGCTGTGGAGGGCTGGGCTAAGGCCACCCCAAAATAGGGTTCTTATTCCTGCTGGGGTTCCACAAGGTTTTCTGGGAGATGGATTTAGGACTTGTCACTGTGTCCTGGCAGGGTGGCAGCCTGCATCCCCCAAAGCCCTGCGGGGCCTGGAGTACCCATGCCCAGGGAAGCTGCTGCACCAACGATGCCCCAAAGTGGATACTCTGGCCAAGGCACAGGAGCAGGTCCCCATTGCAGGGAAGAGAAGGCTCCAGGTAAACCTTAGAGCCCTTTCCAGTGCCTAAAGGGCTCCTAGAGAGCTGGAATTGACTTTGGACAAGGACCTGGAGTGACAGGATGAGGGGAGAACAGCTTCACACTGACAGAAGGCAGGGTTAGGTGGGATATGGGGAAGAAGTTTCTCCCTCTGAGGATGGTAAGGCCCTGGCAGAGGTTGTCTAGGTTGCCCCATTACTGGAATTTCCAAAGGCCAGGTTGGACAGGGCTTGGAGCGACCTGGTCTAGTGGAAAGTGTTGCTGACCATGGCAGGGGATGGAATGAGGCCATCTTTATGGTCCTTTCCAACCCAAACCATTCCACGATTCCATGATCCCCTGCATCCCTTCAGCTGTGACATGGCCCTGCTCCTCCAGCCTCTGCTGCCCCAGCAAAGGTGCTGCCTTGGTTCTTTCTTTTTTTTAAATTCTTTTTTTTCCCCTAAAAATGCATTACCAGTGCAGCTCATCCATATTTCCACCACCTTCTCCCTCCTGTTCTCGCGCTGGAGTCTATAATGCTGAAATTATAGCATCCCCCTCGTCACCATGGCAACGCTCAGGGATGTATTTAAAAAAAAAAAAAAAAAAGACCAGAAGCCCTCCAAGGATTATGACTTCAGTGAGGGATCAGGCTGGAGGGGAATCTGGGTCACGGCTGGAGCAGGCTTTTCTTCCAGCCTGTCTTCAGTAATTCCCCTCACAGTGCCCGGGGCCGCGTCAGGGCAGGGCAGAGCAGAGCTGCTGCTGGCACCCATGGGTGCCCTCGAGGGGGTCCAGCTGCTCTGGGAGGTGCTGCCTCCCTCCACACGAGGCTGCTTATTGCCCATGCACACTCTGGGAAGGAGCATCCTCTGCAAGCTCAGTATCCCCACCCAGCACTGAGGTGTTTTAACCAAGCCTCTTGGATTCCCAAACGTGCGGTGCCTGCAGGAGTGCCAGAGCCTCGCTCCCCCTCCACCCCGCTTTGTGCAGTGCAAGCTTTCCTCTCTCATCCCCCAAAATAAACAGGACTTTTTAAATATATTTTTTTTTACTCCTCTTCTTCTTTTTATTTTTTTTTTCCTCCCTTTTTCCACACCCCCAGAGCCGCTGTTGCTGGTGGCAGGGAGCCCAGACTCTGTAGGAACTCAGAAATGCTGCGAATCCAAGCCCTGGCTGCCCTCTCAGTTTCGCAATCCTTTGGAAGGGGGGAGAGAGAAGAAATAAAATGGGAGGGGATTTTTTTTTTTTCTTTATTAGAGATTTATAGACTTTCCCACCAGTAGGGACAAGGAGCTGGAGCCGAGCGGCCAATTTCCTACAGTAAGTTTCCAACACTGCTCCTCTCTGGCCACTGCAAAACCCTCTGCAGCCTCTCCTATGGTGGGTTGGGTTGGTTAAATTTTTGGAAAACCATCAGAAATGCTGGCATTTCCAGTGCTGGGGGGGTTGGCAGGGTGAGGGGCTGCTGGTGTGGGGCGTGGTGGTGCAGCTCAGTGGGCCAGCACCTCCCATGGGCTAGGTGATGCTAAGGGCCAGGAAGAATCAGCTCAGGTGGTGGTTTTTTTTCAGCAATTAAAGCCTTTTCTCTACCTGTTTTTCGGTTGCATGTGAACCCTTTGGCTTGGGCTTCGTGGTGGTGCCTGACAGCTGCTCATGGCTGCTGGTCCCTCCAGCCAGGCTCGGTGCTGCTGGAGCACGTTCCCTGCTGTCCTCATCCCCCTCAGCCATTTGGCCTCTCGAGGTTTGTGGTGCATTTATTTTTAGGTAATTGCAGTGTCCGGGCGCTGGAGAGGCCGCTCGGTACCACGCAGCCGGACAAGGGAGGGGTTTGTTGGCCAGTGTATTTTAAGCAGTTGGTTTCTTACAGGGGAGAGCTTGTCCAGCTCCTTGCACTGGTGTGGAGGGGCCCAGCCAATGCCACGGTGGCTCCTGTCCCCACAGGTGCCACTTCACCCATGCCTGGTGCTGGACATGGGGCAGGGTGCGAGGGTTCAGCTCCTGGCCCTCCTCTGCACCCTCGTGCAGGATCTGACCCTCTGCCAGTGCTCCTGCTGGAGGAAAAAATCCTCCCTTAAGCTGTGCCTGGATGAGATCTGAGTGCTGGCAGCTCTGCTCCCAGTATACAGTGATTAATGGGATTAAATTGGTGCCCCTAGTGAGGTTTTTTTATTTTGCATCTGGTTTTCTCAAGACTTTTTAAGCAGGGGGAGGCCGGGGCCATGTCGCACTGAGATCTGATTAGATAAGGGAGAGCTGCCTGTGAACAAAATTCCTACCGGATAATTATTTATACCTCCATGTGCGTCACTAATAAACATCTGGATCTGCTCCAAACATCTTCATTTGATTTGTTTTGTAGTCTCTCAACAGGGATGTTTCTCAGCTCCCCACCTCCCTCTTGTCGCGTGGCTTTTGAGGACTTGGCTGAAATGAGGGGTGGGTTTGAGCTCGTGGGACGAGCCCGTCCCCCAGCACCAGCCTCGCTTGCCCATTTCTCCCTGGGCATTAGCACTCTTGGGGCTGGTTTAGCAAATTCCCACTCCTGGGTACCCGTGATGGGGCGACAGTCACGTTGCCCTTTCTCAGGAGGAGAAAATTTGTGGTGTTGGTGGTTGAAGAAAAAAAATATGAGTGGTCAAAACAAGCCAAAAAGCAACCCCAGATGTGTTGCCTTCTATTTTAAACATCCTCGTTTGATTTGGGGGCGAACCAGACTCCTGACCTTTCGGAGCACGTGGGGCTGGCAGTCACGCCAAGCTCTCCCAGGCCAGGGCTGACTTCTTGCTCTGTTTGTGTAGAGCCAAGAAATTACTATTAATAACTTTCCCTGAATGAGAGTTGAGTACCTGCTTCCCTGGGGCTCCTTGGAAGGCTCCGGCTTGGGCGGATAACATCAACAGTCATTATGAACGGGACTGAGAGCATCGGGCACAGCTGGGATGCAGATGGGAAGGGACTGATGTGGGAGGGGAGAGATGAAGGAAGCCTCTGGCTGGCTGTGAAGCGCCTTGGGCAGGGCTTGCAGGCGCCACGAGCCATTTTTTGTGTGTTCCTCCATCCTTTTTACAGCCCTGGCCCCTCTTTGCACGAATGCGATGCGAAAACCATCGCGAGTCGCTGGAGCCAGCGGCGAATGCCAGCTCCATCCATGTTGGCTCTAATCTGTGTCTCACCTCTGCTGGGCTCTCAGGAGGAAAAAAAAAAAAAAAAGTTTCAGTGCTGCACCCAGCCTTAATCTCTTTAAACTGTATTTCGCTAATCCTTCATTAGGATCTCATTGTGAGCTTGTTATCCCGTTAGGGCTGAGCCGTGCGTGGCGGCGCCCGCGGAGCTGGGTGGGAAGGGGCTGTGTTGGCCCTGCCGAGGCCACGTGCTCCACCAGGACGTGCCAGCAGTGCCAGCCAGGTGGGCTCAGCTCTGTGGGGATGGGTGTCTGTGCTCCGTGCTGCTGCTGGGGTGGGGTGGGTGCTGGGGGGTGCTGGCGGTACCGGGGTCTTTGGTGTGAACTGTGGGGAAGTTGTTTCTCTTTGCCTTCCCATCCATTCCTTGACGTGCCCGTTGGGAGTGTTGGAGCTGGGGAGGGGGGGGGTGTCATGTACAAAGTGCTGGCTGTGGTTTGTACCAAGGCTGGTTCAGTCTTTGGAGCGTTTCTGGGAGCGCCTGCAGCGCCGGGGCCGGGCACCACGGGCAGGGTTTTAGCTGGGGTTGTTACCCAGGAGGCTGGCAGGAGGTGATTCCTGGCAGGAGCAGGGCAAACCTGGTGTGCACCGATCCCCCTTCCTGCTGCCACAGGACCAGCAGAAAAGGGCATCAGTCGGACCCATGGGCAGGCAGATTCCTTCCTTCAGTGAGAGGTGCTCTCCTGCTGGCAGGCTGCGCTGGTGCCCTGCTTGGTGCTGCCAGGCCCCTGTCCCGGGGGGCACAGCCATGCCAGCACTTTGCAGCACCCGACCTTGACCCCCTCCCCTCCACGTAGGGACCTTCTCGGAGTGGCTGGCGATGGCCAGAGCTCTGCAGCACCCAGAGGGCC
Organism: Vidua chalybeata; assembly: GCF_026979565.1. Lineage (NCBI taxonomy): Eukaryota > Metazoa > Chordata > Aves > Passeriformes > Viduidae > Vidua > Vidua chalybeata. Next base: position 2,645,176 of record NC_071558.1, read on the forward strand.
GGGATACCTGCAAGCCACGTTTCTGGAGGTTCTTGAGGAAGGAGAGCGGCCCCGCACGAGGCTGCAGCTGGAGAAGAGGGAAGTCCACCCTGCTGGACAATGGAGCTGGGCTGAGCCGTGCAGGCTGCGATGGGCGAGAGCAGGAGATGGTCTGCAGAGCCGGTGCAGAAAGCAAAACAAAACCCACACACCCACACATTCCCACAGGCACACACGGCAGCGAGCAGGCAGGGAGGGGATCTGCCGGCAGCCAGAGTCGAGACTCCAGTTAATTTGGTGGAAAATGAAAACCATTGTGGCAAGCGAGAAAGTTCCTGGCTTTTTTTCTTTTTTCCTTCCTCAAAGGAAACATTAGGTGGGATTTTTACCTTCCCCAGGTTTTGTTTTGTGCAGAAATGTGGCTCTGAAGAGGAGCCTGGTGGTTAAAAGAGTTGCTGCCTGTTTTGTACTTTCCTACCCGGCCTCCTCCCTGCTGGAAGATCTCGTGGGCACGTGTGTCACCATGTCCTTGTCCACTTCTGCAGTGGGTCCAGGGAGGGAGGTGGCTCCTGTGACACTGCTCAGCAAGTGACAATGAACTTGGCTCTAAGCCTGCACGTGGCTTTGCCCGAGAGCCTTGGCTGGCGTTTAAAATAATGCACATTTTTTATTTGCCTCCAGACTGGGCAGCATCTCTGCAGGTCGTGCTTCTGGGCAGTGCTGGGGCACAAGGGCACAGTGAGGGGTTTGTGCCATCATTCACCTTTAGGAGATGGGGTCAGCTGCTCAGATTCCGGGTCTGGTTCTGGCTGGGGCTGGGGTGGTGCTGTACCTGTGCCGGGGCAGTGGGGCTCTCGCTGCCCCCCAAGGGGCTTCCCCTCTCCACCAGAGCACTTTGGAATTGTGAAGTACTGTGAGATGAGGTTAATGCTGGCTTACATCTTTCTATCATCTTTCCATCTTCCCTCATCTCTCCAGAAAATGAGGACAGTGAAGTCCAGGAGGGCTGGATCCCTGGGATTCTCTCTCCTTCCCTGGGCTTTGCAGCCCTTTGGGGTGCTCCAGTCAGGGGCTTGGCTGTGGCCCTGCTACCCTGCTCCCTGTGGCTGGGAAGGTAGAGCTTTTCCAAATGCCTCTCTCCCCTTTTCCTGTGCCTATAATTAGCCCTGGCTCCCCGCCACCGTATACTGTACGATCCTGGAAAGAGGTCATGGCTTTGCTGAAATTCTTGGGAACAGAGCTGCCTTTGCAGCTGGGAAAGCAGCACAATTTCCAAGCAGATAAGAAATAGGGCAAATGCAACTCTGTTCCCTGCTGTAATTTATGGGCTCTGGGGATGGCATCCAACGGCCTCCTCCCTCCTCTGGCTCTCCACGTGCCTGGGAGAGTCTGGATGGGTGCAGAGGTTCCAACTGGTTCCCAGCTCTGGTGTGCTGTCTGGTGGTGGCACATGAGGAGGGTCCTGTCTTCTCCTGGACTGCTGGGTCTGGTTTTCCCCTTCTGCTGGATCCCGTTGAGGTCTTGCCCAGGACTGGAGAAGGAAACAAACACATTTTTGGGTGTGTGTGGTCCTTTTCAGTTCTAAAACGTCTCATTTTTATGAACTTCCCCAGAATGGAACTTCCTTTGCAGCAGGAAAAGGATCATCTTCTTGACCTTAAAGGTCTTTTCCAACTGAAATGATTTTGTAATTCTGTGATTACACGATCTCTGGGCAGGTGAGGAGCAGGACTTGGCTTTTCTCCCAAGGAGGGCAAAGCCCACAGAAGCAGAAGGGTCTGCAGTGGCTGGGGAGGGTTTTCCCACCTCCAAATCCTCCTGTGCAACCTGGTGAAAAACTCAAAGTGAAAAGAGAATTTTGAAAAGAGAAAACTCCCCTCATCAGAAAAGAGAGACAGAAACGCAGCAAAATCCCCTGTTCAGAAGTTTCCCAAAGTTTCTCTGCCCCGTACAGTCGTTCTGAGAAAAAAACAGGATAAATCCACCCCAAAAGGACAGGATTGGAGAGCAAGGACATGAGTTTCCATTTCAGCCGGGACTCCACACGTGCTGTATCCCCTGGCAGCATCCTGCTGCTGAGCCGATCGTCCCTTTCCAAAGGAGAGATTAGCTAAAAAAATCATGAGATTAAAAAGTAAAACACTTTCCATTTGTTGTAATTGGCTTCTGGGCCAATGAGCCCCTTCCCTTCCCTTCCCTTCCCTTCCCTTCCCTTCCCTTCCCTTCCCTTCCCTTCCCTTCCCTTCCTTCCCTTCCCTTCCCTTCCCTTCCCTTCCCTTCCCTTCCCTTCCCTTCCCTTCCCTCCCTTCCCTTCCCTTCCTTCCCTTCCCTTCCCTTCCCTTCCCTTCCCTTCCTTCCCTTCCCTTCCCTTCCCTTCCTTCCCTTCCCTTCCCTTCCCTTCCCTTCCCTTCCCTTCCCTTCCTTCCCTTCCCTTCCCTTCCCTTCCCTTCCCTTCCCTTCCCTTCCCTTCCCTTCCCTTCCCTTCCCTTCCCTTCCCTTCCCTTCCCTTCCCCTTTGAGCCCTTGCTGGCTCCCCTTTGACAGCACCACAAGTTTTTTTTGGTGATTCCAAGACTTGATAAATTTTCTTTTTTTTATTTTCTTCTTTTTTTTTTTTTTTTTTTTTTTTTTTTTTTTTTGCATTTGCATTTGCTGTTGCCTCTATGCTCACACTGGGAGCAGCCTTTGGGATTTGGAAGTTTCCAAGGATGGCTGCTGTGGTTCTGTTAAAGGGAGGTGATGCTTGTACTGGCCACTGAGATTTTGCTGCCCCACGGGGGGACTGAGTTGTTTGGGGAGCACAGGACAGTCTCCTATGGATCCATGCTCTTTGGTTGGCTGATTAACCAAATTACGCAGAAATCTTATTTTTTCTCTGTAGGTGCCTGTGAACCCCCTTCTGCTCCCCCCTTGCAGTGGTGTACGTGGGGGGTGGTGTAGGAGTTGCTGACGACGGCACCGAATGTGTGTTTCTCTGCACCTCGCTGGGGAGAAATATTTTAATCTTTTTTTTGTTGTTTTGGGTTTTTTTTTTTGTGGTTTTTTTTTTTTTTTTTTTTTAATAGTGGATCTGAAGTTTGGGGAGTAGGCACCTTCCCCACAGAGATTTGCCAAGGATGTGAAGGGAGCTGGGGCTTGAACTGGGAGATTTGGGTAACCCCAGGGATGATTTTGTCTCTGGCTCGGGGTTTTTCCCTGCTGGGTGGCGAAGCCTTGCTCCATCAGGATGTGACACCTGCTTTTCTGGATGCAGCCCTGCCTTTGCAGCCTCTGAAGAGCCGTGCTCAGCCACGGGACTGCGAGTGTGTGTGAGGGGTCAGGGTTTGCACACTGGCTGTGGGGTGAACACCCTTGCTGCTTCCCAAGGCCGAGCAGCCCTGGCTCTGGCTCAGAGCGTGTCTGTGCCAGGTGATTTTCCAGCTGCTTCCAGGGGTTCCTCTGATGGTGCTGCTGTCCATGGCTGGCACTGCTGGGTGCTGGAGAGGGGCAGGAGGGGCTGTTGGAGGTGCTGGAGGCCATGGCTGGCTCCACTCTGGACACACCAGAGGGGCTGTAGCACAACCCAGAATGAAGTGTGAGCCTCCCAGTGCTGGTGTTTGACAGCAGCCCCTCTCCTCCCCACAAGGAGCTCTCTTTAGTGCTCTTTGCATGTTGCCCTTACAAACAGGTTTAAAAAAAGCTCTCAGCTTCCAGCAAGGGCTGCAGGGCTGGGCCAGGATGGGGACAGCAGCAAGGGGCAGGTGGGGGTTTGCCTGGTCCCTCTACCTCACATGTGCCCACCTCCTCCTTCTGCCTTTGCAGTGGTGTTGGAAGGGATTTTGGGGGGATCATCTGGCAGCCCACGCCGGGAAAGCCCTCTGCCAGCCCAGCATGTCACCCAGTTGCAGCTGAGAGGTGTCTTAGGACCTGCTGCCACCTGTCAGAGCGGGGAGGTGGATGGGCTGGAAGTTTTGGATCATGTTTGTTTGGTTCCCATGGCGAGGGGCCAGGCCAAGTGACCCGCGGTGCCCCGAGCCGCCCGCCGAGGCCGTGGCAATGAAGAAGGTCCCCATGGTTGGTGGTTCCTGACTCAGGTGATGACAGAGCAAGGCCGTGAGGGGCCTGGGCTTTGCTCTTAGTGATGGTGATTGTGTCCCCCACTGCTCGGCCACACCTCACCCGGTGGCCCTGGAGTTTGGACCTGTCTGGCAGAGCCAGAGCCGGGGCTGGGGCTGAGCTGGCCTCGACACCAGCGAGGGTGGAGACACCCAGGCTCTGGGAGGGAGGAGTGCTGTGCCTGCAGCTCCCATGGGGTCCTTGGAGACCTGCCCTGCTGCAGGATCCTTCCCAAAGCAGGAGGTGAGAGGAGCTGGTGCCCGCTTGCCAGGGCTCCGTGTGCTTTGCCCGTGCTGGGCGTGCACACAGCAGCTCCCGGTGCCTTCCGTGTGCGTGGATCCACAGCAGGGCTGCAAACGTGTGAGCCCTGCCTGTGACCAGGCTGTTGCTGGTGGCCAGGCTGGTGCTGGTGCATGTACAGGTGTGCTGGGATGAAGTTGTGGGTGGGGTCCCTTCCAACATCACCCACCTGCTCCTTGTGCCAGGAGCTGTGCCTCCCAGAGCTGCTGCCCTCGGGGGACAGTGGCTCTCGATGTCTGGGTTGAGGAACCACACTCTGTGTTGATTTCCCTCCAGCTCTGGTTGTGTAAGCCATGGGTGGCTGTGTTAGTGGCCACAGAGTGTCAAGGATGAATTGCTGGTGTATGTCAGCGTGTGTGCAGGTGGGATTTCCACTCCCCCATGCCTCGTGTGGGGTTTGTGTGGGTGACAGGATGGCTGGATGCAGGGATGGCTGCAGAGCAGTGGCAGAGGATCTGTCCCCCTCATGTGACAGGAGGGAGAGTATGGCCTGAGAGGTGGGAATTGGATCTGTGGCCTCTGGGGAGAGGCAGCATCAGACAGGAGAGGTTGTTGGGGCATCAGGAACGTTGGTGGGGAGTCTGGAGGGCAAAACAGTTGATGGTGCTATCTCTGCTTTGCCTCTGCCTTGGAAATGCCAGCAGGAGCTGGAACTGCAGATCTGGAGCAGCTCTCACTGCTGCTGTGAAGTCTCCTGCAGCCCTGGAGCAGCACTTTCACATGGTGCTCCAGAGAGTAGGGGAGCGTGAGCAGGGTGAGGGCACCCACAGCCCCTCTTGGCACCTCTAGGACGGGTTTGGGTTCCACATGCACTGTCCCAGGTTGCCATGAAGTTGGATAAAATCAGTTCAGGGAAGTGAGGAGTGGCTGCTCCAGTTGGATATGGCAGTGGCCCATTGTACCCAAACCTGGGCATGGACCCAGACCTGATACCCAGCACAGAGCCACTTGCTGTCCCCATCAAGGAAGGTGCCAGCTCTCTTGGCCCCCAGGGCTGGTGCCAGCAGGTGGCAATGTGGCCTGAAGTATTGCCACTGTCACCGGGGTGAGGGCCAGCACTGGGTGCTTGGGATATGGGGCACCCACATCTTGGTATCCCTGTGCTCTTATAGGAGCCCCCATGATGTTCTTGGGGGCTCTGGGCTCAGTTTTGGAGTCTTCCTTGTGCTGCTGTGTCAGCAGGTTGGGACAAGGAGGCGAATGGCTTGCTCAGGGGGAGGAAATTGGGGTTTGGGGGATGCTTGTGTGTCCAGCTCTGTGGTTCACATCCCCTCTCTGTGCCTCAGTTTCCCTGCATTAGGAGGTGCTGCTGGTGCTGGGACCACTCCATGCAGGCAGTCATGGTCCTGCTGACCAGCACTTGCCCAATGGGCTGGGATTGCACTGTCCTTCAGCGGTGTCAACCCCTGGACAGGCTCGTGGAGTGGGGACATGCCAGCTGGAGCCCGCCCAGGTGTGGGTACCTGCATGCCTGGGGTATTTCTGCTCCCACCAGATGTGCCGGGTGCAGGGAGCTGCGTGGCCCAGCTGTGCAGAGAGGGCAGGAGCAAGATGGGCGCTGTGAGCCAGAGGAAAGCCCTGTCTGCCTCTGCCCTTAGGCTTCCCCTGGTGCCCCAGCAGCCTTTGGTCACTGGTGTGGTGGTGCGTGGCTTTGCTCCGAAAGCCGTGCCGGTCCCCAGCCCTCCCGCGCCTCCGGCCGCCCCCACGTCCATACAGCTGGAGGTTTCAGTTCTGCATCTCTGCTGCCCAAGGGGAACTCAGCCAGCGAGAGTGAAACTCGGCGGCTCCAACGGTTGCACTTGTGCCACCACCCCCCCCCCCCCCCCAACGCCCCCTCATGTCCCCGTGGTCCTTGCAGGGCCAGCAGCCGCTGTTGCAACACTGGCAGCGGCAGCTGTGCCACTCGGCTGCTCTGACCTTCCCCGGAGAGCGGCTTCCAGCTGCCCTGCCCAAATCCAGGGGCTGGCTTTGGTGCCGTGCTGGGACCCTTGTGAGGCAGCGCCTCTCTGCAGGGTGGCCTGGTGGAGCAGGGCTGTGAGCCCCGACAATCCCTACCCTGCCTTGATCTGGGGTACCTGGTCTGGGGTACCTTCACGCCGCCCCTCTGCGGGGTTTGGAGCGGCTCCAGTGGAGGTGGTCACGCTCTGAGTGTTGCCCCAGCACAGCTGGCTCGTGCCATCCTTCCTGGTCACTGCTCACCTCTGCGCCGCCGTGCTGGGCAGCCGAGCCTCCCGTGCCACTGGGGGTGGATTCCCTCCTCCTGTCCCCCTTTCCACAGCCCCTGGTGCTGTGCTGCTGGGACTCTGGCACCACGGGATGGTTGGGAGCTGGGGCTCCTCACTGTGTTTAACTGCCAGCCCGTCCTGCCCCATGCTCCTGCTTGGAGTGAGGTCTCTCCCAGTTTGTTCCTTCCCACCTCTTGGTGTCAAGCCAGAGGAAACCCAACTGGAAAAGGCTCAACAGGTCTAATTAAACTTTGGGGATATTCCCAGTGGCTGGTGCAAACTGAAGGCTGGGCCATGGCTGAGATGCTTTAGTTTCATGGACTGGGGAAATGGAGAAAAATTGAGAAAGTCTTTTTTTTTTTTCTTTTTTCTTTATCTTTCTTCAAAATTTTGTCTGCTCCTTGCTGTTTTGGGACTCCCTGAGACTGACATGGCACAGCTGTGGGAAATGGGGTCTAGGGTCTCCCTAGTTTGGGGTGGGAGTCCATGCACACCTGGCAGAGGAGCGGCGGGCTGGGTTGGGAGCCCGAGGTGGGGAAGTTCGGGTTTGGCATCCGAATGTTTGCAGCCCCGAGCCCGTTGCTAGAGGAAACATGAAAAAAGAGGAAGGAGAGATTGCGGTCACGGCTCTTCCTCTCCGCAATCTGCGCCTCCCTCTTGGCCCCTCCAGCCCCAAAGCTGGTTATTCTGCCCATCCATCTCCCCTTGACTTTCCAGCTGTGTGCTTGCAAGATTATTTATTTCGGGGTATTATATGTATATATGATGTAGGCAGGGGTTGTATGTGTTTGGGGTTTATATACGTGGGAATAAATATGTATTTGAGGGTTTATCTACACATGTGGGAATATATATATATTTGGTGGGTTATGTATATGGGAATATGTGTATTTTGAGAGGGCTTTGTGTATGGGAATGTATATATTTTGGGGAGTTATACATGTGGGAATATATAAGTGTTTGAGGGTGTAAGCAAAGACCAGCTGTGGTACAGGGGCAGCCGAGCATCAGCTGAGCAGATATCCAGGGAAGTCACCAAAAGCCATTTCTGCACAACCTCCAGGATCCTTACAGGCAGGTTGGAGCAGCTCCCTGCTGCCTTTTCATGGCAGCTTGTGCCAGCCTAACTGCATCAGTTAAAAATGGGGATCCCACGAAGTTCCCCTAGTTCTCCTGCCCTCAGGAGTTTTGGTGTGTTACTTGGTGAAGCCAAAGCTTTGGTTTTCAAATAGGAATAGTGTTAGCACCTGCTCAGTATTTCTGCCCCAAAGCTGGACATAAAGATTGTCTTGTCCTTACCCCTTTTTTTTTCACTCAGAAAGGGGGATTCACTTGCCTTTGCCACCTCCATCCCTCCCCTATGTGTTTTTTCCCCTCAGCTTATAAAATAACACCATTTTGAAAACAGGATACTTTTCCCCCTTCCCTGGGCAGCATTTCTCTGTCTGTAACAAGAAGGCTTCCAAGGCACGTGTGTGGTGGGGTGAGAGCTGGGAAGTGCCCAGGAGCCCTGGGAGTGGCCAGTGGCCTGACCCAGCCCCAGCCCCTCAGCAGGGCCTGCTCTCACTGTGCAGGTCGAATGGTCACCTTTTGAAATCCTCCAGAGTTTCTGGGAGCAGTGCCAGGATACTCGCTTGGCGGGGCAAAGGACGTGCATGGACAGACAAGGGAGAGGGCAGTGCCACTGAGTGGGGGCTTTGCTCCTTTGTACCAGCTCAAAATGTTGCAAAATGGGGACTTGGGGGTTCACTGGGGTTTGCTGGGGCTGGAAGTACCACCAGGTCCAAAGGGCAGCAGCTTCTGCAGCTTGGGCGGGCGTGAAGCAGCCCTGGAGCTGTCGGGCTGGAGAGCGTCAGGGTCTCAGGAGTGTCACCCCATGTGTGCTGTTCTTCCCTGTCTCAGGTGACACTGGGCTGCAACCCTGTGATGTCAGAACTGCCTGCAGGCTGAACACCCCAAAACCAATCCTGCTGCCCCTGGAGTTCCCCACCTTGGCCCTACAAGGGGCAGCTCGTCTGCCAGATTGGGTCGGCAAAGGCACTGCTGTTAGTTGGCAGCGTCTGGGGATTGTGGCACGGCCAAGGGCTGTGTGGGGTCAGCTGTTGCCCAGAAGTCATCGTCCTGGTGGGCTGTGGGAGCCAGGGATGTGGCCACGGGCAGCTGTGTCAGTGCAGGAGTCTGTGAGTGGTGGCTGTGTGGCTGTACCAGCTGTCCCGTGGCACCGTGGGCATCCTGGGCATCCCCGGTGTGTGTAGCGGCATCTGCCACTGAGAGGAAACAACTCTGTGCAGACATCTGAGGTCTTGCCTGGCCACATGTCCCCCATTGCATCCTGGTGGGCTGTAGAGCTGACCCCAAGCCCCCCCAAAGCAAAGCCAGCCTGGGCACAGACCTCGGCCACATCCTCCACTCAGCCTAGCCTGTGGTCCCCGGTCCCCACGTGGCTCTGCCAGCAGCCCTGCCAGGCACTGCAGTGCTGGGACCAGTGAGAGCTGCTCGGACACCGATGGGACGTTCAGGAACCCTCTGAGAGACCCTTTGCCACTTCCCTCGTCCTGGCTGGCAGCATGGCGCTTGCAAGGTGGCGCTTCTTCTGTGGATGTCCCTGTCCCCAAGTGGTCAGTCACTCTGCAGGACACTGTTTTATTCAGGGAGATAAAGGAGTGGTCCTGGGGGGGTTACGGGTTGGTCTGGCTTTAATTGGGTGCGAGCGTGGCAGTAGCTGGAGCCCCCCCATCCTCGTCCCCACCGCTCCCACGTCGTGGAAGAGAGACTCATCTGTCTGTCCTGATGAGGGGATCCCTGTGACTGCTCCATTTGCAGGACTCCAGCCCGGGTGCTGTGAGGTTTGAGGCTGGAAAGGCGCTTGCACCTCGGCTGTTTGGGGGTGTCCCCTCCGCTTGGCTCCTGCGGAGCGAGAGGAAGGTGCAGCCCCGGCCGGAGCCACGCGCTCCTCGCTCCAGCTTTGTTCAGGGTGAGTTTTGTAATGTCAGGAAATGAGCTGGCTGTGGGAGGGGAGGCAGCCGGGGGAGGAAGGCTGGTTTTGTGGTTGGAGCGGAGGATGAGGACGCCGGAAAGCTGAGCACAATTCCTCGCTCTGTTGCAGGTGCTGGGGGTGAGGCTGCAGCTTGGGAGCTCGGCGGGTGCTGGCCTCCGTGCCTCAGTTTCCCTTTTGTTCAGCACCGTTCCCCTCACAGGGAACGTTCCCCGTGAGGGAACTGCCTCACAGGAGCGTGCTCTGGTGATGGGCTCTGCACAGGTGCCATATGGTTGTGACCACCAGTAGATGACCAGCACAAGGCCAGCTGAAGCCACTGGGCTTTGCCCCACGGGTCTCCTCCCATTTCCCAGTGGTGAGTGGGATGAGTTTGGGAGCTGCGTTTCCTTCTGGACCGTGGCAGATTCTGCTCAGGCCAAGGACACGTGCTGCATGCATTCCCTGGGACAGTGTCTGAGCAAGCGGGTCAGTGCTTTTTCTTGTGGGATGAGCATGAGAATCTTCCCAGAAAACACAAAGTTCACCTAAACTTTGAGCAACTCTCTGCTGGCCACGCTGTCAGCTTGGGCTACATCCCTCGTTAATGTTAACTTTTGGTTTATGATTTGTTTCATTCCTGAACTCTTCCTAATTTCTTTCCCTCTGGTCTCACCGAGATGCTTTCCACGTTGCATCGTTCCCAGGGCTCCTGGTTCCCTGGATCCCTGCAGGTGCCTGGCCAGGTCTCACCCAGCCTGCACGGCCCTTGCAGCAATGCTAAGGACCAGGGCAGTGCAGGAGGGGACCCTGCAGCCCCTGTCCCATCAGCCAGCTCTGCAGGGGATACTGGGCTCCCCTCGCTGTTCCCCCCATCTGGCTGAGCTTGGATGGGACATGTGGGGAGCCCTGTCCTTGCCTCTGTCCCTGCCTCTGTCCCCTCAGACTGACAACTGCTTGCTTTGTCTTTGCAGTTGGGTTGAGGAGCGGTGGCTGCAGCTCATCCCTGGCAGGAGCAGAAGATGCAGGAGGCTGCGTAGCAGGTATGGGGGGAGATCCCAAACCCTGCCTTCCTGCCTCCCCCTTGGGTTTGCTTGGCCGTGCTTGTCTGCCCTGCTGCAGGCTGGCAGCAGGCAGAGGGTCCCACAGAGGATGCAGCTGCATGCAGCTCAAGGATCTCAGGCTCCCTCAGTGGTGCTGACCAGACCCTGCAGCCCTGCCCCAGTGAGGTTTGGTGCAGGAAGGGCACAGGGAACGCCCTGCTGCTCTGTGCACCCTTCACCTGCTCTGCACACGGGGGTCCTGCTGTGTGGGGTGGGGCAGCAGAGCCCCCAGAGCAGGGCAGGGAGGTGGTGCCCAGCAGTGGGTGCCGCTGCCGTTCTCCAGTGCCCATCTTCCCCTTCACTTCCCCATCTGGCGCAGCTCTGATGGCTCCCAGCCGTAGCCACAGCACTGATTTGGGGCTCTTTGGGTGTTTTGCAACACAGCCCTGTGTATCAGTGCAAAGGAGGGTTTTCCTGCCCCGTTTTCTCCCGATGTGGACAAGACTTGTGGCCAAACCTGCTGTTATTTTTGTCCCTTGCATTCCTCTGAAATAAGGTGCTGCTGGGAGAGGGCCTCATGTCCAGGTTTTCTTCCTTTTCAACCTTCTTGGCCTGTTTATTGCTCTTCCAGTAAATGTTTGTGTCTCCTGTGTCTGCAGTGAGGTTGTGGTACAGACACCACTGCGGGCTGGTTTATGAGGGCTCTATGGTTCCATGAAATGCATCTTCTGTACCTGAGAGTGAAATCAATAAAAGGAAAGATTTTTAAAAATAATATGCCCCTAGCTCCTGAACGGAGGGGGGGCTCTGTCACGACTGCTTAGTGAGCAGTTTTGTAGGGTTGTGATGACTTTTAGTGCTGGAGAGGGGGCAGGTAATTTATTTGGAGGCCTGGTGATGGGAGATGGGGGCAGCATCACTGCGTCCTCTGCAAGGTCAACACCAAGAGCTTCATCTGCTGATAGAAGCCAAGAGCAGCTCCCTAGGCTGGGTCAGGGGAGTGCAGCAGAAGGGCCCTGCTGTGTCTCAGCGGTGCTTGGTGTGTGCCAGCGATGAGCCACGGTGTGCCCAGGGGACAGGAGGGTTTGAGGGCTTGGCCGGGTCTGTCCCGCTGTGGCCAAGCCGAGCGCTCCAGGAATGTTTTGGGGGGCTGGTGTGGGACCAGCTCTGATCCAGTGCTCTGGGCACGAATGAGTGCTAGCTGTGGGGCACGTGTTTCGGTGTGGTGAGCGGTCACTCGGAGCGTTGGGGTCTGTCTGCTGAGGGGTGTGTGCAGAGGGCAGGGCCCTCCCCGGGCTCCCGAACACCGCGGTCCCCATGGACCGCGCGCATTCCGTGCCTCAGCCCGGATGCTGGTGGGCGGTGGCAGGATCTCTTGGTCACTGCGGTCTCCCCCACATCGCTGCTGGCTGCTGGAGACGCGGTGCCCAACTCCGCCAGCTCCGTCCTGACCGGTGACAACGGCTCCTTGTTTTCCAGTTTCGCACAAATTCTTGGGTTTTGGGTTGGCAGTGTCCTCCCTCAAAGCCCTCGTACTGCCACTGGTGCCAGCACAGAGTTTGAGCGAGGAGGAGCAGTTTAGTGATTTCTGCAACTGCAGAACTGCTCGCTCCAAGGAGCAGCTCAGCGAGTGGTGCGCTCGGGGAGGAGGATTTGGAAAAGCATCTCTGGGGACTGCTTGAAGACTTGTCCCCTTGGCTGTGCGAGTGACGGGAGCTGAGCAATTAGAGGAGCAGTATCGACCCAGCCTCGGAAGCGTGTGACGGCCGGCACCGGGAGATTTAATCCCAGTGAAGCCACGTCCCCGCGCCCTGGACGTGCAGCATCGCTGCCTGCGATCAATAGGCATTTTGTCTGAGGCCAACCCCATCTGAGGCGAACCAGGCAAACCTTCTTCTGTGACAGAAGACTCTTCTAGGGCCCGTGACCTTAACTGAATCGACTCTTTTCGTGCCCTGAAGACGGTCGCATCGTCTTGCTGCAGCCATGCTCGGTAAATCACGTGTCCATCCCTGCCCGCAGGGATGTGCCACCCTGCTCCTCTCCCAGTGAGATTTTGCATCCTGAGGGTGATTTCCAGCTGCTTGGAAAGAGCCCTTGGGTCACCAGGTCTGTTCCTCTGCTGTCTGAGGCCTTGCCTGCGTTCTCTTGAAGGTTCCTTGGCAACTGGAGTTTGCAACTTCCAGGCTCCCACTGTCCTTGAGGTGTGAGTGTGCCACCTCACCTGGCACCAGGCTCTTTGCATCTGGCAAAGACCCTCCCGATCTCCAGGGAGAGCTTGTAAAATCCAGCCTGAAACCAAACCAAATCCCCGCTCTTGACCCTTTCGGATATGGAATACTGAATTTGGTAAAGCAGCGGGTTCCTGCTGTGTTTGCCGCAGCTGAAATGTGGCTGAGCTGTTGGAGGTCACCTTTCCAGTCCCCGCGGAGCCGGGTGGCCTTCTCTGGTCATGGCACTGCCCTGCGCTTTGGGTTCTGAGCTCATCCGCTATTTTGCCACTGGCGGTGGCGGGGGTGGGGGGGGAGGTGGGGGGAAACCGCGTCTTCAAAGCCCTTTTCCCTTGGGGAAAAGCCAGCTTGGTCAGAAACGTCCGCGCAGAAATGTCATCTGACCCAGCAGCTGGCTCACGCCTCCCCGGGGGTCCTGCGGCGTCCGCTCCCCTCGGGCCGGCCCCGGCGTTGGGCTTGCCGGGGGAAGCGAAGCCCGGCCGCCGCTTTTGGCAAGCTCCGGCCGCTCCCTTCCCTCCCCACCCCACCCCGCGCAGGCTTCACCACCCCCTCCTGCCTGCTCCGCATCTGCCTCTGCCCTTCAGCCGGGGTGTCGGGGCTCGGGGCCGGCCGGCGGCCGCGGCGGCGCTCGGGGATGGCGGCTCCGTCCTGCGCTTCCTCCCGGCCGGCAGCGCGCAGCAGCCGCGGAGAAGGACGCAGCCACCCTGTCTCCTGTAAGTACCTCTCACTCTTTCCACTGGAGAGTTAAAATTAGCAACTTCTTTTTTTAAGGCAGGCGTCGCTTTAAACCTCGCCAGCCCAACTGGGTTTCCTTTTATTACCCCCCCCCCTCCCCCGGCTCCTTTTCTCTTGATTTTTTTTTTTTTATTATTATTATTTTGTTATTGTTCAACGTGTGCATGCACTTTTCTCCCTTTTTATTTCTTTATTTATTTTTTATTTTTTTCCCCCCCTTCTTTTCGTTCTTTCCTATTTTAAACACGGGTGACGCTGCAGTGTCGGTGCGGAGTTTGGAGCCAAATAAACAGCTCGGCACTCCCCCACCCCGATCGCCTTACAGAGCCCGGGGCCGGAGCCCAGCGCCGAATTTAGACCCTTATCTATTGTCAGCCTCCACGGTCGGCGCTGCTCTGCCGGGAGGGGTTGCCCCGGACCCCCTTGTTGCTCCTGACACAGATCCTCGCTGTGAGTTGTTGTTTTTCCCTCTCCTTTGTGTTCGTGGTGAAGCACAGAAGTGCCCTTAAATCAGGACCCGTTGCTTTTTGCTTTTTTTTTTTTTTTTTTTTTTTTTTTTTTTTTTTTTTTTTTTTTCCCCCAGGGCTGGGTGTGAGCAGGGAGAGAGAGGGGGGATCTGAATGATGTGGGGCTCCCATGCTGGAGAGACGGGGAAACTGAGGCACAGAGTAGGGCATGGCTCCGTGTCGGGGAGTGGGTGAGCTGGGATTTCCTCTTTTAGGAATGAAAACAAACATAGACCAGGAAGGAAGAGGCAGCAGGGACGGGCTCGGATGCAGGATCAGTGCCTGTCCGGGGGATAAATCCCTTTGGGAAGCTCGTGCCCACGGTGCCCGGTGGCAGGGCCGGCCCGGGGGGCCCGAGGTGCGGGTGGAGGGTGCCGGTGCCGGCCCGGAGCCGCGGCCCGAGCTCCGCCGCGCCAGGACGGGATGGGGCCGGCAGCTGGAAGTGGACGTCCCAGCCCGGATCTGCGAAAGCAAACAGGAAGGCGAATGGGGAGCAGCCGCCGTGTTTACTCAGAGGTTATTTATTGTGCCTCCTCAGAGGTTGCTGCTGGGCACTTTTAACACCTTCCTGCTTGGTGCTGGGTCCTTTTGGCCAGGGCTGGATGCCACAGCGGAGGTGAGCCAGGTACCAGGCACGGGGTGTCAGGCCATGTGTCACTCTGGGGCTCTGGGTCCGCTTCTTTCTCCTCCCTTGACTGTTTCCTAAATGTTTGTTTTGCTCTAGAGCCCAGCCTGGCCGGGGTGGATGTGGTGGGGCTGGGACCAGTGCTGAGCTTGGCTCACCCTAGAAAAATCTTCTTCCATTTGATTTTTTTCGGGGGTTTTATGCTGCTGCTGGTTTGGGGTAACAGTGAATAATGCTGATAATTCTTTCATGTCTGTGAAAATGAAGGTGCAGAGCCTGTGGGAAGGGGATCTTTCAGAAGTGCTTTTAGTGTTTCCCTTCCCAGGCATGTCCTGCTCTAGATCTGATGCTCATGGATCGGGCTGGAGGATAAACTTTGAGTGTGCTTTGGGTCAAACCCTGTCCTTTATCCATTGCTGGGGGTGGCTGAGGTGGGGTCTCCCCTCTGCTTGGCTCGGAGGGACGTGTCACAAGGTGGTCTCCGTTGTTGTGGGAACCACTGCAGGGTCCCAAAGTTTCTGCTTTTGGAACTGAGTGGCTGCCCTCAATACTGCCCTAGGCAACAACAGCTGCAGAGCCCTTTCCTTCTCCTCCTTTTGGGCAAACAACCCATTTGGGCAACTCTTCATTGATCCATTTTTACATCCACACCCTTCAGCAAAAATTGTGATCGAAATACTTTTATTTCTTTCTACAAACTCATGCCTTACTTTTTCTCATCCCACCTTTGCATGGGGAGTATTGACAAAAAGCTGTGGCATTTGATTTCCTTCCCCAATATTTTCCCTTTTCCAAGAGGAATTGTGATATTCCTGCACTCACAATGGCTCTTACCTGCCCTTGGGGTCCATCTCTTCTGTGCTGCAGGAGCATTCCAGGGGCTTTTCTGCCATCCCTCTGGAAACGTGGCTGGGAGCCATGGCAAGCCCTTGGCCTGGGCTATGGCCATGTGCCAGTGATTCTCCAGCACGGGATTTTGGAGAGTGCCAGAGCCAGGATGTGACAGTGCTTCTGGAAAGTGCCAAATGTTGGCATTTCCCGTTGCTCTCCAGAGCGTCACCTCCGTGCTTTGCTGGGATGTCCTTGTGGGCAACATCCTCATCCCCAGGGCTGGCCAAAATCATCGTCCCTCTGGCATGTGGCTTCAGGTGCAGCCACAGAGAAGGGGAACCTTCCCCCACCTCCTCAATCCCCCTTGCTGAAACACAGAGTTTGGCCTGAAAAAAAATCCCCTTTTAAGACAGGATGCTGTTCCTGGAGGATGTGTGCCAGGATGGGCTCTGGGTGGATGTGTCTCAGTGGGAGCCATCATCCAGGTCTGTCAGGGGCTGCCGTGGGGTCAGCAGGCGTCGTGGCCTCACCGCGGTGGCCCAGCCGGTGCCGGGGAGCAGGAGGACAGGATTTGTGTGCTGGGGACAAGAATGTGTGCCCTGTGAGTGAGCAGCAACAGCTGAGAACCAGCTGTCCTGGTGGATTTGAGCTGCCTGATGAGCTGGGGCCGGATTCTCACCCCTCTGGCTCATTGGCATGTGGCTCAGGATGCATGTGGGGTACAAGCTGAGCTGGGGAGCAGGGTCAGGTCCCAGCTGATGGCAAAGCCTTTGTGGCACAGGGGGCATCCCCATGTCCCTGCAGCCCTGAGTCATGCTGGGGATGAGGGACTTGGAACTGGGTTGTGTCTCTCTGCCCAGCCTGGCTTTGGCTGCAGCAGCTCTGGGCACCCTGGGATGCTCCAGTGGTGCCCTGCTTGGGCTCTGGATAGCGGAGTGCTGGTGGTGGCTGGTGTTATTTATGTGCTGGGTTGCAGACACCGTGTTTTCAAGGCAGCGCAGGGGAAGAGGAAGTTAAAGCCATCTTTGCCATGTGGCATCTTGTCCCAGTTCCTCCTGTTTGCTTAGAGTGAGTTGGGTTGGGGTTCAGTGGCAGCCAGACCATGGTCTGTGCCTCCTGGTGGGCTTTGGTGGCTCCTCCTCAACTGTAGATCCCGGGGCCAAGGGACAGGATCTTGTTTTTGGTGCTTTTACAGTCCCAGTGTTAGGTTTGGGCCTTTGTTTCCTTTATTAAATGAAATGATGGGGTCTGGTGGTGAGCTTCCAGCTGTAGTGTGGCAGCGTGCTCCGAGCACGAGCCTGTGGCTACGGACCAGAGTGGGTTTTGGGGAATGTGTAAAGATGGGTGGGCATGTCCACCTCTGAGAAAGGCAGATGGCCAGGATGACAATTTTTGTGGCTTTGTTTCCAGGCTGGAAGTGCCACGGGCAGGTTGGAGCTGTGATGGTGGAGTGTGAGCACTGGGATGGAGGCAGGAGCGTGGTCCTGCCTGGTCCTGCTGGTGTTGGCCAGATTTTTTCCATCTGTGTCTCCAAGGGACCCTTCCAGTGAGCTCTGCTGTGGCGTCACCCTCACAGTAATTAGCACTGCCATATCAGTGACAAATTAAGATCTTTTGCTTCTTGTCCTTTGACTGCTCAAGTGCAGCTGGTGACCACCATCACCTTCCCAGCAATGGGGGGCTCCTGACCTCACCAGCTCCTCTGCACCCCAGATGAGTGCTGGACCCTGCAGCTCCTGGGAAGCCTTCTGCTTCCTTCCCAGGAGCTCAAGACATGTGAATCCTGATGGAGAGTGTGGCATGGGACAGTGCAGGAGCAGCATCTGCCTCTGCATTGCCTGATTTGGACCCAGCAGAAGTGGTGGTTGCCTTGGGCATGGATGCAGTCAGCAGTCAGTTTATGCAAATCAAATCCTCAGCCTTGTGACTTTGGGCACCATGGCTGTTACTCACCAGTGCTTGGGGCTGCAAAACCAACAAAGAAACGATTGTGGGAGGTGGGTTTGAAAGATCTTGGTGGCCCTTGGGAAAGGGCTGAGCCTTTGGGAGTGGTGCTGCTGAGGTCGTGCTCTGGGAGGGAGGATTGTGCTCAAGGGCTGAGTTCTGGGCTGCCACTGGGGACCTCTGGCCTCCCAGGCTGAGCCCACACTGGGCTTTGGGTGCTGGGGGGTCTGCAGAGCTGCCCTGGGGTGCCCCTTCCCGCGTGGGGATGGGGCACAGAGTTGCTGAGCATGTGTCTGGGCTGGGGATGGAGATGTGCTGGGGCTGTTGGGATGGCTCCAGGGAGACCTTAGAGCCCCTTCTAGTGCCTAAAGGGGCTTCAGGAGAGCTGGAGAGGGGCTTTGGACCTGGATGAGGCCTGGAACGACAGGACAAGGGGGAATGGCTTCCCACTGCCAGCAGGCAGGTTTAGGTGGGATACTGAGAGGAAATTCTTCCCTGTGAGGGTGGGGAGCCCTGGCACAGGCTGCCCAGAGAAGTTATGGCTGCCCCATCCCTGCAAGTGTCCAAGGCCAGGCTGGATGGAGCAACCTGGGATAGAGGTTGGAATGAGTTTTAGTTTCCTCCCAATCCAAACCATTCTAGGATTTCATGATTTGCGCCACAGCGCCCTTGGGCAAAGAGTAGTAGGATGCTACTCTTGAAAGATCTTGGTGGCCCAGTACCCCCAGTGTGAGGGGTACCCAGTATGGGGACATACCCCAATCCCCATCCCACTGACACAGGAGGGAAGAGCAGAGTTTCCCCTGGGACAGTTTCACTCTCAGCCGTGTCCTGTGGGGCTGTTGTGGGTTTTCATTGCTCTCACAGACGGCCTGGAGCAGCACTTGGGTCTGATGGAATTTCCCCTGGGTAAAACCCGCCAGGAGAAGAGAGAGTTGTCCCCTCTGCTACTGGAGGAAATCCCATCCCCTTCATGGAGAGCCCCTAAATTCCCAGCAGGGAGGGCTTTGCCCTGGTGCTGCTGAGCTGTCCCTGGGAGCCCCGTTGGGTCCCAGTGCTCAGATCCTGCCCCCTGTGCTGGAGCTGAAGGCAGTGATTGTCCCCTGGGGCGTGTTGTGTTTTGGGGCACACGAGCCATCAGTGTCCTTGCTGACCACGGTGGTGATGGTGCAGGGCTGCACTGGGGGATGGGTGCACCCTCAGGGTGGGGGTGCCAAGGAGACTGGAGGCAATGTTGGGGTGCTGCTGTACGGTTCATTGGGAGAGAAAAGCCCTCAGAGTGGAACATTGGCCACTGGGCACTGAGGCTTCTCCTGGGCTCAGATCCCCCCACCCCAGAGCAGGAGGCAGCTCCGTGGCGAGCAGAACTGGATGGCCCCAAAATCCGTAGCCATGTCCACCCCCTCCGTGCCTCCCCTTTCCTCCCTGTGGCCTCAGCACCAGCAAAAGCCCCCAGTGTGGGGCTGGTTTGGGGTGGAGAGCTGCTCCTGCTCCCCAGCAGTGCGGGGTCGGCTGTGACAGCCTCCTGATCTGCCGAGCGCAGGATCCGACCCCGAATTCAGCTCCCTCTCCTTCTCGCTCCTTTTTTTTAATGAGTCAACCTCTCATCTGTCATATTAAACCTCCTCATTACCAGGTATCTAAATTTTGCTCTGACAATAGTGACAGGGGAAGCTGAGATCTCATTGCCACGGCGCGGGGCTCCGGGGAGCTGGCAGGTGGTTATTTCATGCCCTGCAGGGAGCCGTGGGGGTGGGCAACGGAGCTGGATAATGGGCTCTTGCTTCCCATCATTTAGAAAACCCTACTTAGTGCAGAGGGAAAAATTACCCCCAGTCTCTGACTCCGGAGCTGGTGATAGCTAGAGAACATGGGGGAAGGGGAGCAGCTCTGGGGGTCTGGCTGCTCCTCCCTGGGCACGGAGGGTGGGTTGGGATGGGAGTGGTTGGGGATGGAGGGGAAATGGGGATGAAGGGTGGGTGGGGATGAAAGGTGGAAGGAGATGAGGGTGGCTGGGAGTGAGGATAGATGGGGCTGGAGGATGGGTGGGGATGGTGCAGGGCTGCCCTGTGCAAGCAGTTGGTACCACTGGGGAAGGGGATGCTGTGTGCACACTGGGGAGCCCCTGGGGCGTGCAGGGTTCCCAGCCTGGATATGCACATCTGAGGAAGCTGCTGAGCCACCTGGGAAACCACAGGCAGTTTCAGGGTGGTGGATGACCTCTGCTGCGAGGATGCCAGCACCAAGGTCACTGCTCAAGGTCATGAGGCTTAATCTGGCAGCTACATCAGCCTTTGGTTGCTGTTCTCAGGGTGCTCTGAAGGTCACTTTAGCAGGGGACTATCCAAGCCCTCCCATTTGAGCCCTGCCTCGTCCCTGCCCGTCCCTCCCTGTAGCATCTCCAGGAGAGAGGACCAGCTGCCTCTCTGGGAAGCCACGTGGTGTGAGGGGCTGCAAGTCCCTGCTTGTCCTGGCTTTTCCTTCCTGAAACTCGATCCTTACCTTGGGTGAGGGTTCTCTGGTTGGCTTTTGGACAGCACCAAGCAGGGCTGTGGGTTTGCCAGTGGCTGCCTGGAGCCTCCTTTCCCCGTGTCCCCTCAGCCTCTGCTGTCTGTGGCCGTGCTGGCAGTGCAGAGAAGGTCACTGGCTGTACCTGCTGTCACCCTGCCTCTGCAGAACACGTCCCCAGCCTGGGATGTGCTGGATGTTCAGTGGTGCTGGATGTGCTGGCATCCCTGGCTGCATGTGGTGTGGGATGAAACTGTGATCTGGGGTGTGGGGGACCAGGGTTCCTGTTCTGGGTGCTGCCTCCAGTTCTTGTGCTGATGTTGGGACTGTCATCCTTTCTTGAGGGTGTTGTCTGACTCCACACTGGCACACAAAATGCGGGGGAAGAGAAGATCAACCCCAGTTTAATAATTTCCCCTAAATTCTTTCTTTCACCCACCCTTGCAAAGCAAAGTTCTCCAGCGTTGTGTCAGGGCTGTGCTTTCCCTCAGCCTCTGTCGGGCTTGGCACGATGAGAGGTTTTGTTACAGCTCAGCAGAGCTGGTTGCACGGTTGGCATCTGCTTTTCTTCAGAGAGTGCCTGAATCTGGGTCAGGAATATATGTGTCTCTTTCAAATTCCTTGGGGGCCTGACTGAATCCAGCCTCACTCCTGCTCCCCTGAGCTACCTGCAGCTGGCGGGATTGATTCCCTCCTGCAGGCAGGAGGAGCTGAGGGCTGGCTTGGCTGCCCATCCCAGGGAAATCGGGGCCCTGACACGGGTGTCAGCTGTGCAGGAGGGATGGCAGCTCAGATCTGGGCTGGCAGCTGCCTGGCGAGTGGGATTTGGCCCCGGGCAGGGTCGGGCAGCTGCGTTCTGAGCAGGAGGTTTGCTCTGGAGCCACGTTTCGGCCGCCTTCCTCTCCCCTCCCCCTGCCTGCATCTGGAGGTTCGACACAGGAACCCAGATAGCATCATCCTGAAACCAGAATAGAAGCTTTGGAGGAGACTCGAGCATGTTTGTGCGGTTTTTATCTCGGTTTGGAGATAAAGAGGTGCTAAACAATGCTAAGCTGGCGAGTTGGAGTCCCTGGTGGTGCGTGCAGTGGGGCTGGGGACTCGCTGGCACCTGCCCTTGCTGCTGCCTGCTGTCCTGCCAGGGATGTCCCCTGGGTGCTGCATCCCTCCTGGGTGCCACATTGCCCTGCCAGCACTGCCCCCCATCCCGCAGCAAAGCAGGGCTGGTAGCCAGCACCATGCCAGTGGCTTTGCCAGAGAGGAAGAGCAACGTGAACACGAATACTGGCTGTGTGTTTTAGGGAAGGGGGCTTTGCAAAAGAGAAGGAAGTCAGTCCTGCTGATCCAGAAACCACACAGAAGGAAACTAAAAGTCCTTGGTGTCAGCATGGAGGATATGTTAAAAAAAACAACAATTAACTCACAAAAGGCAGCAAGAAAGGAAACAGGAAGGCAAGAACTGCAGTTAGACAGGCGGGTTCAAGAGGTGACTTGAGCTAAATCCATGTCCTTAAGGGATGGGATCCAGCCCTGGTCATGGGTGGGGAAGTGACTTGTTCTTTGTCAGTGCAGGACTTGGTATCCTCAAGGTGAGGCTCGGAGACCTCGGCTGCAGTTGCTCTTTATTTGCAGTTGCTTTTGTAGCTGCTTGCAGCAGGTGGAGGGTCACAGCTGGGCTGGGGGCTGCTGGGGCAGAGTGGCCACCCCAGCTCTCCCTGCAGCTGCTTCTCGTGGTAAAAGCTGCAGCTTTGTGGCAGGGGCGATGCAGCAGGGCGAGGGGCTGCTCTTGCCACCTCGAGGGCATCCTTGCTTCCTCCCTCCCTTGGCCCTTTCCCCTCTCCCAGCAGGGGCAGTGAAGGCCCATTGCAGGGGCTGGTTTGCAGCACAGCAGCATTTCCTCACCTGGGCTCTCCTGTCCTGAGTGCACAGACAGGATGAGTTGTTGGTGGACAAGGAGATGGGCATGACCCAGCAGCCTGGAGAGCCAATGCTGTGCCCAGCTGGTCCCGTGGCACGGGCAGCGTGTGAGGGGCCAGGATTGTGCCCCTCAGCCCCACCCCTGCAGCGATTCCTCCAGAGCAGGAAGAAAAAAATCTCCTGAAGTGAGTCCAGAGGAGATGCTCTGAGGGCTGGATCCCCTCTGCTCTGGAGACAGGCTGGGAGTGCTGGGGCTGTAGGGGAATCCTTGGAGCTCCTTCCAGTGCATAAAGGGGCTCCAGAAGAGCTGGAGAAGGACTTTGGACAAGGACCTGGAGTGATGGAGCAAGGCTTCCCAATGCCAGAGGGCAGGGTTAGATGGGGTAGTGGGAAGAAATTTTTCCCTGTGAGTGAGTGACAGAGAGGAGGGATGAGGTGAGCTTTAAGAATCTGTCCAGTCCAGACCATTCTACAGTTCTGTAACACCTTGTACCTCACATGCCCACCGGTTGTGTGCTGAAGCTCCCTTGCAGTGACCTTTTTCTCACAGAGAAGCTGCAAGACTGGGACGTATTATTGCTGTCATTTCTGTATGTAGATAAACCTGACACCCCCCAAAGTGTGCTGGGGCTTGGGTCCATGAATTTGGTCATGTCAAGAGCCCTGTTCCTTGGGGGTGGATAGTGGCAGGGAGTTCCCTCCCTTTGTTCTCAGCCAGGCCCTTGACTCGATGGAGGCTGTTAAGGAAAAGCACGTCTTGGGGACGTGCACATTCTGCAGATCTGGGGTTAAAGATGGGTTGGTCCCACAGCGAGAGCCTGGGGGGAGCAGTTGCTGGGTTGGGCTGTGGTCTGCCATGCCTGTCACCTGCATTTCTCCCTTCAAACTGGGACTTTCTGTGCCTCCATAAGATGAGCTGTATCTTTGCAGGGCATCATTTTTCTTCTTTTCCCAAGCTCCAGATGTCCTTTGAAGCTCCTTTTGCAGGTTTCCTTGCAGCCAAGGATGCCCCCATTGCACGGGACCTGATTTGGGGATGGAGATCAGGAAAACGTCCCTTGAACTGGTGCCATGTGAAACCCATCCCAATTTTGCCCTCACTCGTGTCACTGGCTCTGCTGTGTGTTCCTGCCACAGGCACGAGTGGATTGGGGAGCACGGTGCCACACGCTGGGAAAGAGCAAAGAGCTCCAAAGGAAAATACATTTCTTTGGAAAGGATGCGTTTATTTGCCTTTATTTATCTTCCTAAAGCTTTCAGATTAATCTTTTTGATCTTCCCTCTGCAGCTGCGTGGCCAAGGTTTGGTTTCTTTCAGCTGACATTGTGCTGAGAGCACACACGGCGTTGCAAGGGGGGTGTTAAGGAAGGGCAGCTGAATTCCTTTGCTCTGGAGAGGGGCGGTGTGCCGAGCTAACTTTAGTAAGGAGCGACTAAAAAGGGATGCAATAAAAGTATATTAAAAATAGCAAATGGCTGTAGAAAGTGGATGTGAGACTCCCAGTGTCCCTGCTTGTGCCGAGAGAAACGTGGGGCTGTTCAGTAGGAATGGAAAAGTGACAAGTTTTGGAGCAGTGCAGAGCACCCCGCTGCTTGTGCAAAGCAAAGGTGAAACCACTTAGAAGTAGGTGAAATAGATCAGGAGTTTGTACAGTAGATAAAAAAAAATCCAGAAATAAAGACTTGAAAGAGATATCAGCTCCTCTGTGTCCTCAGCTCTCGGAGCTGGGGATTCAGCCCCCCAGATTCTTTGTTTTGTAAAAACATCTCCCAGCTGAGATTCCTCTGCGCTTTTTCTTTCTTCCCCCATTTGCAAAATGCTAACTCTGCTCTCTCGCCTGTCTCTCCAATTTGGAGCAATTTACTGGGAGCCGGGGATGAATTACTCAGCACAGAGTTAACCAGCACCTGCTCGGAGTTAATTGGCATGTGTGCTAATTGCCGTGATAGTCACACTTGTGCGAGCGGAGCAGGGGAGGGGGAAGCGGGCGCTGGCGGCTGCCTCCCCGGGCCATGCTGAATTCCCTGATCCTGGCTGGGATTCCTGGGAGTGGAAGAGGGTCAGGGTGGGGTTTTTTTTCGGTGCTCCACCAGCAGATTTGCAGGTCCCTTTCCATGCCTTTGGACCCTCCTTGTCAGGGTGTAGTAGCTGCGGTGCTTGGCGGTTTCCTTGGAAAGCGAGGCTCGGGAGAAAGAAAGAAGCTGCTGTCTGAGAAGGAGGAGGTGATGATTTAATGAGTGGGGTTATTGTATATAAAATCATTTGAGACCCCGAAAGGTAGAAGTTATTTAGGAGCTCAGCTCCTTGCAGCAGTCCTGTGCTCTGGGTGCTTGGCTGTGCACGGTTCAGGTGCTTAAATTCCACCTGAGCACGGAGGAGGGTCGTGGGTGGTCTTGGTGCCTCAGGCTGGGCAATCAGGGAGCCAAAGCAATTTGGTGGTGAAGGAGAGGGAGCTCCAGGGGCAGAGGGGATCCTCCTGGCTTGGGGCTGAGCCACAGCAGCAGTGCCAGCAGGAGGGACAGGAGAGATGAGGGTGGCTCTCCAGGTTTCTTGCTCTTCCAGCTGCTGCTCAGAAACTCGAGCCAGTGGTCAGACTTTGTGAAACAGCCACCTGGGCAGGAAACATGAAAATACCTGGGTTTAAAAAGATGGTGGGGAAAATACCCAGCCTAAAAACAAATAAACTCACCCCGAAACCCCAATTCCATGGAGAAAAAAGGGAGGGGTTTGAAATCCCCTGTCAGGTGCATTTGGAGGGCAGCAAACATGCTGTGCTCTTCTCCATCCCTCCTCTTCACCCCATGCAAGGGCTGCCCTCCCCATGGGGTGTTTTCCTTCTCATGCAGGGTAGAGGGGTCAAGAGCATCACGTGGCTGCTCCTTTTCTCCCCGTGATGATGAGTAAAAACTTGTTAAGTCACCTTTTTCCTGTGGAAGACTTTATCCAGCAGCCTGAGCAAACCCTGGGGCTGAGACCATGGTCCCCATCCAACCGAGGTGCTGAGGATGCAGAGCTGGGATTCAGAGCAGCAGGAGGAGGAACCTGGTTTGGTGGTTGAAAAAGGGGATTTGGTTTGAAGCACTTGGGGTGTATTTGTGGCCTGGGGAGAGGAATGTGGTTTGAATCCCACTGCTCCCATGCAAGAAACACCAGCTTGTGTGGAGCTGAGGGCAGGGATGAGCAGCACTGGGGTTTTTTCCTCATCCCTACAAACATCCCATCTCTTGGAGCACTGTGCAGCTTTTGGCTGCCATAGCATCCTGTGAACAAGTCCTGCAATGAAATCGTGTTAAAATATGTTTCCTTTCACTCAGTTTAAATTTACTGCCCGTTGTTCTCCAGTGTTTATTGTTGCTTCTGGAGAGTTCCTCTCTGGTTTGGACAGTAAATCCGCTGTCTTTCAGAGGGTTTCTCTGTCCAAGAGCTGCAGCACACGGAAAGAATTAGCATCTTGCCCTGTGTCTGGTTGAGGAGCTGTTGCTACTTTGTGCTGCTGCTGGTGGTTTCGAAGATGCTGAAGGTGAATATTTTTCAGCCAGTTTAGAGAAGTGGCAACTCTGAAGGGAAAAGCGGCAAAGCAAACCCGACAAAAACTTCCTCCTCTTCCCAAGTTTCTTTGCGTGTGCAAAATCCTCGCCTTGGTTCCGAGCCTTTGGGCTGTGGGTTCTCTCCTGGGTGGGCTCACAGTGAGAGAAATACCGAGAGGACACTCCAGGTGGATGAAATAAAAATCCTCATTTTCCTTTCGGCTCTTCCTCTATCACCGACCTTCAAGGGATACTCACAGGGTGCAAGCTGGAGCAGTGATGCTCTGAAACTGCTGATGCTCTGGGACCTGTCTTTTTGGGGCTTCCCACGGTGGGATGGGGATCAGCAGCCAAAGGCTATGCCTCTGGCACTGCTCAGTGTTCCCCATGGTCACAGTGCTCCTCACAGCTGGATGGTTGCTCCTGGGAAGGAAACGTGCACCTATTTTGGTAAATAATGTCTCAAGAATTAAATGCCATCCCTCTGTATGATGTGTCCTTGCAAAGAATCTTTATTTATGTGTAAAAAAACCCAGGTTTTGCTGCCCTTTGTCTCTCTGGTCCTTCTTCCTGGCCTCCCCATACCTCATCCTCCCTGCAGGGCAAATTGTGGATGTCACGATGGGGAAAAGATTCCCCATTCTCTTCAGGGCTCTTTCAACTTGCACTGAAACCACGGAAGGTGATGCACGATGAATAACTTTACCCCCCAAAAAAGCAGAGAAAAAGATTTAAGTGACACACATGACTCAGTGAACCCCAAAAACGAGTGTGGGAGTGAGACCATTAGGGCTGGTTTGTTGGAGCGTGGTCTGACGAGGAGGTGAAGGATGGGGCCATGGTCTTAAGCAGGGTCTGGGGGTGCTCTGGGGTGGGAGAGGAGCAGGAGGAGCTTGGTCAGGTTGGCTGTGGCTGCTGCTTTGAATTTGGGATATAGGTTTGGGAGGAAAAGCTTTTGGTTTTTTTTTTTTTTTAATGCTTTTTGTGACAAGACCGAGGGCTGGGGACTGCCAAGTTGAGGCAGATAGGAAGCTATTTTGGGACTGGTTTTTCCCTTTGCCTGGGTCTTGGCACGGGGCACCTTGCCTTAAATGCAGTGTTACCACTGCTGTTAGCCAGCTGCTCACAGAGAGAGCAGGGAGAAAGACATACCTGTGGAAAATGAAGTGGCTGAAGTTCCCTCTTTGTCCCCTCGCTGCAGTGCAGCACAGGCTGGGAAGCGGCGTGGGATGGGCTGGGGGGCTGTGCCTCGAGGTGCCCTGGAACACCTGGATGCAGCTTCTGCTGCTGAGGGATGCAGATTACCCTGGGCAGGCTGCAAGAAGGAGCAGCACTCGTCCCTCTGGGGAGAGTTTTGGGCACAAGATAACCCCTAGATCCACGGAAGCACCCGGTGTCCAGCTGTGGCTGAGCCCAGTGGAAGGCCAGGCTGTCTCAGCTGCCTTCAGAGTCCTCCTTCCCTGTAAGAATTAGGTTTCTGTGCCTGGTTATAAGGTTTCTTTCAAGTAATCAAATAAAGACATTTTAAAATTCCAAACTGGAGATTAGTGCAGAAACTGGAGACGGATTTAAATTGCCCCAGCTAATCACCAGCCACTCGACTGCTTATGACTTTATTAAGAGAAAAAAAAAAAAAAAAAAAAAAAGGTCTGGAGTGTCACAGAGGAAAAGTGATTCACGAGCTCACTGCTGCCATCTCCTCCTCCTCGCCCAGCCTGGCAGTGCCCAGCCCACGGCTGTCCCTGGCCTCCATCCTTGGGCTTCTTTGAGACCACTTTGGATAAACCCCTCTGCAGCTCTCCTGGCCCCAGAGCTGGGTGGGAGAAGGAACCAGAGCCCACCCTGGGATCTGGCTGGTGGTAGGAGGATGCTGCTGGGGTGCTGGGTCCTGGATGGGGTTTGGGAACAGAGAGTCTCACTCCTGTCTCTCTCACTGTGCAGGTTTCTGAGCAGCTGCTGACATCTCAGCCCCACTGGATCTGGCTGCGCCTGACGGTACCATGAACTGAGCACGGAGCCAACGCAAAACTCCTTTTTTTTTTTTTTTTTTTTTTTTTTTTTTTTTTTTTTTTTTTTTGGGGTTTGTTTTCCCTCGGAGAAAAAAAAAAAAAGCCCCCCACGCTCTTTAATGAAAGCATTTTAAAGCGGGGTTCCTTCTCCCCTCCCCTGAGCCGAAGTCGTCCCGGGTGCGGCGAGGATTTCCGGAGAAGATGGGGAGAAAAAAGATCCAGATCCAGCGGATCACGGACGAGCGCAACCGGCAGGTCAGTGCTGCTCTCCCCGCTCCCTCACCTCACCCTCCTTCCCTTGGGGGTTTTCAGTTTCAAAATGACCCATTTCCATCCCGTTTTGGGCCACCAGTGCCCTGTTTTTCCCATTCCATAAAATAAGCAGAGGCTCAGGCCGGATCCAGGCAGATCCAGGACCAGGCAAGCCTTGCTCTGCCCCCATCCAGGCGTTGCTCCTCGCCTTGGAGCTCCTTGAGCTCTTGCCATCTAAGTGCTTTTCCAGAAGAAAGTGTCTTCTCCACTTAGTTAGTTCCCCCCCCCTTTTTTTTTTTTTTAATTTATTTTTGTCTTGCAGAAAATATATTTCAGTTGACGTTTTCCATGTGGTTTTTCCAATAAAAAACAGCCACAACAAGTATCCATTTTGCTGAACGCAAACAACTCAAATTATTCCTTTTTTTTTTTTTTTTTCCCCTCAATTGTAGGCTTAAATGACTCCAGGGCTTTTTTCCTTGGGCTCTCTTGAAGCCAAGCCCAAGACATGCATGTGCATGTGTGTAGGAATGCGTTCATGTATCTCAGAGGAAAAACAAAAACCAACAGATTTTTCCCAAATTTTCCATGTTCCTTAAACTGGAGTGGTGGAGCAGCAGCACTTTGCCAGCCCAGGTTTGCTCTGGGATCACTCTGTCGATGTATTTCCCATTACCACAAGACTTCCAGGCAGGTCCCTTTGCTTCCTGTGCTCCTGGAGTTTGGCTCAGCTGATCCAAGTCTCTGCCTTTAGTCCAGCCACTTCTGCACCCCAGCACGACCTGCCACGCTTCTTTCCTGCCACTTCCACTCCAGAAAAACAGAAAAAAAAAAAAAAAAAAAAAACAAAACAGTAAAAAAGCACGTGGATATATTCCTAATCCTTAAAGAGTGTCAAAGAGCAGAACTGGATGAACCACTTCGTGCTCCACAGCAAAACAATAGGAAATGGCAGATTTTCCTCATTATAGCTTCACTTGGTGGTGGGGGCTGGGGTGGGAATTAAACAGTTTCTGCTGATGTCCCAGTTGCTCCTGGGGCTGTTTATATCCATTATGAGGAGGAAGCAGGGCCTTAGGGGTTATTGAAGGCTCTGGAGTGCATTTTATGGGGCAGTGAGGGCTCTGCGGTGACTGGAGCCTTGCTGGAAATTCAGACAAATGGAAAATAATGGGTAATGCTGGAGGGGGATGCCTGGAGAGACCTTCAGGAAAGGAAAGAGGCACTTCTCTGCAGAGGCAGCAGCTGAGTGATGGGACTGTTTCTGAGGGATGAGCTGCTCTTCAGCCCTGGCTGGAGATGAAGACCCTTGCTGAGGTCTCACAGCGCTGGGTGGGATTTGGCAGCAGGAGTTGCTTTGCATGGCCAGCTGTCGTGGCTTTAGTGCATCTCTGATGTCAGGTGTCCCCAAAACCCAGTTCCCTGGGCTGGGGGACACTGGTTTTCCCTGGCTGGGCTGGTTCTTCCAAAACCCAGCACGGGAGCATCGCTCTCCAACCCAGTGCAGCACATCCTGCTTTGCTTCCAGGAAACCAGCCCGATCAAATCGGGTGTCAGCAAAGCAGCAGCTGTTTAATTGGTCACCAGCACAGCTTTGCAATCAATTTTCACTGCTCCCTTTCTTTGGGAATAAAGGACATGGCAGGAAGATGGGACATTTCATGAAAAAGGGCTGCTCCAGGCAGTGGGATCTGCTCTATCCACTGTGGTAGGAGCTGTAAAGAGGGTGAGAAGCCTCTTGCTCCACTCTCCTGGTCCATGCTGTACCTGTGCAACGCCAGCATCCAGGCATCCACTCCCCAGAGTCAGAAGTGTTCCTTTGCATACCCAGGTGGCTCCTTGGTGTGCCCAGGTGGCTCCTTGGCGTGCCCAGGTGGCTCCTTTGCATACCCAGGTGGCTCCTTGGCATGCCTGGGTGGCTCCTTGGCATGCCCAGGTGGCTCCTTGGCGTACCCAGGTGGCTCCTTTGCATACCCAGGTGGCTCCTTGGCGTGCCCAGGTGGCTCCTTGGCATGCCCGGGTGGCTCCTTGGCATGCCTGGGTGGCTCCTTGGCATGCCCAGGTGGCTCCTTGGCGTGCCCAGGTGGCTCCTTTGCATACCCAGGTGGCTCCTTGGCATGCCCAGGTGGCTCCTTGGCGTGCCCAGGTGGCTCCTTTGCATACCCAGGTGGCTCCTTGGCGTGCCCAGGTGGCTCCTTGGCGTACCCAGGTGGCTCCTTTGCATACCCAGGTGGCTCCTTGGCGTGCCCAGGTGGCTCCTTGGCATGCCCGGGTGGCTCCTTGGCATGCCTGGGTGGCTCCTTGGCATGCCCAGGTGGCTCCTTGATGTGCCCAGGTGACTCCTTGGCGTACCCAGGTGGCTCCTTTGCATACCCAAGTGGCTCCTTGATGTGCCCAGGTGGCTCCTTGGCGTGCCCAGGTGGCTCTGATGGCACCTGCACCTGCCAGGAGAGGAGTGGGAGCAGTGCAGGGATGCCCTGGAGAACGAGGGGTTCACCAGTGGTGCTGCAGGGAGGTGGAGGCAGAGCTGCTTTCGACACCTGCATTTCCACTCGTGCTGCCAGGTTCATCCCCAGCAGGGGCCTGGGGCTGCTGGGGCTCAGCAGGGGCTCTTCCAGAGCCTTTGGTGAGAGGTGAAGCTCTCCCCCTGCATCTCACACTGAGCCTGCAGCATGCTCTGACCCTGTGTCCCAGGTTTTGCCTGCGGTGGGGACATGAACCACGGGCCCACAGGAGGCTCCAGCAGGATGTGGGGCTGCTGGAGTGGGTCCAGAGGAGGCCACGGAGATGCTCTGGGGGCTGCAGCACCTCTTCTCTGGAGTCAGGCTGGCAGAGCTGGGGGTGTTCAGCCTGGAGGAGGCTCCATGGAGATCTAAAGGGGCTCCAGGACCTGGAGTGACAGGACAAAGGGGGAATGAAACTGAAAAGAGGGAGATTTAGATGGGATATTAGGAGAAAATTCTTCCCTGTGAGGGTGGAGAGGCCCTGGCACACGGTGCCCAGAGAAGCTGTGGCTGCCCCATTCCTGGAAGTGTCCAAGGCCAGGTTGGACAGGGCTTGGAACAACCTGGGATAGTGGAAAGTGTCCCTGCCATGGCAGGGGGTGGGATGAGATCTTTTAGATCCCTTCCAACCCAAACCAGTGTGTGATTCTGTGAATTACAGCAGCAGCCAAAACCAGGGGAGGAGAGCAAGTAAGAGTCACTAATGTCATTAGAGGAATTACTGGAGAGGATTTGCCACAACAGATCAGGCCATCAGTCCTTCAGGGCCAGGCCGCTGACTCTGGCAACTGCCAATATGGTTTACATCAGGGGAAAGGCAAAAAATCCCCTGCTAGTGTGGGGCAGTAATTCCTTCCTGACCCCTTTGGTGATCGGCTTATGCCCTGAAGCATGAGATTTGATTACCCTCTTAGACTTACAAGGTTAATTCTTCTAGATGAGGCTCATGCCCAGCGTCAGGGAAGGTTTGAGGTTTCTGTCCCGGGTCAGGAGTGGATGCACAAAGCCCTGTTAGGTGATGCTTTTGAGTGATGTGGTGGCTAAATGGCAAATCCTTGCTTTTCTCTGCAAGCTGCAGGGATGCCAATAGGGAGGGATGCCCTTGGGAATATCCCCTCATCTCTAGAGGGATAATTTGGTGTTTCTGCTGAGCTCTGCCCAGGTTCCTGGTTGATCTGGGGGAGATGACCCCACACTCTTCACTACTCAGGGGCAGAACCCAAACCGTGCTTGTCACTGGCCTTCAAGGCCAGGAGCTGCCCCATTTTTTGGACCCCACATCTCGGCCTCACCTCCTTTCCTCCGGTCTTGGTGGCTGAGCCCCTCGTGGTGCCTGGCGAGGTGTGTTTTGGCCAAGTGTCCCCCCGGCACTGGTGGCTGCAGGAACAGCCCTGGGCTGTTTGTTTAGGTGGAGACACCGTGTGTTTTCCTCCCGAGGGCCAGTCAGAGCCTGGAGGCCACCCTGGCAGGGACAGCGAGACAGGTGCTGCTGGGGAAGGGGGCAGAGAGGCAGCTTTTGGGTTTTAGAGCCTGTCCTGCCACGGCTGGGCTGTGGCACTGCCCGGCCTTGGCAGCTGCCCAGCAGCAGAGGTTTTGGGTGGCTGACAAGTCCAGAATGCTGCTGGGGAAGGGGAGCTATTGGTGACAGGCTGGCCCTCGGGTGACTGAATGTGCAGCAGAGTGCGCCGGGAAGCAGGCGCACGTGGTGGCCACGGCAGCACAGGGTACCACCCTGCACTTTCCAGGCTTTGAGGCGATTAGAGCTGAATCTCATTACTGCTTAATTACCTCTGGGAGCTGGCGGGGAGGGGCAGCAGCTCCCCTCCCCTCCCCTCCGGAGCTGCCCCTGCTCTGCCCTCCCGCCACACGCGGGGACGCGCTTTTGTCTGGAGGGGTGCAGGACCCTGAGGGTGCGTTCTGGGTGCTGCTGGTAGCTCCGTGTTGAGCTCTTCAGGCCGTGGCTGTGATGCCACTGACAGGCAGAGCAGAGGCAGCAGCCTCATTCACTCTCCTGGCTCTGCTCTGCGAATTAAAGCTGTCCGTTGTAAAATTGATGCTGTGGTGGAGGCCCAGAGTGGAGTTGAGCCTTCCCATGTGGAGAGGGAGCAGGTCTTGGCACCCAAGGGCATCTCAGCTCATCTCCAGCCCTTCCCCTGGAGTCTGCTTTGCCCCCAGAGCAATGCTTAGCACAAAGCCGTGACCTCCTGCCTCTTATTTCCTTCTTCTGCTTTTTATTTGCTGAGAGGGCACTGGCCAAGCGGCGCGCCTTCCCCGTCAGCGTGCCGCGTCTTCTGGGGGTGGGGGACCCTCAGATGCTGTCTGCACTGCAGCCGGGACAGGGAGCCCCAAACCAGCTCCCTCTCCAGCAGCTGGGTCCTGTTAGCAGTGCGGTGGTGAGAGCTGAGCGTGGGCTGGGAATCGCAGCCCGACGTCTGCCCGGCAGCTGGAGCTGCTGTCGGAGCCAGCACCCAGCCCCAGTCCTGGCCCCAGCCCCCAGCCAGCTCTCCAGGATCAATCCTGCAGGAGCTGCCTCCTCAGCTCTGCTTACAGCTCAAGGCAGGGCGGGTCGGGGAAGCAGGGGACCCCAGCTGGGCAGGCAAGGAAGAAAAACACCCCAGGGAGGTTACACAAAGGGACAGCTGGGCAGGCCCCTGGCACAGGGGAGCTCGTGGTGCCCTTGGGGAAGCATGGCCTAGTGGGATAAGTGGGGGCTGGTGAGCAGGAGAGTGGGTCAGGGGTGGGGTGGGTGGTTTTGGGGTGCTGAGCCCCAGCTCTGTGGCCCCCAGGGTTGGGCACTCGCAGCGCAGCTGCAGCAAGCGAGGACGAGATCTCCATCGCTTGAATATTCCACTTAAAAACTCGCAGCCCCCGGACAGATGGCAGCTCTGCTGGGGATTTTGCTGAAATTTATTTTCTCTTGATTTGGCAATATGTGATTTCCAACGCTGATAATCATCTTTGTGAAGTGTCTGCCTTTGGAGGATCCCAAAATAGGCAGCAATATGAACCATTTGGAAGAGGGAGGCGAGAGAGGAGAGCTTGGGGTTGGGTCCAGTTGGGGAAACTGAGAATATTCCTTCTGCACTCCCCTTCTTTTTGCTCTCCCTCCAAATGGTCATTCCATTTTCCTCTGGGAGCTGTTGGGTCTGTGGCAGCTTCTCACCGTGGCTGTCCTTGCTCCCAGGTGACCTTCACCAAGCGCAAGTTTGGCTTGATGAAGAAAGCCTACGAGCTGAGCGTGCTGTGCGACTGCGAGATCGCCCTCATCATCTTCAACCACTCCAACAAGCTGTTCCAGTATGCCAGCACCGACATGGACAAGGTGCTGCTCAAGTACACCGAGTACAACGAGCCCCACGAGAGCCGGACCAACGCGGACATCATCGAGGTGAGGCTCCCCAGCTTTGCCTCTGCGGCAGAGCCAGGGCTGAGTCTCCGGGAATTAGGATGCAGGAGGTTGTTGCAGGGTGGGGATGGAGCCAAGCAGATCTCCCACGCTCAGTGCCAGGTGGATTTCGCGTGGTTTTGGTTCAGCCTACAGAAATACTCCCTTCCGGGTAGTAGAGTTGGAGCTGTCTCCAGTTGTGTGTTGACCTACTGGTTTGAAACTGGAGGTGCAGGTTTGCTCTGTGGGACCCCGCTGTGGAATCCAGGCACAGCACGAGATGGATCTGGAGGCAGCTCCTGGGGCTGCTGCTGGGAGTGCCTGGTGCAGCTGGTGGCACTGTTCTGAAGTGCCTGGTATGGCTGGTCACATTGCCCCCACCTGATACTCAGACAGGCACTGGGGGGCTCCAGTGGCCAAACTGCAGGGGAATTCAGGTGAGATGGAGCAGGTGGGATGGTCCAGTGCCTGCTCAAAGCATGGCCAAGCTCATGGGTGGGTGGGTTTGCTCAGGGCTTGTCTTGGCTGTGTTTTGTGGGTCTCCAGGGATGGCCCAACCACGCTCAGTCTGACCCATCCCCAGCACCATGCCCAAACTGTGCTCACTTCAAGGCTGCTCTCCTCCAGCCTGCTGGCATTGCTGGCATTGCCTTGTGCCCCCACACTGGCCCTCTCCACAGCTTTGTCCTCGTCCCTGGTGCTGGCAGAGCACTGCTGGGCTGGGGCATGGGGCACATTTGGCTCGCAGGACAGAGCCAGCAGTGCCTTGGTCACTGGTCACATCCTCTCAGCAGTGGCTGTGCAGATGGAGCTGCAGGGTCTTCAGCATGGGGGCAGCTGCCATTAAACTTGGACAGACAGGCGAATGAAGGGCTTGGCTTTGTAATTAGTGGCATTATGGGCATCAATTAATGCCCTCAGAGCCACTGGTGGCAGAGTGGAGCAGCATGGCCTGCACTGCTGGAGGAATTGAACTTCTGCTTCTGCCTTTGAATTCCTTTGGTGCCCCTTGGCCAGTCTGCCCAGGCTTTGATTTCATGAAGGAGGAGGAAAAAACCTGGCCTGCCTCTGCCCCCCAAAATCTTGCTTTCTTTTTTATGCTCTGTAAAATGTGTCTTTTTGAGAGATTTGGACTTGAGGTTTTCACCCCATGGCTGAGCCAAGCATCTCGCAGCATCTGCCTTCCTTTGCTGGGGTTTGGAGACTCTTCTGCCACAGCACAGTTTTGTAGGGGCCTTGAAAATGGTTCCAAAATGTCTTTTTTGGCCCGTTTGAGCCAGGTCATGCCCCTTTGCTGTGCAGATGCCGGCGGTTCCCTGCCGCAGCCTCTCCGGGATGCTCAGCCTGCGCTCGCAGCATCGAACAGATTTGTCTTGGCCTAAAAATACCATAAACATTTTGGGCAGCGTTCTCTGTTCCCTTATGGTCCAAGATGCAAACACTCCCAAGCCGACAAGTTACACACAGTCCTTGGCACCCAAAGAAACACTGTGTTTGCACCACATGAAAAGCTGGATCTGCATCCAAAGCCAAGGAGAGGAACATCGGGAGCGGAAGGATATTGGTGGATGGCAAGAAAAAGAGCCCAAACACGCCGGGCTCGGCACGCCTTGCTGGCAGAGCTCTCATGGAGCAAAACCTGCTGGGGTGCAGGCAGGTTTGGAGGCTGCTCAAGCATCCCTCCCCATCCTCGTCTTGTCTGGGAGCAGGGTTGGGGCTGCTCTAAGATTTTTACTGTTTCCTGAATCCATGCCCCCAGGAGACCTTTCCTGCTCTTGGTGCTGATTTCTGTTTCCCCTCGCCCAGGTCAGGTTCCAACAGCCCAACTGTGTCCCCACTGCACACAAATCCAATTTATCTCCTGTTTCTCGGTGGCTCCCAGTTGAACTTGACTCACAAAAAGTATCTTCTCATTCTGGAAGCTTCCCTACATTGAGCATTTGGAGACTGTGAAAACCCAGGCTGGGAATTTGCCACCAAATGTGATTTTAAGTGGATTTCAAGGGGCTGCTGCATCAACCCACCTTCCCTGTGATTGTCTGCCTGCCTTTCCTGCTGAGGGATTTGGCCCTGAGTGGCTCTGGCAGCATCTCAGGAAGGATGAGGAGCAGCCAGGACCTGGAGGACTTGAGGCAGAAGCCTCTTGATTTTGTTTTTCTGGTGGAAGGGGAGCAAGCAGCAGCTCTGGAGGGCTCAGCCAAGCACTGCCAGGCTGGGAGCTCCTGGGGCCAACAGCACTGACTTAAGGCAGGATAAGTTGCTCTGTCCAAATTTGAAATGACAGTAAACACGAGATCTCCTGGTTTTTGGTCCTGGAGAGTTGGATCTGAGGGTGGGACTGAGGGCACCCCATCCCATGCTGCACAGGAATGTCCTTGAGGGGTTTATCCCCTGGATATTTAGTGAGAGGCAGAGCTGCTCCATGCTGAGCGTACACAGCCCTAGCTCAGGAGGCGTTCCACACCCCAGCTGCCTTTTGGGGACCATTCCCTGGGAGGACCCCCCTGCTTT
Source organism: Vidua chalybeata (assembly GCF_026979565.1). NCBI lineage: Eukaryota > Metazoa > Chordata > Aves > Passeriformes > Viduidae > Vidua > Vidua chalybeata. The sequence continues at coordinate 2,681,273 of NC_071558.1, forward strand.
TCAGCCGTGCCAGGGCTCGGCAGTGGCTCTCAGGAGTGGGATTCGGCCACACAAGCCCCGCAGCTTCTCCGTGCCCGGCAAAGTCCTGGTTATTGCAGGCTTTTAAGTCGGAGCAAATCTCTCTAATGCAGAGAGGGGGGTTTCCTTAATCAGGCGGGGGCCAGCTGAGCCCCCAGACAGGCACGCTGGGTGCCACGTGCCCGCCCGGCCTGGGATCACGCCGGCTTTGGTCCTCGCTGTCGCTTCTCGTTTCCTCCCAGCCTGCCTGACGTGCCAGCTCCTGATAAGGGACTTGGACAGAGCAGAGCTCGCCGGGCACCAGCGTGCTCCACAGCCAGTTAAAGGCACACAGCCCCTTCTGCCCTTTCCTTGGCTGAATGTCCTGGAGGGGCTGATTTCCCCCTGATTCGCCTTCCTGGGGTTGTCACTCCCCAGGATGCGTTAGATCAGACGTTCTGCAGGATGCTGGGGAGGTGGCAAAATGCAGAGGCAGCTGCCAGTGTCAATGTCTTCATCCTCATTCTCATCCTTATCCTCGTCCAGACTTCCCCAAAGCCCAGAGTGGTTGAGTCTCCCTCCTCTAAGGGAAGTCAACCGCATCCTGGTTGAGCATCGTTTCCTCTCACATGTTCTGCATTTCCTGCTGCTCTCTTACCCTCTTCGGGTTGGAAATCTGCTCCCCTGTGAGCTGCAAGCATGGCAGTCAGAATATTGCCTGGAAAAGCAGGATGTGCAGTGGGTCCTGATAGAATGGGGGGCCCTGAGCGTGGCAGGGAGAGGGGCAGGTGATGAGTGAAGTGGGCTTTGCTATGGGGAAGTTCTCACCCTGGTTTTCTCTGAAAATTTTCTGCCGTAAAGGAATTCCTTTTAAACCTCTTCCATATGAAAAAAATGTTGTGTTCTGCTGGCTGCAGCCCAGTGACAGAAAGGTTTCCTGAAAACCTCTTTGCATCTTCTGTTTTATCCCTGGCAAAAAGAAAGAGGAGAAATGAGAAGGAAAGTTCTTTTAGAAAAGACCTTGCAGAGATCCCAAAAACAGGAATCTTTGGGTTTAATTCCCGCTCCAGCAGAATTGTTTTCCTTTTACATCATCCTGACAAAAAGCTAAAAATGTGGGATGCACTTTTATTTTTTTTTTTTGTTAAAAATAAACCCGAAAGAACCAGCAGCCAACGCCCGTATGGCTGGAAGTGGCGTTTTGTTGTCCCAAAGCCCTCGTTGAGCAGCAGATTGCTGCAAGCCACGCTGCCTTGGCCCGGTCACTCCCCGCCGCCGGTGCTTCCCGTCCCACTGTGCTGCAGATCAGCCCCGTGCTCAGCCCTGCCAGCTCTGGAGCTTGTCCCCATCCCCTTCCCTGCAGCTCCTCAATGTCACAGGCCACAATCCCAGCCCCAAGGTGACAATCCCAGTTCAGGCTCGCTGTCCCAGCTCACAGGTTTGCAGTCCCAGCTCACGCTGCTGCCCTGTAGGAAGGATTTTTTCCCCCTGGCTTGAGACTTCCTGGGGCTGCTGGTGGGTGTCCTGCAGGAGCAGGGATGGTGACACCACAGCTGCCACTCACAGCTCAGCTGCTGGGGACCCACCCTGCCAGGAACTGTGGGTCTCACAGACAGTGAAGTTATGACTGATTTTACCAAGTTGGTGGCTGGGGAGAGCAAAGAGACCAAGGCAAAGCTGGGACACCAGATGTGTTTGGCCCAGAGAGAAAGACCTGGGGAAAGAGGAAGGGGTGATGCCGTGAGCTGTTTCAGGGTATGGGTGAGCAGAGCCACATCCACCCTGTTCCACTGCTTTCCTTGGCAGACTTGTCGAGGGAACAACCCCCAGGACGATTTTGTGTGGACTCAGAAATGGCAAAATGCTGAGGCTGGTGGTGGCAGCCCCTTGCTCGTCCCTGTGCTTGCTTCAGGTTTTGAATGTGGGCAAAGCTTAGGGGCTCTGGGATCTGCCTAAAATCCTCCCTGGTGGCAGTGTTGCTGCAGGTTTTAGAAAGGATGTTGTTTCTTGGCCGAAACCTCTTGAAAAATCCCCTTGTGGGGTTCCCTCCTTTGAGGGTCCTGGGGATAGCAGTGGCTTGTCCATCCCCACAGCTTCTGAACCTGCCAACCTGGAGGAGAGGACTTTTCAGGGATGTGAGGGATTACCTTCCTGATCCCCAGGCAGGGAAGGGAGGGCAGAGGTGAGAGGTCCAGCTCCTGTCCCTGCAAGGGGAATCGTGTGGAGGTGGGCACAGCCCCGTGTTAGACACCAGAGAGTCTCTCCAGTGCCTGAAGGAAACCCAGCTTCATTGCTTCACTGCTCATGGAACAACTTTTTCCATTTTGCCTCTGAAAGAGAAAAAGGAAAAAAAACTTTTTTTTTTTTTTTTTTAAGAGAAAAGCTCAACTTTCCGTCTTTTGGCTGCGTCGGCGAAACAAAAGGTTTGGGGGGAAAAAAAATCCACAAAAAAAAAAAAAAAAAGGCAAAGCTGTTCCTTCCCCACCAGCAGCACCTCTTCCTCTTTTGGGCCATTCTGAGAACAAACAAGGACATGTACAAAAATAGAAAAATAATAGGGAAAAGTCCTCGGGAAACTGCAGAAAAAGGCCTGGGAATCTCCCGTTTGTGGCAGTGACTGATTCCCAAAACTTTGCTTTGTAGACACTCAACACAGGAATCAGGGATACCAGGCATTACTAAGGATTATTAGGTATAATATTAGTATTAGGTATAAGAATTATTATTCTTAATTATTATTGGATGATTAGTTAATAATTATTAAGTATCAGGAATTCCTGGCAGCACCAAACAGGGCATCAGATGCCACCACGGTCAGGAGTGACTCGGGTCCTTCTCTATGTGAGCAAGGACATTTCCCCAGCTGAACCCAGTAACCAGGGTGAAAGTGGTGCCTGGGAAGGCCCAGGAAGGAATCATTTTAATGGAAAATCTTGTGAAAAGCTTCAGCTGGATGGAGAACAGGCTGGGGTGGGTGTGGTGCCCTTTGTTTGGCCGTGGCTACCTGGCAAAAGGATCCATGAGCCCAACCTGTGGTGCTGAGCAAATCCTGCCAGCAGTGTTCCCAACCCCTCTGGAGACATCCTGGGTTTTATTCACTCCAGCAGCATTTCCCCCAGGGGCTCTGTGTTTCCTGGAGCTCGCAGGTAGTTGGAGAGCCACTCCCAAATACACTTTGGCCTCAGAACGGAGATGTTTGTTGCTGTTTAGGAAGGCAGAGAATTGTCAAGACTTTTTTTTTTTTTTTTTTCCCTGCTGAATTTGGCATGAAAAGGGATCAAGACTTCCAGGAAATTCTGTATCTTTGACTCCTAAAAAAAAAAAAAAAAAATAAAGAGCTGGCAAGTGCTGGTTCTGTCATAATGCCTAATTGCTTTTGGTATGTTGAAAATAGAGGGACTCCAAGTGGATCTCAGTGGGCTGCTGAATATGAGAGAGGGACTTTGGGGTGTCACTGTGCCCTGTGGTCAGCACCTGTGGGCTCCTCCTGTTGAGGAGTGGTTGTCTCACCTCATTACCTCGATGTAGCAGTGCCCAGGACCTTTCCTGTTTGTGAGCCCAGTCTTGGTGTGGGGTTTGCTGCCCAGTGTTGTCACCACCACCCCCTGTGTCACCCCCAGCAGGGCTTGCAGCAGTTGCTGTGCCACCTTCCCTGTCGTGGGATGCTCTTCCTGTGGCACCTTTGCATTTGGCAAATGCCACTTGTCTGGTTTTGTCAGGAAATTCTGACAAATTTGACAATTTGCCTGTAATTTGGGGGTTTATTTTCCTATTTGGCTGTTTGTAAGCAGGTTTTCCCTGTTTTTTGCAGGACAGCAAAGGGCATGAAGGTTTTTTTTCCCCTTCGTGATGTTGTGGCACCTGAAAGTGACGAAGATGCCTGAGTTCACGCAGGGCCAAATTCAGTCCTGGTGTAAACAGAACCTTTGAGAACAAGGAAGTTTCTCTCTGTTGCTCCCCATGCTGTAATTCCTAAATTAGAGACACCCTGGCATCAAAACCCAGGGGCTGTATCCTGACTTTTTTAACCCCAGCGGCGTCCTGGGGCGATGCCGTTGGTTTGTGCGGGGGCAAGTCCTGGTCCGTGCAGGCCGGGGGGTGTTCCTGGGGGGGACCTGCCCGTGTTCCCCACCTCCACTGCCCCATCTCAGACTGTTCCGGTTGTGTTTTCAGACGTTAAGAAAGAAAGGTTTTAACGGCTGTGACAGCCCAGAGCCCGACGGCGACGACTCCATAGACCAGAGCCCCTTGATGGAGGATAAATACCGCAAAGGCAGCGAGGATCTGGATATCCTGTTCAAGCGATACGGTGTAAGTACCTGCCCGTGGCTGGAAAACCTTCATTATATGTTCTTTTTCTGTTTCTCTTCTGTTCGACTTCCCCTCAACCTCGTCCCCCGCCCCCTCCCCGACACCCCCGTGTCCCCCCCGCACGTAACAGGCGCTGAACAAGAAGCACAGGGAGTGCGAGAGCCCGGAAGGGGATGAAGTGTTTGCGCTGACCCCGCAGACGGAAGAGAAATATAAAAAGATTGATGAGGAGTTTGATAAAATGATGCAGAGTTACCGGCTCGCAGTGAGTAGCTGGTGGCCTGCAGCCCCCTGGTCCCCTCCCCGGTGCCTCCAGGTGATGGGGGGGTTGGATTTTGCATGGCTTTGCTTTGGAGCCTGCCATGCCTTGGGAGCCGATGCCAACAGCCCCTGCAGCCCTGAATGCACCTGGCTCTTGAGCGCCCTTCCTGTTGCCCATCCTTGGAAAAATCATTCCTACTAGCTCTGGCATTCCTGGCCCTCCTTGGCTCTGGCCAGGCAGTGCAGGATGGTATTGTTTGTCTCCTCTCCTCTACTGCAAGTACTGGATTAGGGACTCCTTTTCCACCCTCTTTTCCTCCAAAAACGAGATTTTTGTCTGGGTTAAGATCCCAGTGTTCATGTGAGCTGGTGGCGGGTGCCGACCTCTCACATCCTTGCAAAGCTCAGCTTGGTTTGGGCTATTCCACATTAATTCCCCCCAAATCCACCGAGCCCTCGGGGCAGCTGGTGGCTGTGGCAGAAATCCAGGGAGGTTTTAGCCTGTGATCCCTGAGCTGTCACTGGCACTGGGGTGGCATCAGGACAGTGCTGAAAGGGATTTGTGTCAGGAGACGGGAGGAGGAGGGGGCCACGTTTCAAATTAGTTGTTAGTTCAAGGGAGCAGAGACTTGATGCAGGCAAGGGCTCTTGGGGGGGATTAGCCCCGAGTTGCTGCAGCAGTAATTAATGCTGCGGGAGCAGGGGGGAGGCTCCTGTCCAGGGCTGGATGCAGCACAGCAAAAATGACACGCACAGCCCCACCCAAAATAATCTGTCCTTCTGTGCTTTGCAAGCCCCCACAAGTTAAAATTCTGGCTTTTGTCGAGAACTGGGCCTTGTGAAATCCCCGCGTTTTGTTTTGCTGACTCAGCGCTGTGTTGCTCCACGAGCCTCGCAAGGATCCCAAAATCTGCATTTTGATCCCCTAGATCTCAGGGTGGAGGGGGTGGGGAGGCTGCCCTGAGACCCGAGAGGGCTGAGGAGGTGGAGGAAAGTGAAGTGCAGGTGGTGATGATCTCTTGCAGCTCTGCTGTGACAGCGAGCTCAGCCCCATGAGAGGGGTTGAGGGCAGGATTAGCTCTGTCAGGACAAGGATCTACCTCAGCCTCCCTGGTTTCACTAGGGGGGTGCAGGTTCCCACCCTACCAGGGTGTGTGGGGTGGGAGTAGAGCCCCAGCAGGACGTGCACCACCCCAGCACCTGGCACAAGCCCTGCCACTGGTGGAAAACAGGCCGAAAAGCCACCTGAGCTTTGTCCTAAGTGCAGAACACCCTGGTGAGCAGGGGCTGCTCAACACCAGAATGTGTCTGCTGCGAAGGGAGGGCAGCATCCAGACGTGCCAATCCGAAGGGACAATCTGTGCCCAGAAGTCCTTTCAGCAGGTGACATTCAAGCGCCGGGTGGCTCCTCATCAAGGGCACAGCATCTGGCTCCCCCACTAAACCTCCCTGGCAGCAAGGGGCCGAGCAGTGCAGGTGGAGCGTGTGTGGTTGAAGAAGGTGCTTTTTCCGTTTTAACGCTGGGTTGGTTTTGTGTGTGACCAGAACTAACCCAGCGGGGTGGCCGGGGCAGCTTAACGACGGCCGCGTCTGCTAACGAAGGGCCTCGGCGGGGCTGCTGCCTCTGGTGTTTGCCCTCACTTCTAACAAGAGCAGAAATGGTGGATTTTGGCTGATGTGTGCATCTTCTCCCCCAGACTTTGGACCGACGTGCAAACCGCCGTTGTGCCCTCTCTGGGGCTGGGTGTCCTGGGTGTGCCGGGGCAGTGTCAGCCCGCAGCTGGACTGAGGGCAACCTGGGCTCCCGGGCTGGTGTATCCAGCTCACAGCCCTGCCACGGCTTTGCTCATGCCGTGGTGTGGAGGAGCTTCAGCTCTTCCTCTCCCTCCCTGGGAGCGCTGCGCGCACACGGACGCGTTGGCAGTGATTTATTACACAACGCTGCTCCGGTGTTCGTGCAACGCCCAAGAAACCTTCCTCCTCCTCCTCCTCCTCCTCCTCCTCCTCCTCTGATTCTGCTGCCGTGCAGGATGAGCTCCCGGGCTGAGCAGAGGGAGGGCTCCGTGTTCCAGCTCTCCCTGGTGGTGTAGGAGTTGCTGAGCCCGTCCCTGTGAACGGCAGCCCCGGGAGCGGTGCCGCAGCGCAGGCTCAGAGCCGCTGTCCTTCGTGGCTTGGCTGCGGCCGCGGGATATCTCGGAAGGACAGGATGCCCTTGGGAGGCAGGTGGGGAGAGTTCCTGACAGTGAGGCGTGGGTGAGCACTGTCCTACTCCTTCCTGCCATCCCCCTCTCTCACCTAAGGAGCAGGACCTATCCAGGAGCAGATTTTTGGAGGAGAGGGGGCTGCAAGGCAGCGGGGACATGCCCCAGCTGCAGTGGGGAGACCTCGTCTCCCTCTTCCCTCGCTGGTGCAGCCTGTGGGGTTCCACCTCTCCATTCGGTGCTGGGCTACTCTCCTTCTCCATCCCGGAGCGAATTAAAGTGGGACTTAAGCAAAGCCCGTGCTAAAGCCTCTAAGCAGGTGCCAGCTCCTGTTAACGAAGAGCAAATCAGTGACATAAGACAAACGGCTGGGATAATCGCAGCGGGTCTGGCTCCCACGGGACGCTGGTAGGTGAAGCTGGTCCCCAACCTGCAGCCAAGGATAGGGCTTCAGTGATGCTCCCGCATCCCTGGGATCAGCTCGTCCTTCCCAGCAGCTCCCAGAGGAGACAGGATGGATCCCAGAGTCACCCAGGGGCTCTGTGGAGCAAAAGGAGTCTTTCCCAGGTGCTCGGCCACCAGCAGCAGTGCCAGCCCAGAATGGGGATCCACTGCTGGATTCCTGCTGGCTGAGGAACGGCCTCATAGAGTAATCCTGCCTGGGGTGAAGGGCAGTGCCAAGCTTGGCTGCTGTCGGTGCTGGTGGGGGCAGACCACCAGGCTGGTGCCCACCTTCATGCTCTGGGCTGCTCCCAGCCTCTCCTTCATGCCTGCCCTGAAAACACAGGGGGTAAATAAATACAGCCTGAAAAAGAGGCCAAAACAGTTGTTTGCAGAGCTCGGGTGTGTCCGAGAGGATGGCCCATTGCTCTTCCTGATGTTCCCTGGTGGGGAACTGGGCTCTGGTGCATCCCCTGCAAGGTGCCAGCGTGGCTTTGAGCACAGCACCGCAGGTCAGCAGTGGAGGTTTGAGCAGCCTGACTGTCTCCCCTTGGTCAGCAGCTGTGCTGTGCTGCAGGAACTCGGCTCCCCTTTACCCCCTGCTCTCTGTTCAGTCCACAGTGCCCGCTCCGAACTTCGCCATGCCCGTGACGGTGCCGGTGACCAACCAGAACACGCTGCAGTTCAGCAACCCGGGCAGCTCGCTGGTGACCCAGTCCCTCGTGACCTCCTCGCTGACAGACCCCCGGCTCCTGTCGCCGCAGCAGCCGGCGTTGCAGAGGAACACGGTGTCCCCAGGGCTGCCACAGCGGCCAGCCAGTGCAGGTGAGCCACACTGCACCCTCACCTCGTCCTTCCTGCCTGGCTGGGCTTGCAGCACCGAGCATGGGGCATCCCTGAGGGAGGGGACGGCCCTGCTGCTTCCATCCCCTGTCCAGGACCACATCCCAGCAGCTGTGGGTGGCAGAAGCATCCTGGAAGGGTTGCTGCCCCTCTGTGTGCTCCTGCCCTCCTGCCAGCCATTGATGCCCTGTTTGTGCCTCGGCCCCAAACTGAGGGCGACCTCCGCACCTTACCCAGGTCTCTTTGAGAGCTGGATCCCTGCAGGGATCTGTTTTGGGTTGGGCAGTGCAAGATGAGTCACCTGGCGCCATTCCCGGGCTCGGGGGTGGCTGCTGGCATCCTCCTCGCCGGTGGCACTCCGGTGACATGGGTCTGGCTGCCTAAAAAGGGCTGTTCTCAGTCGGGCCGTGCTGGCTGCAGTTGGCTGTGGGCGATTACTCATGTGGCTCTGCTGACAGATCTGAGGAGCAGTCATTTCCAGCAGGGACCGGCGATGGGTGGCACAGGACAGGGTGGGGGAGAGGAGTTGTCACCCACGTCCCCTGCAGTGGCAGGGGGGGACAGGGACGACGTGTGACCACAGCCCGGCTCTCCCCTAGTATGATCATAAATGATAATATTTCTGCTATTTTGGATGGCACAGATGGTCTGTAAAAGCCACCCGGGCTGCAAATGGCAGAGCTGGTGCCAGTCACCACCCGGACGTCTGGGTCCTCAGCTGTGGCCCCTGAGGCTTTGAGAGCTCCAGGGAGCTTTGCAAAGGGGATGGATTTGGAGAGATTGCTCCAGACTTGGAGAGATTTGGATGGATTTGGGAGGTGCTTCCAGAAGCAGGTTGTGTGGTGGGTCAGGGTGAGCAGGAGGAATGGCCTGGCTGGGATGCAGCAGGAACCGTGGTTCAGAGACAGCTTGCTTGCTCACTGCTCTCACCACGGTCTCCAAGGTGCCTCGAAGTACTCAGGTGTCAGGATGAGGCCCCAGACCTGCAGGAGAGGGCTCATTCTGCTCTGGACTGGTCCCAGGGAGCAGCATTTCACTGCAGGCAGGATGGCAGAGCCCTGCTCGGGCACAGGCAGCCATCTCTGCAGCTGCAGGGATCTCCTGCCCTCTCGTAGGCCCCTCAGCTGCGAGCAGAAGAGGCTTCCTGGTAAAGCAGACCCCTCTGGGGGCTCGCTGTTTCCAGCTCACTCCCTGCTCGTTTGAGTGGGATCATTTTGCGGTTGTGAGCGCAGAGGTGTTCCAAGTCCAGCCATCTGTGTCTCATTCACTCGCTGCCTGGGACACGGAAGAAATCCTGTTTATAGGAGCCAGGGCCTTGCATGTTAGAAAAACTCCTTTTTTTTTTTTTTTCCCCTAAATTTTTTTTTAGCATTGCACCAGAGCTGGTTCTGTTGTTTCCAAAGCAAATGCAGAGCGAGTGCTGGGTGGGTACCTTGACAGTGCCTGGCGCTGCTGGCTCGGGGATGGTGTGGGAGAAGGGCAGCCAAGGGGGGGTGTACGGGGCTGGGGGTGGGCTTGGCATCACTCACCCGAGGAGAAGGGCCCTCTCTGGCAGCACAGTGCCTGGGGTGCAAGTGGAGTCCCACAGCAGGGCACAGCCACAAAACCCTGGTGGAGTTCCTTCTCTGGGACTTCGGAGGGACCTCTGGCTTTGCATCCCCATCCCTTGAGGAGGGGGTGCTGCAGTTTGTCACATCTAACGAGTCATTTCACCCTTTCTCAGGCCATACAGTTTTTTGGGACCAATCCTGCTCCCATATGGGGAGCAACTGCGCTTCCCTGCACGGCAGCAGCTCAGCCCTCCCACCCTCCTCCAGCTTTCAGGGGCTCGCTGCAAGCCCAAAGCTGAGAGCCACGGGCTGGATAAAGATTCGTGTCTCAGGTTTCCCCATCTGGGTTGAGAAGGGCTGGGCAGTGGTTAGAGGTGGGGTTTGGCACCGAAAGCCCCTTGTTGGCCAGCCCAGGGCTCCGGGTTGACTGCGGTCGCAGCTCCGGAGCCTCCGTGCCGGCTGCTGGCTGCAATCGCCGCCCGCGGCGTGGTCAGGCAGCCCCGGCTGGGGAATAGGTGGCTTTCAGAAATAACTTCATAACAAGGCAGAAGAAAGATCAAGTCTTCTTCCAGGCGAGGCAAAACGTTCTGGTTTTTGGGAATAAAAAGGTCTAGTTTGTCCCAGCCTGGTGGGGAGCGTCAGCGCTTTGCTGCAAGTGTGGGGACCATGGGAGTCGGGATTGCTGTGGCATCCTGGCAGTGTGGGGTGGTTTCCACTCGGTGTGAGCATTACAGGGGGGATTTTGTTTCCTGTCATGCTGCTGGGGCTCTCTCTCCCCCAGCAGCACCAGCTCCGTGTCCCCCAAAGGGGGGCTTGGAATAAAATAGCTGCAGTGTTTTCCAAGCTGCCTCCTTTGGAACAGGCTCCTGTGCACCTGGCTCCTTCCCAAAGGAAACGGATCTGCCTGGATAACGTTTCCCAACCTGATCACCAGGAATGCTGCTCATTTTGCCCAGGACTCTCTCCCCAGGAAGACAGTCCCGCTTTTTTTCCCTCTGCCTTTTTCCAGTGTGCCCCCTGCCTTCCTGCCCCCCCAAAAAGCAGGGATGTTCACCCAGTTCCTGCGTTGATGGTGATCCCATCTCTCCTCTTGCTTTCCAGGGGCGATGCTTGGGGGAGACCTGAACAACACGAACGGAGCCTGCCCCAGCCCCGTGGGTGAGTAAGGAGCCTTTCAGCCCCTGGCTCCATGTGGCACTCCTGCCCTCGGTTTCCCCACACGCCCCGTGGGATTTTGCTTTGCTGTTGGGCCCTGCTGGTCCATAGGGAAGCGCTGGGGAAGATTTTGCTGCTCTTGGCAGTGGGAGGGGCTGGCATGTGGAGCTCCAGGCCAGTGTCTTTGTTGGGGGAGCTGGTTTCAGTGGAGACCCCAGAGACCAAGGAGTCTCCATCTTCCCAGGATTCCAGGAAGAGCTGGAGAGCAGGGAGGTGACCCCCAAAGACCAGGATTTGGGTAGCTCTGGGTTTAGCTGCTGGTGCTGCAGCCAATTCTCCGCCACCCTCGGGTGATCAATTAACACTCAGTTCCTCCTCGTGCTTGGGCCCTATAAAGGAACTTTACTGCAAGGAAAAAAAGCTCATTAAGGGCCTTTTCCACCGTGAGAGCCTCAGTGCTAATGAGGCTCAGGCCTCATGGCTCAGCTCCTCAGCTGTAAAATGCACTAACAATATCTCCATCCCCACGTCTGCCTCTGCCATCTGCAGGCTGAGGATGTTGGGCCACTGCTGGCGTAGGCACAGCCCAAAAGCCAGCAACGGCCCTGGCTACTGCTGGGAAGCAGCTGCTGCTGTAGGCACTGGGCTTGGCAGTGGTCCCAGGCTTGGCAGGGTAGATGCCATCCATCCCAGGGCAGAGGCAGCCTTGCTCCTGGGCCCGACTCCTCACCCCTTCTGGGCCTTTTTGCAGTAGGTGTCCAGCCGACAGCACAGGGGAGGAGTGTGGAATTCCACATTGCCCCAGTTAAAACCAAACTGGAGCCAGGTCCCACTGGTTTTTGGGTGGGGTTGGTCCAGTTGTGGTTCTGCAGCACCGTGGCCACCCGACCCCGTCCCCTGCACTGTGGCTACTGCCAGGAGTAGCCATTTCCCTGCGCTGGGCAGCGCCATGCCGGAGGGATTTCTTGGCAGAGCGAAACCCGCCCGGGTGGTTTTGTGGAGCAGCGTCTCCCGGGGTTCTCACAGCACCCAGCACGGAGCTTTGCTGATCCTGGAGGGCAGAGGGAAGGGGCCATGGTGCCACGGCCCCCAGGCAGCTCCGCGGGCCCCGTTGTTCCCCCGCAGCCGCCCCCATGTCAGCTGTCGGGAGCAGCCGTGGCCGTGGCGGGTGCAGAGCTTGGCAGGGCCCGTGAATGTCAGCATTGACGTCACCGAAGCATTCCCTGCGTTCCTGCTGCCACTGCAGGAAATGGGTGTGAGGAGCAGGGACAGCCCGGCTGTGGCCAGCCCCGGACCCCTGCTGCCCCCAGACCCCCGCCCTCCCCCTGGGGCTCCCCTCGTGGCTGTGGGAGGGGACTGTGGCTCTGGCACTGCGCTTGCAGTTTTCAAATACCTGGTACGTCTCTTCCTCCTCCTCCTCCTCCTCCTCCTCCTCCTCCTCCTCCTCCTCCTCCTCCTCCTCCTCCTCCTCCCTTGCAGTCTCTGCAGCACTGAGTGATCACCTGCTGCCTCTGAGTCATCAGCTGCGGGTGCCTCTGGCCGGATCCTGCAGTGATGTCGCTGGATCCCTGCATCCTGCCCACGCTCCCTCCGTGGCGTGTGCCACCCTCAGGATGCAGCACCCCGTCCACCCCGCCTGGCCCCTGGGGGGATGCTGAGCCCTGAAGTGTCCCTGCTCAAATTCACACTAGGGTGGTGCAAAGGCAGGCCAGGGTGCTCCTTTTTTAGACTCTTTTTGTGGTGGGGGCCCTTGGTTGGGAAGTCCTGGTGGGAGTGTAGCCCTTCTCTCTCTGGCTCACAGGGCTGGCCGGATCCATGCTGGGTGGACATGGCAATGACAGCAGCAATGAGAGCCCAAGGCCACCCATCTTTGGGGGTGAGTGGCAGCACTGGAACCCAAACCAGCTCCTCTCCAGCACAGGGAGCCACCCCAACCCACACCCCAGGTGATACAGAGATAACATGGTGTGCTTCAAACAGGGAGTCACCATGACAGCCCCGTGTGCATCCACGCCGGTGGTGCCTCGGGAAGGAGAATATCACGGGGTTTAACATTTCTTTTGGCTTTTCCATGGCACTGCAGGTAGCCAGAGTCACCTGAGGAATTTCTGCTTTGTTAATAAATCTAAACGCCGGTGCCCCTGTGAGCAGGATTCACGGTGCACAGAGGTGCCAGGGCCTGATGCACACGCCTTATGCACGGCTGCTCACGGTGATTTGGGACTGGCAGGACACCTCAGTGGGGACAGGAAGGCCAGGCCTCTCCCTCCATCAGGGGGATGCCTCAGTTGCCCGCCTGCACCCACCATGGGCGTCCCTGAGGGCAGCTCCCAGGCACCCACCGGGGCAGCACCTCCCGTCCCCGGTGCCGTCTGTGGGAGCAGAGCTGCACCCCCCGTGCCACGTCCAGCCCGTGCCCGCCGTGTCCAGCCCGGGACAGCTCCAGGGGGGACAGGGCTGGAGCTGAGCCCCCACGCGCTGCGGCTGCGGCGTCACTGCCACCAGCCGCCTGCTGAAATGCAGATGCAGCGCAATGGTAGATGTGATTAATAATGCAATCAGCGACCTATTTTTCCCGGTCTAACGTGCAATGAATATGAGGGCTGAATCCTGGTGATTGCTGAACGCCTTTCTATCTTTGGGGCCTATTCATGAAAAAAAAACCAGCCCTCATCAGAACAGTAATCTGATCCAATTTATTCCTTTCCTGATGTTCATCAAATCTTTTCCTTTTAATTTTTTTTCTTCCTTTCCTTTCTTCTTTTTTTTTCCCCCCTCTCTTTGCACATAAAATCCTTAAGTGGGGCAGCAGGAGGAGGAGAAGGAGGGAACCTTAGATCTTCAAAGGGGCAGTGGGAGCAGTGAACTGAGTCTTCACTCTGCCACAGCCCCTTTTCACTGCCCCAGTACGATAAAGAGACCTTAAAAGTGAATGTGCCAGTAATTACCCATCTTGGCAGGGCTGCGGTGCCCAGCCAAAGCAGGGAACGAGCCTGGCTGCAGATCAGGCTCTGAGATTTGCTGGGTGTTACTGCAGGAACAAGGGGGAGTCCCTGCAGGGTGAGGAGCTGCCCTAAGCACTGTGGGCTCGGGGCTACTGCCTGTCCCAGCTTCACCCCGCAGGATGAACCTGCCGGGGTGCACGAGGGTTTTGGGGAGCCTGGGGGGATGCAGTGCTGCTCTCCCACGAGGAGGGGCACCCCACTGCGACACACTCACCGTGCATGTGTTTACCACAGCTGTGCATTCATCCATTGCAGCGTGTTCATCCCCATTGCCCCGTGCTCGCCGTCACCACGCGTTCACCACCGTCGCCATGCCTTCACCTCCCTCCTCTCTGTCACCCCGTGTTCCTGCAGGAAATGGCTACGTGAGCGCCCGAGCCTCTCCGGGTCTCCTTCCCGTGTCCAACGGCAGCAGCCTGGGCAAGATCATCCCGGCCAAGTCGCCGCCGCCGCCCTCGCACGGCGCGCCGCTGGCCGCCAACAGCCGCAAGCCCGACCTGCGCGTCATCACCTCGCAGAGCGGCAAGGGGCTCATGCACCACCTGGTGAGTGCCCCCAGGGCTGGGAGGGGTCCCGTGCCAGCGGGCAGGCCGCAGGGGACTTGGGTGCTGTAGTGCTGGGAGCTGGATGGGGCCGTCCTGGAGGGGAGGTCCGAGGAGGAAGGCTTGGGTTCCTGCCTGCACCATCCTGGGTGGTGCAAACCCTGTGGCAGACATAATTCTGACCTGTTTGTGCCCCATGGAGGTGCAAACCCTGTACCAGGCACAATTCTGACCTGTGTGCCCCATGGCTGGTGCAAACCCTGTGGCAGGCACCACTCTGACCTGTTTGTGCCCCATGGATGGTGCAAACTCTGTACCAGGCACCACTCTGACCTGTTTGTGCCCCATGGCTGGTGCAAACCCTGTGGCAGGCACCACTCTGACCTGTTTGTGCCCCATGGATGGTACCAGGCACCACTCTGACCTGTTTGTGCCCCATGGCTGGTGCAAACCCTGTGGCAGGCACCACTCTGACCTGTTTGTGCCCCATGGCTGGTACCAGGCACAATTCTGACCTGTGTGCCCCATGGATGGTGCAAACCCCCTGGCAGGCACCGCTCTGACCTTTTTGTGCCCCATGGATGGTGCAAACCCTGTGGCAGGCACAATTCTGAGCTGTTTGTGCCCCATGGCTGGTGCAAACCCTGTGGCAGGCACAATTCTGACCTGTTTGTGCCCCATGGCTGGTGCAAACCCTGTGGCAGGCACAATTCTGACCTGTGTGCCCCATGGCTGGTGCAAACCCTGTACCAGGCACAATTCTGACCTGTTTGTGCCCCATGGATGGTACCAGGCACCACTCTGACCTGTTTGTGCCCCATGGCTGGTACCAGGCACCACTCTGACCTGTTTGTGCCCCATGGATGGTACCAGGCACCACTCTGACCTGTTTGTGCCCCATGGATGGTACCAGGCACCACTCTGACCTGTTTGTGCCCCCTGGGGGCGCGGGTGTGGTGCCAGCGGGCACGCTCGTGGTGGGTTGGGGTGCTTGAGTTAACGGTGCCTCTCGGTTCTCTCCCTGTACTCCCACGGACAGACCGAGGACCACTTGGCTCTGGTGAGTTCCCCTCTGAGCGTGCATGGTGGCGTGGTGGCACATGGGCTGCTTGTCCCCTCGGTCCTGCCCTGCCCTGGCGAGGCATGGGGCACACAGAGGGGGGTGGACACTGGCTCCCTGTTGCATCCAATCCTGCTGCAGAAAATAAATCCCCAGAAAAGCACGCTTTTAGGAAAACCGAGTTCCCTGTGGAAAAGGAGGAGCTGGCGTGAGCTGCAAAGTGCCTGTTTCTCTAGCAAGGCCAAAATTGCTGTGTCGGTCCCCGTGGGGAGGGAGGTCAGCCAGGGTCCCTCTGGGGACTGTGGAGCTGAGCTGGGCACTGCCACTGCCCATGGGGCTTCGCTGGAGCCACCACAGCTACAGCACAGGAAGACCTGGCCCACTGCCAGCACATGAGAGACAGGGAGTAAATCAGGCTCTTCCCATATTAAAGATATTATTTAAAGCCTGTGTAAATCCACTGGCTGGCTAGTACACTCCCTAAACCTCCCTTGTGCACGGGGCAGTTTTCTGTGTTATTTTTATGGCTTTTTTTCCTCTCCCTGCCAGCAAAGTGAATGCCACCTTGTTTGTGGCAAGGATTCACTCTGCTCTGCTGCTATTCTGGTGCAGGCAGATGGGCGACAGGTCAGCTCAGCAAGGGAAGGGCAAGAGCTGCTGCGGGATGCAGGTCACGCAGCCAGGGAAGAGCTCTCCAGAAACGCAGGAGAAAGCCAATCCCTCTGGCAGCCTGCACCGAGACACTCCTGGCCAGGGCAAGGATGGGCCAGAGCTTTGGCAGACGTGAATTCTGCTGCTCTTCGTGTCCCCAAACCCTTCTTGCTTAGTGGCCCCCTTCCAGCATCTATGTGCCTCAGTTTCCCCGTGTGTGGAGGGAGACCAGTCACTCCCCACCTCCCCATCTGCTCGTTCCTGATCCCTCTGCCCAGGGGCATTCCCTGGCTGCACACTGAGCAGCGTTAGGTGAAAATCCACTGGGGTGGCATTTGCAGCTTTAATTGGTGGTCTGAGTTAACCTGGTGGGTTTTTGCCTGACGTGAAAAACGTCCTCGCCCCAGCCAAGGTGGCAGCAGTGAGGTGGAGGGTGATGAAATGTGGGCAGGGTGGGACAGGGACCTTGGCACTGCTGGATCAGGAAGGGGATTGCAGAGTTGTCCCTGCAGATCCCTCCTGCCTGGTGCAGATGCCCCCCTGCTCCGCTAACCTTCTCCCCGGATTTGCTCCCTCCGTATTGCTCAACCTACACGCCAGATCCTCTCTCCAAATGGCAGCTCCCACCTCTTTCCAGGCAGCTGTGAGATGAGTCAGAATCCCTCTGCTGCGTCCCCGCTGCCCGCAGCCCCAGCCCTGCCACCCTCGGCGCTGCTCCTGCAGCTCTGAGCATGCTCTCCTCCCTCAGAGGGCTCAGAGAGGTGTCCCCCCATTTCTCTCCACACTCCTCACACTCCAGGAGCAGCGGGGTCCATTCACTGGATCCCTTCCCTGGGAGCATGCTGCATGGTGTGTTACCAGCTGGATTGGCAGCTGGGAGCGTTGTCTGCGGGCACGATGTGGGGGGCAGCTTGCACACCTCCTCCCTGCATGGATTGTGGTGAAAATCGGGGTGCTTTCCCCAGCTCAGCTGGGGCTGACGTCCCCACGCTCGCCTTGTGGCGTCGAGGAGGTTCCTGGGGCTGGCACACCCTGCCCAGCTGGTGTCCCACCAGCCCAGCCCTGTGGCACGGCCACACTCGTCCCTGTGCCCTCCCAGGAAAGCCACAGAGCCCTGGAGAGAGGGGCAGAAGGGATGGGGCTGTGGGGGCTGCATCCCCCTGGGCTGGCTCAGGGTCTCGTGCAGGTGGGACAGGGACAGGGACAGGGACAGGGACAGGGACAGGGACAGGGACAGGGCTGTGCCTTCTGGGAACACAATTCCTTGCCGTGTCCTTAACCCACAGCAGTGGGCATGGCCAGGGGTTGCTGCCAGCAGGATGCGTGCCAGGAAAGCCCTCTCCTGCAGCCCCCCACAGCTTTAGCAATTAGAGCCCTGGTAATCTCCTTCTCCAGGCCACAGGAGGGACCTGGGGCTGGGCACTGTGTGGGCGCAGGGCGAGCAAATCCTGCACAGCCAGGTGCTGTTACCCTCTGCAGGTGGCCAGGGCAGGGCTTTAGCCTCCAGCCTTGTCCCAGGAGAGTCTCCCTGGCCGTGGGGAAGCGTTGCAGAGTCTGTGCCCAGCCCTGCAAGGCCCTGGGAGCCCTCAGTTCCACGGGGAGGCTGCTCACTGTGCCCCAGCCAGCCTCGTGCCAGGTGTGATTTAAGCTGGGCACTGCCCCAGTCTTCACAGGGTGACGTGTGCTGGGGTGCTTCGGATTAGAGTCAAGCCTCTTGGGTCTGATTTAAATCAGATCAGCAGAGACAGCCCAGATTATCTGCCTTGTAAACAGGGCTGAATCTGACCTATAGATCTGCCCACATAACTGCCTGGAAAACCATGGGGGAGGTTGGTGTGCACCGGTGCAAGGGCAGAACTTTTCCCCAGTGGACCTGCTAATACCTGAGTCACCAAAACCTTGTGAGGACACCGAGCCAGCAGGCTGCTGAGCACTGGACGTGGAGTTCAGGGATTCCAGAGTCCCTTTAAAACCCTGAGGCCAGTGCTTAGCATCCTCAGCTTCCCTTGAGGCACGGGCTTGTTCTTGGCCACCAGAGCTGCATGGAGGAGATGCCGGCTCTGTGCTGCCTCGGCTGGTCTTGGTTTGCTTTGGTCTCTTTGTCACCCTTTGGAAGCTCAGCAAACCTCACATGCAACCTCTGGAAAGCAGTGAGGAATTGTCTGAGGCCTCCTGCTGATGTTCCCCCTCCATGCACACGTGGCTGGTGCTGGTGGGTGAGGCCCAGCCCTGGGCAGGAAGGGGACTCAAGGCCGTGACCTGCACACGAGTGTTGCAAAGTCCAGAGTGTCACTAGCTGGTGTGCTTTGTACTTGGCTTTTTTGCAGTGTGGAATGGCCAGAGGATCAATCCTGCTTGTCCCACGGTCTCCATGCTCAGCCCCAGTACATGCCCAGGGGGTCTGGGGGGGGCCACCACCCACAGAAACGACCGAGTCCAACCATGTGGGCTTTAACTCCCTCCCTGTTTGCTCCCACAGCAAAACACGCAGCGGTTGGGTGTCTCTCAAGCAACTCACTCTCTGACCACACCAGTTGTTTCTGTGGCGACTCCGAGTTTGCTGACACAGGGGCTGCCCTTCTCAGCCATGCCCACAGCATACAACACAGGTAAGACATGGCAGGGCAGGGCTGTGACACAGGTAAGACATGGCAGGGCAGGGCTGTGACACAGGTGGGACATGGCAGGACAGGGCTGTGACACAGGTGGGACATGGCAGGGCAGGGCTGTGACACAGGTGGGACATGGCAGGGCAGGGCTGTGACACAGGTGGGACATGGCAGGGCAGGGCTGTGACACAGGTGGGACATGGCAGGACAGGGCTGTGACACAGGTGGGACATGGCAGGGCAGGGCTGTGACACAGGTGGGACATGGCCAGGACAGGGCTGTGACAGAGGACATGGCCAGGACAGGGCTGTGACACAGGTGGGACATGGCAGGACAGGGCTGTGACACAGGTGGGACATGGCAGGACAGGGCTGTGACACAGGTGGGACATGGCCAGGGCAGGGCTGTGACACAGGTGGGACATGGCAGGACAGGGCTGTGACACAGGTGGGACATGGCCAGGGCAGGGCTGTGACACAGGTAAGACATGGCAGGACAGGGCTGTGACACAGGTGGGACATGGCAGGGCAGGGCTGTGACACAGGTGGGACATGGCAGGGCAGGGTTCTGACACAGGTGGGACATGCCCAGGACACAGTTCTGACACAGGTAGGACATGCCCAGGGCAGGGTTCTGACACAGGTAGGCCCTGGCCAGGACAGGGCTCTCAGGTGGCTCAGCTGAGCAGAGGGAAATGCTCTGCTGCAGGCAGCCTGGTGCTCCTGCAGAGCTGCTCGTGGAACTCTCCACTGCAGGACGTGGTTGAGTGCAAAGGTTCCACAGGACTAAAATCAGGGGAAACCTCATTATGTAAGTGGTGAGAGCTCATTGTCATAGCCAGAAGGGCCGTGAGGGCTGGTGTAGCCCATTGCACTGTGCAAGTGGATGTTAATTACAGCTACACCCATCCCCGGGCTCTCAGAGCTCAGGGGGTGTTGTAATAATGACAACAAGCCTAGGCCCCTCAAAAAGTTCAGGAAGAATGCAAACCAACCTGCTCATAGACACATCTGATTTGGGCTGGTGGATTGAAATCAGCCTGAGGCAGCAGTGACAGTGCACTTGCCCAAGCAGAAGGGTTGTTCATCTGCCACCTGTCAGACCTCCACCAAGACTTTGAGGACTTGCTGGCTGCCTGTGTAACTTGTTCTGGCTCAGAGAAAAGTTTGCAAAAATGTAAAAAAGCCGCCTGTCTGGAAGAACCCAGAACTGGCACGTTGGATACTCCCTCCCCTAATTAGTAGGTGTAGTCCCAAAGTTGCCGGCTGTGCGTGATGAGGCTCCTCTCCCTGCGTGACCATGCGGTTTACCAGCCAGGCTGGGCACAGCCAGAGTCCCCAAAATAGGTTTTAATTGAGCCCTGTGCCGCTGCTCAGAGCGGAGGGGCCTGAATTTCAGCTCTCTGTAGTTATTTTTCCTCACAGCCTCCATGGGTAGAGCCGTGCTGAGGTGTTTGCTGTGGGGGTGAGCGTCGGGGGCACCGCTGTAGGGTGCAAACTCTGAACCTGGCAGTTCTACCAGAGCTGCCCTGTTAATTGGATAGGAATTGTCTTGATTTGTGAAGGGTCTGGAGCACAAGGAGCTGAGGTGGCTCAGACTGGAGAAAAGGAGGCTCGGGGGGACTTTGTCACTCTCCACAACTCCCTGACAGGAAGGGACAGCCAGGTGGGAGTTGGGCTCTGCTCCCGGGTAACAAAAGGGCAGGACAAGAAGAAACGGCCCCAGGTTGTGCCAGGGGAGGTTTAGGTGGGATATTAGGGGAAATTTCTATGTGGAAGAGGTGTTCAGGCTTCGAAACAGACTGCCTGGGGCGGTGGTGGTGTCACCATGCCTAGAGGGGCTTAACAGACATGTGACTGTGACACTTGGGGACACGGGTTAGTGGTGGCCTTGGCAGGGCTGGGGCAACAATTGGATGGTGTTGGAGAGCCTTTCCAGCCTAAGTAATTCAGTGATTCTGTGGCGCTGCAGAGGCGATCGTTGCGTAGGTGGTGGAGGGGTGCAGATGCCCAGAGCAAACTCCCAGCCTGGAGCACTGCCACTTCTTGTTCTCAGGACTCACCTGTCAGTTGGGTGGGTATTGCCTGGGTTTCAGGCTGGTGCAGTTGTGCTGAGCTGCCCTCTGGCCAGAGTTACGTGCCCTTTCCTGTGCTGGGCTGTCAAAGCTGCCCGTTCCCAGCTCCGTGATCTGGGGTGGCTCCAGCTGGGGGCTGCAGGGGCAGCCACTGTCACCAGAGAGTGTCAGGAGCTCCCAAACCAGAACAGCCAGGGGTGCAGGGGGTGGAGGATGGTGTGGAGCAGGGAACCCGGTGCCAGGATATTGGGTGGGGTGCGCCGGGGATCTGGCAGCAGTTCAGCACCAGCACAGCCACCTCTGTGTGTGCTGCCGGGGTGGGGACAGCCAAAACCACAAGACACCCAAAATTAGAGCCAGAAAGGGGGAGGAGAGGGTGTGAGGAGGGTTTGCTGGGTGTCTGTGTCAGGCTGACATGGCTGGCCAAGGTTTGACCATCTCCTGAAGGAGCAGCACGTTCCTCCCTGGCTTTCTCCGCCAGCATTCACAACCCTGTGTAAAATCCCCGCCTGGAATGAGGTGCCCCGCTGGGATTTTCAATGGGTTCTGCATGGGAAAGGCATTGCCCTGCAAGAGGGGGGGAGGAGAACCGGGGCGTGGGGTGCCCTGGATGGGGTGGGGGCAGTTTGGGGGTGAGGGGGTCCCTGGATGGAGGGGGGGGGGTCACGGTGACAACTCCGTGTCCCCATGGCGGGCAGGGAGCGCCCCCTGCTGCCACGCGGGACACGGCGTGGGGTGTCCCAGCCGTGGGTGGGGCTGTCCCAGGTACGCCCCAAACACAGGTAAGGATGCCCCAGGTACAGGTGAGGGTGCCCCAGGCACAGGTGAGGGTGCCCCAGGTACAGGTGGGGATGCCCCAGGCAGATGTGGAAATGCCCCAGGCACAGGTGAGGGTGCCCCAGGTAGAGGTGAGAGTGCCCCAGACACAGGTGGGGATGCCCCAGACACAGGTGAGGATGCCCCAGGCAGAAGTGGGGTGCCCCAGGTACAGGTGGGGATGCCCCAGGCAGAGGTGGAAATGCCCCAGGTACAGGTGGGGGTGCCCCAGGTACAGGTGGGGTGCCCCAGGCAGAAGTGGGGTGCCCCAGGCACACATAAGGGTGCCCCAGGCACAGGTGAGGGTGCCCCAGGCACAGGTAAGGGTGCCCCAGGCACACATAAGGGTGCCCCAGGCACAGGTAAGGGTGCCCCAGGCACAGGTGAGGGTGCCCCAGGCACAGGTAAGGGTGCCCCAGGCACAGGTGAGGGTGCCCCAGGCACAGGTGGGGGTGCCCCAGGTACAGGTGGGGGTGCCCCAGGCACAGGTGGGTGTCAGCTGCCAGGGTTTGCTGCTCCAGGAGGGGAGGAAGTGTGAGTGGCACCGTTTGGCTGGAGGGGGCTCTGGGGGTCTCACCTGCCCATGGACATTCCTGGGGGGAGCCAGACACGGCTGCATCGTGGGGCTGCCCTGGCCACTGCTGTGCCTGGGGGGCAGGGGCACTGGTGGGTGTTGTGGAGGGTGGAGGTCCTGCCAGCACCTCATGAGGATGGAAGACAACTGGATAAAAGGAAAAAATTGTTTGCACTGAGGGTGGGGAGGTGCTGGCACAAGTTGCCCAGAGGAGCTGTGGCTGCCCCATTCCTGGAAGTGTCCAAGGCCAAGTTGAACAGGGCTTGGAGCAACCTGGCATAGTGGGAAGTGTCCCTGCATGTTGGACTAGATGGCCTTTAAATGTCCCTTCACTGATGTAGTGTTTGGTCATAGGTTGGACTGGATCTCAGAGGTCTTTTCCAACCTCATTGATTCTGCGACTCCAAAAAAGCCATCCGCACACACGAGCTGTGTCCTCTGGCCAGGAGCACGAGCTGACATCCCAGACACTGTGTATTTGTGTCTCTTGTGTGTCTCCATGCTCTCTCCGTGCTCGGGGCACTGTGGGGGCAGGTTTGCCATGGAGGTGACCGCAGGGCTCCTTCCCTTCCAGATTATCAGCTGACGAGCGCTGAGCTGTCCTCGCTGCCGGCGTTCAGCTCACCTGGAGGGCTGTCCCTTGGCAACATCTCTGCCTGGCAGCAGCAGCAGCAGCAGCAACAGCAGCAGCAGCAGCAGCAGCAGCAACAACAGCAGCAACAGCAGCAGCAACAGCAGCAGCAGCAGCAGCAGCCGCAGCAGCAGCCGCAGCAGCAGCACCTGGTCCCGGTGTCACTAGGAAACTTAATGTGAGTGCCACAAGAGGGAAATGGGGGATTCCTCTGGGGTGCCACACCTGCAGAGCCTCAGCTGAGACTGCTCCCTGGCTTCTCCAGACTCCCAGAGCCAGGCCTGGTGGGTCCATGCTCCTGGGGGCAGGAGCTGTGTGCCCGTGCACAGCTGGTTTGGGGGGGTCCTGTCCTTGTCACTCTAAGTGACACTCACTCACCAGAGTCCCTGGCTGAGATCAGGGTACTTGGGGATGCTCTGAGAGCCTCGTGCTGCTGCCTGTCCACAGTGGGATTGATCCCTGCACTCGCCTGGGGGGAGCTGAGAACAGGCCAGAGGCAGTGTTAGATGGGATGCACGTTGCAGGATAAGGTGCCTGGAACTGTGCTGGTATGGAAGAAGGTGGCTTTTAGTGTTGCAAAGAGATTGCTTTTCTCCAGGGCAGAATATACAAGCACTTGCATCTTAGAGCAGGATTTTTGATCTGCTTTTACTCTGGAATAAAGCACCCACACACAGAATTACAGTCGACATAAAGATTTAAGCCACTTGCTCATGATCCCGTTGAGACCATGGGACAAAGAGAGGCAGGAATTGAGGAGGGGGGATCAATGACTGCCCCAGCCACTGAGTCAAAGACATTTCCACCATGAAGGGATGGATGGATGGATGGATGGATGGATGGATGGATGGATGGATGGATGGATGGATGGATGGATGGATGGATGGTGAGATGAAGGGGGGATGAATAGAGGACTGGAAGGACAAATGGACAGATGAAGGGGTGGGATAGGTGGATGGGTGGAGGAATGGATGGAGGGGTGGATGGATGGACCAGGTTTTTGTGTAGGAGTTTAGTGTTTCCTCACTGCCTGGTGCATGTTTTCCAGGCAGGACAGGCAGCAGCTTCCTCAGTGGCTGGCTGGACCTCCTGCACCAGTGGGGCCATAGGATCTGTGGAAATCCTGGACAAAATTTTGTGTTGCAGAGGCTGAGGTTCCCAGTTTAGAGCAGAACCACCTGGCTGAGCCGTGTGCTGGGTCTGTGCAGCCCACAGGGATGCAGGGGCAGAGCTGTAGGGACACCCATGCCTTTGGGCCACTGCTGAGGGACAGTGGGTGGGACTGGGGCTGGATCACAGGTGCTGGGAGAGGAGGGATGTCTGATCCCAGCTCTGTGGTGATGTGTCCTGGTCACTGCACGTGATTCTGAAGTCATAATTCTGCTTATGAATCCAGATGAATAATCTAATCCAGGTTCATAATCATGGGCTCATTCGGCCGTGGCGTGTGAAAGTTCTGCATTCTGTGCACTGGAGGGTAGAAGGCGGCCAAAAAGTTAATAATGAGAGATTTCCCATTATCTCCTCCTCCATCTTTTTCTCCCCCTTCCTCCCCTCCTCCTCCTCCTCCTCCTCCTCTCCCAACCTCTTCCCCCCACCTTCCGGATGGCCCAGACAAGGGAGCCACTTGTCCCACACCACCACTTTGACTGTCAACACCAACCCCAACATCAGCATCAAGTCGGAGCCCGTCTCGCCCAACCGGGAGAGGAACACTGCCACCCCGCTCAGCACCTTCCCCCACCAGCCCCGGCACGAGCCCACCGGCCGCTCGCCCGTCGACAGCCTCAGCAGCAACACCAGCTCCTACGAGGGCAGCAGTGAGCGGGACGATCCCGCCCGCGCCGATTTTGGCTCCTCCCTGGGCCTCCTGCGACCCACCAGCGAGCCCGAGGGGGAGAGCCCCTCCGTAAAGCGCATGCGGTTGGATACCTGGGTCACATAACGCGTCCCCAGCATCCCTGGGAGCTCCAGGAGGGGCTGGGAGGGGCGGGGGGGGGGGGGGGGGGGGGAAAAAACGGGTGATGGGGATGGGCTGGGGTGGGGAGGGGGGGGGGGGAAATTATCATAAACTGCCTGAGAAATAGCTTTAGGATTTTGTAGGCATTCGTTCTAGCGCAGCAGGCGACGCACGCAGTACATACGGCGGGGCTCGGGAACGGCCGGGAGGTGTGGGAATGGGGGGGGGGGGGGCTGGAGTGGGATATCCGTGTCCTCACCAAAACCAGCAGCCCCTCAGGGATGCTCCCCTGCAGGCAGGCGGGCCGCACTGGCCGGCAAGAGACCCCCCCCCCACCCCCCCCGGGATGTGGGACCGCAGCCCTAAGGCTGAGCGCCTGCGGCAGGATGGGCTCCGGGGGGAGACGGGGCACAGAGCACCCCAAAATGCACCTTCCTGGCCATTCCCGTGCGTCCCCGTGCAGGGAGGGGCGCTTCAGACATGACCCAGCTCTCTGGAAGCTTGAAGGGCTTTGGTAGGCACAGGTTTTCCTCCAGAAGGGTTTTGCTCCAGCAGTTTTCCTAAGCCAGCTGGGAAGGGAGGCGGAGGGCGGCTCGGAGAGCCCAGCTTCGATTCAAAACAGGATGCAGCCACATCCACAGCCTGCTTGAGGCTCCTGGATCCTGGGAAGCTGCATGGGGAGTAAGAGGCGGATTTTTAAAGCTCAATCCCGTTTGCATGACAAGTGGATGCAGACAGCATCCTTGCTACCAGAGCAGGGAACTCCACTGTTCCTGACCAGGCTCATTGGAACACTGGAGTTCCTGTTTCCCAGGAAGGCCTCACCTCCACCTGGGCACAGCAGTTTGTGGAGAGGGGATGTTAGTGCTGGTTTTGAGAGCGAGTTGTGGATTTTAGCAAACAACGTCCGTAAAAGCATTTTAGAAATGTGTTCCCATTGCACGTGGGCCAAAGCTTTAAATCAGGAAAATGGGAAGAAATGATTTTTTTTTTTTAACTGAAAGATGCAACTGAATGATCCTAATGAGATTTTGCCTGAAGGTTTCTAGGCCTCAAAAGGCAACAGTGAGCTGTGCAGGAAAGCTCCCTGAGCCTTGAGCAGTGATTCAGTGGAAGGAAAAAGGGAAAACCGAGGGATTTCCTCATGTTGCCACTTGCTCTGGCAGTTTCCCAGGGATGGGTGTCGGTGCCCTGATCCCAAAATGCATCGGCCTGCTCGTGGCTGGGGGGTTTGGAGGAGAAGGGACCGTTCCTGGCTGGCATAGCCATTAGGGATGGGCTTTCTCCCTGCAGGTGCTCATGCTGGTTCCCCGTCCCCCTCCCAGCCTGCTGCCCTATCACCCTGTGCAGGGCCACCCCAGCCCCACTCACCCCTGGGCTCGCAGTCCCAAACTGGCACAAAACCTGCCCGGATGCCACCTTTGCCAGCTGGAGCTTGGCCAGCCTTGGGGGGCTGTGGGGGAGCTGGGAGCTGCCTGAGGCACAGCAAAGGGAGAGGAGCTGAGTCAGGGTGGGGTTTATCCCCCTCCTGGATCCCTCTGCGGGGTGCCAGCAGCCAGCTCAGCCTCGGCATGAGGCAGATGGCATAAAAATGTCCCAGCAAACCAGAAGCAAATTCATGGCGTTTTACAGACTTCCCAACCAAGCATTGATCGCAAAGTTTCTAATTGGAAAAAAGAGACCAAAAAAAAAAAGGCTGATGGTTATTGTGAAGTGAATAGGGCGTGGCTGGAGGAGGAGAGGAAATCCTTCAGAAGCTGGGTGAAAATCAGGAGCTGGCTGTGTGTGGAGAGCTGATGGAGGGGTCGGGGTGGTGGGTGCTCAGCAGTGCCGGCGTTCTGGGTACCCTCACCAACATCCCTGCTCGTGGATCGAGGCATGGAGAGACGTGCCAGATCAAATCCCCCCCTCCACACCTCGAAAGACCAAATTCCTGCCACAAAGGAATTCTCCAAATGACCGTTTTATCCTTTTTCCAACGATGAATTCGGAATTCCCTCTCCTGTTCCCGTGCTCTGGGAAGGCCTTGGCTAGGAGGAAAGGACCCCTGGCAGGTTTTGTGCAGTTAAACCCCCCCCCCGTGTCCCCTCCCCGAGCCAAACCCAGCGGGTACCAGGGACGCTCTCGGGTCTCCCCTCCGGAATGCCGGCGGCAGAAGCGGATCTCCCTCCCTCCCTCCATCCCTGCCAGTCCTTGGGGAAGCAGGAGAGCTGCTGCGGACCGTGGTCTTCCTCGCCCACGCCGACGCCCCCGGCCACGCCGGATGTACCGGACGCGCACCTGAGCTCTTTGCACGGCCTTGCTTTGGAAATTAGGCGGGATAATGACGTCTCATCGCTCTCGTTTTTGTATTTTTTTTTTTTTTGGTGGTTTTTTTCTTTTTTTTTTTTTTTTTTTTTTTTTTTCCTGCACAAAAAAAAATTAAACTCAACCCAACGAACCGGGAGCAGCGTGGCAGGAGGGCCCAGCAGAGCAGCTTGCTCCAGAGACCCCAGCGAGGAGGCGGCAGCAGAGACCCCCCCCCACCCTCGGTGCGGAGCAACCGCCGGGGCGCGGGGAGGGGTGAAAAAAAACCAAAAAAAAAACCAAAACAAACAAACAAAACCCAACATTTTTGCTCATTAACTTCATGCCCTGACTCCCAAGTTCACACTTCTGCCTGGAAGCTGAGAGCCTGGAACACACAGAAATGCAAGAGGCGAGCGCTGGGTTCCGCAGAGGCGGGGGCAGATCTGCCCGCCGGGGAAGGCGCCGGACTCCACGATCCCTGGGCTGGTGCCACGGGCAAGTACGGCTCGTGGGGAGGCGGGGATGCCCCGGGGCAGACACGGCCTTGCCTTCACGCAGTGAAAGGGGTTTGGGGGCTGTTTGTCGGGGTCTTTATTTTGTTGGGGGCTTGGGGTTATTTTATTATTATATTCTATTTTTTTTTTTTTTTTTGGTCCGGGTCATTATCTTTTATTTCCCCCCCCCCCCCCCCCCAGACTGTAGTATCTGGTAAACTCCTCCTAATTTTCAAAAGACAACGAGAAGAATGACAATCTAAGAAACCAACACCCTCCTTTGTGCTTCTATAAATATGTTTCTGATCTAATTTTATTTCTCGTGCTCATCTGTACTGTTGACAGTTACAATTGTGTATAATTTTTTTTTTTTTTTAATTTGGAATTTTTGCGTTGTATAGGGTTTAGTTTTAAAATATATATATATTTTCCATTTTTTAAAAAAGGGGTGTTGCAAAAAAAAATTGCACGATTTAAATGACAATAGTTAAAATGCTGCAGTTTTTAGAGATGTGGAAGCAAAATGGAGCTTATTTATTCTCAAAGGCTATAAAGGTGTAAAATGCATGAAGAAAAAAAAAAACATTTACAAAAAAAAAAAAAGACAAAAAAAGTGTAACCTGAACAAAGTGTAGCGTTAAAGATTTTAAAGGATGACAACAACAAGAAAAAAAGAAAAAAAAAACCAACAAAAAAAACAGCTAATATATTGTGTTTGGGCTAGTTTGCTTTTGTTTTTAATTGTTCCTTTTTTGGAGAATGAAATACATTTGTGTATATTTTCATATAAGAAGTATGCACTGAGATGTTTCCAAACTGATATATTCCTTTCTAAACGTGTGGTTACTTACCAAAGTCTGTTTCTGATCTTTACCTTCTGAACTCTCTGTGGATCCTCCAGCCCTCACCTGAGCACAGGTAAGCCGGGGCGGGGGCGGCGGCACGGCCCCCTCCCCGCGGGGTGCCAGGGGGTGCCAGGGGGGGGCTGAGCTGGGGTGGGGGGGGGGGGGGGCTGGCACGTTTGGGGGCTGTGACCCCCGGCCCGGGAAGGCTGGTCTTTCCCAGGGCTTGGTTTTTGGGGTGCCTGTGCCGGTGTGGGGCTGGCTGGGGTGAGCTGGTGCCAGGAGTGGGGGCAGAGCAGGGGGGCTCATGCCCCCGGGGGTGGGGGGCACGGGGGGGGCGAGGCTCTGCTCTGGTGTGCCAGGATGGCCGAGGCTGGTGCAGAGAGGAGGAGGATGGAAAGGGAGGGAGGGAGGGAGGAAGAAGGTCACAGGGTGTGGCTCAGGTGACGCTGCTGCTGGCAGCTGGAGGAGCAAGGGTGGGGTGGGAAGTCACCTGCCCACCCCTGGAGGAGATCTGGGGATGGAGCGGGACCCTAAATGATGGATAGAACCTGAAATCCCGGGAAGGGCGCTAAAAGGGGCTTAAAATCCTGCCTGGGTGCAGTGAGGATGGTGATGGATCAACGGGCATGGTCCTGCCCGCTCTGGGGGCTGTGGAGGTGGTCAGCTGGGGCCAGGTGGTCAGCTGGAATCGAGTGGTCAGCTGGGATTGGGTGGTCAGCTGGGATTGGGTGGTCAGCTGGGGCCAGGTGGTCAGCTGGAATCGAGTGGTCAGCTGGGATTGGGTGGTCAGCTGGGATTGAATGGTCAGCTGGGTAAGGTGGTCAGCTGGAATCGAGTGGTCAGCTGGGATTGGGTGGTCAGCTGGGATTGGGTGGTCAGCTGGGATTGAATGGTCAGCTAGGTAAGGTGGTCAGCTGGGATTGAGTGGTCAGCTGGGGTCAGGTGGTCAGCTAGGACTGAGTGGTCAGCTGGAACTGGTGGTCAGCTGGGATCGGTTGGTCAGCTAGGATTGAGTGGTCAGCTAGGACTGAGTGGTCAGCTAGGATTGAATGGTCAGCTAGGATCGAGTGGTCAACTAGGATGGAATGGTCATCTGGGGTCAGATGGTCAGCTGGGGTCGGTTGCTCAGCTGGGACTGAGTGGTCATCTAAGATTGAGGGGTCAGCTAGGACTGAGTGGTCAGCTAGGACTGAGGGGTCAGCTGGGGCTGGGTGGCCAGCTAGGATCCGGTGGTCAGCTAGGACTGAGTGGTCAGCTGGGCCGGGTGGTCAGCTGGGATCAGTTGGTCAGCTAGGACTGAATGGTCAGCTGGAACTGGTGGTCAGCTAGGACTGAGGGGTCAGCTAGGACTGAGTGGTCAGCTGGGCCGGGTGGTCAGCTGGAACTGGTGGTCAGCTGGGATCAGTTGGGCAGCTAGGACTGAATGGTCAGCTAGGACTGAATGGTCAGCTAGGACTGAGTGGTCAGCTAGGACTGAGGGGTCAGCTGGAACTGGTGGTCAGCTGGGATCAGTTGGTCAGCTAGGACTGAATGGTCAGCTAGGACTGAATGGTCAGCTAGGACTGAGTGGTCAGCTAGGACTGAGGGGTCAGCTGGAACTGGTGGTCAGCTAGGACTGAGTGGTCAGCTAGGACTGAGGGGTCAGCTAGGACTGAGGGGTCAGCTGGGCCGGGGGCCAGCGCGGGCACAGGGTGACTCCCTGCCCAAGGGCTGGCTCTGGGGCTGGCAGGGAGCCTGGCTCTGCAGGATGTCTGCACGAGGGGCTGGGTGCTGGGGCAGGCTGGCAGTGGCTTGTGGTGGTGTGAGGGGCACCCCAGCCCCCACGGGGGTTGTGCTTGTGGCAGCGAGGCTCTCGGGGTCCCTTGGGGAAGGGGTTTGGTGCTGGGGTGTGTTTGAGGCCACTGCCAGGGTTGGGGTCTGAGGGCAATGGAAGTGTTAAATCAGAGCTGGTGGCAATGGGCCACGTGTGGGCCTGGGGGAAAGCGGGGCAAAGAGAAAGAACACCTTTCCTTTTCCTTCCTCCTCTTTCACTTCCCTCTTCCTCTCCAGAACAATTTCAGCAAACCAAGGAAAAAGTAAATTTACAAAAACCCCACCTTTTCCTTAAAAATTTCACCTCCCACACTTTTTTCTCCCCTTGTGTTGCTTGGTTGGGGGATTGCCCCCATCGCTTTGGGTGCGAATTGGGATGTTTGTCACCAGTTCTGGGAACAAGGCTGTGAACTGCTGCTGCCAGCCCAGAGCTTGGCTGGGGCTGAGGGGCACTTGCTGCTCTGGGGGTCCCCTCTGCCCTCCTAGGGAGAGCATCCATCAGGTGGGGAAGGAGCATCTTCCCAGCCACTCCTTAGCTCTGCCATCCCGGGTGCTGCACCCTGCCTCCCATCTCTCCAGCTGGGGGCACAATTTGGGGATTTTTTCGGGGGATTTTCACCACTTTGGGTGGTGAATCCCCAAATTGTGCCCCATGCACCTCTCCCTGGGCTGTGGGAGAGTGTCTAACAGTGGGCTTCAGCCGAAGGTTTGCTCTGCTTTCCCTTTCCCATGTTCATCCTTTTATTCCACCTTCCCCTCTCACTTCACTTTTT
This sequence comes from Vidua chalybeata, assembly GCF_026979565.1. Taxonomy (NCBI): domain Eukaryota; kingdom Metazoa; phylum Chordata; class Aves; order Passeriformes; family Viduidae; genus Vidua; species Vidua chalybeata. Next base: position 2,712,167 of record NC_071558.1, read on the forward strand.
TTTTTTTTTTTTTCTCTTTTCCTTTCCACAAAAAAACCCAACCAGACCCATAAACCAAGTATTATGTTTTCACTACCTCCATCCATCACCCTTCCTTGTCCAACGCAGGAAGCCACACTCGGGATGTAAGAGGGCCTTTCCCCCTTTATTTTTCCCTTTCCCCTGGCGATTTTCTCTCCCTTCTGTCCCTCTGCCCCTCCTCTCTCTGGTCTCTCACCTGTAGTATTTTACCTGGCTACTGTAACTGTAAATAGCGAGTTTCAATCTGTTAGCAATGGTAACAGTACAGAAAACTGGTTTTGGGTTTTTTGGTTTTTTTTTGTTTTGTTTTTTTTTGGTTGTATTGATATGAAATGAGATTATATTTTTGTCAGAGTATATTGTAATAATACTGACTTTGGACATGGCCGAGTTGTACAGCGATTTCTTGTTTAACCCTCTTGGCTCTTCCCGTGCACCCCCTCCCCGGGCCTCCCTGCTCCCCAAATTTCCATGTCCCAGACCCGGACCCTGCCAGATCCTGGACAGGAGCAGCCACTCGGCTCCGTACCGGGGCTGCTTTTCCGCAGGGTTCCCAACACGCCGGCGTGTCCCCCGTGGGTCCGGGGAGGCCAGCAGCACCCGGGAGTGTCTTTAGTGAGCCTTGGAAACGTGCAGGGATGCTCTGGATCTCTGCTAACGCCCCGGGCAGGAGTCGGGGAGCTTGGAGCAGTGAGCGGGCTCGTTGCAGCTCCCCTCTTCTCCCTAGCCAGGGGAAAGCCCAGGTACTTCCCAGCTTCTTCCTCCCGAGCTCCGTTCTCTGGAGCGGCGCCTGTTTGGAATGTGCTTCACTTGAGCCAGGAGAGGGTGGTGTGGCTCAGGCTGCGCCAAGGCCGTCTCCAAACAGGCTGGGAAGGTTTTCGGGGGAGCTGAGGGATTGCCAATATCCCTCAGGCTGGGAAGGTTTTCGGGGAGCTGAGGGATTGCCAATATCCCTCAGGCTGGGAAGGTTTTCGGGGAGCTGAGGGATTGCCAATATCCCTCAGGCTGGGAAGGTTTTCGGGGGAGCTGAGGGATTGCCAATATCCCCAGCCCGACTGTCCCTGGGTGGGCGTGGGCGGCTGTGTCTCCCCCCAGCCCCTCCGCATCCACCCCGGGGCCACGGGGAGCCCCGGCATGGTGCTGGGGGACAGAGAGGGGTTTTCTTCACTCCACGTGGGTTTTTCAGAGCGAGATTTTCCTGCTGCTGCCACTGAGACTGGCCCAGCTCCTCATTGTCCAGGCACAAACCCACCACAGAGCCGCAGGAGCATCCCCAGACGCTCTCCTGAGGTCACACTGGGATGTCCCCACGGGCTCCTGGCGTCCCCAAGGCCGAGGGGTGAAGCAGCCCCACCTCGGGCCATGACTCCCCTCCTCCCCACGGCTCTTTCCAAGCATTTGCAGGCAAATCTGATGCTGGAGAAGTGGGGGGCATCGTGGCCCAGCTGCTGCTCCCTCCTCCTGTCCCCCACGGCCTCCGGGTCAGGTCCTCAATCTCCCCCATCCCCTTTGCTCCCCTGGCTCCCCGTAGCTCAGTTAAGCAGGTAGGTGTTAGCAAACTCTGGGGTGTCTGCAAAAACTTTTGTAAAATAGAATAGACCCTTTAAATGATGCACTAAAAGGAGAAAAAAAAAAAAAAAAATCATTAAACGCCCCCCCCGCCCCCCGTCAGCTTCTCTGTGTGATGGTTCGTTGGATGTCCCCGCTCAGCCCGTCTGTACCGGCACAGGCAGCTCTGCATCCTCCCCCCAGGGTGCTGCACAGGTAGAAACAAAACAGGACGTGCACTTCCCCCGAGGAGTTTTATTTATTGTTTTGAGAAGCAATTTAAAAGGGAAAAAAAAAAAAAAAAAAAAAAAAGAAACTGTATCTATAATATATATATATATATATATTTTTAACCTCTTTTTTTTTTTTTTTCCTGATGCTCCTCCACCCGTGTGTGTGGGTGTGTGTGTGTGTGCGAGTCAGGGGATTCGGGGCAGCCGCGGGGCAGCCGCCCTCGTCCCGCGGCCGAGCACAGGGACCGGGGCGTCCCCTCCCGGTGCCCGGCGCTCCGGGCCGTGCAGCGGGACGGGAGGGAGGGTTTATGTCGAGAGCTTGTCACGTTTTAACCGGGATCTTTGGCTAATTCCATCTTTCTCTGAAGTGTTTGCACCCTCGGGGTCTGGCCTGACTGAGAACCTCCCGCGCCCTGGGGATGTCACCCCCACTCCCTGTCCCCATTCCCTCCCTACCTTGCTCCCTTGACAATCAGTGGCTCCTTCCCAGGGACTGCAGCACGTGGTTGAGACGTCTATTTCGTTTTTTCAATATTCCTTTTTTTGTGCTGTATGGTGATGCGTTATTGTATATTCCACAATAAGACAAAAAAAAAATATATAAAAAAATGATGATAATAATAATAATTACCATGAGAAATTCTTATGAGTTTTGTTTGGAAACTCTTTCACTATATTTGTTGTAAAGAGGTTTACTATTAAAAAGAAAAAAAAAAATACACGTTTCTGATAATTTTCCACGCCTCTGGCTCTTTCTTTCCTGCTCTCTGCGTGGCAGGGTGCAGCAGGGTGTCACTCTGGGCTCCAGCTCCTGCTGAGGTGGGGATGTCACCTGGTCTGGGTGGCTGCAGGTGATGCTGCTGTCCCCACTCCCACGTGGGCAGGAGCTCAGGGCAGTGGGACACACCTGGAGCAGCTGCAGGGATGCAGGAGCAGCTGCAGGGATGCAGGAGCAGTGGTGACCCCGCTGTCCTGCTCAGGGGTTCCCTCTCTCCAGTCCCTGTCCCGTGTCTGGGAAGGGTCCAAGGACCAGGACAGCCCTGGCTCGGTGGAGAGGCTGTCCCAAGGCAGAGTGGCTGCCCTGGGATGCTCTTGGCTCCCCTGGGATATTGTAGATGTCCTGGGATACTCTTGGATGACCTCTGATGCTCTTGGATGTCCTGGGATGCTCTTGACTCCCCTGAAATGCTCTTGACTCCCCTGGGATACTCTTGGATGACCTTTGATGCTCTTGGTTCCCCTGGGATGCTTTTGGCTCCTCTGGGATGATCTTAGATGACCTGGGATACTCTTGGATGCCCTGGGATGCTCTTGAATGCCCTGGGATGCTCTTGGATGGCCTGGGATGCTCTTGGCTCCCCTGGGATGCTCTTGTCTCTTCTGGGATGCTCTTGGCTCCCCTGGGATGCTCCTGGAGGAGATGGTGATTCCCACCCCCCAGTTTCTGGTTCCAGCCCCTTGTGCTGGGATGGACACCCCAAAACATCCCATGCTGAGGCTCCCACGGGCCCTTGCAGCCTCCCTACAGCTCGGGCACTGCCGTTCTGACCCAAAGCTTTTCCTGGAGGGGTTGGACCATCCCCTGATGCCCAGTGAGACCCACGGGGGCTGAGCTTTAGACCAGCTGGAGGTGGATTTCCGTGGGGCTTCCAGTGGGGATGTCAAGTGATCTGAGGACGTGGCTTTGGGGTGGGGTTCCCGTCGCACAGCCTGGCTGGGTACCTCTGGATTCAGGATATACCTGGGAATGCTGCGAGCTTGGGACCTGCAGGAAGGGCAGCAGGGACCTCCTGGGACCCTCACCCCAAGTCCTGGATTCAATTTTGGGCCCCTCATGACAAGAAAGGCACCGAGGGGCTGGAGAGTGCCCAGAGGGGGGATCAGAGCTGGGGAAGGGGCTGGAGCACCAGGAGTGCCTGAAAGAGCTGGGAGAGGGCTCAGCCTGGAGAAAAGGAGGTTCAGGGGGGACCCTGTGGCTCTGCTCAGCTCCCTGACAGGAGGGGACAGCCAGTGAGCTCTGCTCCCAGGGAACAGGGACAGGACCAGAGGAAATGGCCTCAAGTTGCGCCAGGGCAGTTTTAGGTGGGATGTTAGGAAAATTCCATCATGGAAGGGGCAGTCGGGCACAGGCACAGAATTCGCAGTGCTGCGGTGGTGTCGCCGTTCTTGAAGGGATTTAACAGACGCTTGGATGTGGCACTTGGGGACTTGCTTTAGTGCTGGGGGAAGAGTTGGGCTCGACGACCTCAGAGGCCTCAAAAATTCCATGGTTCTAAGCCCGGCCGAGAGGTTACCCGCAGCAAGAATCACCTCGTCACTGCAAAAGCGGCGCAGGGCAGGGGGCGATGCCCTTCCCCCGGCTCCAGCCCGATCCTTTATTTCCCCTGACGCCCCCAAATCCGGGTTTCTCGGGATTCTCCCGGCGCCCGCTCCGGTTCGGGGGAGCGGCGGGGGGGGAGGGGGGGGCGCGTTTCGCCGCTGCGGCCGCCAGGTGGCAGCAGAGCGCAGCGGCCGCGGCGCTGATTGACAGCTGTCAATCACCGCGGCCGGAGATGGGGGTTCGAGGGGGTGCGAGGCTTTCGGGCCACGCCGGGGCTGCAGCGTGGGGCGGTTCGGGTCCCCCCCGCGATGTTTGCGTTCGTTGTCTCACGGGCTGCGCGGCCGGGGAGCTCCTGGGGGTGAATTCCCCGGGGACGAGTGGCTGTGCTCGGTGGGAGCTGGGAGCACCGAGCGGCCCGCAAAGGCAGAGCTGAGCCGGGCACAGCCACAGCAGGGCGGGCAGAGGGTGAGCCAGGGGGTTCTGCCCCTCTGCTCTGCTCTGCTGAGACCCCTCCCTGCAGAGCCTCCAGCTCTGGCTCCCCAGCACAGGGAGGACAAGGAGCTGCTGGAGTGAGTCCAGAGGAGGCCACGGAGATGATTTGAGGGTTCTGGAGCCCCTCTGCTCTGGACACAGGCTGGGAGAGCTGGGGGTGCTCAGCTCTCTCTCCAGGGAGACCTCAGAGCCCCTTCCACTGCCTAAAGAGGCTCTGGAGTTTGGACAAGGGGGACAGGAGGGACAGGACAAGGGGGAATGGCTCCCACTGCCAGAGGGCAGGGATTGGTGGGATACTGGGAAGGAATTGTTCCCTGGGAGGGTGGGGAGGCCCTGGCACAGGGTGCCCAGAGAAGCTGTGGCTGCCCCATCCCTGGCAGTGTTCAAGGACAGGTTGGACAGGGTTGGAGCCACCTGGGACCATGGAAGGGGTGGGACAAGGTGAGCTTTGTGTTCCCTCACAACCCAAACCATCCCCTGACTCTCTGCTGACCGAGACAGTGACAGCAGCCTGCAAGATTCCCACCCTGTGTGAGTGATGCAAGGGCCTGGATCACACCTGCCTTCCCTGCTGAGGCTGGGTTTGGAGAGACCACCACTCCCTGAGATTGGTTTCCCAGTCCTGGGAAAAAGTAATTTGAAAAGTGGGATCAAAGCCATCCAACTCTGAGGGGCTTCTCCTTGCAGGGCTTTGTATCGAGGTGTTCTGCTGGCTGAATTCTGCCAGCCAGCCCCAAAATACCCCACAAAACGTTTTTGCTGAAAACGCCATTTGATGCAATCTGCTTTTCCCAAGGAGCAGGCTGGGAGCTGCGGGAGCCCTTGGACAAAGCTCTCGCTCTTCCCTGGCCAACTGGAGCTGGGAATGGCAACCCTGAGGGTTTATCAAAAGGCACTTTTGGGAATGGTGGCTGATTCTGTTTGTCTCACGCTCCCTTTGTGCCAGAGGTGCTCTCTGCCTGCGCTGGGAAGTGGCTCTGCTCGCCAGGGATGTGGCAGGGATGTGGAAAAGGGAGGGGAAAAAGAGAAAATCCTTTGCCCTGCTCACTCAGCTGGCAGCCTGGGAAGGAGCTGGAGTTTTTCTTGCCTGTATTTCCAAGTTTCTGTAACAGAGGAGGGTGGGAGCTGAAGTTTGGTTCCTCTCTGTGTATGGGGTGACCCTTGCTCAGAGCCTCTTCCAGCTTCAGGTGTAATCACTCCCTGCAGACACAAACTGTTCCCTTGTGTGGTCAAAGAGCAGGAGAAGAATAGAAAAAAGAGTAGTAAAAGAATAGTGAAAGAGTAGTAAAACAATAAAGCCCAATGTATATTTTTTAATTTTTGAGATGCGGTCTCAGCTCAGGAGAAGGAACCTGGAGTGAGTAGCTTGAGGGAACAGAGGTCATTTCAATCTCTTTTTGACTGCATTTGGTGTGAGGAGGCTGCCTGGGACAGCACCTTTGCAGAGCACAGAGTTTCCATCTGTGGAATCACATGCTTTGCACTGGTGTGTGCACTCGCACCCCGAGATGCTCCAAAAGCTCCCAGCTGCTGCAGAGTGTTTATTTTACACCCACCCTACTCACACTTTGAAGTAGATTTAAGCAACAACAACAAAATTATAGGCCCGGTATAAATCTTTAATCAGAACATGTTTCCCCCTCCGAGCCTGCACTGCTGTGCACAATCAGAACGCAAATCAAAAGAAAGCAGAGTAAATTATTCATTGGGAGTCTATTCCTGCTTCCCCTGCACGGGAGACTCGGAGGCAGAGCTGGGGCGTGTGCCTGCCTCAGGACTGGTGGTTTTCACCCCAGGAAGCTGAGCTGTGGCCACAGAGCCACGGGATGGGCAGCCCCCAGCTCCTGGTTTCCCTCTGCCCAGTCCCTGGGGGTTGAGGAGCTCCGCTGGTGCATCCCAGCCCTTCCTGCAGGGCACTTTCTGCCACCCAGCACCCATGAGGCTGCGCCTCCCCTCACAGCAAGAAGTGCCTGCAGGGATTTCGGGAAATGAGTCCCCCGAGCCAGCCCAATCTCAGTTCTCCCCATCCTTCCCTCCTCCCAGGCACTGCACCCACCTGCCCGGGCTGTCCATGGGATGCCCAGCAGACCCTGACCCCCACCTGCCCACCGGGCTGCTGTGCACAGCACACAGAGCTGTTGGGAGGGTCTAAACATTCAGGCAGAGTTACCAAAGCTGTTTGGAGAATGGGCTTTTGGAAGTGGCATCATCATCAATTTATATATTTTTAATTATTGCTATTATTATTCTAAACCTCACACTATTTATCCAAGGAATGCCCAGGCCCATCACTGCTGTGTGTCTGGCACAGTGCATTGTTCTCAGCTCTTAAGGGAATCAAACCCCTTTTTCTTGAGGTTTTTTCTTTAAAAAAAATTTTATTTCAGAGTCACGCTCCATGGCACAAACCGTAAAAATACATTTTAAAATGTCCAAAAACAGACAGGTCGGGACCTTGCTGCTAACAATCCTCCACCTCATCCTTGAAATCTAAAGTAGTGAAGGATTTTGCAGAAAATAATGGATCATTTTCCCATTTACCCATGATTCAAGGATTAATAACTAATCCCATCAAAGGACATCTGCTTAGATTGTTCCTTGTCAGTGAAAGTAAATAGAGCCTTTTAGTCTTTAGACCTAAACTCCTCGGAGGTTATTATGCAGAGGAACCTCCTACAAGCGGTCGCTTTCTCTGCCACTCCTGCTGTGACTAACCCTGGAGGGAGAAAGCAAACTTTGCAAGTCCCTGGACATAAAGGTTATTTGCTAGAATGGAGGAGACTTTTATGAGAGGCCGGGTAAGCTGAGACCCTCACCCTCCCCTAAGGCTGGGCTCGGGCAGGGGGCTGCACCCCCCGAGCCCTTTGAGCCGCTTTGTGCTGCCTCTCTGGCACATTTAGGGCTTTGCTCTCCCTAAAGCTTCTCCCCTGTCTATGTGAGGCTTCAGCTCAGCTCTTCTGGGCTTAAATGGGAAAATGAGGAACTGTTGGGGTCTGGGTCCAAAATCCCCAGGGTTGGCAGGAGAAGTGTGGGAGGGGGGAATGGGGCTGGGGCTGCACGGGGCTGGCAGAGGAATGGGGAGTGGGGAGGGGGTGACACAGGGCTTGAGGGAAGAAGACCTTGGAAACAATGAGCTGCTTGTCAAACAATGGCCTGTCAGAGCATGATTTGGGTTTTCATCAGTGGGGCTCCCCAAAGCTGCTTTTTGAGGGGATGGAGACATCCCCAAAGGGGTTCTGGCCAGGAGAGGCGAAGCCAAAATGTGAGAAAATTGCCCCAGATGAGCGGAGCCCTGTCTCTCCTCCTGCCCAGCAGCTGCTCTCTGTAAATGTTGATTTCTGGCACTGCCCAGGGCAGAAAGGCCCCCAGAGGGGAGATCCCTCGGGGTCACCTGGGCAGAGCCTGGTGCAAGGCCCAGCAGGTCCCAGGTCCCCGTTCTCTCCTTCTGCCTGCGTGGAAATAACCACTGGTGCCCGTGCCAGGCCGTTGGAGGGATGCACATTGTAAGCATTTCAGAACATCTAAAATTAGACTTTGTCTTTTTCCCCCTACCAGAACACGGCTGAGTGTCTCATCCACCAACACCAGCTGTGGATTTTTTTTTTTTCCTTTTGCTCTCGCTTTGGAAAAAGCTTCCTCAGAGATACAGACAAAAAAGAAATGCTGCTCCACCCTCTCCCTGGCACACACAAAATATGAGAGTAATTACAAACTGGGGCTCTGGGCCTCAAACCCAGACCCTGCTCTGGGCTATTGAGGGAAATCTCTCAAAACCCAAATGGAAAGCAGCCCCATCAGCCTTTGGCCATGTAGGGAAGCTGGTCCTGCTGTGCTCAGCCCTCCCAGCCCTCTGGACCTGCAGCCCTGATGCTGCTGTAATCCAGACTCGGCTCCGAGCTCCGGCGAAGGGAACAATTGCAGGCAGAGCCAGTGGGAGTTCAAAAGGAGCAACACTGAATTAAACGATAGCAATTTCCCTTATTTTCTGCCGCTTAAAGGTGCACGCTGGGAATGTTTAAATATCCTTGTTATCCCCTTCAATACCTAGGGAACATTTTTTTAACGAGCTGGGCTGTAATCAGGCCGTGTTCGTGCCAGGCATCCCTTACAACAGCCGTTCTCCAAAAGAGCTGTCCAGATCGAAGCCCTTTGAGGCAGAAGAAAAGGCACCTGCTGGAAGGAGGACGCCAGGCAGCTGAGCCGGGGTAGGTGCTGGGGGGACACTTCACCCAATTTGACCAAGACAAAACAGAGCTCCCTGCCAGTACGGAAAGAAGGAATTTTGGTATTTAGTTTAGGTTTGGGGTTTGTGGGTTTTTTCCCGGTTTGGTTATTTTTTTTTTGTTTGTTTGTTTTTTTTTCCACGTTGGTTTGGAGGTGAGCTGCAGCTGAGGATAACATCACTTCTGAGGCCGAGATGATCTGATCTAAGTGAATTTGCTTGTTTTCAGGCTTCAGCCCCCTTTTCCCCTGAAGCTGCTGGGGTTACCTGGGTGCCTCTGAAGGCATCGAGCGCCTGTTCAGCCTTTGGGGTGAACCATTAAAATATCCTGAGTTACTAAACCCTCCACCTGAGGTAGGAAGCACTTGCTGGGCAGAGCCAGGAGGAAGCCACGAGCCTTTCCAGCCCTGAGGCAAGAAGAATTTGTCTGCCTGTGGGGTCAAGGATGGAGCAAAGCGCTGCCATGGGCAGGACAGAGGCTGTGGGTGCCCAGCCTGGGTGCTGCAGGAGCCCAGGACAGAGGCTGGGGACGGGCAGGAGTTGCCTGAACGGGGCTGGCACAGCCTGGGGATGGCTTTGGAGCTCCTCTGCCGCTGTCCTTCAGCCTGCACCCACTTGCTTCAAAACGCAGCTTTTGTTGGCATTTTCTTTGTCTGGAGGACGCTGAGGCGGTGGCACCGCGTGGCCCAGGCAGCAGCAGAAGTGCCCAGCGAAGGCAGAAAAATCCATCCATGGAGTGCAGGTTGGCACCAAGACAAAGACATTTATTTAGAGACCACCCAGCTCCAGACCCTTTCCCCTTGCCCCCAACCTACCAGCCACTAATCTGCTCAGGCAGCTGCACCCCAAATTTTCGGGGTGACTGGGTCAGCTGGGAGGATCCCAAACAAAATCCTGTGTTTGAAAGCCCCAGGGCAGCAGCCGCACACACATTTAGGGCCTGTCGCGTGGACATTGTCTACAAAAAAAAAATAACCCACAGCTTGTCTGCGGGGACATCTCAGTGCGAATCCTTCAAAAGCCAAAAATCCTCCTTGACCCAAAAGTGGCACTTCTCACAGAGCTCGTGCATCTCCCACATCTCCGAGCTGGCAGGCAAAAAAAAAAAAAAAAAAAAAAAAAAGGGAATTTCCTTTAAAAAAAGCCCAGCAGGGAAGCTGCAGGCTGCTCCCCTCTGGGGCCCTGCAGGCTCCCCACACCCTGCACGGCCCCGGGGGTGCTCCCAGCGCCCAGCACCTCCAGTGAGGACAGGCAGCACCCACTGCTCCTACCCACGAGGGCATTTTCAGAGGGCGTTTTGCCCCTCTGCCTGCACCACGGGGGCACGGAGAGCATCTTCCCTGCAGGTTCCCTTGGTGCAGGGAGCTGCCGGTGGGGATGGAGTCGGTGTGCAGCTGCACGGAAATCCCTGCACCCTCCCTGGGCCGCACGTGGGACACACAGGGCGTGCCCGGGCGAGGTGCCCGCAGGTAGGGCACACACCTGGATAGGGCACGCCCAGGTTTAGGCACAGCCCAGCGGCTCCTGGTCAGTTCTGGGGGGGGTGCTGCTGCTGAATTTGAGCCCCCCGCTCCCACTCGGATGCGCGTGGCCTCTCCCCGGGTCTCACCTTGGCGCATCTGCGGGTGGGGCAGAGCCGCACCCGGGGCACGGCGGTGCAAACCCGACCCTTCTGGGGGGGGGTCACGCGTTTGTTTGGGTTTCCTGGAGGGTTTTTTGTTTCAATTTTTAATGGGTGCGGGGGCTGCGCGGCTCCGTGCGGGGCTGGGGGCTGGCGGCGGGGATCCCGCGTGTCCCTCCCCCGAGACCCCCGCCGCCGAAAATCCCGGCTTCCCGAGGTGAAAATCCTCCTGGATCATCTGAGAATGACCGCCCCCGCCGTCGCAGCCCGGGATTTGCCTTCCAGCAGAAACTCTCTTCAAAAAGAAGTTTAAAACGCCCGTTTTGCGGCACTAACGCCGCTCTTCGTGCCCTGTGGCAGCGCCTGGCACTGGAAAAATAAACGTGAAATGAGATGGGCACAAAGCTCCTGAGCTGGAGGCTGCCTGCCTTCCACTGGAGGAGCCAGCATTGCCGAGAGAATTCCGAAAAGAAATGGGATAAATTTCTCTACGGCTTTGCTCCAACCCCTCCTCTTTAAAGTTCACTATCAGAGAAAATAAAGAGGCGCTTTGAGACCCAAAAAAATGACCGTCTGTCCCAGCGGAAGGCAAAGGTTCCCACTTTCTTTAATTGCTACTTTGGGATAAGGAGGGGAAAAAATAATAATCCACTTTTTTTTTTTTTTTTTTTTTTTTTTTTTTTTTTTTTTTAAGCATAATCTGGTGGGCGAAGCCGCCGTCCTCGCTGGAGGATGGGGAAGCGATGCCAGAGAGTCTCGGGTCCGTAGTGAGGATTTCTGCAGGGAAAACGATTCATCTCGTTGGGCGTCGGTAGCTGCGAATTTGCCAAGAGAAGGGGAACAGAAAGGGAATTTCAGTTTTTTTTAAATTTCCTTTCCATACAGCGTTGTCCACGTTTCCAAACTCACGGGAGGTTTGCAGGAACGTCGGCTGAAATGCCGAATAATAATAATAATAATAATAATAATAATAATAATAATAATAATAATAATAATGACCGGGACGGACAGAAATGGTCGGGGTAACGCACGGCTCCTCCGCCCGCGGCCGCGCAGGATGTCCGTCGGTTCTGGCCATTCGCAGTAAACAAATGGATTTTTAAAATAAAATCTTAATGGTAATAATTAAAAAAATAATTTTAAAATCCTGTTGAGTCGGGAATTAAAGAGGAACGGGGTAGAGGAATGCAGAGAGCAGCGACCGGGACGGGGCTGGGAAAAGCGGCTGAGCTGCCGAGGTGGAAAGGAAACTGCAGAAAATGACTTTTCCCAAATATTAAAAAAAAAAAAAATTAAAATTAATCTTCAAAACTGGAAAGAAAGAAGGGAAGAGACACCCGCAATTCCCTCCGTTTCCACGGCTGTTGCTCTCAATAACCCGGCTCCGGCGCCCGGCTCCGTGCCCCGGGGCTGGGCTGCTGCCACCCCCACCGCCCCCATCCCCGCGGAGCCCTCGCGGAGGTTTTGTTCACTTGGGGTGTTTCTATCAGTATTTTTATCCCTTAAACTAAACCACAAAATAGGGAATTGGTTCCTGATTTGGAGTTCATTCGCGTTGTTTGGGCTTTTGAACGGCGGGCAAAAGGGAGAAAATGTTTTTTTTATTAGGGGGGGAAATAAAATAATGCTGAGTAGGGAAGAAAATCGGAGCCCAGCCTGGAACGGGCGTTATTTTTTAATTAACAGTGATTACAGTTTGTGGAAGGAGGGAAACAAAGTCAATTCCCAAATCGAGGGGGGAGCCCAGCGCAGGGGGAAACTTTGTGAGATGCCACCGGCGCAAACGCTCCGCTGCCCGCCGCGAGCAGCACCGCGGAAAAACCCGCTCCTTGCGCTCCTCCTGCCGTGACCCCCCAGCTTTAATCAACACTCAGGAAATGCCAGGGAGACTTTGCCCCTAATCTGTGCTTATTAAGCAAAAAAAAAAAAAAAAAAAAAAAAAAAAAAAAAAGCCCTGCGATGCTTATAAAATCGCAGGTAACAAGGGAACTCGGGATCGAGCGCGTGTGCCGGGGATCTCCGCTGCGTGGTGGGAGGTTTGATGTTAATAAAATGCAAGCAGTCAGTCGTTACCTCTAAAACACTCCCTCGGGCCGGGGCTGGAGCGGTCCGGCCCCGGCACCGGCCCTCCGCGTGTCCCCGAATTACCGGGATATTCCCGGTGCGTGCCGAGGGCACCGCGCGCGTTTCGGGAGCGGGTCCCGGGCGGGCGGACGAACCCCTCCCTCCACCCGGGCCGGGCCGTGCTGCTCGCCGGCCCTTTATGGCAAAGGGAGAAAAAAAAATTTATTTGAATTAAGGAGCAAATTCGGAACAGGCGCACGGGCCCCAGCCGCACGTGTCTGCGCCCCCCGAGCACTTTGTGCCCCCGCGGCTCGGCTGCTTTCCCTCAAAACCACCCTAAAATACCCTCAAATAACCTTTTTTTCCCCCGTTGTCCCCGTTCCCCCGCACGCCTCACCCCGGTTCCCACCCCCAAGGGCTGCTGCGGTTCTCTCTCCCCGCGCCTCCGTGGCTGCGGAGAGAGAGTTTGCCATATTTGCATATATGGTAATGAGCTCCTAATTGCCAGGCTTGCTGCGCTTTGCTGATCGATTTCGAGCAATCCAGAGGTTAAGGAAGCTTGGAAATAGCGCGGCTCTCAGCTCCCCCCTACCCCCGGAGCCCCCCCGGCAGCCCCCCCGCGCGATGGAGCTGGCCCCGCATTTGCATCCCAACTTTTTTTAACTCTCACACGTACACTTTACGTATCGGCTACGTGGAGGCTCCTCGGCCGCTCCTATATATCCTTACGCCGGGCACGGCCCCCGCTCCTCCGGCGGCGGCTCCGGGCTCGGGGCCACCGCCGAGACCCGCGGGCGGCGGGGCCGGAGCGAGCCGGGCAGGTGAGGGCAGGGCAGGTGAGGGCAGGGCAGGTGAGGGCAGGCAGGGAGGGCAGGTGAGCAGAGCCGTGCGGACAGCTTGGCAGGAAGGCAGGGCAGCGAAGGGAGGGCAGCGGTCCGGGCTGGCGAGCAGCGAGGGAGGCCAGCGCGGGCAGGAGCCACCGGCCATCGGGCGCACCCCCGGCCGCCCCCAGGTGGGTGAAGAAGCCGGGAGAAGGAAGGGAGGCCCGGGGCTGCTCCCCCGGCCGAACCATCGCCCACCCACCCCCGCCCCGCGCTGGCGGCCGGGCCGGGGCGCGGAGCCCCCGCGGAGCCCCCCGCAGCCTCCTGAGCCGCGCGGGGCCGGCCCCGCACAGCCGGACAAACAATGTGAGACTTGGCGGAACAAAAGCGGCGGGGCTTGGGTTGCTGAACACGTCTGAGGCCAGACGAGCCGCGCGATTTATTGGACTCGGTGAGAAAACCATAATAAAAAAAAAAAAAAACAAAACTAGGGGGGGGGGGACGGGGGGTGGAGGGGGGAGAGGGCTCTCAAAGCGTCTCTATTATGGGCTGGGGGCCGCAGCGCTGCGGGGCCGGGGGGAAGATGCCCCGGGAGCGGGTCCAGCTCCTGCCTGGGGCCGGGGGTGCGGGTCCCACCAGGGCCGGCTGCGGGGTCGGAGTTTCTCGCAAAGCCCCGGGGGCAGGGGGAGCTTCCTTCCCTTTTCCCTTTCCTCCCGTCCCGCGGCATTCCGGCATCCGAGCTAAGAAAGTTTGGGGAGGGCCGAGCGCGTCCGCCCCACGCCCCCGCGCTTTTCTCTCGGGCCGCGGGTGACCCAGAGCCGCTTTGGGTGAGGGATTCGTTCCTTTCACCTTGTGCCGGCTCGGGAATCCAGATTTGGGGTGCGGACGTCTCCCTGCAGTCCCCCACTACGCCTCGGGCAGGGGTTGGGAGCGGCCTGGCCGTTCCAGGGTCTCGTTCCCGTTCCACGCGTGGCCTCCCCGCCGACCCACGGGGCTTTGTGCTCTGCTCCAGGGGATGCTCGCGGAGTCTCCCGTGGGGGAGGCACCCCCAAATCCTCGCTCCTGCAAGCGCCTTCCCCGCGGGGGTGGCCGGGGGTGCTCCGGGGGTCGGGCCGAGCCGCGGGGCGTGGGCGGGGGTGGGGGGTGGGACACGGACACCCGGGTGACCGGGAAGGGAAGCGCCCGGGTTCCCCCCTCCCCCCATCACTGGGCAGGATTTTGGGAGGGGTGGGATGCGCAGAGCTGGACCCCAAATTTGGAATAAGCAAACGGCAGCGGATGAAACGCGCGTGGAAATAGATCCAGAGCAAAGGTTCTGCACATGCACAGGACGCGGGCGGGTGCGGAGCGAACGGGGAGAGATTCCTCCCCACCTCGCCAACTTCTCCCCGTGCGGCATTCCTTAAATTTCTCCCCGCACCACAACAAGGTGGGAGCCGCTCCGTTAATACCCCCAAACCCCGAGAATTCCTGCCCCGCTGCAGTGGAGAGGCCCCGCTGAGGCTCCCCTTCATCAGGCCGCGCAGGGCACTCAAATTAAATGGATTTAGGGTTTTTTTTGGAAGTTATTTGAAGCCAAACGTGATGCCCCGGCCAAAATCCACCTCTCGGTTGCAGCGGGCCCGGGTGTTCCAATCCTGCCGCCGATGGAAAATCCCACATGGGTTTTTTTGGGGGCTTTTTTTGGTGGGTTTTTTTTTTCTTTTTTTCGGGCAAAGGAAGCTTTAATCTTCATTTTAATTTTAATTTTTATTTTAACTTATATATTAATTCTTATTGTCATTTTTTTGTTGTTGTTGCTGTTTTGGTTTTTGATCTTTAAAAGCCTCATCCCTGCAGTCTGTTCTTGATTCTTTCCTCAGCGAGGGGAAGAAGCTGCGCTCAAAGAGTGCGTGGGTAAAAATCAACCTGGGCTTATTTTGGGTTATTTTTCGGGTCGAACGTGGACTCCCGGCTCTGCAAAAAAACCACATGGTACCCACCGGGTCAGGTCCTGCCCAGCTCGGCTCCGTTTTAAGCCCTCGGAAATTAAGTTTTTCTATACGCACTGGTGTGCGTGGAAGTTTTTGGAAATCCTCAAATCTGCCGTTCAAAGGGAGATCCCGCGATCGCCGCGGCGGCTCCTTCTGCTTCCTTGCGGTTTGGATTTTTTTTTTTTCCCCCCAGAAAGACAGCGAAGCACGGAGCAGGTTTTTATTTGTCAAGACACTCAAAACACACCCGAGCATTTTCTGCAAATCGCTCGTGCCCTTCCCTAAATCCTCCCAGATCGGGCTGCTTCTAACGCGATGTTAAATAAAATTAGAAATAAAAATGCACTGTCATCGGGATAATCCCAGGGTGAATCCAAATTTGAAAGCGAAATCCCTGTCTTTGCAGCCTTTTTCAGGATAAATCGCAAAATTCGCCGTGTTTCTTCTTTGAGCAGGTTAAAAAAATACATATAATTTCTGGAGGGGCCTGAAATAGAAATTAAGAACAAAAAAAAAAAAAATGTACGCGAATTTAATAAAGAGGGGAATCAAAAGAGGGGCAGGCGTGCGGTTGTGTCCCTAAAATCCCATTTCAGTGGCGGTGGGGAATGGTTAAAGCCGGCCCTGCCGGGACCCCACAGAGCTGCTCCACGGGCGCGGGGGCTGCGTGGGCAGCTCGGGCGCTGCTGCCTCTTTAACCCACCCCTCTCGGCCTTCTCTTGCAGGAGAGCCCCGGCTCCGGCCCCGCTCTGCCCACAGAGGAGAAGCCGCTGGCCCAGGTGGGTGATGGGGAAGCACGGAGGGAGAAATCAGGGGCAGCGCCCACCGCGGGGTGCGAGCGGCCCCGGGAGGGGGTCGGGGCGGGCCCCTGTCCTGAAAGAAGTTGGAGGCTGTCATTTGGAAGGGGGTGCAGGTGGGAGGACCCCTGGGTGCCTCCAATGGGTGCTGCGGCCCCTCATTCCCCCCGTGAGCACCCACAGAGTCTACCCAAAATCTGCGTTTCCCCCCCCCCAGCCAAGCCTGGAAGTGGACGAAGGGAAAGGAGAAAGGTGCAGCACAGCACCCCCCAAACATTTTTGTGCAGGGGGGGGCTCGGAGAGAACCGCGCAGGAGGCCACGGGGAGGGGCTGTCGGCGGAACAGCGACAGTCCTGAGGAGAAGAGCCCCAGGGCTATTTTGGGGCTGTTTCCACATCCCCCTTTCCCCACACCAGTTCTAGGCCTGATGGGGGCCAGACCAGTGGGTTCCCCTTTTCCCAGTGGGGGCAGCTGGGAGAGGGGGCCCTGGCAGGTTGGACTTGCTGCACTGGCGGTGGCAGCGGGAGAATCCAGCTCCAGAAAGAGACAAAAGCCATGAGTAACTTCCCAGCCCAAACTCACAGACCCAAAAGCAGCTGGCTTTCCACTAGGAAAAAAAAAATAATTCCAAGGTAAAGAAACCTTTAAGAGAAAATGAAAAAAAAAAAAAAAAACCACCAAAAAAACAGAACCGCCCCCCCAGTCCTCTGTTCTTGTTCAAGGAAAAATCATGGTGGTTTTTATTTTTATTTTTTTAATGGGATCTGTATTATAGCAGGAAAATGAAAGGGCAATTAATGGTGGGGTTAAAACTACCGAAGTAAAGCAGCGTTTGATTCCATCCGGGATCTGCACAGCGCGGCCAGGCCCTGGCACTGGCACCGGGCGATGTTCCCCTTCCCCGAGAAGGGGAAGCCAAGGAGGCTGAGCCGGGGGGCACAGAGCTGGGGACAGCGGGGCTGGGAGGGTGGTCACGGCTGCTGGAGGAGACACTGCGTGCTGGCCAGGGCCGGTGGCCACGAGCGGTGGCCGGTGGCGCTGGGGGTGGTGGCGATGGCCACGGCAACGAGGAGCGCTGTGCTGAGCCCGGTGAAGTCCAGGCGATGAGGGTGGCGATGATGATGATGATGATGGTGATGAGGGTGATGGTGGAGGCGCTGATGGCGGTGGCGCCGGGGCGGCAGAGACCAGACCGGCGGCGGCGGTGGCGGCGATGGGGCAGGCGGGGGTGCCGGACGGAGCCGGGGGGCGATGGCGGGGCCGGGGGTGACAGGTGGGGGGGGGGGTGCCGGGGGGGCGGCGGCGGCGCGCGTGTGCGCGCGGCCCCTCCCCGGTCCCATTGATGAACCGCGAGCGCTGCAGAGGGGTGGGAACGGCCCGGGTGACGTCAGGCGGGCCCGGGCCAATGAGCGGCGGCGGCGAGGGCCGGGAGTGTGAAAGCATGAATGAAAAGTGCCGCGCGCCGCTCCCCCCGGCGCAGAGGCTGCGGGCAGCGGCTGCGGGCAGCAGGTACGAGCCGAGCCGAGCCGGGCCAAGCCGGGCCGAGCCGAGCCGAGCCGAGCCGAGCCGAGCCGAGCCGAGCCGCCGCGAGGGCCCCCGGCCCCGGCCCGCCGCGCTGCCGGCGCTCCGCTCCGCGGGAGAGGCGCGGGCGGCGGCGGAGGAGCCGCGGTGTCTCGGCGGAGCGAGGGCTCCGCGCCTCCCCGCAGCGCCAAGGGTGAAAGAGGGATGCAGGTGAAAGAGGGATGGAGCGGAGAGGGGAGGACGCGGCGGTGGAAGCGGGCGGGAGGGATGCGGGGTGCCACGGGGAAGGAGAGGGACGCGGGCTGCTTCCCTGAGGAATGGAGGGATGCGGGCTGCCCAGGAGCGGAGGAACGGCGGCGGGGATGGATGTGCGTTCCTCGCCAGAGGAAGGAAAGGGTGGAGGGACGCAGGTCACTCTGGAGAAGGAGAACGAGGGTTTCCCCCCGCCCCCGGAGAAAGGAAGGATGGAGGGAAGCAGAGCCCCCGAAGCAAGGACGGAGGGATGCGTGTTCCCCGCGAAAGAAGAAAGGACGGAGGGATACGGGGAGAGGGACGCGAGGGATGCGGTTCCCTCCCGGGGGGAAAGCTGCGCTCTCCCCCTGAACGAACGGAGGGATACGGGTCGCGGTCCCTGCCCGAGATGCGCGGTCCTTGCTCAGGGCCGGGGTCCTGAGCCGCGAGCAGGAGTCGCTCCCTTCCTTCTTTCCTCCCTTCCATCCCTTTCATCATTTCCTCTGTGTTTTCTGTGTTTATTCATCGCTATTCCCCCAGATCTTGGCTGAATCCAAAGCATCACAAGTTACTATTTATATTAACCGGCAGGTCTTTCTCGCAGTCATTTTGTTTAGAGAGCGTTAAACGCATTTGTGGGTGGGGAAATGTCCTTTTGGTCTTTTATGCATATTTTAAGTTGTGGGCGCAAATTATATTTGCTTTGATTATTACCAGTTTGAATGCATTAATTTGGTAGTTATTAAAAATAATGTGGGCTTAATTCTCGGCACCTGCAGAATATCATTTGGTTTGCAAATGAAACAAATTGAAACTCGGCAGAAAATAGGCAGCCCTTGCGTGGTTATCCTGTAATTCTGCTCCAAATTGTGTTTCCTAGGGGCCTGATCCCGCCTGTCCCAGCGATGCTCAGGACTCTGTGCCCTGCGCTGCTCGGGCTGCAGGAACAGGGCCAGGGCTGTAGCAATGTGGAGATATTATGGATCTGGCTGCTAATATTTGCATCTCTTTTTATTCGTTTTCCTCCCTCGTTCCTTCCTTAAAAGCCACGTGCCCCCGCGCCCCTGGAGAAGAGGAGGTTGGCTTTTTCCTGCTGATGCTGTAGACTCCAGGGGTTGGTTGTTATCTTTGGTTATCTAGCTGTATGAGTGGTGTCGATTCTTCATAAAGCTAGATAACCGAAAGTAAAAATAACCCCATTACACGCCTGAGGAGGATGTGGAGAAGAAAGGAAATTCATCAAAAGGAAGAGGAGGAAAAGAAAAATATTAAAAAAAAAAAAAAAAAAAAGAAAAAAAAAAAAAAAAAAAAAAAGAAGAGAAAGGAAATGAGAGGCGGAAAAAATGGGGGAAAAGAAAGACAACTTTCAGAGACTGGAATTAAAACCCGAGGTAGGATTTTTTTTTTTTTTTTTTTTTTTTTTTTTTTTTACGAACCTATTTGCCTCCTGTGATTTTAAGAGTTTACTGATTCTGGGCATGTGAAGAAACCGTCTGTGTTGAGAAAGACAAAGATGTTGCCGCTCTCTCCTCGGCCGTTAACTGTAATTGAATTAACAAAGTAAAACTTCCAATCAGATTATGAATTAGTTAAGTCCAGGACCCAGACTACAGATCAAGGATGAACTTTCATTGCATAACCAGTCGTAGAGCATCAGAGAATCCATAAATCAATACAGATTACTGTGTTGGATTATCTGTTTAATAAAGCAGCAACAGAGCAATGTTTATTAATGGTTGTTTTGCAAATACGAGTGCTGGATTCTTTTTCCTTTTTTCCTACCTTCCCTCCCCCCTCTTCCCTATCTGTTATACAGATACATAAATTTTCCTCCCTGACAGCTATAACTTGATATCAGTATTAGAAAGAAGGATATGGTGATTTGTAAAATGGTTTCTTGCAGTTTTCTTTGTTTTTCTTCCCTTGTGTCTCTATCCAAATGCTTTCTTTCTTCTTTTAACCCTTTGTTTATGAATGTTTCTTTGAATGGACTCAAGATTCTAATTCGGGGATTTACGAGGGAGATTTTATATATATATATATATATATATAAACTTGTGTGTGGAATCACATGAGACTAATTGGGGAACTTGATTTTGCTTAATTTATCTTCTCTGCAAATTGATGTTGGTTCTTATCCCTCTTTAATGGATTTTGCGTCAACCTCTTCCTTATGGGAACTGGGATTTTTAAAATCTGATCTACCGTAGATGGGAATTTTGAGTCAAAGAGGTGAACTGGGTGCTTCCCACTTGCTTTTTATAATCAGACAGGGTGCCTGAGATGCCACCTACAAAACACAGCAAGCTATTTGAAAAAGTGTCTTGATCTTGCTTAGAAGAACACAATGATCTCATGGTGGATTAAGATAAAATAATATCAGAACGGTGATTCCAAGGAGGGAAAAAAAAAAAAACCCAAGCCAAAAAAGACTTTATAATAATAAAGAGCTAATGTGGGTGATGGCACCTGAACTAATTTTGGAAAGGAGCAATTATAGCTTTGTGACTTTATGAAAACCCTCTTGTGAGAGATGTAGAAATGAGCTGACTTTTGACCTGTGCTGGACCCGCTCGTTTCGCTCCTGCGCTCATTGGGATCTTTAAAAAGCCAAAAGGGCAGAAGGAACTGTCCCTGGCACTTCCTTCAGGGAAGGGCTGTAGTGCTGGGTGTGACGTGAAAGATTTATCCTGCTTGAAGTTAATAAACAAGATATTATTGCCCCTCACCCATGGCCCTGTAATTGAGAATAATTTGGTACATGTGCTAACTGGGAGTTCTGTGCCGATCTGCTTGGGGAAAGCTTAGGGAGAACCTTCTCTCCTTCTTCCCTTGAGGTGCTGCCATTGTCCCTGGCGCTGTTCCTGCAGCCCGTGTTGACAGTGGCAGGGATGTAGGGAAGTTTTTTCAGGCTCTTCTTTGATTCCCTGCTCTCTGTTGCCATCCTGCTGCTCCTGCCCGGGGCGAGTGAAGTGCTGTTCTCCTGGCCAGGCGGTTTGTCCCCAGCCAGAGAGGGACGTTGCAGAGGAACTGGGCAACAGGGAACCAGCTCCAGGAGCTTTGCTCCATGGACAGGGAGAGCACCCTCCAAGGAAGGGGAGACACCCTCCATGGATGCTCACACCCTGAGCAGCTCAGGGTGAAGTTGGACGCCCTTGGCTTTGGTGACAAAGCGGTGACAAAGCTCTCCGCACGGAGCTCTCCTCATTTGTCCTTCCCAGGCAGACCGAGCCAGGAGAACTTCTGCTGGTCCAGCTGGCTGGTTGCCACTCCAGCCAGGCTGGTGGTCCAGGATGTGTCTGTGGGCCGATGTGGGCACCGAGCGGTGGCCCAAGGCCCGGGTGTGAAGGGGCGCGGTGGCTCCACGGGGGACGAGGTGAGCACGGGGAAGCTGCCATGTGCCATCCACCATTGGCCCGTGGCTTCCCTCAAGGAGGGGGAAAATGCCTTTTCTCCAATCAGGGGCTGGGAGCGGTGCTATGTGAGCATCTTTTGGTGTTCCTGGGTGACCAATCCTGGGCTCTGCGGCGCTGCCATAGGCTGCTTTTGATGGTGTCACTTCTTGGCTGTAACAAAGGCATGAGCAGGAGTGGGGGGATGCAAACTGGGACAAGGATGAAACTCCTCCAAGAATTTAGCAAACCATGTGTGGAGGGCCTGGAGCCAGGGGCAGGAGGTGCCTGTGCTGGTTGGTGATGGAGAGGGTGGGTTTAAAGCCCACCAGGCCCAAGCTGGCTCTCTGGAGCTTTTGCACCTCATTCCCAGCTGCAAAAAGCTCCCTTTAAAATGCTTGTGACCCCCACTGCCATGCAGGGCCGTGGTGACACCGTGGGGCTGAAGCACCTCCACGCTCATCACCCGTCCCTTTGTGCTCCCAGCCTGGGAGGGAAATGGGAACCAGTTCCAGCCCCCTCATTGTCCCTCAGCCCTTGGATGGGTCCCTGGGGGTTCCTGGTGCCACAAGCTTTGCTTGGGTCCCTGGGTGCTCTCGGAGCGTGTCACTTTTCGGCCGGGTAGAATTTCTTTTTCATTTGAGTTTTTGTTGTGGGGGATAACCATGTCCAGTGGCGGGAGTATCTGTGCGACTGTGAGCTGGGCTCTCTCCAAGGGCTTTGGAATAATCTTGCAAATAGCTGATTTTTAATTTTTTTTCCCCTCCTTTTCTCCCTGATTTACTCCTGGAGTGCACTAGCAGTAAGCCCCGTGTGTTTGCGTGACATTGATCCAAATTGCAGTTTACATGTGGCCGTTTAAGCTTGCTTGGACACTATGATTTGACTGGTTAACACTCAGCACTGTCTACTCTGCTCTCCCTTCTGGCCACATAACTGCTGGAGACATTAATAGGAGACACTCTCGTTCAGGAGCGAGGTATCAGCTCCCACCTCGTTCTCTTGCTTAGCAGCAGTTTAGAATCAGGGAGAAAAAAAAAGGGGAGAAAATGCAATACTAATTTTTCCGCGATCCAGCGAGCTGTTGAGGAGAATGAGCCTATACAAACATAATTGTTGGAAATTATTAATTTCTCTCAGTGGATCCCCTTTAGCTTCTGTCTTTAATGCTTATGTTGGCAGTGCAGAGATGCAGCAGAGCAGTTTGTTGCTGAGGCCGAAGCTCTTTTGCGCCGTTCTCGTCGTACGAGCGATGCGGGTTGGGGCACTGGCAAGAGGGCAGAAATACTTGTGCTAGTTGGTGCTGCCAGTGGAGATGAACTTTTACTTTGTGGTGGATAAAATATGTCTATTTTTTACATTTCGTGTTTGAAAATTCTCAGCCTGGAATGATGAAAAGTAGCTAAAAAAATTTTTTTTTTTTTAAATCATGGTTTTATAGTGTTCTAGGAAAACAGACATTTCCCCATGGAGGGAATTTTTTTGCTGGCCTTTTACAGTTTTAAACTGGAAACAAAAGGAGGCCCTGATGGCTCCAGCCCTTTGAGGTCTCCCTAGTACATGAAGTGTCCCTTGTCCTCCCAGCACAGTCCCAGGCACGCTGGCATGGGCAGGTGTGGAATAGCACTGCAGTGCCACCACAAAGAAATCACACCAGTACGACAGAAATTTGCATGTATGTGTTTCCTTTCGAAATGCACAGATATAATTCCTTCCCACAAGCAGTCGCAGCTGGATTTGGAGGGAGAGGGGATGGTTTTTAGAGATGCTCTCACAGCAGGGCTGGCAGCCAGCGGTGACTTGTCCCCAGCACCAATCCTCAAAGCTCTGCTCTTTTTGGGGTGCCGCGGGGCCCAGCTGGTCGAGCTGGGTTTGGGGGGCATCTCTGTGCCAAGGAAAGCGTGAGGGCTCCTGCCACGGGCACCTACAGGGTCAGAAATGCTGATGGGAAGCCTCCAGCTGCCGGTCCGGGGCTGAGAGGGGAGCACAGCTTTGTGCTGAGAACAGAGTCTTTCCTCTTCAAACAATCAGGGCTTCAAACCCCTGAGCGTTTTCAAGGGAGCGATTTTTATGTCGGGATTATGATAAACCGGCTGAGTGGGCGCGCTAAGCCGCCATAGGAATCAGATCAGGCCCTGCTTTAATTTCAGCAAGTGGCGGTGTGTGGGAACGGAGGCAGGGCCGATGCTCGGAATTAACCGTCTGGGCTCTGGGCCGCGCTGCCCCCGTCTCGGGGCACAGCCTGCAGGACGGTGGGGCAGGATCGTGCTGTCCTTGTCCCCGCCGTGGCTTTGCCGAGCGGCTCCGGCCGCTGATGCACGGCACTCGCTCTGCAGCGCCCTGGGCTGATTTTGGGGTGGCCGGTGCCGACCTCTGTATGGCAGGAAAGGGGATTTCTTGAATTACGCCGGGTTGCAAACGCGGTGCTGGATGCCCAGCGAACTGGGGGTGGCTCTCCCGCGCCCTGCCCGGGGGAAGCGGGTGACAGTGCCCCGAGGGGGGTACAGCTAGAAGGAAAATGATGAGCTCTGTGGTCCTCGGGCTGCTGGGAGGAGACGGGCGCCAGCGGGCAGGTCGCTCAGATGCCGCCGGTGTGATTGGATGTGAAAGCGGAGCCGCGGCTCTCGCCGCCCGCGCTGGCAGCTCCGCTCTCCCATCGCCGCGGCGGCGGGAGGTTCTGCTGGCCCAGGTTTTGTGGGAGGTTTTGTGCTGCCAGCATGCCGGGGGGGCGGGGGGGCCCTAAATATAGTGCTGGGGCCGCATTCCGGATCGCCCGGCGCGATTTTCAGGGACAGATATAGAAAGGGAAAGGCGTGTGAGTGCCGACCCCTCTCTCTGGCCGAGCTGGGGAAGGGGTGGCGGCCGCGGGCAGGACCCGCTGCGGGCGAGGCAGTGATGGCCCTGGCTGGTTTTGCAGGAAAAGAGACGGGAAAGTTTGTTTTAGGGGCCCGTGAGAGGGATGCCCCGAATCCTGGGATTGTGGCTGCGGGTGTCCGTGTGTCTGCGAGGTCTTGGACCGACACTCTGCTGAATCTGGTTATCAGTGGATCACAGTCTCCTGCTCACTGTGTAACTCCAGGATTTATCCTGCCACAGCCGAGAGCAGACTCGGGCCTGGCAGCTGTAACTGTACAGCTAAAGCTGTGTAATCCTCACCCAGCATCGACGGCCATGGCCTGAGCTTCGACTTTGACAGCCCAGGCTAGGTGTAAAAATAATTGTAATTCCACTTCCAGGGGTTTGAATATTGCTGGAGCAGGGACAAAAGGAGCAGTGCCAGGATGCTGGTGCAGGAGGAGGGAGCATCCATGTTGGGTGCATCTGCTGGCTTTAACTGCTCGCTCCCGTGTGATGCGTTTTTACAGGCAAGCAGAGGACATGAGGTGGAGCTTGCTCTGGGATAGGGAGAAAATGCAGAAAATCTCAGAAAGGGGAAAAAGTGCTGATTAATAAGTGTCAGGAATGAAAAAGACTGGATACTCATTGGTGGTGGACTGGCCTGGTTTCCAGCCCTGTGTGGCTCCAGGGGTGGTTGGCTCATCTTGTGGCCTTGCATTGTTTAGGTCACGGCAGGTAAATCAGGTTTAATTTGACCTTCAGCAGGTTCCTGCCTGCTGGAAGCTCATCTTTTATTGGAAAAAACAAAACAAAACAAAACAAAACAAAACCAGAAACCAAACCAAACAAAGCAACAGCAACAAACTCAAAAAAAAAAAAAAAAAAAAAAAAAAAAAAAAAAAAAAAAAAAAACACCAAAAAAAAAAAAAAAAATCCCAACGAAAGCTTTTCTGGATCACTGTGTGAGCTCTGGGAAAGGGGAAGGGAGTCCTTCAGATCATCTTCACCCTTTTGGAGGCACAGAATGCTCTTTGGGAAGGAGGAAGGGTTCTCCCTAAGGAATCTGCTTTGTTTCATCTACCTTTCCCCCTCCGTCTTTTGGTAAATTTCTGCTTGGTTGAGTGAAATTATTTTGGTTGAGTGAAATGTCCTGCTTTTACAGTATTTCACAGGAGTGGATTGTTTTTGGGATTCCCGGGCTGAACCAGGCAGGAATGTGTCTGAGCTGAACAACCTTCCTCTGGCATCAGCAGGCACCAGCTGCTTGGGAGGAAAGTGCTTGAAACCCTACAATTATGGGATAATGTATTCCAAGAGACTTTCTTGGCTTTCCATTCCTGGGCTGGAGAGTTTATATTCCTTCCCTGATCCTTGTCAAATGTTGCTGAACTTGGATGTTCTTGTCACCTGCTCCTCGATGGTGTGGGGACAATCCCACAGCAGCAATTGGCTCTGGGCAGGAGGGAAAAAAACCAAATTTCCTGGCATTTGCTTTGAACTTGCCAATGTGACTCTGCTTGTGGCAGAGGAATCTTATCCTTGAAAAGATCTGGAGGAGCAGAGCCACGCGTGGAGTCAATGGAAAAGCGATGGGAATTAGGAATATAACCTGGGTTGTTCAAGGGAATTGGGCACGGAATTCACTCAGGAGCTCTGGTTAATCCTGCAGGGCACTGTCAGTACCCAGAGGAGTTTTCTTCCCGCTGGGGCCTGGCCAGAAGGTGCAAAAATTGATCCCTCTGGCTGAGGGGAGGTTTGAGGGCTCGGGACTGGAGGGGGACCATGGAGGACGGGTGGCCCTGGGCCACTGCCCCACTCCACAATTTTGCAGACAAACTCCAGTCCTTGAAGATTTTTTTTTTTCTCTCTTGTTTTCCTTTGTTTTGCCTTAAAAAAAAAAAAAAAAAAAAAAAAAAAAAAAAACAAACACACACACATATTTTTCTTCTTTTTCATGGAAAAAAAAAAAGGTCTTTTCAACATTAAACCCACCCATGTGCAGGAGCAGGGCTGGCTGCTTCTGGAGGGAGAGCTTTCCCACGGATCTGGGCATCCCCTGGACGCTCTTTGCTGTAGAAAATCCTGATTTTTGGAGGCGAGCGAGCCTGTCCAGCCCCTCTGCCCAGCTCAGCTGAGGCTCTGACAGCATCGGGACAAGCTGGCAGAGATTCCGGAGTGAAAGCAAGCTGCCTCCCTCCTCTGGTGCGAGGGATGGCCACGGAGCAGGTTGCCATGGAGAACCGGGATTATTCTGCGCGTGTGTGTACAGGCTTGGGGAGGGGAGAGGAGGGGGGGGGGGGGGGGGAGAATATCGTAATTTTTTCTTTTTTTTTTTTTTTAAACATTTCTGCTGGAGTGTGATGCCGTCAGCGGCCGTGCTCACCCGACCTTGGGAGCTGCAACCTCCAACCCCATCCCCGTCCCCTCCTCCCGTCCTGCTGCAGCCCCAGCCCCTCCATCGGACTCTTATCTCCAATAATCCCCCCGTAAGAGGGGCTTTCTGCTTGTTATGACACCCAGTGAAAGCGTGGGAGAAAGATCCTTTCTTCGCCCTTGTCCTCCACAGCCAGCCACTAGCCTGAATGGGAGGCTTTTTTGTGTCTCTGTGTGCCTGACTAATTGAGCTGAAGGACTTGCGTCTGGAAGGGCTTGAAAGGGACTTTTGTTGCCACTGCGGAGTTTGTGGAAGGCGAATGAGCCCTGCTTTCTTAGGGAACGCGGGTCCTGGGCAAATTTGACTCTCGAGTGCTCACGCCTCCCAGTTCTTTGGGAAAATAAGGGAAAAAAAAAAAAAAAGTGGTGGGATTGGATTTTTTGTGTGGTGTGTGGGTTTTTTTTGGGTGATTTTTTTTTTTTTTTTTTTTTTTTTTTAGCACTATTGGCAGCCCCAGGCGCTGGAGAATTGAATCTGGCAAAAAAAAAAAAAAAAAAAAAAAAAAAAAAAAAAAAAAAAAAACCAAAACCAAAACCAAAACAAAAAAAAAAACCCAACCCCCCCCCCAAAAAAAAAAAAAAAAAAAAAAAAAAAAAAAAAAAAAAAACCAACCACCCTGGCCCAGGAAGGTTGATGAGCTGGCTGTGAGAAAAAAAGGCCTTTTTGGTGAGATGAGTTAAAACTGGCTAAAAATAACAGTATCAGAAGCCCTCCAAAAATAACAGTATCGAGAGCCTGCGCCTTTTAAGGCCTGATAATCCAAACCCAAATCTTCTCCATGGGAAATTCCTTTGTGGTCCAAGGATGCTCGCACATCCCACTGCACCCTGAGAGGAGATGGGCACCAGCCAGCACAAGCCAGTTCAAGTGGCTGCTGCAAAAATTTCTCTTTTCCTCTCGGCCTTAACAGGAGCGCTGAAAAGTTGGGATTCTCCTTTAAAATGTTTTAATTGGCGTCAGGAGATTCCCCGGGTGGCTCCTGGCAGCACCAGTGGCAGCGTGGGCATGCAGGAAGGAATTTTCCTTCCACCTGTGACAGCCCCAACCCCACATCTTCCCTAAAGCACCCAACATCCTGCTTTGGAGGAAAATCAAGAGGTTTTGCCGTAGCAAAGTGAGAATTTAAAGGCTCTTTTCCATTGGGAAGTTTGGTTTGGGTCATCCCTGTTGGTATCTTCTGCTGCACTTTTGTTCCCACCACGAGAATGTGGCTTTTCCATGCGTCCAGGATGTTTTCTTTGCTGTCTTTGCTAATTTTTAATTAATTCAAAGACCTCCTCCAGCTTGTCTTTTTCCCCACGGTGTGGCTGTGCAAAACCTACGAGGTGTCTCTCCTGGAAAACACCCTCTGGCAAGGAGGGAACGTGGGCTTTGGGGGGAAAGCAGGGCTTTTGAGGCAGAAAATGTCTTGGCAATCTGGCAAAGACGGTGGGAGAAACGGGGAAGAAAGTGCCTGTATGGGGTCACTTTGTTCCCGTTGCTTATTTCCCATGGGATTTATTTTCCCTGCACCTCGTTGAGAAGCCACTTGAAATTATTGTCCAAAATATATTTCCAATAAATATATTTATATTTTTTTTTTCAATAAATATATTTATATATTTTTTTTTTCAATAAATATATTCCCTCCTCCCACCTCTTCTTCCTTCATCCCAGAGATCTTGCAGGTACTTCCACACAAGAAATTACTGTGGAAGCTGCCAGGGTCCATTCCTGTGTGTGTGGCTAAACCCTCACAGGCTGTGCTATTGATTTCTAATGGCAAGGGATTCAAATGTATTGAAAGTTGTTTTTTTTTAAGGGGGTGATGTAGAGGCTGCAAATGCCCACGCCACCTCTTTTCCCACCCTGCACCCAAAGGCTGCAGTTGGGTGCCTTCAGGAGTTTCCCAGGGCCAAAGAGGATGGGGGGAAAAACCAGAACAAATGGGTTTGGAACAGATGTAGACATGAGTGGTGAAATTTGATAGAGAGGGAAGGTGAAGGCAAAGAGAGCTGAATGAACAGGAGGCCTTCTGAATAATAATAATTTTTTAAAAATCTCAAAAATTTAAAAATCACTTTTTTTTTTTTTCACACGACTCCGCTTGGAGTTTTTAAATCCAGCACTTTCTGCCACCGCTGTGCTAAACTCAACCTTGGTTTTGTGTCCTGCAGCCCGAGGCCTGGCCCGCCGCAGCTCCGGGGATGCCCACGGCACCAGGTAATTGTCCAAGCATCCTGCTCCTTTCTGTGCCAGGAAATGACAATTTCGGGGTGTTTGCCTGAGGAATCTGAGGAGTTTGTCCTGTCAGCCCCATGCCAGGACAATGCACTTGTGTATTGTTTGTGATGAGCAGCTCCTGGCCTATATATATATATATTTTTTTTTTTTTTGTGTGTGTGTCTTTGTTTGTTTGTTATTTTTTTTTTAATATTTGCTTCCCAATAACCAATTAAAAAAGAGAAAAAATCACCAAATTCCAGTTTTGGAATTATGTGTGAACTTGGAAATTGGGGCTTGGAGTCAAAATAAGATGAGGGGAGCAGAGCAAGGCTCCTGCTCCAATGGGCTGGAGGCCAGAAGATGTAAAGAAACCCAAATTACTGGAGCCTTCTTTTTTTTTTTAATCTTTTTCTCTTTTTTCTTTTCCTTTTCATTTCTCTTTTTTCTTTTTCTTTTTCTTTTTCTTTTTCTTTTTCTTTTTCTTTTTCTTTTTCTTTTTCCTTTTTCTTTTTTTTTTAAGTAGAGAAAGGGGCTTGCCAAAGTGCAGACCTCAAGTATATTTTACCCTCTGCAGAGGCCTTATTATGCTGGAACTAGCTTAATTAAATAAAAGGGTTTATTTTTTTTATAACTGACCAGTAGTTCTGGGCTCGTGCATTTCAGAGCACAGCAGAGTGACTCTAAACCAATAATTTTTGTGGTATCTCAAACCAAACCCCTAAAATTTGGGAAATTCTTGTCCTTGCACAGATTATTGCTGCTGCACTTAACACCTTACAGCTCAAATAACAAGAGATTTTGAGCAGATTGGGAGAAAAAGATCAAATGTAAAAGGAGGCATAGAAAATAACAGAAAATCAGGAGGGTTTGGAGCAGATAAGGAATAATTCTCGGGCAAAACACAGCAATAATCCTAAATTGCTTTATTATTTTGAATCAACACAATGTTGCTATAAAATATTTAGAATTCTGCCGTGCATCTATTTCTCTGTAACATTCGTAATTCCTGTAATCCCAACATTCAGTGGGCACGAGGTCACTGCCTGGAATTTCCAGTTCCCAGCACTGGGGCCTTCCCGTCTCTGGGGCAGGGATGAGGATTCAGGATTTTTCCAAAGGTCTGGAGGAGCGGGGCACTGATGCCACGCACGTTTTGAAGGCACTCTGGACGTGCCAGGATGCCAGGCAGGGCACGGGGATGTGGATTGGGACCCCAGTGCCACCACTGCCACCCTCTGCTCCTCCCTCCCTCTCTCCCCGGAGGACCACGGGCTCACCCAGCACTGGGGGAAAATGTAATTTAATTTTTTTTTTCCTCAATGAAAACACTGGCGGGAAAAAAAAAAAAAAAAAGAAAAGAAAAAAGAAGAAGAATGGAATCGTGGTGCGTTTTGTGACTTTGTTCCCAGCAGAAGAAGAGCCAGGGCCAGCCCAGTGAGCGGGCTCGAGCGAGCAGCCAAACCCTTGTGGCTGCCAGGACCCTTCACTGCTGCACCACCGGAGGCTTTCACCTTCTGCCAAGAGCGGCCTGCTCCTCTTCCTTCTCTTCCCTTCCCTTCCCTTCCCTTCCTTTTCTTTTCTATCCTTTCCTTTATCTTCTTACCTAATCTTTATTTAATCTTATTTTTTTGCTCTAATTTTTGAATTTTCCTTTTTCTTTATTTCCCTTTTTATTTCCCTTTTTATTTCCCTTTTTATTTTCCCTTTTATTTCCCTTTTTAGTGTTGCATTTCCTTTTCATTTCATTTCCCCCCCCTTTTTTTTTTTGTTGTTGTTGTCCTTGTTGTTGCTTTCCTATTTTTTTTTCCCCCCCTTTGTTTTCTTTTCCCATTTTAATTTCCATCTTTCCCCCCAGTTTCACGCTTAAGCCTGCTTTGTCTTGTCTCCTGCCGGAACGTTTAACGAAGGGGCAGCCGCTCCCACGCCAGTGGGGTTTTTATTGTTGTTGTTGGTATTTTCCTGATGCTTTGTTCCACCCTCCCCACCTCGGTGCCCATCGAGGGGTGCGGGTCGGGGTGCCCGCCACGGATGGGGAAGCACAAAGCCCCAAGGAAGACACGAGGGCTCTTGTTATCCGGGCCGCGCAGGAAAGAGTTAACCCATTAGAAATTCCGAGCCCTTCTTCCGATAGTTAAACCTGATTTGCATGCATTTGCATAATGAATGTCATTTGCATTCTTGGAGGTTGGCTACTTCTGTGGGAAAAGTCAAAGCGGGATTGCGGGGAGGGTGAAGGGGGGTCGGTGAAGAAAGAAGGGAAGATTTTTTTTTTCCCCCCGCGCCCCCGCGCATCCCTGCCCCTCGCCGTCCTCACCCAAACGCTCTTCTCCTTCCCCTCTTTCCCCCCATTTTTTCCCCCCTCGAGGCCTTCTCCCTTCCGCAGGACGCACAAAGCCGGCCATCGCCCGGCTAGGCCGTGCCGAGGCCCGGCGCATCCTCTCCCCCTTCCCCTCCTTTAATTTCTGCCTCTAATTCCATCTTGGCTCCCGTTCCCGGCGCCCTCGCGAGCGGGGGGCCGCGGCCCCGGCCCTCCCCTCCCGGCGGGTGCATGCGTGCTGAGGGGAAGGCAAGGTGGGAGCCACCATTTTAGGCAGCTGCAGTGTAAAATGGCCGATTCCCCTTGGCCGGGCCCAGCCACGCGGGCGGGAGCGTTCCGGCGCCTTCCGCCGCGTTCCGGCGCCTTCCGCGGGCCGCGACGGAGCCGCTGGCGGCGCTTGGGGCGCCTCGAGGCCTCGCCGCGGGGCCTTCGGCCTCGAGGGGCTCATGCCGGCCTCGCCGGGATTTGGGATTTCCCTTTTCCCGCCCTCGCCGGGGCGTCGCGGCCGCCAAACCCCCCCCAGCCAACCCACACCCCAAAATCAGCCTCTTTTCGCCTCATCCCCAGCTTTTGCACCACCAAAGGCAGCTTTATCATCTTTTTGTGCCGTATTTTTTTTTTAATTATTGTTCAAAGTACCCTGCGTGCCTCCTGTGGGGCTTGAGGCTCGGCTGCAGAATTTTTTCCTAGATGCACTAGATGACGTTCCATTCTTTGTGTACTGCGATAACATTAGCGAAACAGCTGTTTAATTCTTTTTTTTTTTACCCCTCCTCCTTCTTTTGGACTAGAAAAATTCAGCAGCCTCATTTTTTTCTGTTGCTGGAACCATTTCATGGCAGTTTAAGAAAGGGGGGAAGAAGCAATGCGAAACAAGAGCGACTCCATCCCCTCCTGTGAGCGATGGGCTGAGGCATGGTCCAAGTGATCTGTGGGCACAAAGTTATTGTGCTCAGGTTAATCTGAGAGAGGGGGAAAAAAAAATCTCTTCACACAACCAGTGGGGTGGGAAGTGATTAATTTTGCTACAGCACCTGAACTATATCGGGGTGTTTTATCTGAAGACCCGTTGCAAGAGGTTTGTGGTTTAGGTGAAAATCTTGGTGTTCCATGAGGCCGCGTTTGTTGTTCTTTTTAATTTCTCCCCATCCCTCTGTTGCCATGAGACCTGGGAACTTAAAAGCCTAAATATGCTAAGTGAGTTTAACCCTGGTGTGACGGGAATTTTGAGAGCAGATTAAAACCAACTCTAAATTTATCCCTAGAAGAAATATAAATCACATTTTTTGCTCGCGGGCCGATGCCAGAGGCCCAGACACACCTGGCTGGGGGCAGCCCCGTGGGGAACGCGGCCGGGCTTGGCCCTAGCCTGGTCCCTGGTGGGGTCTGGGAGGTGGGAAGGGGCTGGGGAAGGGGTGGCTGTCACTGCTGGAGCTGGGAAGGGCGTGCGGCCACGCGCTGCGCTCTGCCTGCCAAACGTGCTTAGTCAGGAATGGCAAATACTTCCCTAAAACTGGCAAAAATGCGCTAAGGCTCTTAGCTCTTGGGCTAAGCTGCACCTACTTAGTCCATTTCTCACTGCTTTTATTTATAAACTTCAGGCTGTGCTGGGGGATTTTTTTTTTTTTTTTACCCTTCTTTTTTTTTCTGGTTCTTTCCCCGGGATGGGGCACAGGAATGTGTCGGGAGCGGAGGTGGAAGGAGAGGATGGGTCTGGGCAGTGCTGCTCTGCTCCCACCACTGCCACTCACTGGCTTGGCACCCGTCAAGAAAAGCCTCAAACGTCTGAATTTTCACAGGATCAGACTGTCTCTGATTTCTGTAGTGTTAGAGGTGATTTATGGGACTAATGGCCAGCAGAACAAATTCTTTCTCTGCCCTTCCTCAGTTAAGCCCCGTTCTGCCCTGGGTATCTAAATCCAGGAGTAGCCTGTGAGTAGCCACAGCTGGAGACAGAGAAATCTTAAATTAGCAAACCAAAACCACTACACCGAGTTTATACACATGGAAAGTACATAAGGTGAATATTAATGTACTATTAAAATATGGAACAATTCTGTAAGGATACTCCAAAGCATCCAGAGGGTCAGGGCTGCTCACTTGTGGCATTTTCAAGCAGGGGTGAGCAGCGTTGGAGCTTTGCCACTTGGTTCCTGCTGCACTGAGGGTGGCATCCTCCTTTGAGAGGCTCCTCCTTTGATCCAGGACTCTCCCCTCAGTGAGGCTTTGGCTGGGGATGGCTCTCCCTGTGCTTGGCCACACCAAAGTGCTCAGGACAGCCAGGATAAACCCCCCCAGCCTCGGGGGGCTCTGGGCTTGGCTTTGGGCCTTGGTGGAGCACTCAGTGCCCTGGGCAGGGAGGGAGACCTGGAGAGCACAGCTCCCCAGAAGACAAAGAAAGAATAAAGGTGGTTTTTTTTTTTTGACTTAGATTTAGAGGTTTTGGTCCTGCTTGTAGCTTTTGAGCACTCGGAGTTGGTTTTGCTACACAACTGCAGTTAGATGCTGGCTGGCACCACAGCTGGCAGGGACAGGGAATGGGGCAACGAGAAATTTCAAATTTCATGTAATTTCAAATTTCATTTCATTTCAAACAGCCATTTCAAATTGTCCCAGAGCAGACCCCAGCTCCTTTTGCTCCCTACAAGGCTAAGGCCCCACAGAGGCATCTCAAGTCAGGAAACCAGCCCAGTTTCAAAGATGTTGAGAGTTCTCCAGACGAATTCTCTCTTCCTCATTCCCCTTTCGTGTCAAAAGTGTGGCTGTAATCTCCCTATCCTGGTGTAATCCAGCCAAAGAACACGGGTCTGACATTTAACATCCTCTTTTCTCTCTCTTGCCAGGCTGGACATGGGTTCACTCTACCTGCTGCTCATTTTCTGGCTGATGAATTGCAGCTCTCTGGCCCTGAGAGTTCACTGGGAATATCCTGGTAAGGGAATTTTTTTTAATTTTGGATTTTTTAAAAAGAGTTTCCCTAAACTTACACTGGGTCTGGCACCAGCAGGCTGCCAGGATGGGCTGAGTGTCTCCATGTGTAGGGACTGGTGAGAGCTCATGGTGACCACGTGGGGGGGAAACAGAGAAGCCAAAATCTCCATGGTCACCAGCACCTTCCTTGCTGACCACTTGGCCCAAAGTCTCAAACATCTGGATTTTTTTCTGTGTTTAGCATCTTTTTTTGTGGGTTTGTTAACTCATAATGCCCAAGCCCTGGGAGAGGTGTCTGCCTCATCCACTGGAACAAACAAAAACGGGGGAGAGGGGGTTCCCTGCTAAATGGGAAGGAGATAATAAAGGTGTTTCTGTTGTGTTTGGTTTTAGCTCAGATTGGCTCATCGTGATGTGAATCAGGAGTGGGTTTATATGGAAAACCCCACCCTCCAAAAGCCATGAGCAGCTGCCAGCAGGACCTTGAGGGACCCTCAGCAGAAGCCCCTCACCACGGCTGATCCCACCTCATCTTCCTCACCTCTCCCTGCCCTGCTGGCAGACCCTGGCCTGGAGCATGACGTGGATCCTGATTTACACCAGTGCCTGTCCAGGCTGCCCAGGGCTGCTGAGCAGCACCGGGGGACACAGCACAGGCACAGTCAGGGTGCAGAGGACACCAGGACATGCCCATCCTGCCCACTGCGCCGTGGGCCACTCGCTGGTGAGCCTGGGGATGTGGTGCCGCTGTGCTGGGTCCCACTGGGGCGTGGGGCAGCTCTGTCCCTCGAGGGATGGGGATGGGTGGCAGGTAGAGCCCACACCGGTGGGCAGCTGGCCCCAGGAGGAGGTGATGGGCAGGGGAGAGGTGCTGGGAAGGGACAGTGCATTTATTATCGAGGCGCAGCTGAAGCGGGTGCTTTGCCAGTGGTCAAGTCTGAATCACAAACTCTGCATTGTTTCCGAGTGTGCTCAGCACATTTCCCTTCTCCCCCTCCCTTTCCCTTTCCTCTCCTCTCGCCCTTGCACAAAGCTGTCATTGTGCAGGGGACTTGGTGATGGCAGCGTTGTTATTTGGTCAGAAAAAAAAAAAAAAAAAAGGAAAAAAAAAAAAGAAAAAAAAAAAAAGAAAAGAAAGAAGTGGGGAGGGGGGACCCAACAAGGTGAAGAGGTTTAAATCAGCTTAGCCCAAATGCCAATTAAAAACCAAAGAGGATTAGGCTTGTGATCAGCAGAATAGACAGTCATTGTACCCGGGAGGAGGTTCCCCCTCCCCAGGCCCGACGCGGCGGTGCCGCAGGTTTGGCTGGGATCGGCACCGCTCCCTCGGAGCAGGGCAGGGGCTGCCCTGAGCCCGGGGCTGGGCTGGGCACGCACCAAAGCAGGGCAGGCACAGGTTCCCGGTGCAAAGACCTTTTCTCGCATTTTTTAAGGACTCTTGTCCCGCCTTGAGTTCAGCTGAGCAAGGAGAGGTTTCAGCCTCTCTGCCAAGGGGGGGGTCTGCCCTGAAATCGGCTCTTGGGCTGGAGCATCCTTTGGCCGGGGGTTGGTGCAGCCTCCCCGGGGTGAGCTCCTGTCTGGGGGTCTGAGCAGACACTGTCCCCATGTTTCCAGACCCCCACGTGCCTCTCAGGTGCTTGTGCTGGCCGAGGGCTCTCTGCAGCTGTAGGACCCTTGGCCAGACCTTCACTCCCAAGCAGCTGGTGCATCACCCTCGGCCCCAGGCTGCGGTGACCATCACACGAGTTCTCCTCCAGTGACCATGCAGAGGAGACAAGTTCTCTGTTGCATGGCTTGGAGGTGTGATGTCAGTGCTTTCTGCCTGGTTTAGTCCTCTGCACTGCCCACTAACTTGCTGCTTCCATGGTTTGAAGTGTAAGGTAGCCAGAGTCGTGGTCCTTGTGGCCCCCTCACCTGTGAGAGGAACCCAGGCTGGGTGAGGTGTGTCTGGGTGACTGCTGGGACTCAGAGTCACGTGGCTCACCCAGTTCTCTCCCAGTATGCTGGCAAACTGGTAAAACTCCAGGAACAGGAAGATGCTCTGCACCATCACAGTAACCTGGATCAGTCTGTGGATGTGGTCCTGGCTCTGCTGACAGGGCAGTGAAGGCAAATCCCCCGCAGCCAGAACGGCTACACTGGTGTGAAAAGGGTGTTGCCAGAGCAGGAGTGTCCTGATGCCACCCTGGCTGCTTAAAATGTGTCCTCACTTAGGTCGAAAATGTAATTCCAGACTAACTTTGAGGTTTTGGAAAGGAAAGGTACCAAGTGTGGGTGGGAGCTGGGCCAAGCAGGGAGAGGTTTAAGGGACATCAGCACCAAGCTCAGGTGGAGCTTGAGCCCCTCCAGGTCTGAGTGGGGCTGAGCAGCCTGAGCCCCCCCTCTTTTACCCTGGGGGGTGCAAAGAGACCCCCTGCACTCCTGTGCTGCCTCTTCTCAGTGTCCCTGCTAGGTGGATCCTTTCTGCTGGTGGGGGCCATCTCCTGGCTGAGGTGGCCTTGAAGCCTGGTGGTTCCCAGAGTCCTGCTTTGCACGGGAGCCCAGGGATGGTCCAGCTCCAGCCATCTCCTGGAAGACGCTGAGCTGAGACCTTGCTGCTGTCGCCTCTAGATGCAAAACGCTCCCAGCCTTGAGACAGGGAGAATCAAAAGGGAGTGAAAGGGCCTTTTCCCTCGAGAGCAGAAGAAGGAGAAACCCTCCTGCTTCTGGACCAGGAGCTGCTTCTCCCCAGTCCTGGGCACGGCCAGCACTGGCTCAAGGACCAGAGCCGTGGTGCAACAGGCAGAGAGAGGCGGGGGAGGCAGAAAGCAGAAAAGCTGTGGAGCAAAGGGAATGTGCTTTGAGGGGACAGGGAAGGGGTGAAGGGGATGCTGTGGGCTGGGAGGAGGTGCAATGCCTCCACCTCCCCTCCGGAAAGCCCTCGCGCTGTCCCCACGCCCGGGGCTGCCCAGCGGCGTGCAGCGAGCGCCCGGGCTGTGGGAGCGGGGGAAGAGGGCAGGATCCGCTGCTTTTTTTTTGTTGCTGCCGTGTAATTTATGATATGAGAGAGAGCCATTGTCTGGACCCATCCTGTATTTTTCCGAGGGCTTTGCCTCTCTTCCCAGACCCCCGCTGTGCTCCCGCTACTGTACGGTTGCTATGGGGCTGCTCCCCGTGCCGCGGCTATGCGGGGCAGTGCCGGGGAGGGCTGCCCGCCGCGGCCGGACCCATCTGGAGCCCCGAGCCCGCTGCCGCAGCCCAGCCGCCCGGCGGCCCCGCTGACGTGCCGAGGGCCTGGGAATGGGGCTTTCGGCCCATCCAAGTTCACGGCCACCGGAGGCATTCAGCTGCCGGAGGGGCGGGAGGGGGTGGGGGGGGCGGGCAGCGGGATCTGGGGCGTTTGGCTCCATTCTCCCTTCCCTTTCAGCGCCGGCAATGTCCTCGGTGCATACAGATCCCCCGTCCCTTTCTCCTCCTGACAAGTGCGCACATAAATAAATTACCCCACCGGGCGAGTGTGGAACAATCTGTCCCCTAAATTCTATTCATCGCCAGACAGGACTCATTATTCCCCCGATTAAAGCCGCTGGAGTAGCTTGCAAGGGTTACAGTTACTCTGTCAAACTGTAAATAAGACACTAAAAATAA
Source organism: Vidua chalybeata (assembly GCF_026979565.1). Taxonomy (NCBI): domain Eukaryota; kingdom Metazoa; phylum Chordata; class Aves; order Passeriformes; family Viduidae; genus Vidua; species Vidua chalybeata. The sequence continues at coordinate 2,749,775 of NC_071558.1, forward strand.
AGGGCGCTGGCGAGAGAAGGGGGAAAGGGAAGCCAGACTAATGCCTGCTGCTAGGGAAACCGAATGAATCCCTAATGACGCCTGTGTACAAACTGCAAATAATGAAGGAAAAGTGACAAACAGACCTCAGCCAGGCTGTGGCGAGGTCTTCGCTCTGTGATGGCAGTGGGGACCAGCTCACCCCTTCCTCCAGGGACAGGCAGGAGAGCCGGACCCCCTTGCACACCTCTCTGAGCAGAGCATTTGAGCCCTTGTGCAGGAAGCTTTTGCTCTTTTGGGTGTGTTTATTTTTCAGGCCCTGAGCCCACGATTTGAGGTTGTAGAGAAAGAAGTCCATTGCCTGTGCTGCCAGAGCAGCAGCCCCCAAAGTTTGGTTTGTGCTCTGCTCCTAGAACAGCTCGGAGCTCTGTCCTAGGACAGGGCTAGGACCAGGGGGGTTAAATCCATCCTTCTGCCCAGAGCCCTGGGGGATGCAGCCCAGGCTCCTTCCCACCTGCAGCAGGTCATCACTGTCGTGGCTGAGATGGAGATGCAGGGCTGAGTCCCAGGTCTGAGCAGTGTGTGTCTGCTCCTCCCTGCTGCCTGTGCCGTGATAGATCACAGGGGAGGCTGTGTCCAGCCCTAGAAAGCCTCTTTGGATAAAATACAGCTCCTTCCTGGCTGGTCTCTTGCCAGCCAGCAAAGATATTTGCCTTGCAGCAGATCCTTTTTCTCCTTTGATATCTTAGAGCTGAAGAAATGAGGCAAAAAAAAAAAAAAAAAAAAAAAAAAAAAACCCAAATCAGCTATAGGCTTGTTGTGGGTGTTTCTCAGTTCCAGAGGGACTGGAATGTGAGAGTTTTATTTCAGGTCCTGCTTGAACTATTCCCACCACCTGCAGTGGGTGAAATGCTGGAATTCTCCGTGTTGCTTGGGGAAATATTTTGATTCACGCCCCCCAAGCATGTAAAAGACAGAGAAAAGACAGCTCTGAGCTACGTCCCTCCAGGTGGATTCTTGCTCTCCAAAGGAGAGCACCGAGCAGGGAAGGTCCTGGTAGGGCCGTGCAGTCCTTGGGACGCAGAGCAGACCAGGCTGGCCACTGAGCCCTCATCCCCCAGCTCTGTGTGGGTGCCTCAGTGCACTCCCACCCTCCCACAGAGCCCAGCAGTGCTGGGGCCTCTCTGGAGCCTGATCTCCACCAAGGAAGGGCACAGCCAAGAGCAGGGGGAGCAGCAGGTGCTGATGCCCCCTGCCCTGTGGGTGCTGTTCAGCACGGCACCCACCTGTTCTCCCAGCAGCAGCAGAATTGCAAGGGGCCTCATGCAGGCAGAGGGTTTTTTAGAGACACTTTATGCTTCTACAAGGCTCAGACATCTTAAAAGGGATTTTTCAGGCCAGCCGAGCTAGTCTGGAGCCCAGTTGCATTTCCCAGTCAGGTCAAGCCAAGGCTTAGCAGATTTCTTTCCCTTCTGTCTTAGGGGAAACAAACCCTTTTCACCCACAATTCCTGGCTGTGAGGCCTCATGGCTCCAAAGCAGCATTCCTGGGTCATTCCTGATGCCATGGTATGTGCAGAATTTCAAATGGAGGCTCATGGCTCCACATCTCCATGTGCTTTCCCTGCTGGACTCAGTGACTTGGAAGAAGCTCCAGGATGGAGCAGGAGATTCGTTATTGCCATTGGTAATAATTGGTGTTGCCATTGCCAGTGGTGGTGCCTGTGCAGCTCCTACAGCCTCAGGTGGGGGTGTGCAGGTGCTGATGAAGGAAGAGCTGTCCTCCTCTCCCTCCCCTGCCACATTTACCAGCTTAGCTGGAAAAAGAGCAATTTGGAAAAAGTCTCATAACCAGCCAGACCTGAGCAAGTCAAACCCATACCTGGGTTTTCCTGGTGCTCCTCAGCCACGGAAATTGGGCAGCTCTTCACCTTAACTGCTCCCTGGAGTTTGCCTTTAGAAGAGTTTTGGGCTTAGGGAACCTCATGGTTTCCTGGGAGAGAGCTTTGGGGTTTTGCTCCCTTATCAGGGAAGTCTTTGCTTGCAGACTCAGGTGCTGGGAGCAGCATCGGGGCCAGGGATGCAATTGGGAGTACTCAGATCTGCTTGAGACCACACCAGGAATGGCAAAGAGGAGCTTACTTGCCTTTTGCTGCCTGAACCTCTTGGGTCACATTTCCCAAGGTTTCTCTCGACCTGTAAAAATAGGATTATCACTACTTTTTAATGGAATCTGTGATTCCCTTCCATGTGAATCACCCAGTGCCAGAAACTCAAGCTTTACCATGGTGTTTGAGGAGACTGGGGGTTGCTGGCCCTTGGGCAAAGCCCACCCAGCCAGATTTGTCCTGGCAGTCCTCCATTTCAGATATCTTCATAGCAGTTCTGAGAAGATCTCGTGCCTCCTTTCGTTTCCTCAAGACACCTGACTGTGCTTTTTCGCCCTTCCATGGGTGTCATCTGGATGTGTCCACGAAGCAGAAGCTGGCAGCTCGCTCTTGGGCCTTCAAAGCTGGCTCAGCAAGGTCCGAAGGGCCGTGTTTCAGTCACACCCCGTCAGTTCCCTTTCCTTTTCAAGGATTAGGATGAGGCAAATGCCTTCAGTCTGGTTTAATCCTCAGTACCAGATTCTGCAGGAGTCTGCGTAGCACACTCACATCTCAGTAGCAGCCAGGTGACTCGCAGGGCTAAACCACTCCGGGTTTTTTTTTTCATTACAACCTCCTTTTAAAGCACATTTAAATGCTTCCCCGCAGGCTCATGTGAGGGCTGTTAAGGGCTTCATTTGAATAAATAAGGGCATAGGTAGAGGAGGAACATCACCACAGCCCCCTGGAAACCCAGCGCCAGCCATGGCAGCAGTGGGCTGGCGATGGCGAAGGGCCTCGATGTTATATATTCCATAAAGTAGAGTAATTAAGTATTACTAGTTTTGATGACTTCAAACAGAGTGACTCCAGGAAATAAGCCCCTTCTTTATAATTAGTGGGATTTCCTCTGCATCAAACGGAGAGATTGATTCTTTAATCTGCTCACATGCTTTTGATTTGGTCTTTCAGCTGCTTGTACCAACTGCTTCTACTCCCTGCTCTTGCCGATAAAACCTTGCAAAGGAGATTTTAGGAAGGCATGACCTGAGTTGAGGTCCAGGATTTTCTTTGTGTGTGGCTGTTTTGTGAATTCCTAATTTGCCGGAGATGATGATCACGATGATAACAATAATAAAAAAATAACACAAATAATGGCTTTTAAGCATCCACCTATGTTTAGGTCAAATAAGTGTGGTTTGAGGTTTTGTTTATTGTCTTCTCAGCACACCTCTTAGCTCTGGCTCACCTGAAAAGGTAATTTTGGCTTCCTGTCCAGGTTGGGCTCGCTGCACAATGTTGCTCTTGTAAGAGCACACACCTAACACCAGGTCTGTTGGCGTTCCAAGGGCTCCACTGAAGTTAGGGCTGGACCTGTGCAGAGGTCTTTGGAGGTGTTGGACCTGATTTAGTACTAAACACAGGGGCTTGGGAAGCTCTGCCTGAAATGAGACAGATTGTGGCTGCCCCATCCCTGGAAGTGTCCGTGGCCAGGCTGGACATGGCAGAGGGTAGAATGAGATGAGCTTTAAGGTCCCTTCCAATCCAAACCATTCCACAGTTCTCTGAAAACCCTTGCAAATGTTGCTGTTTTCCAAATGAAGAGTTGAGGAGGGAGTGGGAACTTGGCCCCTGCAAGTGCAGGAAGCTGCTGGTGAGCAAGAAGCTCCTTCTGGGCATCTCCATGGGGTCAGTGGCGCCACATCAGTCATGTTGGAAATGTGGGCTGGGGTCTGTGCTGGTTCCAGGCGTGGCCTAAACCTCCCATGTGCTTCTCCCACCTCCAAAGCAGCTCAGACCTTGAATCATCTCAGCCCCTGGCTGGGTTTTCTTCCAGCATGTGAGGTTCTTCTGAGACTGCTGAGGTGATAAAAAAGGGGGGAAACCGGGACTATGCTGCTTTCCATCCACCTTTTCATGCTGTTGGAAATGCGCAGGATGAGCAAGAGGAGGCTTGTGGGGCCTCATGCGCATCCCAGAGGATGAAAATGAGAGGATGAAAGTGAGAGGACAAAGTTGTGGCAGCTGTAGGGCAGGGACTGGCACCGCTCTCCGTGTGCCACCCACAAGCAAGGCGGGAAGGGCAAACGGGGCCGTGGCCAGCCCTGGCCGGTGGCTCCAGCCTGCAGGGAGGACCGTGGGGAGGGGATGGATCCTCCTGGGCTCACCTGGAGCCGGAGCAGGAGCAGGAATGCTGCGAGCAGTGCTTGGTATGCCCTGCACAAGCCTCCCCGCGTCTGGAGCGGTGTCGAACACAGATCGGATAATTAGGGAGCCAGTGAATACGTAACTGTACATTATGCAAATAGTGATCAAAATCACTGTTTTCAGCAGAAATGCCTGAAGATCAAGACAGAAGCTTCATGCAACCTTAATTTAATCTGGTCCTGCAGGAGTGGGGAGGTCTGATGGATGACCCAACCTTGTGCCTGCCCGTGTTTAGCAAGGCTGGGATGGGAGAGGGGGGAGGAGTGCTGGAGCATGCTAAGCGAGGGGGAAATGGCACTGAAATCATGTTAGCAAACAGGGGAAAAGGGCAGAATGGGCTGATGTTTACAGTAATTTTCTTCTGCTTTTAATTTCAGGTGAAGAACATAAGGCTGGAAGAATAGGAAAAAAATTTTAAAAAAAGAAGAAAAGAAAGAAAAAGTGTCTCCAACCCCACGAAATCTGTGTTAATTGCTTATGAATGTCTCTGTCTAAAAAATTATCAAATTGATGTTGTCGTGCTTTTTTTTGACAGCCTGTCTGTTACATTTTTTTAAAATATTCATGCACCGAAATCTAATTACTAGGCAAATTTAATGATAATGAAATGAAGGCACTTTAGCAGAAAGCATAGGGCCTTGTTAATGTTTTCTCAGCCTCTGTCTTGTTCATATTTTTAAAATTATTTTTTTTACAACTGTCTTTCTTGCACATGAAAAAAAAAAAAAAAAAAGATTGCTGAAAATAAAGCTCAGATTGCCGATAATGTTTGTGGTGGTTCTGTTTGCAATGATGGGGAATTTGCAAGGTGATTAAAGGTGTTTTGCAAAAATCAAATGAGCCTAACCTAATCAGATAAGGCAGATGAAATATTATTATTAGAGGGGTAACATTAAGAGCATGCCTGGAGGCATTAGCAAAGATGAAGTGTCTCGTGCAGGACCAGCAACAGCCTTGCCATCCTCTGGGCCCCTCCAGCTGCTTTGCAGGGCACAGGACTTGTCTGTGCTCTCCCTAGGCCAGGCCTGGATGGTTGGGGGATGGATGTGATGGTTGGGGGATGGATGTGATGGTTGGAGGATGGATGTGATGGTTGGAGGATGCACACGATGGTTGGAGGATTGTTGTGATGGCTGGAGGATGCCCATGATGATTTGAGGTTGGTTGTGATGGTTGGAGGATGGATGTGATGGCTGGGGGATGGATGTGATGGTTGGAGGATGCACACGATGGTTGGGGGATGGATGTGATGGTTGGAGGATACCAATGATGGTTGGAAGATGGATGTGATGGTTGGAGGTTGGTTGTGATGGTTGGAGGATGCACATGATGATTTGAAGATGGATGTGATGGTTGGGGGATGGATGTGATGGCTGGGGGATGGATGTGATGGTTGCAGGATGCACACGATGGTTGGGGGATGGATGTGATGGTTGGAGGATGCACACGATGGTTGGAGGATGCCCATGATGATTTGAGGATGGATGTGATGGTTGGAGGAGGATGCACACGATGGTTGGAGGATGCACACGATGGTTGGAGGATGCCCATGATGGTTGAAGGATGCCCATGATGGTTGGAGGATGCCCATGATGGTTGAAGGATGCACATGATGATTTGAGGATGGATGTGATGGTTGGAGGAGGATGCACACGATGGTTGGAGGATGCCCATGATGGTTGGAGGATGGATGTGATGGTTGGAGGAGGATGCACACGATGGTTGGAGGATGCCCATGATGGTTGCAGGATGCCCATGATGGTTGGAGGAGGATGCCCATGATGGTTGGAGGAGGATGCCCATGATGGTTGGAGGAGGATGCCCATGATGGTTGGAGGAGGATGCCCATGATGGTTGGAGGATGCCCATGATGGTTGGAGGATGCCCATGATGGTTGCAGGATGCCCATGATGGTTGGAACGTGCCTCGACACAGCTGGATTTTCCTCCCCAGAAATGCTGCTCTGCGTCCTGGGCTCACCAGGGGCAGCTCAGTGGGTTTGAACACCTGTGGCAGCTCTTAAGGGAGGACCAGTCCAGGGCAGGACGTATTTTGGACCTCTTCTGATTCTCAAACTCCCTGCTCCCTCAGCAAGGGCAAGGGTTCCTGCTCAGCCCTCCTGCACCGCAGCCCAGATTTCTCCAGTGTGGCAGATCTCTTGGAAGTAGCTCCCGGACCACGTTAATCCCCTTAATCCTTCCTGCAGCCCTTCCCTGCTGCTGCTCAGGCACTGAAAGGCTTCCTGACACATCCCTGAACTGCTGCAGCTGGCTGAAGAGGGATCCCAGCTCCTCAGAGCCAGGGACCAGCACTGCCTCCCTCTGTGCCTCCCTTTCCACACCTCCTGCTGCCAGGACTTGGGCACGTGTAGGCCTGAGTAGGACAGGGAGAGATTCCTGAGTGCTCCCGAACCTGCCACACAGATCTGGGGTCTGGATTTGCAGGCTTGCAGCGAGGAATTCTCCCTCTGCACTCAAGCCCTTTGCAGAAGATTTGGCTGTGCTTCCACCCGCCCCGAGGAGATGGCAGGAGGAGTTCAGTGACATGGGAAGGGGTTGCAGACTCTGCCGCAGGGATCTCCAGCCCCAGGACCCCACAAGTGCTTTTGCATCCCTTTGCTGTGCTTCTCCACCTTGTGTCTCCTAAAGTGCTTCATGTGGTTTTTCTCTGGCCTTCAGCTCATCCCGTGGGGGAGAGGAGCAATCCCTGAGTTGACTACATGGAATCATGGAACGGTGTGGGTTGGAAGGTGCCTTAAAACCCATCTCATTCTTCCACTATCCCAAGCTGCTCCAAGCCCCGTCCAAGCAAGCCTTGGACACTTCCAGAGGTGGGACAGCCTTCTCTGGGCGACCTGTGCCAGGGCCTCCCCACCCTCATTGTAAAAACCTCCTTCCTTATATCAAATATAAAGTTCTTCTGGCACAGGGGAGGCTGTTTCATGCTCAGCTGTCCTGAAAAAAAAAGCCCCGTTCTGAGTGGACTCAGGAGTGCTCCCAGGCTTTTACACACACACACACACAAACACACACACACACACACACACACAGAGCTCCTGAGCTGTATTTATCCTCCAAAGTGACAGTTTTCTATTAGAGAGCTGCAGCCCAGCACGATGATTATAATTGTCACTAATTTCTTTCTTTAGCAATCAGGTTTGTACCTTGACACCGTGGCATAAAATGAGGCAGATTCCCCCCATTCGAGGCGAGGTTGGCTCTCGAAATGTTTGCAGTCCCCTGATTTCTTTCAGGGAAGCTGCTGCTGATGCCAAGTTTTGGTTGATGGTGGGAGAGGGACAATGTTAATAACACTGTGGGAATGCCTCATGCAAACCCCTCCTGCAGGGGCAGTCACCCTCATGAGCAGACAAATCCCAAACCCACCTAGAGAAGGCTGGATTCAGGAATGGAAGGCTCTTCCCTGCCTTTGGTTTGGGCTGGAGCATCCCAGGAGCAGCAAGGCTCTGTGCAGGTGCTGGGGCAGACCCTCACGCTGGAGCCCTTGGCAAGAGGAGCCTTCAGGCTTTTCCCACTAAAGTCACTAAAAGAGAGCAAATGGGATGGGATGGGATGGGATGGGATGGGATGGGATGGGATGGGATGGGATGGGATGGGATGGCAGGAGGGCAAGGTGGGATGAGTGAAAAGTGGCTGTGAAGCTCGTGAGGGTTCAGAGAGGGGGGGTGAGATGTGCTCCTGCATTGCTCCTGCGTTTCTGTCGGGGTCACGAGAGGAGAATTTGGCCCTCTTAATTATTTATTTTTTAGCTTAAGCCTCTGAAGACAGTGCTGCAGAGATTCCCAGGGGGTATTGGCTGGCAGAGGTCCCATGATACCCTCAAAAATATCCCCCCCAAACAGAAATAACTCAGTAAAACAAAGCAACGGATTGTTCAGCCAACTAAAATTACCAGCATGTCAAATAAAATATGTACAGCATTAAAATAAAATTTGCATTGCAATAATGCTTTATTAAGCACATTAGGAGATTAAAAGAATCAACCCATTTGTTCCCATTCATGTTGCGTCAGGATTTGCATTTCTTTTTTTCCCCACCTCCAGCTCGCCCCTCTCCCCTTGCTTGTTTGGCGAGTGATTTTCTCAACGAACCTTGCAAAGCTCTGCCCCGAAAGAAGGTGTGTGTGGATATGCCGAGGGGTTTTTAAATCAAAGCACTTGACTTGGTGCTGTTTGTCTGCATGAGTGTGCAGCAGAGGAGGGGTGGGATGGAGAAGAAAAGGTTTGTCTGCTTCCATTGCTGCTAAAATGGTTAATTAAGACAATAGAGGCTCTATAACAATCGGGGCCGGGGCTGTGAATGCTTGTCTAGACTCTATAGTTCAGCTGCAACTTCTCTGTCGGAATTTTAACTTGGCCCGGCTCATTTCCCCTCCCCTCTTTCCCCGCCTCTCAGCTCATGTCCATAAGTTCTCTTTTCTCTTTTGTTTGTTTTTTTTTTTTTTTTTTCCCTTTTTTTTTTTTTCCTTTTTTTTTTTTTTTTTTTTTTGTCCTTAATCAATCTTTTGAGAGATCGGGGCCGGATTGACAGCTCTGCCTGTCTGAGGGCTTGTGTTTGCCACGGCGCTGCCTTCCCAGGATGGGAGGAGTCATTGTTAGCCCGGTGCTCTGTGCCCGCACGGCCGGGGCTGGGCTGAGCCCGGCTCCCGGGGCTCCCTGGAGCGCCCCAAAGTGGGAGCGATTTTATCTCTATTGCTGGAAGCCTTGGAAAGGGCTGGCGAGGGACTGGGGAGACGCCGGGGCTCGGAGTTCCGGGGTGCTGGCACGGAGGGTGCTCCAGGGGTGGCGTTTCTCTGGCTCTCGCAGCCCAGGGTGCTCTGAGCTGGGGCTGATCCTTCCTTTGGGGCGGGTGGGTGAGGCTGGGGGAGGCCCGAGAGCTGCCACCGGTTCTGCTGGGCCAGGTGTGCCCTGCCAAAGTCACCTGGCTGCCCCTCACCTGGAGGGTTTGTGGACATTGCAAGGAGCTGCTTTGGCCCCAGTAAACATCAGGTGCCCCCGGCCAGGGTCAGAGCTTCCCCCTGGGCTGCCAAAGCAGCTCTGAGAGGCCTCAGGCTTCGAGGAGGAGCAACGTGAGGAGGGAGAGGTGAGGAGGGACCTCAAGTGACACCCGGATTTTCTACTTCCAACCTGGGAATTGCACCAAAATGATCCTCAAAGCACCAAACAAAGGGCATGCCAGGACTTCAGCTTGCAGCTGAGGGATCTGAGCCCATAAAGCTGAGATCAGCCGAAAGCCTCCAGAGGAGGAGAGGGGTGGCTGTTGGTGGGAGCAGCTCCCCCAAAAGCCCAGGGATGCTCCCCAGAGCTGAGCTGTGGGCACAGCTCTTGGGGTCTCGCAGCTCGGGGTCTCCCCCCAGCCACGCCACATCGGGGCTTCTCCATTTTGCCACATATGGGGCCTCAAACCTGTCTTTCTCCACCACAGGGAGAGGCTCCTGTGGGGCTGGAGAAGGCTGCCTGGCGTCTAGGTGGCTTTAAAGGCAGCCTGAAGTGGCTGCACTCAGATAATGGCATGCACAGCGGGAGGGAACCTCTCTGGAGGAGGACGCAGGGATGCAGCCACACGCTTGAAATATGGACGAGATTATTCCAACTGCATACATGCAAATGAGGCCCGTCTGCAGACAGGAGAGACAAAAGGTCATTAGCTTCCCATGTAGAACCCTTCGTGCAGGGCCTAATTTACTGTCTTCCTCACCCTTTTCTACAGATCTTGCATTTTTAGACTTAAAAAAATGGTGCTATTTTGGCAGGTTTGATGGGTGTTGAGCGACTCGGGGTTTATTAGACACCGTGGCGCGTGCACCGCGTGGGAGGGACACGCAGGAGTTCAGCTTTTCCTCAAAAGCAGGCTGCTTACACACTGCAGCCTGGCTCCTCCGCTGAGGTGCGCTTCTCCTGGGTGACGAGATTCCCCAGGTTTTCCCCCAGAAGCACAAATGTCTGCCTGGCACAGAATTCTGTGGGGAATTTCTGATCCCCCACACGGCGTTTGATTTTTCAGTCGAAGCTGGCGGAGGGGGGACTGTGTGGCCGTTCCTGGGGAGCTGGGCACGGCTGCTGGATCTGGAGGGGCTGGAAGCATCCTTGGGGCGCCCCGCTGTCCCCACAGCACCCAGCCCTCCTCTGGGTGAGCAGCACGGGCCGCCTGTTGTCCCAGAAACGTGGCTGAGCCTCGCCCAGACGCAGAGCACAGTGATCCTGCCCTGGCACGGGCACAGGTGGATGCCCTTGCCGCCCTCTCCCTGTGCAATTTGGGAAGAGTCCCATGTTGCAGAGGCTCCTTTGCAACCCCCTCCAGGTGCTGATGGGACATTTGGGTGGATCCAGTGCTCGCACAGGGAGCTTCCCTCGCTGCTTTTGGAGCTGCTGCCTGAGTTTTGAGCACTGAGCTACTGAGGAAGGCTCACAGCATTTCCCAGCGCGCCCTTATCCATTTAATTCTGCCCCCTCCGCTGGCCGGGAAGGGGCTGTGGGCAGCTGCCAGCGGTGGGAGAGGCTGGGGTGAGGCGGGGATGCCGCAGGCAGGGCAGGGCGGGGTGGTTTAGCCGGCACAGGGACGAAGGTGCTGCGGGTGCGGGACCCCCGGGGCCACCCCGGGGTGCGGGTGCCGCGAGCAGAGCGGCTGCTGGCAGCCCTGCCTCCCCCAGCCCGGGATTGAGAGTTTATTCACGCACTAATCAAAGTGACATGATGGTCGTGGCAGACTAAAGCCATTCACTCCCCGAGCTGGCGAGGTCGGGAGGTCGCCCAAGTTCACAAGAATGGGGCTTTTGTGATGCAGATCGGCAGAGAGCGGCCAGACGAGCGTGGCAGGGTCCCCCCACGGTGACGTCGAGCCGGGCGATGTGCCGGCATGGCCCCGAGCGGGGCTCCTGTGCCCCCCTGGCACACGGGGGGACCCCGGGCTCTGCCCCGTGCGGGTTCATGGGGTGGGGGCTGCAGGTGTGGGCGCCCCTGCGGCACAAGGGAGGGGCGAGTTAACAAAACAATTGGGGCACAAGTGTCCTGGCAGCCAGTCTGGCCATGGCATGGGCCCTCGGGGAGCCACCCAGCACCCCCTGCCCACGTGTGGGTCTGAAGCCTTCGAGTCTCTCTTTCCAGCACCCGTGTCAGCCCAGACCATTCCTGGTGCTGCTGCTGGGCTGTGTGGGGGGACCTGGGGCCTCTTTCCACCTTGAGACCCCCGGGGTGTCTGCGGGGATCAGCTGAGCTGTCAGAGGCCAGAAACCCTGTGCTGTGGTCCTGGGGAGCCAGCCCTGGGAGGGGAGATGCTGCTGTGCAGGAGGGATGAGGAGAAACTGCCTTCCTGCAGCGGCCTTTGAGCATCCCCTCCATCCACACCCTCCCCTCCCTCTGCCTCCTGCACCGCCTGGGCAGGGCCATTTGATAGCTTTACAGATGTGATGACAATTTTGCACCTCTAAAGCTAAGCAAACCCCCAACCCAATTTTTATAATTGGCTCTTGACCAAAATGAGAGTTTCTTTGAGGGTGTTTCGAACAAAGCGCGCTGATGGAAGGGGCACCCCGAGCCACAAAAGGGCTTGGCTTTGATCCTTTCTGCTTTTATTGTCAGTGGAGGTAAAATAAATGGTTTAAAAATTAAATTGGTGCAAGGGGTTTTTTTAAATTTAAGCAATGCTTTCACGGCAGATTTGAGGCAGCGACCGTGCTCAGGCACCTCTGTGGGCGCTGGCGTAAGCAATGAGGAGTGAGGTCAGTTTAGGGTTGAGGACTGCTCTGGCTAAAAACAAAAGCTAATCAATTTGAGCAAAACTGATTCCTTTTTGCTGGAATGGAAAGCCTTGGGAGGAATTATCCAACAAAATTAAATCCTCGGGGTGGGGGTGGAATGGGACATGACGACACCGGAGGAGAATTTGTTAAAAAACACGAGCAAACTCTGCAAGAAACAGGGAGGTTTTCCCTTTCTGCAAGTGAGAGCTGAGGTTATAACCCCAAAGTGCTGGGTTTGGACCGACACAGTCGGGCTCTTCCGACTTGGTGTGAACGTGGAACGTCCTGGGGCTCAGCGGGCCTTGGCTGCGGTGGAACAAGGGCTCGGTCGTGCAGGGCAGGCTGAAGGTCTGCCATGGATTGCAGGGTCTCTGTGGCCTCCCTGATAGAGAGATACGGGCAGTGGCAGGGCATGAAATCTGCTTGAATTGCTGACTCCCAGCTCGCGCCGGGCTGATGTGCCTGAAATGACTAAATTACCTCTGGGCTGCCCCAAGGCTCCCCTGGGCTGCAGAGGGTGGGCAGAGCTGCTCTGCCCAGCTCCGAGAGGCTTTGGAGCCAGGGCCTTACCCGTGCTGAGGGGGTGAATTGCTCAGCAGTTGGGGAAAATCGAGTTTCCTCCTCTTCAAATCCTGCCTCACGGATAATTTCATCTATATTTGAGGTGTGCTCCGCGGCGGCTTTGCTGCTGTTCAAGCTGGGAATTTCCTGTTCAGCCTGGTGCTGTAAGGACAGGGATGTGCGTGCCCAAATGTGTCTCTGCTGCCCAAAAACCCCTGCTGGGACCCATTGGCTGCAGCTCCCTCTCCATCCTGCAGCACCGGGGAGCAACGACGGAGGAGAGCAGGCCGGGGGAGCAGGGAGGGATTTACTCCCACGTTTCCTCATAGCTGCTTTTTTCAGTTATCCCCAGGAACCTTTTTGGTGCTTCCTTGGTGCCGTGTGGGGAGATGGAGCGCGAGGAGGCCTGATGGTGAGCACTGGCGGGGTGAAGTGCTCCTTGGGGAGAGGGGCAGGCAAGGCAAGCACAAAATGAACCCGAGAGGGACCATGTCCCTCGGACAGAGAAAGCGAGGGCAGAGGCACAAAGGGGTGGGCTTTCTTCTCTTTTTTCCCCTGGTGGAACACAATGTGATGAATTCAGCGCGAGGGCCAGCGCCACCCTTTAATGCACTTCCAGCTGAACGGGGGTTTCTATGGCAGCCGGGAGAGCCAGGCGAGCCCTGAAAAGCTGTTTGTGCGGAGCCGTGCCAATGGCATTTGTGGTGGGGGGCACCGGTGCCAGACGGGCAACGCCGCCCAGCCGCTCATCAGGCGCTGACAGCCCCCGGTCCCCCAGCGCCACCCCAACCTTCCTGGGCTTTTGATGCCCTCAGACAAAAGGGGTGGCAGCTCCAGCCCGGGATGTGCCTGGCATCGGCCCGGCACCGCTGCCCGAGCCATTGTGGCGGTGAAAAATCCGCCGGGGTAGCGGGAGGCAGAGCTACCCCCAGGCAGGTGCTGGAGAGGAGGAGCAGGGCACTGTGTCTGCCAGGGCTTGGCCATCCCTCCAGTTCTACCCTGCTTTACTCCCCGTGGCTGGAAGTGTTCTCCCAAAAGAGGATCAGCTGAAAGGTGTTGGTGTTGGTGGATTGTTTCTCCGCTTGCAGGGCTCCTCCTGGGGCTGCCTGGTGCTGAGTGCGTGCAGAGTGCTCGGTAGGAAGGAGCAAGCACCTCCTTGTGCCCGCTGCTGGCTCCTGGCAGGATCTGAGCAGGTGTGACAGTGGCACTTGGGGTGGAAGGGAGCCCCAGCTCTGTCCTCAGGGGTGCAGCAGCCCGAGCACAGCTCCTGATCACCCATCTGGGCACAATTTTGCCACAGATCTCCAACATCTCGTGGCATCCTCCTTCAAGGCAGCAGCTGGAGCAGGCCCTGCTCAGCTGCTGCCTCTCCAGCAGCTGCAGGTTGAGCTCCACCTCATCCAGGAGCACTTTGCTTTTCTCCAACGCTTCCAATTTCATCAGCAGCTCCCTGGGCTGGAGGTTTGGAGCTGGTGCTCCCCGGGGCAGCCAGAGCCAGAAGTGCTGCCCTGGGGGTGAGCCCTGGGCTGGTTTTGGTGGGTGATTTAGGGCTGGTCCCACTGAACCGAGGGGGTTTGGTGGGTGATTCAGGGCTGGTCCCACTGAAGGGAGGGTTTGGGTGAACCCTGGGCTGGTTTTGGTGGGTGATTCAAGGCTGGTCCTGCTGAAGGGAGGGGGTTTGGGTGAGCCCTGGGCTGGTTTTGGTGGGTGATTTAGGGCTGGTCCCACTGAAGGGAGGGTTTGGGTGAGCCCTGGGCTGGTTTTGGTGGGTGATTTAGGGCTGGTCCCACTGAAGGGAGGGTTTGTTTGAGCCCTGGGCTGGTTTTGGTGGGTGATTTAGGGCTGGTCCTGCTGAAGGGAGGGTTTGTTTGAGCCCTGGGCTGGTTTTGGTGGGTGATTCAAGGCTGGTCCTGCTGAAGGGAGGGGGTTTGGGTGAGCCCTGGGCTGGTTTTGGTGGGTGATTTAGGGCTGGTCCCACTGAAGGGAGGGTTTGGGTGAGCCCTGGGTTGGTTTTGGTGGGTGATTTAGGGCTGGTCCCATCAAAGAGAAGGATCTGGGTGAGCCCTGGGCTGGTTTGGGTGGGTGATTTAGGGCTGGTCCTGCTGAAGGGAGGGGGTTTGGTGCAGCCCCCACACACTTCACCTGCTGCTGCTCCCCACGATGTTGGATCGACCACAAGTGGTTCCAGATGGGCCCTTCCCCCATCCCAGGGGACCTCATCCTCACCAAAAAAATGGTCACCAGCTTGCTCCTTTTCCTGGGCATTTCCATCCCTAATCTTTTGCTGTTGTTGAGAAAACATTTTGAATGAGATTTTTCCTGAACGGGGTTCCTGATCTCATTAAGACAGCCGGAAGGGGAAGAGGATGTTTTAAATTCATTGGCAATACTGGAAGTTTTTCTCCCCTTCTCCTTCCCCCTTTCTTGCACTTCTGAGGAAGAACAAGAGATGAAACTTCAATGTTTTTCTCAGAGTGAAATTGCAAAGTAAATTACTTTAGACTCTATAATGTGAAATATTAAAATGAAAAGTGATTTTTTTTTTTCCAACAAGCTCAGTGTTCCTTCTTGAAAAGCCCAAAGCAAAATGTGTTGATCTCGTTTCAGTGCTTCTCCCCTCACAGTTTCTCTTTCAAAACAAGCTCTTTGTAGGAACGGACTGTGTTTAGGCATGACATCTTGCTTTTGATGAATTGTCATTTTCCATCAGAAAAATGCCCAGCCAGCTCCAGCCACTGAGCCGTTCCTTGGTGCTCTCCCCAACAGCTGCAGAGGGGAGCTCGTCACTCCCCTGGGAAGGATTAAAAGATTGCTGCCATCCCTGCACCAGTCCAGAGCTGGATCCCCCAGTGGACACCAGCAAAATCCAGGATAGTGCTGGGGGATTTTCTGGCTGCTGAGGCTTGGCTAGCTTTGGGGGGTCTGTATCCAAACTCAGATATTTTCACCTCTGCACTCCAGGCTGTCCCTGAGCACTTCCCCAGCCCACTGGAGCAGCCTGGAAGGCTCAGCTGCCCCAGGGGTGCAGGAAATGGTGCTTCCCCCATCTCAGGCTCTGGGGAAGAACTGAGCAGCTCCAGGCTCAGGGAAGGTGATTCCTGAAGGTTTTTATGCTCATTCTCTAACGGGCAACTGAAGTTACCCAGGTCACCAAAAGAGCCACTTTTGGTGTCCCCAAAAGTGACCCCAGAACCCAGCAGTGCTCCAGGGTTTGGGGTGAAAGGGATGGGAGGAGGCTGCACCCATTTCCTGCCTGTCTGGGCACCTTTGAGCACCTGAGAGTGCAGAGAAGGCTCCTTTTCTGCCCCAGCAGGAGATGGCCTGGTGAGGGGTGTCCTCTGAAAGAGCCCAAATCAAAACTGGGCATGGAGAAGGGAAAAGCTGTAAATAACTCACCTCCAGAAAGGAAGGAGCAGCTCTCAGGAGGAAGGCCCAGCACTCTTTCAGTCCTTCTTGCCAAATGCTTGACTCAGTGCAGAGACAGGTTTATTTTTTAAAGGCATAAGTGTCTGGTTTTCCCCTGAAAATCCACATGGGAAACAGATGGGGCTGCGCCTTCCTATTCCCCAATATTTGAGCCCTTTGGCTGACAACAAAAGATTTAAAAAGTGGGGAGCAGAGCATCGGGCAGGGCAGGAGGTGGCTCTGGGAGCCTCTGCTGGCCCTGGCCCTGGAACTGCAGCACAGCCCCACATCCTCCCAGAGAGGAAAACGAGGGGAAACCCCAAATTCCAGGGGAAAAGCACCCCCAAATGCCAGGGGAAAGGAAATCTTAAATTCCAGAGGAAAAGAAACCTCAAATACCAGGGGAAAAGAAACCCCAAAAGCCAGAGGAAAAGGAGCCCCAAATGCCAGGGAAAGCAAACTCCAAATGCTGGGGAAAAGAAACCTCAAATACCAGGGGAAAAGAAACCCAAATGCCAGGGGAAAGGAACCCCAATGCCAGAATAAAAGAAACCCCCAATGCCAGGGGAAAAGGAAACCCTAAATGCCAGGGGAAAGAGACCCCAAATTCCAGGGGAGAGGAACCCCCAATGCCAGGGGAAAGGAACCCCAAATGCCAGGGGAAAGGAACCCCCAATGCCAGGGGAGAGGAACCCCCAATGCCAGGGTAAAGGAACCCCAATGCCAGGGGAAAAGCACCCCAAATTCCAGGGGAAAGGAACCCCCAATGCCAGAATAAAAGAAACCCCCAATGCCAGGGGAGAGGAACCCCCAATGCCAGGGGAAAGGAACCCCCAGTGCCAGGGGAAAGGAACCCCCAGTGCCAGGGGAAAGGAACCCCCAATGCCAGGGGAAAGGAACCCCCAATGCCAGAATAAAAGGAACCCCCAGTGCCAGGGGAGAGGAACCCCCAAATTCCAGAATAAAGAAACCCCAAATGCCAGGGGAAAGGAACCCCCGTGCCAGGGGAAAGGAAACCCCAAATGCCAGAATAAAGAAACCCCAAATGCCAGGGGAAAGGAACCCCCAGTGCCAGAATAAAAGAAACCCCCAGTGCCAGGGGAAAGGAACCCCCAAATTCCAGAATAAAGGAACCCCCAGTGCCAGGGGAAAGGAACCCCCGTGCCAGGCCAGCGCCAGGCTGGCAGCGATGAGCAGTGCCACGGGGCAGCATGGGCAGAGATGATCTGGGCGCAGGGCTGGGCTGGGAGCAGCTCCTGCCTTTGCCAGCTCTGCTGCTCTCGGCAGCTCTCGGGCTGTGAGAGGACTGAGAGGCTCCCGGTCAGCCCCGGTTTAAAGCTCCGGATCTCGGAGCCCAAAGCAGGGTTTGCCCGCAGTGTCTGGGTGGGCACTGGGACATTCGGGCCCTGTGAGAGGCACTGCTGGGGCGGGGGCTGCAGATCCTGCAGGGACAGCGTCCTGTCCCTGTCCCCGTGCTTCTGGAGCGAACAGAAGAGCAGCAAACCCCCCCCGAGCTGCTCATCCCGGGGCTCATGGAGAGCCAGCGTCACCCGGCTCTCACCTGCCGCAGGGACTGTCACCGAGCACTCAAATACTTCTACATTTTTAATGGTTGGGTTCATTTTAAAGGTCTTTTCCAACCTAAACTCTTCAATAAAATGCATTTATTTCCCTTGTTCTGGAGGAGGGAGGGCTCTGCTGCACAGAGAGCAGCTACAGCTGTGGGAAGGCAGGTTTGGGAATATTGCTGGAATTGCTGAAATAACTTTTTCCAAGTGAGGCAGTAGATCCCTGCCTTCACCTGCAAAAAAAAATTCATGAAAAAAGCGGCATGGAGGAGAAAGGGGGATGTCAGTTACATTTTTTTAATGGAACACAGGAATTCTGTCAAAGTTTTGTTAGGAAAAAATCAATAGTTTCTTGTATTTAAACTAGAAAAAAAAATCTCCTTGAGTAAACCAGATATTTTTTTGTCATGTAATAGCCACATAGTCCCAGTTAGCATTTGGCACAAATATAGGAAAAACACCACCAAAAAAAAAAAAAAAAGCTGAAAATATTTTGACCAGATCTAAATATATTATATTAGATCTGCTGTGCAATTCCCTGTGCTCCCTTGGTAGGATAATTTTTTTAAAATTAATTTTTAGATATGATGAAGTATTAATAAATCTTTGAGTTAAGCATCAGAGAGTTCAGCTGGTTTTGAGGCTTAATATTGTGGCACAGAGCACGATAGCCCTGCCACCGTTTTTGCAGCCTGTGCTGCTGCTGCCACGGCTCTGATGCCGAGTGACCCCTCATAAATATCCTATTCCAGTGCAAACGAGGAAAAACATTTATTAAAGCAAAAATTACCCATCTCCCCTAAATGAAAACAAATCCCTTTCCAAGTGTGCTGGCATTTTTAAAGGGAATATTTGTCAGCGGCTCAGCGTTGTATTAACGGGGTGGGGGGGTGGCGGTGGGATGTGGTGATTCAGCTGTGAAGAGAGTGTTTCTTTTCCATTTATTTCCCGGACATTAATGGCACTAAAACGCCGGCCACTGCCGCCACTGGGCTGCGAGACAAAAGGCTGTGGCAGGTACAGCAAGTCGGGCTAGGAAAGGGATCCGGGGCTGGCACCACCGCGGGCATCGCTCTGCCAATGAGCTGGGCACCTCCCGGAGGTGAAATCCTAAATCCCGCCCCGCAGCCTCCATGCCGGGCTCGTGGATCAGCTCGGGCGAGAGACAGACACGCAAAAATAGATTTGGGCTCCTGTTTTTTTAGAATCTTCGTGTGTGGGGGCTGTCGTGTCCCGCGCCTGCTCCTCTCCTCCCAAACCTGTTCTGGCCGAGCGCTTTGTTAATTGGAACAATCTTATTTAAAGGAAGATGAATTAAAAAAAAAAAAGACCAAAAAAAAAAAAAAAAAAAAACCAGCAGCCAGCTGCCCCCACCGACCCCCCCAGTAATTGTCATCGCTTCGGCACTGCCTGGCAGCTGCTGCCCTCTTTTCCCTGCGCTGCGTGCCAGGGCGCTGGCACTGGGAAACGCTGCTGGCTTCACTGGGGAGACAATGGTTCCACTGGGCTTTCAGGGTGGTGCCTGTGCCCGTTCCCCTCCGCGGGGCTTTTGGGGTTTGCCAAGGGGCGTTGGTGAAAGCTGCGCCGTTGTTTGGAGGGATTTTAGGGCCGTGGTGCTGCTCCCCAGAGCTCCCTGCAGGGCTCCAGGGCTCAGGGCTGTGCTCAGGGGTGACCCCCTGTCCCTGCCCGCTGGTGCCAGAGCTGAGGGAGGAGGGATGTGGGATTTGGGGGTCACCACGCAATCCCCCATCCCACAAAGTGACCCCACGCTCAGCTGAGCGCTGGGACCTTCACAGGAATCCACACTGGGCAGAGCTGAGGGAGGAGGGATGTGGATAAACCCTGGGATTTGGGGGTCACCACACGATCCTCCACCCCACTAAGTGACCCCACGCTCAGATGAGCGCTGGGACCTTCACAGGAATCCTGGGCAGAGCTGAGGGAGGAGGGATGTGGGATTTGGGGGTCACCACACAATCCCACCAAGTGACCCCACGCTCAGCTGAGCGCTGGGACCCTCGCCGGAGTTCACACTGGGCAGAGCTGAGGGAGGAGGGATGTGGATAAACCCTGGGATTTGGGGGTCACCACACAATCCCCCATCCCACTAAGTGACCCCTCTCTCAGCTGAGCGCTGGGACCTTCACAGGAATCCACACCTGTGCAGAGCTGAGGGAGGAGGGATGTGGATAAACCCTGGGATCTGGGGGTCACCACACAATCCCCCATCCCACCAAGTGACCCCACTCTCAGCTGAGCGCTGGGACCTTTGCAGGAATCCTGTGCAGAGCTGAGGGAGGAGGGATGTGGACAGACCCTGGGATCTGGGGGTGACCACACAATCCCACCAAGTGACCCCACGCTCAGCTGAGCGCTGGGACCTTCGCAGGAGTTCACGCCTGTGCCCAGCGCACGGGCAGCGCCCTGTGAAGCAGCCGTGGGGCAGGTCGGTGGCGTGAGCATGGAGAAAGAGGCTCCTCCGACCTCCCTGCCCGTGTGTGCCACCTTGCCCGGGGCTCTGGGGTCACGGCTCCTGTGCTGCCCCCGCTCCCCGGCCCCTGCCGGTTTGCAGACGTTCAATGGGATCGGCGATCTTCGCGGCCCTTGTGTGCTAAATCCCAAACTGCTGCTGGGGCAGGAGCGCTGCGGGGACGGGGGAAGCCTCTAGAGAATGCTCAGCTGACCCTACGAGATGTCCAGTTAAGCAGCACCCTGCTCAGAACTGCCTTTATTTGTAAATTATCGTTTTGGCTTTATTCGTCCCCCAGACAGGTTTTGGTGCTGCCTCCCAGCAGAGAAAACAGAACCTCTCCTGTTCAGGGACACCTCCCTGCGATGCCACGCCAGAGCCAGGACGGGCTCATTCATCCCAAAAGCCTCATTGCTTAACACCTCTGGCTCTAAAAAATGCTAAAATGCTGCTTTTGTTCGTGTCACCTGCACGGAGGGAAGGATCAGGCCTGGGCTGCTCCTACAGCTGAAGGCGATGCCAGAGGGAAAGGCTGAATCAAAGTTAAAGTTAGAAAGAAATGAAAATCTCAATTTGTTTCTATATGATAAAGGACATGTATGTGTGACTTCACCCTCTTCCAAACGAGAACGGATTTTTATTTCCCTCCTAATTAGGAAAAAAAGGGGTCCAGTGCACAGAAAAGGAGGAGCAGCCCAAGGAGAACAGAAGGGTGGGAGCGGGTGTTAGTGTGGGGTCAGAGGGAGCAGATCTTACCCTGGGATTTTCCTCACTGTCCTGGGGGGGCTGCAGAGCCCGGCAGCCTCCTCCCAAATCCCTGTCTGACACCGGGTGAAACGTCTGCCTTGGGATGCAGCACTTCCAGAGAGGGAAGAGAGGGTTCAGGCTGAGGCAGGGAGTATGTGAGCTTGAGTCTGGGCTTTTCTAAAAATTCATTTTAGGGGAAAATGTGGGGCTGGCTTTGTGGGGGCACCAGTGACCCCTCAGCTGAGCTCTGCTAAGAGCAATGCTTGGTTTCAAAGTCACCTCTGGCTTTTTTTTTTCAGCTTAAAAAAAAAAAAAGTTTAAACTTTCCGAAGGAAGCATTAAAATCCACATTTAAATTCCTAGACCTTTTGGAGATGTTGCCTTTCCAGCGCTTCCCTAAATGACACTTGCTGAATTTTCAGTTTTCCTCACTTCCAAAGCGAATATTCAGTGTCATTTATATGGGTGGAAGACTGTGGTAAAACAGCCCTGAGTGTGCTCTCCCCATCCCAGAGCAGGGAATCCCTGCAGGACCCAGAATACCTAATTTTATTTTTTCCCCCCTCCTCTCTAAAATCTGCGCATTGGTGCCAGATTTTAGTAGAAGATGGGTTTGTACAGAAGCAGGGAGAGGGAAGAGAGGGCAAAAAAAAAAGGCTGGCAAAGGTTCCTGGAGAGCCACGGGGCTGGAAAAATCCTCGGAGCTGGGGGATGCAGAGGGACCGCGGGCAGGGCGGGGACACCTCTGCAGGGGGAGGGTTCTGCCACAAAACTTTTATTTTTGTGGAGAGGAGAGTGAAAACAGGACGCTCCTGGCTCTTCCAGCAAAAACCCGCAGCAATTTCTGTGTTTGTGAAGGGATTTCCTACCCCGGAACACGCTGGGTTTTTGGTTGGAGGTGAAAAATCGTTCGTTCGATGGAATAAGTCAGGGAGAAATGTGGAATCCTCCGCCGGGAGTGTGGAGGCACAGCCCTCACTCTTGCTTCAGTGATGGGTTATGTGGTGGAGAAGCAACTTTTCGTCAAATTTAGCAATTATTGATATGATATAAAACGACCTACTTGGTGCCACGTTTACAGTCAGTCTAAATAAATAGCGACTGAATATACCAGCAAGCAAAATGGACAGATGGGAAGTTTGTTTTTTTTTTTTTTGTGAAAATAAAATTTAAAAAAAAAAATCTAGGTGCAGTGTTTTCTAACAGACCTGTGCTGTTAAAAATAGTAATAATAATAATAATAATAATAATAATAGTAATAATAATAATAGTAATAATAAAAAAGTAGTAGTAGTGGTAATAATAATAATAATAATGTAGTGGTAATAATAATAATAATAATAATAATATCCTCAGATTTAATCCCTATGAGTATAAATATAGGAGCTGTGTTTAGGTATGTTAAAAAAAAAAACAAGACCAAAATGAAAATAAATTCAATTTATATTAGAGGATCAAATGGAAAGCTAAAACTCCCCAAATCATTCACTATTTCCCAGGATTTCCAGCTGTAACTTGCCAAACTGCTGGTTCACAAGATGAATGCATTTTATTTTGTTATTTTATTCTTTTGGGGCGTGTTTGGGGGTTTGTGCTCGGACACGGCCTCGGGGGTGATGGATGGAGCGGGGACAGGAGGGACCTGCCGGGACCCGCCGGGGTCGCAGCTTTTGGGACAATTTCGGAGCTGCTGCTGCTCCCGCGCTGCGCTCCCTGCTCTGGTCTGGTTTGTGTAATCGGCTAAAATCCCCGTGTTTGTGCGGCTTATTTAAAAAAAAAAAAAAAAAACAAAACAACAAAAAACCCCAAAAAACCAAAAAACAAACGAACAAAAAAACCCCAAAAAACCCCAAAACCCAAAAAAAAAAAAAAAACCGGACCAAAAGAGAAACCCGTTTTCCGTCTCCCAGCCCTTCAAACTTTTTTTGTTGTTGTTGTTTCGTGGTGTTTTTTCTTGCCGTTCCCCCCAGAAGGGATGGGGAGGCAGCCCGGGGGGGACCTGAGGGATTTCCCGAAGAGTTGCTGCAAACCCGCCCCGTCCCCGGCTTTGCTCGGTCCAAACCAAACCAAAAAAAACCACCCTCCATCCCCGCGGTGGAAATTTGCAATTTATTTACGATTAGCCCCAAATTTGCCAGAGACGACAGACTGAAGGGGTGGCCGGGGAGGGGGGGGGGGGGGGAAGCAATTAAATTAATTTGTAATCTTGCTTTTCATTAGAAAATGCAAGAATAATGATAGCGTCCAGCAGGCGGGGGAGGGGGAAAAAATCATAAATGGAGATTTCCCCCTCCCAAATCAGATTATAAAATAAGCTTTTTTAAATTAAATTAGTTGATAGGCAGTTGATCAGAGTAACCCCAGACGATGAGCGAGGCGAACACGACAAATAAAAATAACAAAGGACACAAAAGTTGTCTGCTCTTCCCTCTTTCGGTGCCACCTCCGGGGCTGGTGGGGGGGGTCGCGAAGGGGAGCAGAGCCGGGAATGGGGGGGACCAGCCGGGAATGGGGGGGACCAGCCGGGAATGGGGGGGGACGAGCCGGGAATGGGGGGGACGAGCCGGGAATGGGGGGGACTAGCCGGGAATGGGGGGGACGAGCCGGGAATGGGGGGGACCAGCCGGGAATGGGGGGGACCAGCCGGGAATGGGGGGGGACGAGCCGGGAATGGGGGGGACCAGCCGGGAATGGGGGGGACCAGCCGGGAATGGGGGTGCGGGGGTTGCAGCCGGCTCGCAAATAAATTCATTTTCAAACAAGGTTCTGCCGGCAGCGAAAAGATCCGCGTTGAACTCGCAGGAGCGGAGTTGTTTTATCCCGGGTTAAACCCAAAATCTGCAGAAAAGAGGTTTTTTTTGGGGGGGGGGAGGGCGCAAAGAGCCGAGCCCGATCGCCCCGGCCCGACCCGCGGTCCCTCCTTTTAAAATATTCATTGGCATTTCTTTTCTCTCTCTCTCTCTCCCTCTTTCTCTCTTTATTTCTTTTTCTTTTTTTTTTTTTTTTTTTTTAAGATTTATTTCCCACGGAGGAGCCTCCCCGCACCGTCCCGGGTGGGATTTGCTCCCCCCGGCGCTGGGAAGGATTGGGGAGAATTTGGGGGGTTTCGGGAACTTTCCCACGCCCCCACCCTTCCCAGCCTAACTTCAGCTTCGTTTTCTGCCTTTTCTCCTCTCAGTTTTTTCCATCCCGTCAAATAGAGCAAAAAAACTCTTTAAATTGATCCGTATTTTAAATTTTTTTTTTTTTTTTAAACTCTAAAAATCGTTGAGGTGGAATTATGTCCCCTAAAACCCAAGAGGGGAAGTTTGGGGGAATATCGTGTGGTTTTGGGGCTGCTCCCAGCTCTGTGCCGGAGGAAATGTAAAATTTCTCCTGCCACACGCTCAGACAAAGCCGTCCTGTTACCCGGGATTTGTCGGGTCAAGCAGGATCCCGTTTTAAGCCAGTTACTAAATGTAATTCTCCCACTTTGCCTCTTAATGTAGCAAACGAAAAAACCCCAACTTTTCGCTGGGGGCATAAATGGCAGTGATCATTTGCCCCCAGAAGTTAAAAAAAAAAAAAAAAAAAAAAGAAATAGGGATTTTAGCCACTTTGTTATTCCTGCCACTAATGTTTGCTCATTTACAGAATGAACAGTATTCGAGAAATGTTTGAATGTGCTAAAATTTCTGCATTTAATTAGAAATTCTTTTGATAGAATACCGTATTTGAAATTACAGTTTTAAATATCCACATTAAAAAAAAATTCTTAACAGGGCTTTTACAGGGTCCTGAGCTGGTGGGAACCAATTTAGCTCCTTTGTGTAGCATCATCCCAGGGTATTTCCTATTATTCTTAGGAATTTGGATTGATTCTTTATTGTGAACTAAACATTTTCTTAGTGTTCACATTTTCTTCTCTTGAAAAAAAAAAAAAAAGTTAAAAAAAAAAATGGACTCAAAAATTGAGTTTGTGTTTTGGAACTTATTCCGTGCATACACAGAAACAGGAGATCTCAGGTGTGTGGTTGAACAAAAGTTTTTAAATGCTCAGAACCAGTTTTAATTGCAAAACAATCCTTGAAACCATCTGTTAATCCGTTCTGAAGCTGGCTGAAATTTTCATACTGCAATTAGAGCAAAAGAATAAAAAGTGTGGGAAGTTTTTACTTTTTAAAGATATATGGTGTCTTTCACTGTCCTTGCTCAGCAGCTCGTGCAGCAAAGCCATTCCAGCAGTGGAAGTCTCAGATACTTTTGTCTCTCTTTAAGAAAAGGGGGCAAAAAATTAAAAGAAAGAAACAACTTTAAAAAGTTTTGAGAATTTTTCTTAGAAAAACGCGATTATTTCCAGGGGTTCAGCTGGGTCCTTGCTCCAGGTGCAAGCTGCCAAGAACAACAACAACAACAAAAAAAAAAAAAAATCAATGTTTTTTTCTCTCCCACCCAGTGCACTGGAGGCCTTGGGAAGGGACAGATGATTTTGGGGGGACGGGTGGGCACGGCAGGGCTGGAGGCTGCAGCCCCTCCAGAGAGGAGCTTGGCTGCTTCAGACCCAGAGGCACTTCAACCACCTTCAGGCCACTCTCCTGATGCTCCACAGTTTGTTGGATTTTGCCCTGCGGAAGAGCTGGAAAAGCAGCTTTGGGCAGAGGGTGCTGCCCTGCGGCTGGCTCTGGGTGTGTGTTTCACCTGGCACAGCGGGCTCCCTCCGTCCCTGGCACCGCTGAGGCCGGTGTGACAAACCTCCCTGGCTAAATGTAAGCGTCCCCACTCCGCACATCAGCGAAGCCAGAAGATTCTTCATGCAATTATTTCATTTTTCAACGCGGAAGGCGGGGGTGCCCTCAAGAGCCGCCCTCTGCCCGCCGGGATCCCCCAGCCTTGCGCGTGGTCCCGGCGCCCAGTATTGTGCAGGGCTCTCTCGCCCCGCTCGGCCTTTTGTCAGCCCCCTTTTCTGTGTCAATCAGCTGCCTTTTGTCAGCTCCCAGACATGTTGTGTCCACAGGCACACAAATATCCCCGCGCAGAGCGTGGGGAGCGCGGGGCTCACGCTCACGCGCGCCGGGGGCACCAAGAGCTGCTGCCCACCCCGAGGGGCTGCCAGGGACCCTCAGGGTGGCTGGGCTGGGAAAGGTGCAGGTGCCCGTTGCCCAGCGTGTCCGTGTGTCTCTGGGTGCTGTCTGTCCTGCAGGAGGGAGCCCGGGGGGGGGGGGGCTGCTGGAGCTTCCCTCCCCTGCTGCTTTTACCCGTCCTTCTGGTTGTTTTTTCCAGTTTTACGCCCGTGGTTCTCAGGAATGGCTGATGCTTGATTGGCTCCTCGAGCCGTCCCTAGGAAATGTCTGTTTTGCTGTTTTATCCGCTGGTTTGGTGAGATCTGCTGCAATCAGTGACGCCAGGTGCCACGACTCGGGTTTGGGCTGGGGACATCCCGACCACCCACGTCTCTTCCCCCCAACTCCTGCCCATCCTCAGCTGCCCGAGCCCCGGGGGTTCTTTGCTGCAGCTCAGAGGGCAACTTTGGGCTAAACCCCACTGCTTTGGGCACTGGCAGCGCAGGGCTGGGCATCCACACCGAGGGCTGGCAGCTGCTCCAGCGCTGGGACGGGGCCGGTGCCCACCTGTCCGGGCTGACAAGAGCTCTGTCCGTCCCCACAGCGCTGCCACAAGCCCAGGCCGGAGCAGGCCCGGCCGGGTCGCTCCGAACCCCCGAGCACCGCGCCCTCGGCGGTGCCCACAGCTGCACGGGCCCGGCAGCGAGCGATGGAGGGGGGCAGGAGCACCCCCAAAGGAGGGCTGGAGGGAGGCAGGAGCACCCCCAAGGAGGGATGGAGGGAGGCAGGAACATCCCCAAGGAGCGATGGAGGGGGGCAGGAGCACCCCCAAGGAGGGATGGAGGGAGGCAGGAGCACCCCCAAGGAGGGATGGAGGGGGGCAGGAGCACCCCCAAGGAGCGATGGAGGGGGGCAGGAACATCCCCAAGGAGCGATGGAGGGGGGCAGGAGCACCCCCAAGGAGGGATGGAGGGAGGCAGGTGTGATAAGTTAGAAAGGACTCTTTGTTCATCAAGACAGAAAGGAGAAGCCTTGTGTAGATAACAGGAAACCAAAGGAGAAGCCTTGTGTACATAACAGAAAACCAAAGGAGAAGCCTTGTGCAGATAACAGAAAACCCCCAGACAGAAACTAGCTGGTATGTTGATTATTTAAGCTGATTGTGTAACTAGAACTTAGGCACATATAACACATAACCTCATATGGAAAGGATCATTACAGGGCCGTGGACTTTCACCGAGGAAGAAGAGAGGAGCCTTCCTCAAGCGACCACCAGAGAGTAGAAGAAGACCCCCTAGCAACAGAGGGTGCAGGTGCAGAGTACACCCAGAAATACCACGGACACAGAAGAAAAAGAGTATAAAAGACAGTGGGAAGGGGGAATCGGCGTGAGCCCTTGGCGGAGCAGAGACTCCCCGGCTGCGCCCAGCGCTGTTTGCTTGCCATCGCTTGCTGTAACCAATAAATTCCTGACTGACCCTCCAAAGGCTGAACAAACGATTCGCCTCGATTTATGACAGCAGGAGCACCCCCAAGGAGGGACGGAGGGAGGCCGGGGCCTCCCGAGTGTGGAAAACCCACGGCGGCGGCGGCCGCGCTCCCTGGGCATCGACAAAATGGCGTCGGGGGCTCCCAAATGGCGGCCGGGGCTGGCGGGGAAGGGCCCGGCGCGGTGCCAGGGCCGCGCCGAGGGCACAATGACTGGCACATAACGGCCCTGGCCACCGCCGCCCCTCGCCACGGCCGTGCCAGCTGTGCCCCCCCTCCCTGCGCCTTGGCACAGGCAGGCGGCCCCGCCATGGCCGCCTCCGAGGAGGATTAAGGCCGCAGTTGTGTCTCCCTCTTTCTTTCCCCCTCAGTGGCTGAGAACAGGAAACGTGAACCTATCTGAGACTAATTGACTTGCAAATTAATCGTTTGTCCCTGTGCCTGATAATTAGTGCTAACGATTTTTACACACACCCCCCCTTTTTTTTTTTTTTTTTGCTCTCTCCTCCTCCTCTTTATTTTAAAGGGGGCTGTTTTCCCTTTCTTTTCCTTCTCCCCACCCCGCTCCTCTTTTTATCCACCCTCGCTCCGGTTCTTCCCTGAGGATCCCCAGCTGCCCCTGGGGTGGGGATGGCAGCGGCTTTGGGGTGCAGGGCCTGGCAGGGCACACAGCTGCTGCTTTGCTTCCCACGCCTCGGTGCCAACCTCCACGCCAAGGACAACGAGCGGGGCTGGGAGAAGGGGTCGGGAATTTTGGGGGGCTGCAGAGGGGCTGGGAAGAGGGGGAGCGCTGCTCAGGGACGTGTGGCTGAACCCGCAGTTCCAGATTTCCCAAATAGCCAGGAAATGAGTGTTTAAAAAAAAAAAAATTTTAAAAAATCACTTCAAAAAGAAGCAAAGGTCTGGGGTTGTTTTCTCCAGCCTTCCCTCTTCCTCTGTTTTTCTTCCATGGATATATCTTGTTGTCACAAGTCAAATAAGGCTTTTTTTTTTTTTTTTTTTGGAGGAGGAGGAAGGGATGGAAAACATTTGAGGCTGGGGATTGGAATCGCTGGTGTTGTGGCTTTGTCCAAAATGTGTCACCTGGAGCAAGGGTGCTGCAGGGCATGGACAGGGCTGGAGCATGAAGAGATGTGAGAGACGGGGGGGAAAAGTGGGTTTGTGGTCATTTTTGGGGTCTGAGGCCTCCTGGTGCAGCCCAGTGGAGCTCATTTGTGCCAGAGCCTGGGAGCAGCTCAGGGCTGACAGGAGAGGACGTGTTCATTCTGTTGGTGATAGGTCAGCAGGAAAACGTAGTTTTGTTGAAATTGAGGTATTTTACGGGAATATTTCCCTGTCAGCAGCAGAAAAACCCCAGTAATGTGATATTCCAGTGTGTTTATTGAGGACTGGTAACATAACATACCATAAAGTACCTTAGTACTTTACTTTCAGTAAACTTCTGCTGTCTGTTGCCTCTCCAGTGACAATGTACTGCACAAATAATTGAAAATTCTGCACGTAATTGTCATGTTTCAGTGCAATTCAAACCCAAATACTTTGTTGCTCCTGCACGGGAACTCTTGAGGAATTCCACTCAGCAATTTTAATTTTTAATTTTAAAAAATTTAATTTTTTTTTTTAATTCCACTCAGCAATTTTAATTTTTAATTTAAAAAAAAACTTTATTTTTTTTTTTAAATTCCACTCAGCAATTTTAATTTTTTTTTTTTGTCTTCTTTTTCTTTTTGTTAGGAGGAAAAGATGCCATTTGAGGGAGACGTGTTGGGGAGGAAGGGCACTTTTGGTGATGTTCAGCTCCTCTTTTTTCCCTGGCTGGATGGGATTTGGATCCTCCCAGTGCCGGGCAGGCTGAGAGGTGAAACAGCTCCTGGGTTTTTCCACCCTTCCCATTCCTCACCCTGAGTCAGGCCCCAGTGTCCAGCCGACCTCCAGTGGCCCTCCAGCCTTGTCCAGAGAGGAGGGGAAGTTCCAGTGACCATCTCATCCCCTTCAGCCACGAGACGCTTCCTCCTCGGATGCCCAACACCTGATAATTAAAGGGATCCTTTTCTTCCAGCTCTTCCCCCCCCCCAAATGCTCCTGGTGCCTGACCCTGCTGTAATCCTGGTTTTGCTCCCCTTTCCTAGCCTGCTTTGTGCCCAGGGCTGGCTGTGCAGCTCAGGGGCTGCCGGTCGCCCGTCCCTGGGAGCCGGGAGTCCACAAGCCCTGAGGGGCTCCCGGGAGTCCACAAGCCCTGAGGGGCTCCGCGCTCATCACCTCGCTCTGTTTGGTTTGTCCGGAGTTAATTGCGCACAAACTCCGGCCTGTTGGCACACAGGGGCTCTTTGTCCCTGCAAGAATCACTCGCCCTCCGAGGTCACTGCGGCCAAGCCCTGCCGTCCCCCGCGGGTCACCCACGCACTCCGGGCCGCATCCCCGCGGCCGTGGCCACGCTGGGACGGGGCAGGTGCCTGCAGGGAGAAAGCTGCAGCAGGGAGCTGGGGCGCCGCCGCTGCCGCTTGGGTCAAGCTCATTGAAGTAATGGGATGATTAGCAAGGATTGCTGAGCTTTATGGCTGGGGAGGAGGAGAGAGGGTGAAAGAGACGTTAGGGGTGGATTAACCCCTGTCAGACCTGTACAAGAGGTTTCCCAGATTAAACACAAGCTCAGTGGTCTGTAAACGCTCCCCTTTCGCCGGCTGCTTCCCCAGAGCAGCTCGGGAATGAAAGCTCTGCAGTTTGTGTTCGGGACCCGACTTCCACGGCATCCCGACCGCTGCTTGTGCTCCTCCTCAGTCACCCCGGCTGTGTTCTTAGGGACTTGAGAGGCGCATCAACCCGAGTGCTTGGTTCTGATTAGCTTCCCAAAGTGCTCAGGAGCAACCAGCGAACCTTTACCGGGTTTATGGTCCCTTCCAGAGGTTTTGGGTGACGTTCCCAGCACTGGCACTGTGGAGGGAGAGGCTGGAGCGGACACGGCTGTGATGGGTCTGGCATTCCAGAGCAGCAGAGACCCTGAGACCCTCTGTGGGAGTGGGTGCTGCTCAGAGCCACTGGGGCAGGGGTTACTTTGGTCTCCTGCTGGCTCAGCTTTGCAGGGGGACAGGGGCGGCTGCTGGCGGGCGCAGGCAAGAGCACCGAGGGCTGAGATGGCACTCAGGGCTCAGTGGCCCCTTGGCAGGACCGTGACCATCCTGAAAACCCTTTGTGACCTCCTTCCAAGCCAGGCATAACCTCTGTGCTGCTGCTGGGGAAGTCAGTGCCTTCCCTCTTCAGCATCCTTCGGGCTCCCTTTGGGTGAGACCAAGGGACGAGTTACCGCTGGTTTCAGAGGGTAAAGGGGCTGAGAGCCGGCAGCAGCAGCGGGAACGATGCCCTTCAGTGCCCTCCAGAGCGGCAGAGGGCCCTGGGAGCTCATCAGTTCTGCAGGGGGAGTTCCCACTGACCATATCCTCGGGCAGGTGGGCGCTGTCCCGGAGGTGGGCAGCCCCGTGCAGACCCTCAGTGCTGGGCGGGCTGGCGAGACGCTGCCTCGAGGCGGTTTCTCAATCCTGCGCACCTGGTACTCTGTCAATGCAGCCACTTGGCTAAATGTGGGTCATTGTAGGAGGATGCAGCCACTCGAGCAAACAAGCCTCAATTGCCCACTGATTGGGGTGGCTGAGAGCACCATCACTGAAATTTCTGAGGGGGGAGGCATTAATAATCCCCATTCTGTCTCTGCAGCCCTTGCCCCCTTGTTATTTCCCTCTTTGTGTCTTAATTTGGCCCATTATTATTATTTTATAAAAGGGCCTTTTCTCCACCCCCTCCCTCTTGAAGACACTCCTTAGACCGATGGGAAAATGGCAAGGAATAATTATGAAAAACATCAGTGAAGAGAGGGCCATCTGAGAGGGATTAAAGGATTACAATTAAAACTCATTTTAGGGAGGTGATGTGACATTAGCGTTTTCATTCTTCCCCCCTACCCCCCTTCCCCAAACACCCTCCAGGATATCTGGGTCTAAGTTGATTAAATGACAAACTCCAGCTCAGAGGGAAACAACAACAAATTAAAAACTGAGTAAAATGAAAAACAACAACCCAAAAATGATTTACAAAATGGAGTGAAAACGAGGTCACTGAGAATTACTGGAAGTCTGGCGGCAGCTGGAAATGGGGTGGACAGAGCACCTGCCACTAATAGCAGGTTTCTGATGGTGGGAGCATCTCCCTGCTCCTGCTCCAGCGGCAGGTGAAGCTGTCTGAGGTCCCTCCTCCAGGACACAAGGGGACTCTTGGGCTGTGGCAATGGTTGTTTTGGCAGGGCTGGTGCTGTGCCGTGCTTTTGGCAGCTCTGTGTTGCACTGAGGCCGTGCTGGGCTTTGCTCTGGGAGCCGGGTGCTGGCCCTGCTCTCCCTGCAGCAGCGAGCCTGGGAGGTGCCCCAGTGCCAGGGCGGTGCCCTTGTGCCAGCCTCGCTGTGTCCCTTCCTGGCGTGGCTCCATGGCCCGTTTTCTCATCTCTTTGCAGCTCTTACTGGTGGCTGGAGCCAAGCAGCCCCTGCCCCACTCAGCTTCGAGCAGCCCCGGCACCGTTCCCGGTGTCCCTGCGAAGCCAAGCAGAGCCTGTGCTGCAAACACCTTCCCTCTTGTCCATCGGGATGCACCAAGGGTCCTGCCCATCCTGCCTCCCTTGTGGAGAATCCTGACGGGGCTCCTGAGGGGGGGAGCTGCTCACAGTGGGATGGAAATTCAGCGTTGTCATAAATGAGGGGAGCTGGGAACGGCAGCGTGCTCGGAGTGGGAGCTGACACTTCCAAACGGGAACACACGCTGAGCTGGGGTTTTATTGGCTGTGGAAAGCAAATTCTAGGATGATTGCTGGCCATTTCAGTGAATGAATATGAAGCCTGGGATGAGGGATTTCCCTTTGTTTGTAAATATCTGTGGATCAAACTGTTCAGACGATGTGCACACCTAAAGCCATGCTGCCAGCCCTATTGGGAGGGGGGTTACCTGAAGATGCGGAGGCAGATGAGTGACTCAGGCTCTGCAGTTCACAGTGCTTGGGAAGTTTTGGCTGCCAGAATCTGATCTGTAGGGCCCCAGTAACCACAGTGGGGCTGAGCCAACATTCTGCCCTGAAAGCACAGCTCTTACTGCTTAAACTCAGCCACAAAACCTGTAAGTGTGTGGCCTGGGAACACTTTCCCTCCAGCCTGTGCGTTTCGGCCGTGCACTTTTGGGCTGCAAAGAGCAAGAGAGAGAAGAGAGGAGCTTCTCCTACATCCTCCTGCTTCTCCTGCCAAAGGAGGCTGGGCTCAAACCCAGCCTCTTCGCTTTCGCCTCCATTCAGCAGCTTGGCATAACTGGGCATCTCGTCACGTGGCCACGCACGTGGGCGCGAGCGCTCGTCGTGTGAGGTGCCATGTAGTGTCTCATATTGGGAGGCAGGGAGAGCTGGAAAAGCTTAACGGAAGGGAAACTCCCCCTCCTCCCCCCCCCCCCCCCCCCCCCAGATCCAGCCTATTTTCTTTCCTCTTCTTTTGTTTCTGATTTCCGGAATTATGCGGCAAAGCAAAGCGTGGGGAGAAGAAAGAGGCTGAAGAGAGCTGGCATCTGGCAGGGAAAAGAACAAAATAGCAGAGCAGGGCTTTCCTAGGCAGGAGCAGTGGCTGCTCGGGAGATGGGCAAGCCCTGGGGAAATTCAGGGTCTAAACATGGAGCTGGCCCAGGCAGGTGGGCACAGAGCCTCCGGTAAAGGCAGCAGAGGGGTCAGCCCAGCAGCTTGAGCTGTGCATCCTCCTTGCTCCCCTCCTTCACAGGATCTGTTCCTTGGTGTCCCTCCTGCTCCATCCCCCTGAGCAGTGAATTCCCCGAGGACATGCACTGCACCTCCTGCCCAGGGTCATTCTGGTGTGCCTTGGCCCCAAACAGAGGGGAGGTGGAGGTGGAGGCCGCTCTCCTGCAGACTCTTTCTCTGAGGCTTAAATGATCAGCGTGGCACAGTTCATCCTGCGATGTCCCTTTTACAGTCGGGGCTGAGAGTTGCCTGAATATATTTTTATTCCTGTTATTTCCTCTGTCCCGGCCAGTACAGAAAGAGGTCTTTGCATACAGACCCAATGTTAATTAGGTAAATTAATTAGGACCAAGATGCAGTGTTTTCCCCCTAAGGAGGAAATACAGTAAACTCCATTTTTGTGAGTTTTTTATTCAGCCAGGGGGGTCGAAGGAGAATAGCCGTGTCAAAGAAGCTGCCGTTTTCAAGGTCCTTGTGTCCCTTCTGCGCCGCCCCAGAAAGGGAACAAAACTCTGTTGACAGCAAAATCTCAGCAGGAGCCGCTGGGCTGAGGGGCACAGGGAAGCGAAGTGGAAAGGGTGCCAGGTTTCCGAGCGCCTGGAGGGAACAGGCTTTGGTCTCCGGCGTTTCAATGGACCGGGGAAAGCAAATCAGCCCTTTCAAGGCCAATCATGCTGCTCTGGAAGGCACACACTGCAGACAATGCCCCGCTGGCAGCGGGGCAGCGGGAAAGGGACTGGGTGGCCATGGCAAGGCCGAGGGCAGGAGAGCTGCCGAGGGCCAAGAGCCAGTGGCCAGGTCCTGCTCCGTCCAGCTCACTCCTCAGAGCCCTGGGAAAGGTGCTGGGATGTGCTGGAGCATCAGGAACAGCCCAAGGAAGCTGGTGGAGCAGCCATGTGTGCTTCTATCCTGTGTTGTCTCTTCCTTCTCCTCCAGCAGAGTCATGGTTTGTGTGGTACAGGAGCATGGAAGCATTGAGCAGCTCCCTGACCTTCTCCCCACCCCCGGCTTTTATTCACAGCTTTTAATTCATGCCACCCTGAAAGCCTGTGACCCGGGAGAGCCTGATCCCAGCCCACGAGCCTGCTCCATGTCTCTCCTGGACGTGGCATGAGTGGATGGATGGACTCCCCGGGATGTGCCGTGGGATGGGCAGGTTTGTGGCTGCAGCTGGGGTGTTTTCATGCCCCGTGTGTCCTGGAGAGGAGCAAAGCTGGGTTTGCCTTGGCAGCCTCTCCCAGCCCAGGGCTCTGCCCACAGCACCATCTCCTGTCGGCATCGCTCCGGCTTGCAGGGCCAGTGCATCCTGGGAATTTCCTTCCCCGGTGCCACAACACCTTCACCCCAAGTCCGATAGTGCAGATGATCTTCTGTCATCATATTTAACGCCCCCTCCCCGTCCCTGACCAAAGCCAGGATGAAAGCGGCAGGGTTTTTTTCCTCTTTCTTTCTTTTTTTAATGGCGTTTTATTAGCCTCCAAATCAGACAGGCGAAACAATGGGGTTCTGTCAGCGATGGGCTTTCGTGCTGATTTCATCTCCTCTCTCATCCGTATGCAAACCAGCTTCCAGCAGGCTTTGGCCACGCCATGGAAACCGAGGTGCAGGCCCGGAATGGGGGTTCTCGGAGTGAGAAATCTCCTGTTCGCTCTTTCCCATTTGCATAATGCAACTTTTCTTCCCGCAGACACTGAGGCGCTTTGTTTATAGAGAGCCGAGAGAAAGGGGGATGCCGGGGACAGAGGAGGGACCGCGGGGAGGAGGGAAGCGCCCGGTGGGAGTGGGGAAGAGGAGGGCAGCGCTCGCAAAAGAAGAACGCGCAGAGAAAAGTGCGGGGCGACTGGAAGGGAATATATATGAGGATGGGGACTGGGAAACGGGGATGGGCCAGCTCCCCGTGATCCTGGGACCCGGGCGCTCCTTTGGCCTCTCTGAGCCAGCCGAAGGGTGTCGGGGGGACTTGGCGTGGCTGAGGATCCAGCTGGGAGCCTGGAGCTGCGCTGAACTAAAGCCGGTTGTCATGATAATGCCCCCCAGAGGAAGCAGGAGCCTTTTCAAGCCTCGCATGAAATACCTCAAAGGGTTTTGTGCAAGAAGCCTCTAAGATCTTCAGCTGGTGGAAACCGAAGTTTGTGTGGGGGAATAAGTGACCCACGGGGCACAGGGGAAGGTGGCTAAGTGACAGCCAGCAGAGCGTGAGGCTGTCCTGGGAGGTGGGGGCAGAAACAGTGGGGGGATAAAATCATCCCCCATTTATTCCCAGGGGTGTGCGAGGCTGGGAGAGAAGGAGGTTAACAAAACCAAGTTACAACAGATTTGTCTCCCTTGAAACGTGACAAACTGCAAGGTGGCCTGGGGAGGTGGGAGGGTGAAGGCATCAAATTGTCCAGTCCCCACCAGTACCCCCAGTTTGCTGGAGGCACTGGGGCCGATTTACGCCCTGCCCTGTGCATCTTCTGCAAAGTGCTGATCTACTGCTCTTTGCAAAGCAGCTTGAGATCCACGAGGGCAAGGGGCTGCTCTTATGGGTCTCATCACCTCTGATGGCTGCACCTCCTGGAAGCAAACCTGATCCTCGTGGCTCCATCCTGGGCAACAGACTTGGATTTGTGAATTGGATGGATGCGCGGTTAATAGTAATAATAACAATAATAGCAACGAAATGTATTAATCAGTGACGGATGACAGACACGAAACCTGCAATTAGAAGTATTTTAGGATATGTAAAAATCCCTGTAAATGATTTGCAAATGAGGTGCAGACAGTAAAGCAGGCGGCAATGGAGATATTTTTGGGTTTTGCCTCCATGTGGGACTGCTCTGTTTTTAAGGTGCTTCAATGTGAATTGGATGCACAGACACGCTCCTGAGGGGAAGTCTTGTGTTGGTGCTGCAAAACGTGTGGCTGTTGCTCCAAAGTGTGGGATGTTCCTCCAGGACCAGTGGAATCCTGCAGGGCAGGGCCAGCAGAACCACAGGCAGGAAGCTCAGTGATTCACAGGCCCCTGCCTGCACGTGGAAATCGCACGGATTTAGTGGGAATTGTTCGAGCCTCTTGTGCCATTTGCACTTCAGGGGTGTGGTTGCACACGATACCAACCCTGTTAAAGGGCAGCTGGGATTCATACAGCACGATCTACACAGTGTGAAATATTAAATCTTTACCTGTGGGCAGGAAAATTCAGCAGCCTAGTCGCAGAATCTGGTATTCTGGGACAGGAAGAAAAGTGGAAGGGAAATATTTGTGCTTTGGAGGATTCTGCTGTAACTCTGTGGAGTCCCTTTAGGCGGCAGGGATACCCACCTGGACATCCCTCTCAGGTGCACTGGTACCTCCACGTAGCACAGCTCTGCACCACCAATGTGCTGCGTGGAGCAGCTGGGATGCTGCAAATGCTCTGTAAAAGGGATGGGGATTGAGAGGAGACTGGTTTGGGTTTTTTTTTCTTTGTTTTTAGTCTGGTTTCTGCAGAAAATGAGATTTCTGCCATCTCAGGGAGTTCTGTCATTTCTCTCTCCCAGGAACATCCGAGATAGGACGACTTCAGTTCCACTTGGCTCAGTGTCAGTTTTTGATCCCCAGTCAGTGGGAACTGCTTTGGGACTTCAGTTACATTTGTTTCTTCAGAAGTTCACTTCTACTATTGGCTCTAAAAAGCCATTTTAACCTCAAGACAAGGCTGGAGAAGAGCTGTGACCTTTCCCTTTGGACCGCGAGGGAGAGGGGTCTCCGTGGTGGGGGTTTGCCAGGGTGGGAACTGCAAATGCCTCAGCCTAACGAGTTCTGTGATTAACAAAGCATCAGAGCATTCCAGCCAAGGAGGCTTCGGTGCAGAGCGTTTGTGAAGGAGGCTCACACACCCCAGACAGTGCTTGTCTGCCCCTGCCTGTGCTGAGACACAGCTGCTGCTGGCCTTTGGGCAGTCCCAAACCCATTGTGGTGGCCTTTGGGCAGTGACATGGGACCAGACGAGGAGCAGGGTGTGATTAAAACACGCCTTGGGCTTTGCAGGTGTCCCAGGGCAGCACAGGAAGGGGCAGCAGGTTGGGTCACTGCCGGAGCAGGAAGGGGAATTTCCAGCATCGCTTCCACGCTCACCCTCCCGGCCTCCAGCCTGCTGGTCATGCCAATTTGTCACCAAGCTGGGATTTCAATTAAACCCCAAAAGAAGGGGTCAGAGGTTATGCAAACACGTTGGTAAAGGCCACTCGCCTGGAGGGCTCTCCCGGGGCCACAGGAGCCGGCCCCTTGCTTTACACAGCCCCGACTGACCCGGGCTGAGGCCAGCATTGTTCCCCGTGCTCCATTCAAGAGGCAGTTTGTCAATAAAATTGACCTCTTGGCTCCTGGGGGTGCTGCCACCTCATCTTCCTCCCTTTCCTGAGTTTGGCTGGAGCAGAGCTAAGGGTCTCTCTGTGCCCCTGGACGTGCCAGGGCTGAGGGCAGGGATGGGAGCAGCAAGGCCCTGCAGCACTCACAGCAGCCTCTTCTCCCCATGGTGGTTTTTATTCTGGTTTCTGCCTTTCGGGCTTTTGCACCTGAGGGCAGTTTCCAGCTGGAGCCCTGGGAAACACCATCACAAACAGCAGGTTCTGTTCATCCTCTCCAGAGCTCGTTCTCCTTTCGGGGCCGTCACCCTCGCAGCTGCCTCCACAAGAATCCCACGATGGTTTTCTGCCCCTCACCCCCCAGGCTGGGTGGGGATGACCTCGAGGTCCCTCCTGCAGAACTAAGCCCCGTTGTGCCCCGCTGTTACACAACACCAAAGTCCCACGCAAGGCAGCACCTCTCCCTGCCCACCAGCACACCCACCCACTGTGGGCATGATGCCCCTTTTTGGGGAGGTGCGAGGCTGCCCGGTGGGTTTGGGTGGTGGGACTGCACCAGCCCCTGTGCTGGTGCACTAATTGCACTGGGCAGTGTTGCAAACAAGCGCTGCTTGAACCCACAAGCCTGAGGAGGCCATTTCAGCTGCGAGATAAATGGATATCATGGAGCAAGTGGCAATTAGCGTGGGTAAAGAGCCCCTTAGTGACTGTCCCTTACATAACACCTTTGTTCCAGGCCCTTCACTTCATACTCAGTTTGTAAATAAACTTGACTCCCAGCTTTACTGGGGCCTTTATTCCCTCTTCATTTTTATTTTATTATTCTTTGCACCCGGGGAAGAACGAGTCGATTGTTCACCCCCAGGGACGTGCAGCAATCTGAGGCCGTGCCCGGCCTGGCGGTGCCCACTCGCCCCAAAACGGGCACTGGCAGCAGCCCACAGCAGAGCCACCCACGCAGCGAGCACGGCAGCAATTTTAATTGCTTTGCCCCCGCTGATGCTGCCTGGGGGCTCATTACGCCGCTGGCAATGAACGGGGGCCTGAAAACGTGGTTCTGTAATTGCAGTGGCACTGGGGACTTCCACGGGGGGGGCTGAGCTCTGCCCCCAAAGTTTCGGGTCAGGGGGGAAGCCTGGGGGGCTCTGGATCAGCCCAAGCACAGGGACCTGTCTCTGATTCACATCGTGTCCTCCCTGTCACCGTCGAACCCGTGGGAGGATTTCCTGCACCCGCGGTGCCACTGCAAGGCTGGCACTGAGCAGAGGCTCCAAGGCATGGTGGGGTGTGCTTTGGAGGATTTGGGGTGCCCGGTGCCAGGCTCTGGGCATGCTGTGGTGAGCAGGGCTCCATGGCTCTCCTGCCTTGAGCCCTCACTTGTCGCTTTTGCCAGATCCTTTTCCAAGGGGCAGGGCTGCCTGGGGACTTATCGAGGCGTTCAGTGCCACGAGTGGTGGCTCTCCCTCCACTGCCACCTCTGCCCGGGCTCTCTCCTTGCTGCTGACCTTCCAAACCAGTGCTGCTGACACTGGTCCATACTGGGAGGCCGTGGGGCACTGCTCTTTGTTCAGTGTGGGGGTGGCCAGGCCCCTGCTCCTCTCCCCGAGCCCTCCCTCTCCCATCTGGTGCCCATTATGAGCTGTGTGCACCAGCCTCGTCTGACAAGGAGCTTTACAGGTGTCGCTGGGATAACGATTCACACTCTGAGGAAGGTGGGAAAGATGATTAGCTGGCTTT
Organism: Vidua chalybeata; assembly: GCF_026979565.1. Taxonomy (NCBI): domain Eukaryota; kingdom Metazoa; phylum Chordata; class Aves; order Passeriformes; family Viduidae; genus Vidua; species Vidua chalybeata. The sequence continues at coordinate 2,788,916 of NC_071558.1, forward strand.
CTATCAAACAGCACACGGCATCAGCTGCTCCGGGTGGGGGGGAGGCGGGGGGGGCTGTGGATGTGTAAGGACATGTACACCAGGAGCTCGGGGAGCCCAGGCTTTGTCCTGCTTCTAATTCCAATGGACTCCTGGGCACCTCTTTGTGTGCCTTAGTTTCCCCAGCTGTAGCAGAGGGATGCTGTTATTGCTTTGACTTGTAAAACACCCTTCGAGCAGCTGATTGAGCTCCTGCATTAGCAAGAGGTGAATTAGGCAGGTCTCTTGGCAGCTGGGCTGCCACGGAGAGGGCAGGGGAGCTGTCAGAGCCGGGGCTCTCAGGGGACGGGCATGAATTAAACAAACCCGCCGGACACAGGCATGCGGTGCAGTGTGCCTGGAGCGTGTCCTGAAGGCTGGGAGAGCCCCGAGGCGTGGGGAAGGGTCTCTGGTGCCAGCGTGGCACGGGCAGGCGGGCAGGGCTTGCTCCACGCAGATGCGTCCGTGCCTTGCCCTGCCCTTCATCGTGTCTGTGGGGCCTTGGGCTCTTCCCGCTGATGTATTTTAAATAAAGACTCATTTAGCAGGCAGATCCCGGCATCCCTGAGCTTGACACGGGCACGCCGCACACCCAGCCCCTGCGAGCTGGTGGAATTTCTTCAGCTCTTTCCACATCTTGAATACTCTTGGAGAGAGGGGCAAAATAGGAAAATGAGAGGGAAACGAGCTGTAAATTCTCGGCTGTCCTTTGCTCCAGTGCAGGGAAAGCTGTTTTGTCTCACATCACATCTCCCCAGGTCAGGCTGCGATCCGGAGGTGAGCCCTGCCTTGCAAAGTGACGGGGCAGAGGGCTCCGGGGAAACTGAGGCACGAGCGGAGTCTGGCACCCAACCCACCCGCGAGGCAGAAGAGGCGTGAAGGTGGGGGCGCTCGCCCAAGCTCCTTGTGCTCGGTCGGGGTGCGATCGTCACCCCGACACCGGCGCGACCCTCCCGTCCCGGGACGGCCCCGGGCGCTGCGGGCAGAGCCGGCGCTGCCTCTCCCCGAGCCCGGGGCCGGCGGGATTATCTGCTTAGCTGCACCATCTGTTCCTCAAACTGCCATCATTATGTTCAACTTGGGAAGAAAACGGCCCCTACAGAGAAGCAATTTGTTCGCTGACTGAACCTTTCAGGCTCTCGGCGGCCCCGGCTCCCGCCGCACGGAGAGCTCCGCGCTCGCTTAAACAACTGCGGCGAGAGCGGCGGCCGCGGGCCGGGCACGCCGGGGAACGGCCGCGGGGAGGGCGCGGGGCTCCCCTAATCCGATTACAAAACATAACAGCCTTTCAGAGGGGCCGGGGCCGGGCGAGGAGGGGAGGAGGAGGAGGAGGGAGGTCCATTTCACACCCGACCCCGACGTCTGAGGGTCTCGCAATGATCTCACTGGAGGGGATTTTCTTCCCGTCGCAGTGGGTTGCTTTTGAAATGCGCTGCGAGGAGATCAAAAAGGAGAAGGGGGCTGCCTGGGAAAGGGGAGGAGAGGGCTGGGAAGGAGGTGAGGTGGGAGGGGGCGGCGCGGGGCTGGGGTGAGCCCTGCGGCTCGGGCTAGGGGTGACGGCTGGAGCCCAGCACCCCCTTGCTGGAGCCCAGCACCCCCTTGCTGGAGCACCAGCCCTCGTGCCCCTTCTCCCTCCTGCATCCCGCGTCTCCCCCTAGCCCGTCACACGGACGCGGGGACGGGACGTGTCCTCCCCTGGCGCCTGAGCGAGGAGCGGGGCTGCGCTCCCTGCAGGAACCTTCCTCAGGGCTGCAGCGGCAGCAGAAGCGCGTGACCCGCTTCCCTGTGTTTCGTCATGGAATTTCAGTCACACCAAAGCATTTAATGTGCTCCTTTCACCAGTTTTCTGTAACGGACGACGAAAGCGGGGAAAGTTAAAGCCATAGTTTGACTTATATAAAAGCAAGATGTTTTGACTTACTGCTGTGTTTTAAAGTGGCGTTTATGATCACCTGCAAAGAAATGCTTTTCATTAATTTTTGTCATTTTTTGTCCAGTCAGTTATAGGAAACCTGTGTGCTTCAACAGCAGCAGATATGAGAACAAGAGGGTCGCACCTGTGGCTGCTCTGGTTGGGTAGCAAAGCATTTGCCCCAAACTTCGCTGTGCTGGCCCTGCACCCCCTGTCCCCTCTGCGTGGGGCTGTGGTCCCCCTCCTCAGGGACGGTGCTGGCAGCTGGGGACACCTGTGCCTGCAGGAATCCCACATGGTGAGTGCCAGTCTGGCACAGGGAGTGTGAAAGTGTCTGACAGCCACCCCAGGCTCATGGGAGATGGGACCCCAAGGTGTCCCCCCCCATCGGGGACCCCCGGCACATCCACCATCGCCCCTCTAGGAGTCCTCTGGGGCTGTGCCCCTGCTCCAGTCGCTGCAGGACTCTCGTGTCTTGAGACACATCTGTTAATACATTTCGTTGCTATTATTGTTATTATTACTATTAACCGTGAATCCATCCAATTCACAAATCAAAGTCTGTGGGTTCCCTCGAGCACTCCCTGGGTGTTCCAAGCTGCTCGCAGGTGGGGTGGCAGCCCCTTTGCAGGGGGATGTGGGGCCGGGCTTCTGAGTGCTGGGGCTGCAATGGCCAGAGGAGCATCTCTGTCACAGCGGGGCTGAGGGCTGGGGGCATTTATGTGTTGAGGGGAGCCCCTGGTGCGAGGTGAGGAGTGGTCAGGGGAAGGCAGGGGTCACCCCCGTGCTGGGGACCCCGGTGTCACCCTGCTCCTGCTCCTGGGTGCTGTCCCACACCCCAAAGACTGCACCATGCTCAGATGGGTGGCACAACCCATGGAACCAAATGGGCATCAGTGTTTGGGGTGCAGGGGAAACTGGGGGGGGGGGGCTTTGCCTTCCTCCCTGGATGACACTTGAAGGAAACAGCCAGCAGAGCTGGGCAGCTGCCATGAGAATTCAGGGGCAAATCCTGAAGCTACAAAAAAACCCATATATTTTAATTGCTGTGCGCAGAAGTGTCTGTACAAAGTCTTTGCTGCTTTCTGTTCAGCCTCCTGTGCCCGTTCTCCAACACAGTCATCCCTCCTCTCCCCACTGCCTTCCTCCAGAGAGCAGCTGATGGGGAAACTGAGGCAAGGAGCAGGGAGGGGAGGTGGCTGAGCCAAGCCTGGACACCCTGAGGTGACCCTGGCAGCAAGAGCCGTGTTGCTCCCACAACAAGCACAGGGATAGCACAGCACCTCCTCACCCTGCAAAGGCCTGTGGACACCCAGCTGCTCCCAAAACGTTTGGGACCAGCAGCTGGCTCCTGCGTGGGAGCCAGCGTGGCTGTGGGAAGTTCAGGCTGCCAGAAGCCAGCTGGCACTGGCCACGCCAGACCATCGCTGGTGCAGGACCTCACTGGAGATTCGGGCTCGTTACACCAAGGTGCTGATGCCCAGCTCCTCCTTTCCACTTGCACTGGGCTCAGATCCTTCCTCAGCCACCTGCACCAGAGACACGAGAGAGGCAGAAATGGGCACACTGGGGCTGCGTGGGGGCTCGGCTTGCACCAGGGAGGTTTAGATGGAATACTGGGGGAAATTCTTTCCCTGGAATCGTCCAGCGCTGGCACAGCTGCCCAGGGGAGTGGTAAAGTCACCATCCCTGGAGGGATTTAACAGCTTGTGGATGTGGCCCTTGGGGACATGGCTTAGTGGTGGCCTTGGCAGTAGTGGAACGATTTGACCTGGTGCTTTTAGAGGGCTTTTCCAACCTAAAACGAGTCAGGGAATCTCTGAGTCCATGGCCAGGGGCATTTACTGCAGCTCTCCTGCCCTAAATGCTGCTGCAAGAGGAGGGAGGGTACGAACAGCTGGGGGGAAATATCCAACCCCTGCTGCTGCCTGAGACCCATAAACCCCTTTTTCACCAACAATTCCCCAGCTTTACCTCCCGGAAGACGGCGTTTTCCTTGTACTGCGCGTCCGGGGAACACCTCAGCACCTTGATTTTCAGGACGGCTCCTGAGGACATCGAAAGCCGGGCGAGGGCGTCTGAGAGCGGGGCGGCCGCTGCCCGGGCTTCCCCTGACATCTAGCGGCGGCACCGGGCGGGCAGCGAGAGCGGGGAGCCGGGATTCGGGGGGAGCCGGGATTCGGGGGGAGCCGGGATTCGGGGGGAGCCGGGAGGAACCGGGACCCGGGGGGAGCCGGGATTCGGGGGGAACCGGGAGCGGGGGGAGCCGGGAGCGGGGGGAGCCGGGACCCCGGGGGAGCCGGGACCGGGGGAGCCGGGAGGAACCGGGACCGGGGGGAGCCGAGACTCGAGGGAAGCCCAGACACAGCGGGGAGCACAGACCGGGGGGAGCCGGGGAGAGCCCAGAGCCCGGCGGGGAGCCCCGACCCCGGGGGGAGCACAGACCTGGGGAAAGCCTCAGCCCCGAGGAGAGCCCCGGACACAGCGAGGAGCGCGGAGCAGGGGGGAGCACGGATTCGGGGGGAGCCCCAGCCAGAGGGGAGTAATGCCCCATGGATAACCCCGGCCCCGTGTGGGAAACCCGGCCCCAAGGGGAGCCCTGGCCCCCGGGGTAGCCCCGACCTCGGCTGGGTTTGCACAGTGCTGAGCACCCCTGGGCTCTGCCGGGCCTGCCTGATGGGGATGCTTTGTTTTGAGGCTGCTCCTGCCCTTTCCCCCCAGAATCCATCAATTCCCCTGCCCCTCACACCCTCCATCCCGCTGCACTGCAAAACTCACCTGTGAGGCAGCCCCCAAGCCCTGCGAGCAGCAGGGTGAGGGGCAGGGCACTGAGCTGGATGATTGCTTGGTCAGTGACTGTCCGGCTGCCCTGGGCCACCAGTGGGAACACAAGCTCCAGCCTGCATGCCAGAGAGGGGACAGGCTTTTGGGATCTTGTTTGTTTGGGGAGTTTGCTTGTTTTGGGAGCTGGTCACAGGCTCGTGGCTCTGGGTAATGCCTTCTAAAGGGCTGCTGTAACAGGGTGAGAGGAGCAGCCCTGATCTCAGGGGTTGTGGTGGTCTCAGCTTGGTGCATCAAGTCACTGGCATCCCCATTTCTGGCTCCTCTCACCTGTAACCATAAGTGTCTGCGGTGGCCAGCAGCGTCAGCAGCGTCCCCAGCAAGGCCCCCAGTATCCCAGGCAGCCCGTGGGTGTTGTGAACCCCACAGGTGTCCTGGATTTTCAGCCTGGAGCGTAGAACGGGCTGGGGAGAGCACAGGGAAGAGCTGGTGTTGGGCTCAGCTGCCCAGGGAGGCCGTGCTGCAGCCCCGTGTTTGCAGGTTTGGGGGCAGATCCCCTGACCTGGGACCAGCGTCCTTGGCTGTCCCAAGGTGACTCACCGTGAAGAACCTGAAGCCAAGCGGGGAGATCAGGCCAACCAGAAACCCCGCGATGAGGGCCCCAAAGGGGGTGACCAGCATCTCCCCAGCCATACCCATCATGGCCATGCCAGCCAGGGTGGCATCCTGGACCTGGACCTGATGGAGCAGGGCACGGTCAGGGGAACTGGCTCCATGGAGAGCATCAGCTCTCCTGCAATTAGAAGTATTTTAGGATATGTAAAAATCCCTGTAAATGATTTGCAAATGAGGTGCAGACAGTAAAGCAGGCGGCAATGGAGATATTTTTGGGTGGGACTGGGAGGGGGGGGTTGTCTTCCTCAGAGATCAAACTGGTTCTTAATGAACCCAAGAAAGCCTAAGAGGCCTCGCCTCTTGCCCTGGGTATGTTTAGGCTTACTGTTCCTACAGGGCAGGATGTGGGAAGGGCGTGAAGCTTGGGTTTGTCCCAGGAGAGCACCTACCATCCTCGGGGTGCTCTCCTCGTAGAGGACAGGAGAGAGGATGAAGGTGGACACGGTGCTTGCCACCAGTGAAAAGTAGGTGTTGAGCACTGCCCAGTTCTCATCATTGTGGTGGACAGTGGAGGTGGTGGAGGTGAAGCTGGGCCAGAAGATCCACAGGTAGATGGTTCCTGCAGGGAATAGAACAGGTCTTGGTGCTGGACTTGATCCCTTGTGGGACAGAAACTTCTTGCGAGTGCCAAGAGATGCACGAGGCCACAGCTTGCAGCAAGGGAGGTTCAGGTAGAACACAAGGAAAAGCTTTTTCTAGGAGAGGGTGGTGCAGCCCCACTACAGGTCCCTGGGGAGGTGGAGGACATCTGTCCTTGATGGCCTGCAGCAATCTCCTGGTGAAAGCCACAGCCTCACTACCCCCGCATTGGTGACGACCCTTCCACCAGGGAGCTGTAGGATCTGAGTTCCATACCAACCACAGCAAAGACATCTGTCTGGTGCCCCTTATCCTGCTGCTCTTCCCTCTTCCTCTTGTCCTTGTGGGGCTGGTACAAGACCCGTGAAACCATCAGGCCGAAATAAGCACCAAAGGTGTGGACGGTCAAGGAGCGTCCACTGTCGCTCACCTAGGGAGTGTGGAAAAGCACTGTGCAGGAAGTGGGGTGAGGGGTTTGCCTCTCCAGATGTGGCAGAACTTGACACGAGGAGCCCAAACCTTTCTGGTGACTCACCCCCATGAGACTGAGCAGGATGTATTCGTTGAGAGTGCACAGGGTGACTTCCAGCAGGGCCAGCAGCAGCATCTGGACAGGGCTTACCCTGCCTAGAACAGCTCCGGTGGAGATCAGAACAGCTGCGGTGCAGAAGTCAGCACTGACCATGCTGGGAAGGAGAGGAAAAGTGTGGGATTAGAGCTGGCACTGCCAGGGATGAGCACAGGCGCTGGGGAGAGCTGGGAGGGAGCAGGAGCTGAGCCTGCAGCCCACTGCTCCTGCAAGCGGAACAGGCAGAGCCTTGTGATGCTGGTGACAAAGGGATGGCTGGGCTGGAGGCAGGTGGGGGCCAGGGTGCCCCCCCAAATGCCTTGGCAGTACTTACACAGCCCTGGACAGGGCGGTACTCAAACAACCCCGTCCCACTTGTCTTCACAATCCTCCTCCAAAGCAGAGCCGTGGGTTTTACAGAGGAGGGAGCCAGCGTGCCAGGGCTGGGCTGGGATGAGCTGCCTGGGCAGCAGCGGCTCCCTCCTGCCTTACCTCTGAGCTCCCACGTAAATTTTGCCGTTGAGGAAGAAGTGAAACACGCCCTGGGTGAGAACAGCCCACTGGATGGCAAAGGCTGTGATGAGGACGCTGATGGCCGCGCTGCCCGGCCCATAGCGGCTGAGGAACGCCACCAGGAGCCCAAAGCTGAGGAGCACTTGGACGTGGACACCCTGAAAACCTGCTGGAGGAGAGGCACAAGGATGGGTCTGGAGGTGCTGAGGGCGGGCAGCCACCCTCCTGCTGGTCCCTGAGGGGACTCAGACAGGACTAAGACACTCCTGCTCTAAGAGGCTTTGGGGAGCTGCAGGCTCGCTCCACTTGACGCGTGTCTGGAGCCACGGTGGAAGATCTTCCTTGGAGATCTGCAGTGGGGAGTGCCAGTAAAAGCCATCCCTGCCTGGTGTGACCCTTTGCAGCAGCTCTTGGCCACCCCATCTGCAGCTGCCCTGTGCAGGTATCTCAGGACATTCACCCCACAGCACAGAAAGCTCTTGGGGTGTCTGCACCCACTAGGCCAGCGTGAAAGTGGCTCTGAGGTGTCAGCACCGCTGGGACCTCGCTGCTGCCCCTGAAAGCATCATGTCCCAGTTCACGGGATGAGGAGAAAGGATGAGCAGAGAATTGGGATCGGTCTGGTACCATTTGGTGGCAAACCAGAGGATGGGGGGGCTCAATCCTTGCTTGGCCTGGACGCTCTTTGCACCCCTTCAGTGACAGCTGCGGCCCGGCCTCCTCCGTGACTCACTGGGTGGGGTTACGTGGGCAGGTGAAACCGGGAAAACCTGCCGGCTGCCGGCTGCCAGCTCCCTGCCCAGCGGCTCCACTCGCTCCCCACTCTCGGCCGGGGCACTCTGAAGCTCCTGTCGCATTGACCACCTTGTCTGTGGCTCAGAAAAGCGAGAGGCAGCCCCTTATCCCGGCAGGAGTTGTGCGGTGACGCCCAGCATGCAGCAGGGTGCTCCCGGCGGGGCAGAGCCCAGGCCCCGCTGCACCCTGTGGTAGCACCCAGGGAGCCAAATCCTGCGTGGAAGGGGCACGGTGTAAATCCCCCGGCACTGCAAACCCCCAGCTGGTCCGTGGGGAGCTCTGCAGCCCCGAAAGTGCCAGGAGCAGCTGCTGTGCTCCATGCCAGGCATGGGATGATGATCCCCAGTTTTTCACTGCACTCAGTGATCCCTTCCGAGCTCTAACACGTGTCCCAGACCCAAATATCCCTCTTTTGGGGCTGCCTCTGTCCAAGCATTCCAGAAATCCTTGCAGCAGGTCTGCTTTACCCCCTCTGGGAAGCACCAGAGCCCCAGCCCTGCAGCCCGACGCTCCCTCTCTGTTAACCCCGGAGCCTGTGACAGGTTTGCAGCCTGAGCGGTGACACCCGGCGCCATCCCCTGAGCAGAAGGGCTCTTCGCACCCACGGCCATGGGGGTACTCACGGGGCTGCTGGAAAGCCGAGTCCTCGTTCCTGCGGCTGCAGTTCAGCTGCGGGGGGCACGGGCCGGCGCTGCCCTCGGGGCTGTACCGCACGAACACGGCGAAGAGGAGGATGTTGAGGATTTGCAGGAGGAAGCACAGCCCGGAGAGCCGGAGCCTCGAGGCGGCTGTGTGCTCAGGCATGTCGGGGGGCAGCCGGGGCAGGTGAACCCCTGCAAACGGGGTGGGTGCATGGGGAGAGCCACGCTGGGGCTGCAAACTGCGCCTGCCAGGTGTCTCCCTCACCTCCAAGGGACTGCCGGGAGCGGCACAGCGCTGCCAACACGGAAACTCGGGGCTGGATGCCCTGGCACACCTCCACACCTGGCGTTGCCACATCAGGTGGCTCCAGGCACTGTGCTGGGAAGTGTGTGGGCTGTGTGGGGTCCGCGTCCCTCTCTGCTGGGGTGGGGGGGCCGGATTTGGGGCGAGGCAGGAGCTGTGGGGGGGATGCATGAGGTTTCTGCCTCTGCATTGCAGAAACACGGTGGTTTTGGGGACTGGGTCAGGCAGAGCGGGTGGAGGGTGATGCACAACTGGTGGGACTGACCTGCTCTGGAGGTGCTGGCTCAGCCAAGTCCCACAAAGCTAGGCTCAAATTCCCTGGTCAGAAGGAAAAAGGAGTGTTCAGGGGGCTTTGGGGGTGAGGTTTCCTGTGAGGTCGAGAGGGGAGAAGGAGAATCTGAGCTTTGAAGAGCAGGACCAAGGAGCAGAGTCAGAGGCTCCTGATGGAGCCCACGCCAGGAGCTGGCAGAGCTGAGCACAAGGGGTTCCTTGGCTTTTCTTTGGCTGCCTCTGCTGCTGCAGAGGTGTTTGTAGAGTGGGTGCAGATCCCAAAAAGGGAGAAGAAGAGACAAGGAGCAGAGAAATAACGCAGTGTATATTTGGGAAGTGACTTGGGTGACTCCTTCCCACAGCACTGGGCCAAGCTCTGAACTCAGATAAGCAGTGGTGGGCTGGGGTCATGCCCTGATGCTAACGGGATGGGGAAGGGGGGTGAGTCACTTACGGGAGCCCCTGCAAGTGTTCTGCTTCAGGCTGTGGTTTTGTGAGTGCTGGGGACTGTAGCTGGTGCCTTCACTTGGGAAAAATGTGAGAAACAGCTCGTTTGTGACAGCGCAGAGCTGGGAATCAGCATCCTGCAGCCAAGGAGCTGCTGCTGGGGGAGAACAGGATGTGCTGCTGCAGCCGTGGGCACAGGAAGTGTGAGGGAGGGAGATGACAGACTCTGAAGAGCCCCGGACCCACCCGATAACCGTGGGGAGCTGCGAGGGAGGAGCCTGCAGCGCTGCTGCTCCAGTTTAGCCTCCCTCAGCCCGGGGAGAGCAAAGCTATGGGCGCCTTTTGCTCATCACCACGAGCCAAAGCTCTGACCATTCTGAGCTGGAAGAAGGCTTCCAGTGCAGCCTGCTGCCATCAGAATTGGTGCCCCTTCTTGAAAAGGGGCTGGAAGCAGTGGGGAGCAGGTGGGGGATGAGGGCACCTGGATGCCTTTGTCCCCTGGGGGGGCTGTTTGCTGTGGCGCGTGTGCCATGGTGAGGCCAGGGTGGTGCTGGGGACAGTCACTGCTTGTCTTGTGCTTCCTTTTAGAGCTTCCTCCACCATTGGAGATGGACCCTGGGGGAGGAAGAAGTTGCGGCAGCCCGGAACACACAGCACCATTGTGTGCCTGCGCTTGGCTCCTGGCCCCAGGGGATGGTGGGGAGGCCTCTCCGATGCCTTTTTGGAGGGCAGGATACATCCAGTGGGACTCGAGTGGTGGGGCAGCCCCCTTGCACAACCCTCCAGAGCCTCAAGGGGTGGGAGCATCATCCCTTCATCAGGGACGGGGAGAGGGGAATGAAATTAACCATTGCCCTGCTGTCTGTGGGATCAGAGAGCCCCGTCCCAGCACTAAGGGGGGGTTTGCCAGCCCAAGAGGCTGCTGGAGCCCGATGCAGAACTGTCGTTTTCCCTGAATTCCCAAAGCTGTGGCCTGCAGATAAAGGGATGTTTGTTATCCGGGCACACTGTGTTTTGCCGAGCAGAACAATAAAGAGAAAGACACTCACAATGGGAAATTGTGCTTCCTCCTCCCTGTGTGCTCCTCGGGGAGGTGTTGGAGGGGGAAAAAAAAAAAAAAAAAAAGAGAAGAAAGCAGGAAGAGCCGGTGACAGGGCAGGGAGCGAGGGCACGGCCGGCACCATGGGAGCGGGCATCAAGGGCCCGCGGGGCCGCGGGGCTGCCAGGACACCGCCCGCCCCAGCACGGTGACACGGAGGGGGCTGGCTGGGAGCACCTGCCCGCCACCTCCCGTGTCCCCGTGTCCCCGTGTCACCTCTCCCTCGTGGCGCAGGTCTGGCCTTCCCAGGACCGCTGGCCCCCCCACGGGGTGTTTATGACGGAGCAGGGAAGCAGCAGGAGCCGGGGCAGCACGTGGGCAGGGGGCGTTGGATGGGCGCGGCGGCTCCCCGAAGGACGTGGCTGGGGACGGTAAGAGACTGGGGGGGGGAGGAGGGGGTGCCAGGAAAGGAGGGTTGGCACAGTCTGTGGGGTCGGTGTCCTGCAAGCACAATAAATGTCAGAGAGCCCCCGGCGGAGCAGGGCCACACCCTCCAGGCCCCTCCAAAGCTGGGCTGTGTCCCACTGCACCTCCCTGACCCCTGCGCTCCCCCCAGGCTCCGTCCTGCCCCCGGCTCTGAGGATGCACAGGCTGCTCCCGCTCGGCTGCCTCTGGCTCCTAGCAGCACCCCCAGGGTCCAGCATCTTCCAGCGGCCAACGGGGACCCCAGGTAGGGAGCAGGGCCTGGGGGGGGGGGGGGCAGGATGTGGAGCCCCTGGAGGGAGCAGGGCCTGCAGGGAGGACTGGGCACTGCTGTCTGGAGTCGGTGCTGGAGAGGGGAGGTGGTGCTGGGCGGGCCCAGCCAGGGCAGGACCTGAGCTGTGCCTCCTGAAGGTGCAGGAGAGATGAAGAGGAGCCAGGATGGATGATAGAAACCATCAGGGGCTGGTGAGGGTTGAGGACACTCGCGGGGGGTGTCGGAGGGATGGTGCTGAGGCTGCCCGGGGGGCTGCAGCCCCACTGCACCTGCAGTACCTGCTGGAGCCCCTGCACCCCACGGTGCACACGCAGCGCGGCGCCACGGCCACCCTGCCCTGCGTGCTGCGCGCCCTGCCTCGCAACTACCGCGTGAAGTGGAGCAAGGTGGAGCCAGCCAACTACGGGGAGAGCATCATCATCATCACCAACGGGCTGTTCCACAAGAACTACGGGCCGCTGAGCCCGCGGGTGCGCCTGCGGCACAGCCACCGCTACGACGCCTCGCTCACCATCACCGACGTGGCGCTGGAGGACGAGGGCCGCTACCGCTGCCAGCTCGTCAACGGGCTGGAGGATGAGAGCATCTCGCTCACGCTGCACCTCGAGGGTGAGCTCGGCGTGCGTCCCTGCGGGGTGTGGCAGGAGGAGGGCGCTCAGCTGGAATGGAGCGTGTGGCTCTGTGCCTCCGCCCCCGTTGCACGGCCCTGCTCCCCCGCCGCAAACTCAGCGCTGAATCCCCTGGGGTGTTGTGTCAGAGCCTCCTTTGGGAAAAGCATTGCCCTCACCCCGTCTCTGTCCCTCCAGGCGTCGTCTTCCCTTACCAGCCCAGCAACGGGCGCTACAAATTCAACTACCACGAAGCCAAGCGAGCCTGCGAGCAGCAGGACTCCCGCCTCGCCACCTACCAGCAGCTGTACAAAGGTGAAGCATTCCTAAAAGAGCTCCTCTTCAGCCCAAAACCGCGCCCGTCTGGGGATGGGGAGGAGGGAAGCGCCGCTGCTGAGCTGCCTCTCGCCCCACAGCCTGGACGGAGGGTCTGGACTGGTGCAATGCTGGCTGGATCCTGGACGGCACCGTGCACTACCCCATCATCAACTCGCGGGAGCCGTGCGGCGGCCGCCTCCTCCTGCCCGGCGTCCGCACCTACGGCGCCAGGGACAAGCAGAAGGACAGATTCGATGCTTTCTGCTTCACCTCTGCTCTTCAAGGTAGTGCTGCGCTCCCCTGTCCTTCCCACGGCGCCACCGAGCCCTGCTGCCCGCCCGCACCTGCAGCAGGTTGTTTGCAGGAAGGGTGCTCACCTGCGGCGCCCCCCGCTCCGTCCCCCAGGCCAGGTCTACTTCATCCGCGGCCACCTGAACTTCAAGGAGGCGGGGCAGGCGTGCCGCAGCCACGGGGCTGCCCTTGCCAAAGTGGGCCAGCTCTACTCCGCCTGGAAGTTCTCGCGGCTGGATCGCTGTGACGGGGGGTGGCTGGCGGACGGCAGCGTCCGCTACCCCATCACCACCCCCCGGCAGCGCTGCGGCGGGCTGCCCGACCCCGGCGTCCGCAGCTTCGGCTTCCCCAGCAAGGAGATGAGGACCTACGGCACCTACTGCTTCGTGGGGAAGTGAGGAGGCCGGGCTGAGCACAGGGGACAGCGGAGGGACGCCAGTCCCCATCACCTGGGCAGAGAGCTGGAGGCGGGGTAGGAGGGGTGGTCTCGCAGCGCTTTTGGGTGCCTCGTGCATCCTCTGCTAGAGCTGGGTGTGGGTTCTTGGTGCATCCCCTGGTGGAGAGGGTGCCCGTGTCCCACCCCATGAGGCTTGTGGGGTGTTCGGGACACTTTGTGGGGTGTTTAGGACACCTTGTGGGGTGTTCGGGACACTTTGTGGGGTGTTTGGGACTCCTTGTGGGGTGTTCGGGACACTTTGTGGGGTGTTTAGGACACCTTGTGGGGTGTTTGGGACTCCTTGTGGGGTGTTTAGGACACCTTGTGGGGTGTTTAGGACACCTTGTGGGGTGTTTGGGACTCCTTGTGGGGTGTTTGGGACTCCTTATGGGGTGTTTGGGACTCCTTGTAGGGTGTTTGGGACTCCTTGTGGGGTGTTTGGGACTCCTTGTGGGGTGTTTAGGACACCTTGTGGGGTGTTTGGGACTCCTTGTGGGGTGTTTGGGACGTACTGGAGGAGCCAGACCCCACTGCTGGACCAGGAAAGGGGGGTCTAATCCAGCCCCCCAGCAGACAGCACAGGCTGCCCATTGCCCAGCCCTGGTGAATCCCTCGCCCCATCCTCGCTCCCCACAGCCATGAGGACTCTGCCTGGTGCCTCTGGCTGGTGCAAGTGCAGAGGACTCGGGCTGGGCACTAACGAGTGTCACTAATGGCGTGTTGCCCTCTCGATTAATAAAGCAACAGCAAAACTGAATGGCAAAGGCACACGCTGGCCTGGCTCCTTCCCCTGGCACTTCTGGCATCTCCATGAGGGGAATTTGACCGGGACTTTCCACCCCCAGCGCCCTCCCCAGGGGTTATCTGTGCTCCGGCCACTTCACTTCAGGGTTTTATGGGTGCTGCTGTCCAACACGGCCCGGGAGAAGGATAAAAAGCTGTGGATCACCACAGTGCAGGGGGAATAACAGCACAGGGAGGTGCCCTGGCACCAGTGAGGTGCTCTCCCAGTCCCATCTATTTGCTGGGAGCAGTGTCCCATCCCAAGCCCTGACTGGTACCCAGTGCTGCTGGGATGTGGGGCATTTTGGGTGGTGTCTCCCTGTTTCTGACCCCCCTGGGGGTGTCTCTGTGCCCAGTGCTGCTGGGATGTGGGGCACTCTGGGGGGTGTCTCCCTGTTTCTGAGCCCCCTGGGGGTGTCTCTGTGCCCAGTGCTGCTGGGATGTGGGGCACTCTGGGGGGTGTCTCCCTGTTTCTGAACCTCCTGGGGGTGTCTCTGTGCCCAGTGCTGCTGGGATGTGGGGCATTTTGGGTGGTGTCTCCCTGTTTCTGAGCCCCCTGGGGGTGTCTCTCCACTGCTGCCACGCTCCATGCTTTGTGGCTGTGCAGCCCCGCCAGTGCCACCCCTGTGCCAGCCCCCCCCCGCCCCGAATAACCAGGTCACCACTCTGTGCCATCTCTTTACTGGTTTTAATACCCACAGAAGCACGGAGAGGGGGTTTGGGCAGCGTGCACCCACTCCAAGCCTGCTGCAGCAGCTTCTGCCTTTCCAGGGAAGTGCAGAAGACCCCCCCCACACCTCTGCATGGGTGCCGAGCTGCAGCAGAGCTTGGATGTCCCCATGTCACCCCCCAGGACGAGGACAATAGGCTGGGGGTGATGCTGGCACGTTACTGCCGTCCCCTGCCCGCGCTGTCCCCCTGGATTCCAGCTCTGCCGTGACTCTGGGGACAGAACTCCTGCTGTGCTGCATTTTGGGTCACTGTCGGCTCCTTTCAAGGGGCTCTTTAATCTTTAGGATTTCTTTGTACAGGTAGAAAACAAACAAGGGGGCAGACACCCAAGAGCGAGGTTCCACTCCACGTCGGGCTCCCAGTGCCGTCCCCATCCGCACCAGTCCGGGGCTAGGGGAGGCGGCGGCCGCTCGCCCAGGGACTCACTCAGTTGTTGGGGGGCTGAGCCACGCCTGGGGGGGGGGGGGGGGGGGACACAACAAGTGCCAGGTGAAGGGAGATCTCCATGGGGGGGGGGGGGGGGGTTCTGGGGGGGAGCTCGCCACTCACCAGGACGGCAGGCCAGCTGCGGGGGCTCCCACGTGCCGTCCTCCCGGCAGCGGATGACGGGCGAGCGGCGCGGGGCGAGCCCGTGCCGGCACTGGTAGCGCGCGGTGGCTCCGATCTCGTAGCGCTGCTTTGGTTTGCCAAAGGCGCGGGCGTTGCTGAGGGCGGGGGGGGGCCCGCACTGCACTGCAAGGGCGGGGGGGGGGGGGGGAATGGGGGTCGGCTCATTGCAGTGGAAGATGAAACAAGAAGGCCTGATAGGTACGATTGCCTAGCGGGGGGTCGGGAAAGCGCAGAGAATGCGAGCCAGATTGAGACGAAAAGGAGCTCTGAGATGACAGACCTTGGCTGCTAAGTAGCTGGTGGGCAGTGGTGCAGCTGGCGGAAGAAAACTCCCTTTTTTGACCCACAGACAAAGCAAAGGGTCAGATAAAGTGTTCTGTCCCTTTCCTCAAAAACGCAGAGTTTTTCTCACGCTTGTAACCCTCCCCTGAAGTAAGATGTGTCTGTAATCCCGTTGGTCCGAAGTCCTTTTCCACACCCACCTTCAAGCCCCCTTGATGAGGTGCACCCGAGAAGCCGGGGCCGTCTTCTTCTTCTTTTTCTTTTGCCTCGCTCCCTCTCTGCTCTCCTGGACCCTCTCTTGGACCCTCTCTTGGACCCTCTCTTGGACCCTCTCGCTCTCTCGCTCTGCCCCCACTCCTCGGGGCTTGCTTCGGGCTGCGCCCGGCAGCTCCGAGCAGGGCCCCCACAATAAACCAGATATCCTAAGCCCGGGCTCTAGAGATCTCTCATCTCCGCCTGTCCCGACCGTCCTGGACCAGCGCTCGCCACAGTGGAGCCCCCCCGCCGCCCAGCCCGGAGCGAACCCCAGAAAGCCCAAAGAGGCTGAGGCTCGCCCGGGCAGGGCTCGTTTCCCCGCTGTGGAGGTGGTGAAGCCCCTCCCCGGGGTGCCGGGGCAGCGCAGCTTACCCAGCCCCATTTTGCAGGTGTAGGACAGGTGGTAGTTGCAGGGCACGTCGCTCCACTGGCCCCCATCGTGCCACACGATGACCACGCAGTTCTCCCCGGAGAGGAAGTAGCTGTCGGGCTGCCCGGGGTGCCAGTTCTCGTAGAGCTGGGGGCACAGGCGGGACGGGGTGCGCGGGGCATCCCAGCGCACCCCTCAGCTCTGGGGGTGGCCCGGCAGCCTCCCGGCCGTGCCATCCCCGCCAGGAATAAGGTGCCGCCTCCGTGCCCCTTGGCACGCCTTTGCCGTACAGTTTTGCTGTTGCCCCTTGGCACGGAGGACCCCAAATGCCAGGTCTGGCTCCCCTGGGGACGCTCAGCCAGGCGAGGCAAGTGCCTCTTGTTTGGGAGCCTCAAAGCCCGGCCCCGGGGCTGCGCCCCGGGGCTGGGGAAGGATAATGAGGTGCCGGGGGGGTGGGTGGTGCCCCCCTGCGAGGGCACACGGGGGTTGGCAGCCCCACTTACCAAGGGGCTCCCGTCGGACCACTGGAAATCCCCCTCGATGGTGCGGTCGTTCAGGCCGATCCACTGGTATTCCCTGTACTGGTCTGGGGGACAGGGGGTGCGTTTGGGGGGACAGGGACACATCCAGGTGCCACCTGTCAGGAGGGGGCTGAGCGGCTGCTGGAGGCTGAGCTCGGGGAGATTTGGGACCTGGGGTGGGGGGGGGGTGTCCCTCGCCCTGCAGCGGGAAGGTGCTGGGAGGTTTGGGGACAAGGGGGACCCCCGAAAGGGACATCGGGGAACCGCTTTACCCCTCACCCCCGGAGAGGCGGGACAGGGCCGGCCGGGAGAGGGCGGCAGAGCCCCGGGACCCGCCTGTCCCCGCCTGTCCCCGCCTGTCCCCGCCTGTCCCCGGCTGTCCCCGGCTGTCCCCGCCTGTCCCCGCAGGTCCCCACCCGGCCCTGCCAGTCCCCACCCGGCCCTGCCAGTTCTCACCTGGCCCTGAAGGTCCCAGCGTCTCCCCGTTGGTCCCCACCTGTCCCAGCTTGTCCCCACCTGGTTCTGCTGGTCCCCAACTGGCCCTGCAGGTCCCCACGTGTCCCTGCCAAGTCCCTGCAGGTCCTCACCTGTCCCTGCAAGTCCCCACCTGTCTCCATCAGCCCCTACCTGGCTCTACCAGTCCTTTTTCTGGTCCAGCCAGTCCCTGCCTGTCCCTGCAGCTTCCTGTGAGGTCTCTCCCTGCCCCTTCTTCCTCCACCCTCGTGTTCCTTCAGGCCTCTTTGCTCTCTGTCCCATTCCCACGACACTTGTCCCCTGCTCTGCCTTCCCCCCATCCCTCCAAGGCTGATTTCAGGCAGGTTATGGCTTTGCCTTCAAATTTATGTGCACACACCCAACCCTCTGCTGGTCTGTCCACCCATCACTGGATCGTGGCATTTTCTTGGAACAGGCCTGTGAGATCATCGAGTCCAACCATGCCCAGAGCCAAGGGCACCACTGTCCCCAAGCGCCACACCCACAGGTCTCTTAAATCCCCTGGGCAGTCCCTCCTCCCTCTCCACGGAGGAATTTTCCCAATATCCGACCTAACCCTCCCCTGGTGCAACTTCTTCTGGTCCTGTCCCTTTTCCCCTGGGAGCAGAGCCCACCCCCCAGGCGACTCCACCCTCCTGTCAGGGAATTGCAGAAGGTGAGAAGGTCCCTCCCGAGCCTCCTTTTCTTCAGGCCGAGCCCCCTCCAGCTCCCTCAGGTGCTCCTGGTGCTCCAGAGCCCCTTCCCCAGCTCTGTTCCCTCCTCTGGACACATTCCAAGGACTGAACCTGCCTGCTCCCATGTCTCTGCACGAACCATCCATCTTCCTGCGTGTCTGTGTGTCCATTCAGCCCTGCAGGGCTGGGCTCTACCTTGTTTCGAGCTCAGCCCAGCCCTGAAGGTCCCTGAAGGGCACAGCAGGAGGGATGCAGCACTGTCACATACCGTTGATGAAGTCCTGCTCTTCGGGGGTCAGGATGGTGGCCAGGTGCCCCCCGTAGTGCCTGCACTGGCTCTCTGCATCCTCCCAGCTCCTCCGGGTGGAGAAGTGCCTGTAGCAGGCTCCCTGGAAGCTGTCCCAGCCGGGGCTGCACCTCCGCAGGGCTGAGCCACGCCGGGGAGCACGGGGGAGAGAGGAGAGGGTCAGCGTGGAGCCCAGCTCCCCCCAAACTCCTGACTGCCCCCATTTGTGCCTCCCAGGCTGCTGGTTCAGACAGCAGCGGGAGCTGGGCAGCGTGGCCAGGGTGGCACCCAGGGGACTCACGTCTTTCACAGCTGCTGCCTCCGTAGCCAGGCAGGCACAAGCAGGTGAGCTGGGCGCCGTCCTCCACGCAGGTCCCTCCGTTCAGGCAGGGGTTGGGGACGCAGCCACCTGCAAGGCACACGCAGGGCTCACCGCAGAGCTCAGGGAGCTCCTCAGTGCCCAGCAGCGCCGCAGCCTCATCCCTGCAGCGCCCCACGGCAAGCAGGTCTCTCAGCTGGCTCCTGGGGCCACCGGCTCTGGCGCAGGTGAAGGTCTCAGGTGTGCCAGGATGTGCCCGGAGCAATCCCACACTGCCCTTCCACCACCGGGTGTGAGCGGCCCAGCAGGCCTGGCCCAGAGCTGGCCACACCCGGGGTTTTGGCCTCCCCCTAGAGCACAGAGATGAGAGCTGGCTGCTCTTTTCTCCCCTTCGCTGGGCTCGTTGCCACGCCAGCCCCTGGCCCACTCCCCCTGCCCAGGGCCGGCTCCTGCTCTTCCCTGGAGTGGTGCAGTGTTTTTTGGGAGGGAAGCATGCCGACCATGAAAGCTTCTGGCACGTCCCAGCCACGTGTCCTTGGCCTGGCAGCAAGGTGACTGCAGGCCTGTCCCTCTGGTGTCACCTCCAGCCTGGCCAAGGCTGAGAACTCAGCCAGCACTTCCCCACGAGCCCGTTACGGTCGTTAGTGCACCCAGAGCACACCGTGTGCTCCCAGCCCAGCTCACGAGGGTGATGAAGGGCTGCTGCCAGCACCAGCCCAGCGCAGACTCAAAGTCCTTGACCCACTCCAGCCTAACCATGCCTCATTTTATGGTCCTCGGCTCTGTGGAGACGTGACAAGGGTGATGCTGCCACCCTCCCCCCTCCCCGGGGAGCGTCACCTCCCCACGAGGTGCCGGTGGCTCGCTCGGGATGTGCAGCTCATCCCCAGCAGAGCGAGGCGTGGCACAGGATGAGTGATCCAGGGCCCTAACGTCGCATGGCTGGCTCTTCCTGGGCATCTCCCCTTGCCAAGGCAAAGGCGGCCACGCCACGGGCTCTGGCCGCCCTCCACAGAGCCTCCTTCGTGCCACGGGACTGGGCAGGGCACTGCCAGAGCTGGGGGGGGGGGGGGGGGGGGCAGGGACCCCACAATGTGCCCCCCGCTGCAGATGCCCTTGCAGGGAGCGGGATGGGGCAGAGGTGGCAGGGCATTGGCAGCGGGACGGGCACTGGGAGCAGCCCGGGGGGGGCCAGGGTGGGGCTGGTGGGTGACACCCACCCGCAGCAGGTCGTGTTCCCCTCTGCTCGCCCACCCCACCCACCCTGCGGGGGGGGCTGTGGGCCACAGGGGACCGCAGTGCTTCCAGGCTGCTTGGCCACTGAGAGCCGCACGAGGCAGGGGGGTCTTGGGCGGGGGGGGGTTCTGCACCCCATGAGCCATCAGTGTCCCCCACGTCTCCCCCTGCTCGTGCCACGCAGCGTCCAGCCCCCACCCCTCCTCCCGGGGCAGTGCAGGGTCAGTGCCGGGGGGCCACATGGAGGGTGCAAAGCAGCCCCAGCCCTCCCAGCCCTCCCAGGTGTCCCTGGCACCCCACTCCCGGGGGCGGGCGGGGCCGGGATCGGGGGATTAGTTCGTCAGTGGGAGAGGCGCAGGGGCAGCAGGCGCAAGGACGAAGGGCTCGCCGAGATGCTTGTTCTACAAAGCTTTTAATTCCCTTTATTAGTACCACGGTTAGTCAGAGCAGGGACTGGGGCCGCCTTTTGCTTATTGGGCTTTTTCATGGAAACAGTCATTAAAACACTTCACAGAAGTAGAAGAGATTTAAGTGCATGCAGAGATCGGACCAATTTGTTTGACAAATATGTGCTTCTCCAGACCTGTAACCTTCCCTTACCCAGCTGAGGAGGAGAGAGAGAGAGAGAGGAGACACGGACAGACAGACAGACAGAGGTAAGCACAGCGTGAAGGAAAGGTGTTGGCTATCTCTAGTGCCAGAGAGCGGCCAGGACGGCTGCCCCGAGGGCAAGGGTGGCACGGCGGGGACCCCGGGCCGAGCAGGCGCCCGCCCCGACGCTGGCCCGCTCGGTGGGCAGGGCGGGCAGGGGCACAGCCGTGCTGGGGGCTGGGTCCCCCACTGGGGTCCCCGGCAGGAGCACCCCAGAGGTGTCAGTACGGGGAGAGCTGAGGCCATCCCTGCGGGTCCCACCTGCTTCTCCGGGAACGGCTGTAAGGAAACCCTCCACGGTGGCAATGGAGGGAGCGGGTTGCTCTTCCTCCTCCTCCTCCTCCTCCCTCCTCCTCCTCCTCCTCGGAAGCTGCAGCAGGCATCCCGCGGTGTGTGCCCGGCGGTGGCGGTGCAGCCTCCTCTCCTGCCAGGGCCGGTGCGCTGCTGCTGCCAGGCAGCTCTGCGTGCCACGGTGTCACTGCGGGCACAGTGCTCCGGTCCCCCGGGGCCGCAGGCGAGGGGAGCCACACGGCTCCCGACTGCTCCTCTCCCTCCTCCTGCGGCTGCGAGGGCGCAGGAGGCAGCGGGGACGCCCCGGGGCTTTCCACCACGTCTCCCGAGAGCTCGGCGTCCTCAGCGGCAGAAAAGGGGGTGCTCGCCCCGCCGGACTTGTGCCCGCGGCGGGGGCTCCCACCGGCTTCTGGGCTCTCTGTCGAGGTGGCAGAAGCGGCACTGGTTGGCGATGTCCTGCGGTGCCCGGGTGGCCCAGGGCTGGCAGGGTGGGCCGGCCGCCCCAAGGCGTCCCGCGGACGGTCTGGGCGCTGTGTGGGGGCGACGGGGCTGGGCGGAAGAGGAAAGCCCTCGGGAGGCTCCGTGTCACCTGCTGGGGCACCGGTGGGTCCCTCTGGCTCCATGGGCTGGCCGGGGTCTCGCCCTCCGCCCGGGCTCTCCGCCGATGCGCTGCCAGGGCCCCTGCCCGGCGCTGCTCCCTGCTCCTCCTCTGCAAAGGGCAAGGCAGAAAGGCAGTGAGCCAGCCGGACCACAGGGCTGCGGGCACCCGCCTGCACTGCCGATCTTGCTCGCACAAAGGCGTGCGGGAAGATGGGAGCGGCCCCGAGCCCGTGTGTGACGCTGTCCCCGCTGAACCGGCGCGGCTGACTGAGCTCTGAGCGCTCCCACTTCGCTGCGCTGGGAGCCGCGCTCAGCCCCTCAGCGCTGCAGCTCGTGTCCCTCCAGCTGCCAGCTCCCTTCTCCAGCTCCTGGCGCTGCTAAACCCTGGTCCAGCACAGACCCTGCATGCTGGGACACGCAGATGTCCCTTTGTCCCTGCACAGCCCTACAGCACGACACTTGGAGCCCCGGCCGCGGGTGCTGCCTCCAGGGGAAGGACAGGGACAGCTGGGGTGACCCAGGCACCCTCAGGGGCCTCTGACCTCTCCTTGTGCCTCCGCTCTGTGGCTGCTCTCTGTGTCCCAGCCCTGGCACCACCACAGCAGCTGCTGGACCTACCAGCGCGGGACAGTCCCCCGCTGTCCCCCATCCTCCTCCGCAGGGGATGGGCTCCCCAGCTTAAATGGGACACCTGCCTCGGGGGTGGCCAGGGCTCTGGGGAAAGGGGAGGCAGAGGCGGGGTGACCTGAGGACACGGAGGTAGCTAGTGGGGGATGCCGGGGCCCTGGCCCCAGGGCGTCTTCAGGGGACTGGCTCGGCTTTCCCACATCAGTGTCCTCAAAGAAAGGGACGGCGTAAATCGCCCCTCGCGACTCAATCTCCACGTGCGCTCTGGGCAGCTGCAGCTCCTCCAGCTTTTCTGCCACTGTGACAATCTCCTGGAGGAGATTCTCCTCGGGCTCTTGGGCTTGGTATTTTCCTGCAGCCTCAGGGAAAGAGTTTGTCCCTTCTGTGGGCAGAAAGAAAGTGGGATATTACTGCCCTGTCCTGGCTCCGCAGCACTCAGAGATGACCTCACCCCATAGCAGGCCTGGAGCCTTGGCACCCCAGTAGGGACCCAGCTCTCCTCAGCCTCCCCTTCCCCTTCTAGATGGGGCCAGCATGGGGGAGGATCAGGCCCCCCCAGGTGCTTTGCAGAGCTGGCAGAGCCAACAGCCCCAGCAGGAGCCGTGGTGGGGCCAGATCCTAAACCCTGCATCCCCCTCCCTGTGGGGATCCTTCTCTACACCCCCATCCCCACCCCGGGGAGGGCAGACATGCACGGGGAGTTAGTGGGTTACAGGGGGTGTGGAATCACGGCACGGGTCCATCCTGCCTAACCCATGGCTTTCCCTGCTGAGAGATGGGGAAACCGAGGCACAGAGATGCACAGCATCCCCACACTGTGAGCCCCCACGGCCCTGAGCAGACACACGGAGATGTGGGGTCAGGCAGGAGGAGTGGAGGGAAAACTCTTCTTCCTTCTGCGCCCGTTATCCTGCCAGCCTCTGTGCTGCCTCACCGCTCACAGGCAGCACCTTGCTGCTTCCCACAGGTCTCCTTCCTGCCCGCCATCCCCCCAAACCAGCCCGGCAGGCTGTGTGCCACAGCCCCAGGGACCCAGGAGCGCTCCCCAGGCCAGCAGCCCTGGGGCATGAACCCTCCTGGAGCCGTGCCCACGGAGCCCATGCAGACCAACGTGCCACGCAGGACACCCCTGCTCTGTCACAGTGAAGTGGCACCAAGGACTGAGGACAGGCAGGGCCTCCCTGCTCTGCCACAGCGTGTCAGCATGCACTGCTGGAGCCATGCAGAGCATCCCTGCACTGCTGGAGCCATGCAGAGCATCCCTGCACTGCTGGGGCCCTGCAGAGCATCCCTGCTGTACCAAGAGATGTCAGCATGCACTGCTGGAGCCATGCAGAGCATCCCTGCACTGCTGGAGCCATGCAGAGCATCCCTGCACTGCTGGGGCCCTGCAGAGCATCCCTGCACTGCTGGAGCCATGCAGAGGACTCCTGCACTGCTGGGGCCCTGCAGAGCACCCCTGCACTGCTGGGGCCCTGCAGAGCATCCCTGCTGTACCAAGAGATGTCAGCATGCACTGCTGGAGCCATGCAGAGCATCCCTGCACTGCTGGAACCATGCAGAGGACTCCTGCACTGCTGGGACCCTGCAGATCATCCCTGCACTGCTGGGACCCTGCAGATCATCCCTGCACTGCTGGGGCCCTGCAGAGCATCCCTGCACTGCTGGAGCCATGCAGAGCATCCCTGCACTGCTGGGACCCTGCAAAGCATCCCTGCTGTACCAAGAGGTGTCAGCATGCACTGCTGAGCCATGCAGATCATCCCTGCACTGCTGCGACCCTGCAGAGCATCCCTGCACTGCTGGGACCCTGCAGAGCATCCCTGCACTGCTGGGGCCCTGCAGAGCATCCCTGCTGTACCAAGAGATGTCAGCATGCACTGCTGAGCCATGCAGAGCATCCCTGCACTGCTGGAGCCATGCAGAGCATCCCTGCACTGCTGGGGCCCTGCAGAGCATCCCTGCTGTACCAAGAGATGTCAGCATGCACTGCTGGAGCCATGCAGCCTGCCCTACCGAGGGGTGTCAGCATGCAGTGTCAGGACCATGCAGGTTATGCCTCCCCTGTCAGGGTCTATCGGCATGCAAGGCATCCCTGTCCCAGCACGGCGGGTTCAGACGGTATCAAACACCCCTGCTCTGCCCCGACAGCGCAGCACCGGCACAGGGAACACCCAGGGATCCCAGCACAACCCCGGCCCTGCAGCACCCCCGGCCCTGCCGCACCCGCCAGGGACGTGCAGCCCCGCCCGGAGGCTTCCCGAGGCCTCCCACCGGTCCCTGCTTGGGAGCACCAGCGGGCCGGGCGTGCCTCTCTTTACCTCGGAAGCAGTACGCATCGTATCTGCTCTGGGCATCGGGGAATCCCGTCTGGTTGCGGAAGAGGAAGATGGTTTTGACGCCGGGCAGAGCCCCGCCGCAGCGCTCCCGGGGGGTGACGATGGGGTAGCGGACGCTGCCGTCGGCCAGCCAGCCGGGGCTGCAGGCGTCCAGCCCCGCGTTCCAGGCTGCGTACAGCTGCCCCGGGCTGGCCAGCTCCGCGCCCAGCGCCCGGCAGCGCTGCGCCGCCTCCTCCAGCGTGAACCTGTCCGGGGCCGTCTCCAAAAAGATCTCGCCTGCGGAGGGAGGAAGGAGACGGGAGTCAGAGCTGGGGAGGGGGGCGTGGGCTGCGGGAGCCCCCGCAGCTCCTCCACTCTCTGCGTGACCCCAGGAGCGGAGATGGAGACTGCAGTGTGTGGAGGAACACCGGGGGCTGGAGGAGAGCTGCCTTCTGAGTGCTTCCCTGCCTGCATCCCTGCCTGCATCCCAGTCTGCCTTCCTCAGTTCTTCCCTGCCTTCCCCAGTTCTTCCCTGCCTTCCTGCCTGCATCCCTACCTGCTTCCCTGCCTGCCTTCCTGCCTACACTCCTCCCTGCATCCCTGCCTGCTTCCCTGCATCCCTGCCTGCATCCCAGTCTGCCTTCCTGCCTGCTTCCCTGCCTTCCTGAGTTCTTCCCTGCCTTCCTGAGTTCTTCCCTGCCTTCCTGAGTGCTTCCCTGCCTTCCTGCCTGCATCCCTGCCTGCTTCCCTGCCTCCCTGGCCATGCACAAAGCCACAGTGCAGGCACTGGAGCTCTCACGCCACGTGGGGTTGATTCCCACCCTTGCAAGCAGAGCTGAGACTTTGAAGGGGACTGCAGAGGAGCAGGTCCACGCCCTGCACTGAGCAATCCACGCGTGGCACATTTCTAAGGAGGCCCAGCGAGCAGCGTGGTGAGG
The DNA here is from genome assembly GCF_026979565.1 of Vidua chalybeata. Lineage (NCBI taxonomy): Eukaryota > Metazoa > Chordata > Aves > Passeriformes > Viduidae > Vidua > Vidua chalybeata. The sequence continues at coordinate 2,813,855 of NC_071558.1, forward strand.
CTGCACGCTCAGGAGGGCTGGGCACCGCTGCCCCAAGGCACAGCACGGATCTACCCCCACCACTGCACCTGCCTCCCTGTCCCTCACCCCTGCCACCTGCCTGGCACCACCCGACCGACCCCACAGCAGCTGCCACCGCCAGTGGGGAGCCCCAAAGGAGGGACCAGCCACCCCCAGGCAGCCCTGCATCTCATGCACAACCAAAGCCCAAACCACCCAAGAGAGCGTGCTGCTGCTCTGGGGCAGATCACTGCGGGCACACCCCAGCCCGAGCGCTGCCTGCTGCAAGGGACAGAGCCCCACACCCCACCAAAGTGAAGCAGGAATGCTTTAGGAAGCAGCACAGCAGGTCCCCACACCCGAGAGACAGAACCTGCAGCTCAGGGCAGCTTTTTCACTTGGGTTTGCAACGGGTTACGGGGGCAAGTTAGTGTGGGAGCAAAAGCAGAGGAGGGCAGGAGGTGGCACCACGGGCACCTGGGAGGTCCTCAGCGTAGCAGTACACATCGTACATGTCCTCCGGGTCCACCACTCCATAGTTCCTCACCCCAGGGAAGCCGTTCATGTCTCCGTAACAGGCCTCACGGGGTGTCTGGATGGGGTACCTGAGGCAGGAAAGCACAGGGCAGCTGGTGACTCGCCGGGGAACCACCGGGCGAGGCCGCGGGCACAGCGCCTGGGCAGCTGCGGTGCCCACCTGACGGTCTGGTCGGCGATCCAGCCGGCGTCACACTGCTCGTAGCCCCCCAGGTAGGCAGCGTAGAGCTGCTCGGGGGTGGCGATGCTGGCACCGATCCTGGCACAAGCTTCCTGCGCCTCGGCAAAGGTGTAGGCGTAGCGCATGGAGCCCTCCCGGTAGTGGAACACCACCCCTGGGGGCAGACACGGCCGTGGGCAAGGGGCTTCACAGCAGCCCCCCGCCCAATGCACCCAGGGGAGCGTTTGCAGAGCCAGGAGAGGGCCCCAAGCGGCCCCAAATCCCACCGCTCGCCACCCTGAAGTACCTTTGACTTTGACATGGAGGATGTCGTGGCCGTCCTCGATGCCGTGCTGCACGTCGCAGCGGTAGATGCCCGAGTCGTTGGGGCGCAGCTCGGTGAGCAGCAGGGAGGCGTTGGTGTAGCGCTGGTGGAAGATGGGCAGGGAGGCGCGCAGCCGGTAGTCCTCGCTCACCTTCACCCTGTGCCCCCGAGCTACCAGGATCTCCAGCTCCCTGCCCTCAGAGATGAAGGTCCACTTGACCCGCGGCGTGCCCAGCACCGCCCGGCGGCCGCCCGTGACGGCGGTGGGCTGGGGGCCAAGGTAGCTGATGAGGCAGGGGATGGTGATGTCGCCTGCCAGCACGGCGTCGAGGGCTGGGTGCCGTGGGATGGACACCTGCAGAGCCTTGAGGTCCTCTGGGTGGGAGAAGAGAGGAGCCGTGAGCAGGGCTGGTGTGACCCCCGCTACAGGGCATCAATGGGGCACGCGTGATGCCGAATTACCTGTGCCATCTCCGGGGCCAAACGCCTCCGGGACCGCCGTGGGGACAAACGCCCAGAGCAGCAGCAGCAGCGGTGGTGGGAGGGCTGGGGCCATGCTCTGCCCTGCCAGGGGGAAGCAAAAAGCACCAGGTGTGCTTAGAATCCATAAAAGCACCAAAAATCTCCCGTCCCTGCGGGAGGGGAAGTGGCTGGGGAGATCCCCCAGACTGTGAGGGGGGCATGGGGTGATGGATGTGGCATTGGGGCACGAAGGGAAGGGAAGGGAAGGGAAGGGAAGGGAAGGGAAGGGAAGGGAAGGGAAGGGAAGGGAAGGGAAGGGAAGGGAAGGGAAGGGAAGGAAGGGAAGGGAAGGGAAGGGAAGGGAAGGGAAGGGAAGGGAAGGGAAGGGAAGGGAAGGGAAGGGAAGGGAAGGGAAGGGAAGGGAAGGGAAGGGAAGGGAAGGGAAGGGAAGGGAAGGGAAGGGAAGGGAAGGGAAGGGAAGGGAAGGGAAGGGAAGGGAAGGGAAGGGAAGGGAAGGGAAGGGAAGGGAAGGGAAGGGAAGGGAAGGGAAGGGAAGGGAAGGTGCCCTGGTTCACAAGAGGAAGAAGACAACATGAGCAACCAGGAGCATTGGCTGGGAGCCACTGGGTGCCATCCAGCCCCTCTGACCTTCCCTGGGAGCTGGGTCCCCTGGGGACAGCAGAGTCCAGCCCGGCCTGGCGAGCAGAGATGGGCTCAGCCCGAGCGCTGGCAGCAGCGGGCAGGGAGGCAGTGCCAGCACCGGGGCTGTGTGCCCGTGGTGCCACCGTGAGAAACCTCAGGGACGGTTGGGCCAGGAAACCTCAGCAGGTGTTTGCTCAGGAGAGAGGTGCTGGGGGAGGCGAGGGAGCAAGCAGGGCACACGGGTGTGCAGGTGTGCACACGCGTGCCCTGCCAGGGGTGGCTTGGGGAGGGAGCTGAGGTCAGCGAGCAGGGAGGGACAGCCCGGAGCACACAAAGCCCGGGGCAGAGGAGGAGGGAAGGAGCAGGACGGCTTCTTTGCCATTCAGCTCACGCCCGAGGCTCCCCCGTGCGCGGGCTGGGAAAAGCAGGGCTGACCAAAGCAGCCATTATGTCCCGTGCCTCTCTCAGGCTGCCGGGCACAAAGGGCTCTCACCGCTGGGCTGGGGACCCGTGCTGAAGGGAGAGCCCAGTGGCCAGCGCTGCCATCACCCAGCCCTCTCCGGGGAGCAGCACAGGGGGTGGCAGGCACATCGTGGGGGGCTCTGCGTGTCCTTGCAGTCTGGCTGCTCTTGCAGCCGCCCAGAGAGGAGGCTGCTGCTGGGAATGTGGGGAAATGTCCCTGCCAGGTGCACTGCTCCAATACCCCCTCACCCCTCTGCAGAGGCTCCTTGGGGCTCCTCAGCCTCCCGTGCCAGGGATGCATCGTGCCATTGCCTGGGGACAGAGCAGCCTGAGGCTCGGAGCAGTTTGGAATTGATGAGCTCTTTGTGCTGTATTGATTTCAGCAGCCACAGAAGCAGCTGGGGCCAGGTGCAGTGGCTGGCTGCAGGGACAGCCTGACGGGATGCTGCCCTGGTCACCTGTGTCCCTCCTCGAGCTGTGCTCCCAAAGTGTGCCCAGGGGAGCACTGCTCCGGGGAGAGGGTGTGAATCCAGCCCTGGGCTCCCCACACTGTGCATGCACACCCCAGCACCAATTACCACGGATGGGCAGCCCCTGGAGCCATGGTCATACAGCCCTGGCACCACACACGGTGGGTGCAGAGCCTCTGGCAGCTCACACCATGGAGGCACAGCCCCTGGCACCACAGATGTACAACCCTAGCAGCCCACACCATGGACACACAGCCCCTGGAACCACGGATGTACATTCCTGGTACACATTCCTGTGTACCCAGGGCTACACAGCCCCTGGCACCACGGATGTACAACCCTGACACCACGGATGTACAACCCTGGCAGCCCACACCATGGACACACAGCCCCTGGAACCACGGATGTACAACCCTGGCACCACGGATGTACAACCCTGGCACCACACCCCATGGGTACACAGTCCCTGGCACCACACACCATGGACACAGAGCCTGAAAGCACACCGCAACACCCTGGCACCATGGATGTACAACCCTGGCACCACAGATGTACAACCCTGGCAGCTCAAACCATGGGTACAGAGTCCCTGATACCACACACCATGGACACACAGCCTCTGGAACCATGGATGTACTACCCTGGCACCACACACCAGGGATGTACAACCCTGGCAGCTCAAACCATGGGTACACAGCCCCTGGCACCCTGGCACCACGCACTGTGGATGTACAGCCCCTGGAGCCATGGTCATACAGCCCTGGCACCACACACCATGGGTACAGAGTCCCTGGCACCACACACCATGGATGTACAACCCTGGCACCACGGATGTACAACCCTGGCACTACACCCCATGGGTACAGAGCCCCTGGAACCACGGGTGTACATCCCTGGCATCACAACCCATGGGTACAGAGTCCCTGGCACCACACCCCATGGATGCAGAGCCCCTGGAACCACGGATGAACAACCCTGGCACTACACCCCATGGGTACAGAGCCCCTGGCACCACACACCATGGATGCAGAGCCTGAAAGCACACCACAACACCCTGGCACCATGGATGTACAACCCTGGCACCACAGATGTACAAGCCTGGCAGCTCAAACCATGGGTACACAGCCCCTGGCACCCTGGCACCACACACCACGGATGTACAACCCTGGCACTACACCCCATGGGTACAGAGTCCCTGGCACCACACACCATGGATGCAGAGCCTCTGGAACCACGGATGTACATCCCTGGCACCACACACCATGGGTACAGAGCCCCTGGCACCACGGATGTACATCCCTGGCACCACACACCATGGGTACAGAGTCCCTGGCACCACACACCATGGATGTACAACCCTGGCACCACGGATGTACAACCCTGGCACTACACCCCATGGGTACAGAGCCCCTGGCACCACACACCATGGGTACAGAGCCCCTGGAACCACGGCTGTACATCCCTGGCACCACACATCACGGGTGTCTAGCCCACAGCACAAGGCACTACGCATGTACAGCTCCTAACACCAAAAAAAAAACCACCCCTGGCACCACACCCCGTGGGCATCGACCATCCAGTGCAGACCACAAACGTCCCCTTCCCAGCAGGAGCGGCCGAAGCTGGAGTGCCCAGGAGCTGGCCAGTGGTGCCAGGGCCAAGCCAGGGGCTTTCTGTGCTCCAGACAGATATTTTGAATGCAGCCCCATGGTTCTGGACCAAGGGACAAAACCCTCCTGCGTGGCAGCCGTGGCCAGGCTCCAGTACGGGGGCTGGTGCCACCCCCTGGGCAGCCAAGCGAGGGAGGCTTTTGTCACTGGCACCTTTTCTTCCCGTCCCCAAGGCGCCGTGGTGGCGGGGTGAAAGTCCCGGGGAGGAAATCCAAGTGATAAAATTCCACAGGAATTGGGCAAGCTGGAGGGTCTGCTCTCCTCCTGTGCCCATCCCTGACTGTGTGCTGGCACTGGGAATGGGGTGTGGAAAGGGTTAAACCCAGTTTCAGCCTGCCCATGGGTGATGGCCCCAGGTCCTGGAGTCCCACGATGGCGAGAGACTCTCAGACGTCAAGTTTGGGGTTTGGGGTTGGATTTTTGCGCTGGCTATTTTTCCTGTTTTGCCACAAATGGAAAATCTTTCAACCCACAAGAGCCGAGGGAAAAGCTGAGAGCAGGGCTAGGCAAGAGCAGCCAAAAAAGGTTGAATGGTTATAATGGCAGCAACTCGAGTGAGCTCAATTGTCCCAGAGACCTCAGAGCTCGGGAGCTGCCGGGATCAGACAGACACACAGCCACGCACGTGGCAGGGCCAGCTAACCTCCATTTCTGTGGGAAACCAGCTGGAAAATGGAGCTGAAATCTATTTTGGGACGGGGCTGATCTTCCTTTCTCCCCTGAGCTCGGCCCTGCTTTCAGAGCTGGCTCCTTGAGCACGGCACCTGCAGGACCTGGGGATGCAGCAGCTGGTCCGGGGCTCAGCACAGGAGCTGCTGCGAGCGGATGTCCCTTTTCATGTCCGGAGAGGGGTTTTCTGCTCCGCGGCCGCTCTCCCCTGCGCGTGATGGTTGCTCATGCCGCCTCCCAAGGTGCCCTGCCAGCCCGCAGCGGGCTGGAGGAGGAGGGAGCGGAGCGGTGGCTTTCCAGGGATGCTCAGCTGCAGAATGAGTCAGCAGCCTCCGGCACAGCCTGGCCCCGCTCCAACCCCGTCCCCACCAGCCAAGGGCTCCGGACACGCCGCTGCCGCCCCGGCCCCGCAGCCCCGGCCGCGGTTCGCTCCTGGCGGCTCCGTGTCCGTCCGTCCCCCCTCCCCGGAGCTGCAGAGCGGCGCTGCCTCCAGGATCCGTCCCCAGCCCCGCGGGGCGGGTGGGGTGCGGCCCTCGGAGGGGTCCCCGGTGGGAGCGGGGCCGTGCCAGGCACATGCCAGCTCAGGGATGCGCGGGCAGCGCCCGGCGGGCTCTTGGCAGCGGCTGCTGGCAGAGCTCAAAGGCCGGAAGCAGGTGGGGAGAAGGGGGGGTTCCCTGCAGCTGCCAGGACCCCTCGCCCCCCGAACGGGGAGAAAGGGACTCCTTGTTGCAGGGGGGTCCGGGAGAGCACGGGGAGGGTCCCTGGGGAGATTCAGCCCCACACGGAGGAGCGGGGAGGGGGGAGCAGACCCCGCAGGAGCCGCCAGGGACACAGCAGCACGTGTAGCCCTGGGTAAGTGTGTCACACGCACACGTGAAAGGTTTGCACACCCATCCCCGCCTTCCCAGGCTCTGGCGGGGAAACTGAGGCACGAGGTGGGGCGGTAGTGCGGGGTGGAGGGTGGGGGTCCCTGATTTCAGCACTGCAGCTCAGGTGGGAGCCAGCCCCACTGCCAAACTCGCATCTCCCCCCTCCCAGCACAACATCCCCCCATCTCCCAGTCTCCCCAGTCTAAAACCATTCCCTAAAATGTCCTGCGCACCCTCGCCCTGCCGTGCCCGAGCCCAGGAGCTGCAAAAGGCTCCAGGCTGGGCAGAGCGAGGATTCTCCCACCCCCCGGGCGGCCAAAAGGAAGAGCAACAGGTTCTGGGTTGGGCTGAGATGGGAGAAGTCGGCGTGACAGGAGCAGAGGTCCCTGGCAGGGATGCTCAAGGGCAGCCCCTTCATCCTGGGGACTAAAATGCTCGGGCTGCGGGAGGGGAAGAGGGCTGCAGGGAAATTCCCTCTCCCCGGGACACCCCCGGTGGATCTGGGGTTCATAGTGGGGCTGATGGGTTGGGAAAAGCCATGAAAATCCTGAACAATTTCCCCCCGGCCCCTCCTGCCTCCCGCACTGGGACACCAGCAGAGAGAGCTGGGGGAGGACAGGGAGAGCCCCTACAGCCATCCCAAACCTCGGGCTCGGCCCCAGCCCCCCCGGCACCGGGCAGCTTTGCCCCTCAGCCCAGCCCACCCCCACGGGGAGCAGCGACACGAGCGGGAAGGAGTGGGGGGAGCCGGATCCCTACCCAGCTCCGTGCCTCAGTTTCCCTTTGCACTGCTACCCTGACTGCAGCCTCCTTGGGACAAGGAGCAGACACTCTGCAGGACAAACGGAACACACCAGCCCCATCCTGGATCCCTGGCCCCTCTCCCAAAACGAGGTTCCTGTGGGACCAGCTGCTGAAAGAGCCCGGAAAATTCCCTTTCTGCCGAACCGCTCGGAGCCCCGCTGCTGGAGGGGCTGCGGGCCGGGCTGGGCTCCAGGCTGCAGCAGCCGGGCAGCACCAAAGTCCTTTCTCCTTCCAACTTCGCAAGAGCCCCCCCCCAGCCCCCGCTGTGCCTCCGGCGCTGCGGAGCCGCTCCGAGCTGCCCCCTTTAGAAGAAGCTGGCAGCGCGGTGCCGCGCTCGGGAGGGTCGGCGACAAGGACAAACCTCCCCGAAGCGGCACCCGCAGCCCCGAGCTGCAGGACAGGACGATGCCCCGCGCCCCCCGCGCCCGCATCCCGCGGGGAAAAGCCCCGGGAAACCTCTCGGCATCCCCGCGCCGGCTCAGGTCTCGTTTCGCTTTCTGCCCCGTGCGGAGGCGAAACGCGATATCGGAGCGGAAAGCGCACTACGGCAGCGCCCCGGGGGCACCGCAGCGCCCGGGCCGGGGCACCGGCGGCCCCGGGCGCTCCCCGCAGCCCACCTGGCTCCGTGCGTGGCGGCAGCCCCGCGCCGGGGGCCGCTCTGTGCGGCGGGGGGGACGGCAGCGCCGGCGGGGGCTCCCCTGGCCCGGGGTCCCGGCGTGGGGCTGAGCTGCGGCTCCTCCGGGGCAGCGCGGGCAGCGGGCGGCAGCAGGTTGGCAGGAGGGCTGCGAAGGAGCTGCACCGGGCATAAGTGCAGGCACCGAGAAAAGAGGCTTCTCTGTGCGTGTGTCCGTGTCCTCCACTCCGCTTTTTTTCTTCTTTTTTTTTTTTTTTTTTTTCCTCCCTTCCCCTTTCCCTCCTCCTTTTATATTTATTCCTTCCCCTAATTAAGAAAAAAAAAAAAAAAAAAAAGGTACTACCGTGTTGGCAGGCTCCTCGTCCCTCCCCGTCCCTCCCTCCTGGCAGCTGGCAGAGCCCGCACGAGAGGAGGATGCTCAGCCCGGGCACGGTGTTAACCCAGTGCAGCAGAAGTGGGGGAGCAGAGGATGGGGGTGTCCCCAGCACGGACCCCGCCGTGGCACGGGAATGCCCTTGGCGTGGTTATTCCTGGGATTTGGCAGCTCCAGCCGGGCGGGGAGGGGGCCGCGGGCGGGGGTCCCGCTAGCCAGCAGAGGCTTTGTCATGCAAAAGCTCTTTTGCTGCGGGGCCGAGGTGGGTTGGAGGCACCCCTGGAGGAACCCAGGGGCTTTGCCAGCCCCGAAAGGGTGGTGGGGGCAGCCAGGCCCGGCCCGCCAGCACAGCGCTCGCAGCCAAGTTCCGTCCGGCACAGAGATGCCGTGCCTCAGTTTACCCACCTGCACCCGCATCAGGGCCAGGATAATTTATGCATCTTTAGGCTGCAATGCCTAAAATCTTTGCTCCTGCAGGAATGGTGGGGGACATGGGCGCCCCGTGGTGGGCAGCTGGCAGCACCCAGGAGCTGGCATCGGGGATTTTTTTAAAGCAGATCTCGCTGAAACTTTCCCTGGCACGGAGCATTCCCCGCCCGGGGGGGCGGCGCGGAGCCTGCCAGGGAATTGCTCGGGTGAGTTTGCAGAGAGCCGCAGCTCCTGAGCAGAATTAATCATCTGTCGCCCTGGGAAATAATTGCAGGCGGCAGAGGCGGCCTGGGCAGCGCGGCAGTTCGGGGGGGGGCAGTGGGTGATGATCGGACAGTCACACTCACACTCACACTCACACTCACACTCACACCGCAGGACACTCACACACTCACACCGCAGGGCTGGACACTCACACTCACACTCACACTCACACTCACACTCACACCGCAGGACACTCACACACTCACACCGCAGGGCTGGACACTCACACTCACACTCACAGTGCAGGACACTCACACACTCACACCGCAGGGCTGCACACTCACACTCACACTCACACTCACACCGCAGGACACTCACACACTCACACCGCAGGGCTGGACACTCACAGGGCTGCACACTCACACTCACACTCACACTCACACCGCAGGACACTCACACACTCACACTCACAGGGCTGCACACTCACACTCACACTCACACCGCAGGACACTCACACACTCACGCCGCAGGGCTGGACACTCACAGGGCTGCACACTCACACTCACACTCACACTCACACCGCAGGACACTCACACACTCACACTCACAGGGCTGCACACTCACACTCACACTCACACCGCAGGACACTCACACACTCACACTCACAGGGCTGCACACTCACACTCACACTCACACCGCAGGACACTCACACACTCACACTCACAGGGCTGCACACACACTCACACTCACACTCACACCGCAGGACACTCACACACTCACGCCGCAGGGCTGGACACTCACACTCACACTCACACTCACACTCACACTCACAGTGCAGGACACTCACACACTCACACCGCAGGGCTGCACACTCACACTCACACTCACAGGGCTGCACACTCACAATCACACTCACACTGCTCAGACACACTCCCACTCCCACTCCCACTCCCACTCCCACACTCCCACTCCCACTCCCACTCCCACTCCCACTCACGCTGCTCCCACTCCCACTCCCACTCCCACTCGCTGCTCACTGCAGGCCGGGACACGCAGGGCTGAAGGCCCAGGGCTGCCCCAGCCCCCCCTCCCCAGAGCCACCCCCGGGGTCCGTCCTGCACCCACGGACGGGGAATCCACGCACGAATGCTCGGCCTGGGAAGTGCCTGCTCAGCAGGAGCCTCCCCACCCTCACTGGGAGGGTGAAAAATGTCTATTTTATAGATTGGCTTTTTGCAAATCTTACAATGAATATTGTGTGTGTAAGGTTGGAAAGTTGTGCTGCATTAATTCTCCTAAGTGGTGTGTTAAATACAGTTTTAGGTTATAACATTAATGTTAAAATAGAAACTATGTACGTGGGGTTTTTTTAAGGAATGAGATACTCACTTCGAGGTAACCATCACAGAACACCTAAATCTTCCAGAGAAGAGGAATTTCTGGTTCTCTTATCAGAAGAAGATAATTTCTTCAGGCCTTGCTCAGGCTCGAAGACCCCGTGGGGATTAAAGGGAACAGTTGACATACAACAGAGAGAATTTCTTGTTTTAAATAGAATGTATGCATAACCATGAAGAATATATGAATATGCAACAGTGTATGGTTTTTAAGGGTGATTCCTTTGTTCACCAGGCATGCTTGTGTCCATAATTCTTTGCTTTTCATTGTCTTGTAATTGTCCTAACTCTAAATTTTTATTACTCTAATTGTATTACTGTTTTATAACCATTTTATTATTGTTATTAAACTTTTAAAATTTTAAAAACCAAGTGATTGGCGTTTTTCACAGGAGCAAATGTTCCCTGGGCCTGGGTTCAGAGGGAACTTCCCAGGGCTGCTGCTGTGCCAGCTCCTTCCCAGGGCAGCTCCTGCTCCTTCCTGGCTCTTGGCCTCGATGGGGTGAAGTCCTTTGTTGTCACAGCAGGTCCTGGCTGGGTAATAATTAGCACTGACTCCATGATTCGCAGAAGGCTGATCAATCTTTAACTTTATTACATATTGTTATTAAGAACCCATTGCTTTCATGGACAGTTATGATACACCTGGGCCTAACTGGTCCTCCAACCCAAACTCCATCACCAATTATTATCTTAATTGGCCAATTGAGAAAGCACTCTGGTAAAACCCATAACATCCAGATCTCCACAACACATTCCCCGTGTTCACAGGAGCAGGTGCAGCAAGTGGAGATCAGAGTTGTTTCTGGCTCTTCTCTCTGATCTCCTCACAGCCTTTTCTCAGGCGATGCCTGGGTAGGTTGTGTGCTGCTCTCAGTGTCAGAGAGAGAAGGCAGAGAAGCAAGGCAGGGGCAGGGCACAGCCCCAGTCAGACACCCCAGAGGATCCCCATCCCTTCCTGCAGCCCCAGAGATGCTGGGGCTCGGCCCTCCCCAGCAGCCAAGGGCATGGAAAGGCATCTGGTCCCACAGGGACCCCCGACAACCACAGCCCCCCCAGCCCCAGCTGCGTTCAGGCTGGCAGGGCCTCAGTGCCCAGCTGTGCTTCCTCCTCCTCCTCCTCCAGCCCTGCTCGAAGTCACGTACCAGCCCGTGCCATGCACCCTGTGCCAAGCACGTGCCAGCTGCCACCCTGGGACTGCGGGGCACCCTCAAACTGTCACCCCCACAAAGCTCTGCCACTGCTGAATCGCCACCCTGAGCGCCCCACGGGGACAGACATCAGTTCCCAGGGGGTCCTGGCCCTGAGAGCCCCTCAGTGGTGCCATCCCAGGGAGTCCTGACCCCAAGAACCCCTCAGTGACACAGATATTTCATGCCCAAGGAGGTCTGACCCCCGGGACTCCCTGGGGGCACAGACATTCCATTCCCAGGGGGCTGTGACCCCAGGGATTCCCCAGAAGTCCAGACATCCTGGATATCTTGAACTCAAACATCCCCCAGGGACATGGACATGAACATCCTGAACCCAAACACCCCCAGGGACGTGGACATGAACATCCTGGGGTATCCTGAACTCAAACATCCCCCAGTGACACCAACATCTCCATCCTGGGGCATCCTGAACTCAAACATCCCCCAGGGAGGTGGACATCCCTGTCCTGGGGCATCCTGAACTCAAACATCCCCAGGGACATGGACATGAACATCCTGAACCCAAACACCCCCAGGGACGTGGACATGAACATCCTGGGGTATCCTGAACTCAAACATCCCCCAGTGACACCAACATCTCCATCCTGGGACATCCTGAACCCAAACATCCCCCAGGGACGTGGACATCCCTGTCCTGGAACATCCTGAACTCAAATATCCCTCGAGGACATGGACATCCCTGTCCTGGGGCATCCTGAACTCAAACATCCCCCAGGGACACCAACATCCCTGTCCTGGGGCATCCTGAACTCAAACATCCCCCAGTGACATGGATATCCCTGTCCTGGGGCATCCTGATCCCCAGCATCCCCCAGTGACACCAACATCTCCATCCTGGGGCATCCTGAACTCAAACATCCCCCAGTGATACCAACATCCCTGTCCTGGGGCATCCTGAACTCAAATATCCCTCGAGGACATGGACATGAACATCCTGGGGCATCCTGAACTCAAACATCCCCAGGGACATGGACATGAACATCCTGGGGCATCCTGAACTCAAATATCCCCCAGTGACACCAACATCCCTGTCCTGGGGCATCCTGAACTCAAACATCCCCCAAGGACATGGACATCGCCCTCCTGAGAGCCTCCTGACCATGAGTGCCCCTCAGGGCAATGGGCATCCCCCTTCTGCGAGTCCCCTGCCCCCGGCCATGCCCCGGGAAGGCAGATGTCCCCATCCTAAGTCACTCACCACCCCAGAAGGAAGGGAGACATGGACATGTGCACCCCAGGGTGTCCCCGGCTCTGCCCCCAGGATCCCCCAGGCAGGGAACTGCTTGGGACTCGTCAACACCCCTGGGCATCCTGAGTCCTCCCTGGGCTGCAGGATTTGGGCCATCCTGCTGAGCCCTGCTCTTGGCTGAGAGAGAGGGGCCAGGCACCACGGGGAACCCCAAAAGGCAGGAGGAGGAAGAGGGGGACAAGGCCAGGGAGGAAGGAAATGCTCACTCCCAGCGCAGCCATGAGCACTGGGGGTCTTTTTGCAGCAGTTTTGGGGGCTCCTGGACATCCCAAAGAGGAGGTGGAATGGAGGAAAGCGGGAGCAAGCAGGCAGTGAGGAAGGCCAGCTTTGGAGCAGATGTGCTGTGGAAATGAGGAGGAGGAAGATAAAGACATGCAGCATCACCCCAGTGCCCAGGGCTCTGGAGACCCCAGGTCAATTACTCAGCCCCAGCACTCCCTGTGCTCCTTAATGGCATTTCAGTCTTGGCTGTGAGAGGCAAAGCAGAGCCGGGCCAAGGAGCCAGACAGGATGTCTGGCCGGAGATGAGCTGGAAAGATGATGCCTTTAGGGACCCCCGAGCCGGGTCATCCCCCCGCCATCCCCTCCTCCAGGCACCAGGGGAAAACCCCGTCCCTCCCAGGGGTCGCTGGGACCCCGCTGTTGCTGCTCCCCCATATGGGGGGCGTGGGACCCCCAGCAGCTCCCGAACGGTGCGAGGCTGAGAGGAGCTCGGGGGCGGCTCTGGGCGGCCTTTGCCAGCAGAGGGGACTGTTGCTTGTCTTTCCAGAAGCGCTCGCCGAGAGCCTGTCCCGTGGGACAGCTCGGGAGGAGACATTCCTGTCCTCCTTGCCCTGGTGAGGACATAGCAGGGACCCTCCCGTGGGAAAAATCCCCGTCTCCTGGGAGAAAACGCTGGCAACAAGTCTCTCCCCGAGCGACATTTTCCTGCTCCTTTTGTTCGCAGAAACCTCCCGAGTTTGAAATTCTCAATCTCCGCCCCTCGCCAGCGCACTGCCCTTCCCCCAGCTAAGTCATCTGGGGTAAATAAAGAGAGAAAAATCAAAAATCCCAATCCCCAAATATTCGACCGTGACTGCTCGACCGCGCGGGTGGAAGCTCTGACGGAAACCAAACTTGGAGCCGACGCTTGCCAAGTTTCGGAGGCTGCCGGAGGAGCTGCTCCCGTTGGGCTCCCGGCTCCGCTCCGCACATCCCGCCACGGACATCTGGAAAGAGGGAAGATTGCAGCTGGACACAGCTGGATGCAGCGCCCCAAGGAGGCACTGGCTGGGACCACGCGCGGAGCTGTTCTCCCTCTGCAGAGGGATTTCCATATGGATGGATCCAGGGAGCTGCCCTGGCTTGTGCTGAGCCCAGAACAGCCCCAGGCACCAAGAGATGTCCTCGGTGCAGCCATCACCTCGCCAGGACTGTGAGACCCTCGGTGGGCTCCTCTGGGGCTCCTTGCCCCCGAGGTTTTGGAGCAGCACGGGGCTGACAAGCCACCACCGAGGGATGCTGCAGCCGGGATGGGCATCTGCCAAGTGCCCTTGGACATCTCCCAAGCTCCACGCCGAGCCTCCAGCTCCCTGGCATGGCCCTCAGGCTTTAGGGAGGGCATTCCCAGCCGGGCCACGCCGGGAGAGGATCCAAGCCCTCAAGTCACCCTCCCGAAGTGGGAAGGAGCACCTTGCTCTTCCGCAGGGCTGGGAAATCGGAGCTCAGCGTCGAGCCCACGTGGGCTGGAGTCGGCTCGGCTCTGCAAGGGTTAAAGCCGGCTGCTCGTCCGGTCTCGGGGGCCTCCCACTCGACAGCGCAGAGTATGAATAGCTGCGCTCCCCTCTGCTCGCAGCCACTCGCTTCCCTCCCCGCCTTCCCGCTGCGCCTCGGCTCTCCCCGGCATCCTCCTCCTGCCCCGGCGGCTCCCGAGCCCCGGCGTCCTCCGGCAGCGCCCATGCTGAGCACGGAAAGTTTCGCAGGGGCGAGAGCCCTGGGAGAGGAATCGCTGCAGATGTGGGACCTCAACAAGCGGCTGGAGGCGTACCTGGCCCGCGTGAAGGTCCTGGAGGAGGAGAACGAGGTGCTGCGAGCCGAAATCCAGAGCACCAAGAGCAGCCCGGCCGGGGACTCGTGGCGGGTGAAGTACGAGGAGGAGCTGCGAGCCCTGCGGGATGCGCTGGATCGCGCCTTCAGGGAGAAGTGCACGGCAGAGCTGGCCAGGGACAACCTCTACGAGGAGGTCCAGCAGGTGAAAAGCAGGTGCCAGAAGGAGCAGGCAGCCCGAGAAGAAGCAAAGAAGCAGCTGTCCTTGAGCAAGAAGGAGCTGGAGGAGGAGAGGAGAGCGCAGATCTGGCTGAAGGAGAGAGCTGTGCAGCTGGAGAAGGAGGTGGAAGCCTTGCTGGAGGTGCACGAGGAGGAGAAAGCGGGGCTGGACCAGGAGATCGCGAGTTTCTCCCACAGCCTGGAGAGCTTCCGCTGCGCCCCGGTGGCTTTCCAGCCGGTGGAGGTGGAGGACTACTCCAAGAGACTCTCGGAGATCTGGAAAGGGGCGGTGGAGACCTACAAGACAGAGGTGTCGCAGCTGGAGGGTTCCCTCTGCCAGGCCAAGGAGAACCTGTGGAAGGCGGTGGAGGACAACCAGCAGAGCCAGCTGCAGCTGCAGCACCTGGAGAAGGACCTGGCGGGGCTCAAAGCACGGAAGGAGCTGCTGGAGGAGAGCCTGGCCCGGCAGTGGCAGGAGCAGCGCGGGGAGGCAGAAAAGTTCCAGGCGAGTGAAGGCGGCAGGAAGGAGCTGGGTCCCCGCGGAGGGGAGGGCAGGGGGCTGTGGGTGCCTGGGTGGGTGCCCAGGGCACGTCCCTGAGCAAAGGGATGGGAGAGGTGGATGGGAGGAGGCAAACAGAGGGAAAAACCCTATAGAAGGGACGGACTGTGGCCCTGGATGAGCTGCAGAGGAAGCCGAGGAGGGCAGGAGGAAGAGCGAAGTGGCTTGGGGACATCTCTGTCCCCGGCACAACAGAGACCCCGGGCCACCAAACTGCAGGGGAGCAGCAGGCAGACACCGGGTCCTCCCCCAGCACCGGGCCCGGGCCGCTGCTCCGTGAGCCGCTGGGCTCCAGGGCCGGGATCCCGGGACAGCCACAGCCCCGCCGCCGCCCCCCGTGCGGGGAGCACGCAGCGGCGGGGTGTGGGCAGGACAAACTCCCACCGACTCCGCTGCAGCCGCGATCCACCGGCTGCAAAAGCCATTCAGCAGAGGGAGGTGGAGGCGGGGTGGGCTGGAAACGCCGGCAGCGGTGTGAACACTGCCCGGGGAAGGGTCTCTCTTTGTTCCAGGTCCTGGCAGCAGCCGTGGGGGTCCTGGGGCAGCCGCCTCGGCTCCTCCCCTGAAAGTTGTTTCTTTCCCACGCTGGCGTCCCGCAGCCGTGAATCACCCCGGCCTTTCCTCCCTCTTCCCGTCTCCTTTCAGCCCTGCTCCTCTTGCCCCATCCTCTGCCCCCCCGCGCTACAACGAGCGCCCGGGCTCCTGTCCCTCGGCATCCCGAGGGGATGAGCCGAGCCACCTGCCCGGCCCGGCTCCGCAGGGAGCGGCGGGGCTCAGGCAGGGCTGGGGGTGGCCCTGACCCCCCCCCTCCCCGTGCTCCCCGCAGCTGGCGATGGAGGCCCTGGAGCAGGAGCAGCAGAGCCTGCGGGTGCAGATCGCCCGGGTGCTGGAGGACAGGCAGCAGCTCATGCACCTCAAGATGTCCCTCAGCCTGGAAGTGGCGACCTACAGGTGAGGCTCCGCTGGGAACGGAGCCGGCTGTGCCGGGAACCCGGGCCTGGCACCGCGGCGGGCACGGGGGGGGGGGTGTTGGCACAAGGCAGGTCCGGGTAGGGGTACCCTGTGCCCCTCCCGCAGCCCTCGCGGACGGCCCCACACAAAGGCCGCCCGCCGGGGGCCGGGGGGACAATTAGCATGAGAATAGGGGCTGTCCCAGCCCGGCCGAGGGGCCTCCCCGGCAGAGCATGATGTCACCCTGCGCGGCCACTAATCCCGGCCACGGGGGGATGGGAGGGGAGACAGGAGCAAGGGGGGCTCCTTCGGTGCGCCCGCGTCCTCGCCGAGCCGTGACAGGGCCGCGCAACCATCCGTGCCTCAGTTTACCCGCCCTGGCACCCGGCGGGGTGAGCTGCGGCGCGCACAGGGAGCGCCCAGCACCCCGCAGCACCCACCCTGCAGCACCCCCCGAGCTCCTCTCCTCCTCCAGGACGCTGCTGGAAGCGGAGAGCACCCGCCTGCAGATGCCTGCCGGGGAATTCAGGTTGGCCAACGGTGTGCGAGGTAAGAGACCCCCAGCAGCACCCCAACACCACCGCGCCACCCTGGGAGGGCTCGGGGAGGGGTTTAGATGTGTTTAAATGTGGATTTAGACGCGTTTCCCTGCATTTTCCTGGCAGCGGTTGCTGCGATAGGAAGGTGTGAACAGCGGCCGGGGGCTCTTGGCACGGGGCTCACAGCCCAGATAAGGCTTATCTGCTCCTTCCGAAGGCTTATCTGCTCCTTCACCTCGTTTTTTAATTCCCTGCCTTTCATGGGAAGGGCAGGAGCGGATCTGCCCGGCAGGACGGAGGGCTGTGGTAACAAGCTGAGCATTTCCTTTTTCCTCAAAACAAAACAAAACAAAACAAAAAACAAGGAAAGCTTGTCACCTGCACACTTTCCCCAGCAGCAGGACCCGACTGCGGCTGCAGCTGGGCGCAGCATTGTCCCGGCCTGATGCTGAATCCCCTGGGAGCAGCAGCATCCGCTGCACTCAGGAGGGAGGAATTTCCCACTTTCCAAGAAGGAGCTGTTTAAAAATAGGAGAGGGGACAGCGAGGGGCAGCCAGGCGGCAGGGGAGGGCTGGGAGAGCCACGGAGCGGCTCCTCGCCTGCTCACGGCTCCACCTCACTCTTTGCAGATCTCAAACTGGAGGTGAGCAGCAGCAGCAGCAGCAAACTGGTGCCAGCGAGCGCCGAGAGCAGGCGGCTGCTGCCCCGGGAGCACTGCACCAGCCCCTCCACCTTCCCCCGGGCAGAGGGGAGGGGGCAGCTAGCAAAACCCCAAAGCGACACCCTGACCCCCGAAAGCCCCAGTGCCAGGGAGCTCCAGAAAATCACCTCAGTCCTGCGGGGCACGGCTACCGGCCGGGCTGGGGGGCCGGGAGCCCCTGCCTGCCCCACAGCCAGCCCCTCCCAGGCAGGCAGAGCCGCCCCTCCCCTCTCCCCGGAGCCCCCCAGCCCCTCACCGCCGGGGCAGGAGAGCTCTGGGGGAGAGGGTCCCGCCTGGCCGGGAGGAGACGGGGCAGCGATGAGCCCAGGGACGGAGCGTCCCCTGTCCAGAGCCTCGGGGGACGCTGCCAGTGCCAGCCTGCAGCCCCTGGCAGCCGCCCACAGGCTGCAGTACCCGGCCCAGCTGGTCAGCGAGGCGCTGGAGGACGCGCTCAAGGCGATGGGAGATGATGCTCAGCCCGAGGAGGAGCCCACACCCAGCTCCACGTGGGCCCCCCGGGATGTCTGTGCCCCCAGCCCCGTTTTCCCCCCAGAAGCTTGTGGGGAGGCTGTGTCAGAGGGGCCTGGGGAAGAGCAGGAGCCCTCTGAGGGCTCTGAGGATGGTGAGAGCCCCGAGGCAGAGGAGAGGGCTGGGGAGGTCGTGCTCCAGGGGCTGGCTGTGGAGAGCAGCATCCTGCAGGACAGAGCCGGGTCCCCCCCGGGCACAGCCGCTTCCTCGGCGAGCCGGGAAGATCTGGGAGCGTGGGAGGAGGAGGAGGAGGAGGAGGTACCTGCTGTGCTGAGCCCAAGGGATCCACAAGTGGAGGCCCAGGAAAGGGACAAGGGTCTTGCTGGGCAGATGGTGACCAGCTGGGAAAAGCCAGAGCATGAAAGAGCAGAGACCCCAAGCACAGAGCCTTCACACCCCTCAGAGGATGAGGAGGAGGAGGAGAGGGGACCCTGCAGCCCCTGCGAGGAGAAGGGAGATTTCCAGGAAGAAGGAACAGATGTGCAAGAAGAGGAGTGTCCACACAGAGAAGTGGAAGCTGCTCGTGCTGTCCTTGTGGAAAGCCACCTGGTTTTGCCCACAAAAGCTCACCTGGAAGAGGACTTTGCTGATGCAGAGCAGGAAAGGTCTGAGCAGCAGAAAATGCCCGTGTGTGAGATGGATCTGGCTGCAGAGAAGGAAAGGGAACAGGAGCTGTGCCCAGAGCAGAAGCCCTCGAGAGTCCATGAGGCCATCCCAGCAGAGGAGGCTTCCACAGGAGCTGAAGAAGATACTGTGGGAGGGGAGGACTCCGGCAGAGTGGAAGATGGCGAGGGAGAAAAGGGAGAGGCCAGCAGGGAGGTGCTGGGAGGAGAGGAGCATGGGGTAGGACAGGAGCCCATGGCAGGAGAGGACCTCACAGCAGGAGAGGACTCCGAGGCAGGAGAAGACCAAGGGGCAGGAGAAGGCTCTGAGGAAGGAGAAGACCAAGGGGCAGGAGAAGACCAAGGGGCAGGAGAGGATCCTGGGCCAGGAGAGGCTGTGGGAAGTGCTGCCCTGGAGGGGGAGAGCAGAGCCCCAGAGGAGCCTGAGGACCTGCAGGAAGGAGAGGGGGGACAACAACAGGAGGAGGAGGAGCCCTGGGGACAGGGGGATGATGGCCAAGAGCCCTGTCCAGAGGACTGGGAGGTGACAGCAGAGGATACTGAGGGAGTTTTGGGGCCAGAAGAGCCAGCCTGGGCTGATGACACCCCGAGCAGTGCAGGAAGGCTGCGAAGCCAGGAGAGAGATGGCACAACGCCAGCAGAGCTGGAGGAAGCCCAGGAAGATGATGAAGAAGATGCCAAGAGCCAGGAGATGAGCCAGCAGCAGGCAGTGCCAGAGGCTGAGCCAGCAGCAGAGCTGGCGTGGCAGGAGCAGCAGGGCAGCGTGGCAGAGCCTGAGCCAGCCCCTCCAGGTGCCCCCGAGCAAGGGGACGGGCAGGAGCTGGCCGAGGCTCCAGAGGAGGTGCAGGATGAGGAGGCTGCTGAGGGGCTCAGCTCAGAGCTGGGGAGGCTGGAGAGCTCAGAGCTGGTGGCACTGAGGCAGGCGCCAGGTGACAGTGGCGAGTGGGCGTTGGAGGAGGCCCCCAGAGAGCCAGAGGCCACGGCGGGCAGCGGCAGGAGGGTGGAGCTGGAGGACACACTGCCAGACAGCACGCCCTTGCACCTCTACGGGGGGGAGCTGCTGGCTGGGGGGGCACCCAGCCCAAACCCCCCAGACACCGAGGAGACCACGGAGACAGCGCCTGTGAGTGACACAGCTCAGGAGGGCGAAGGGTGGCTGCAAGGGAGGGACAAGCCACCAACTCCCACCATGCCAGAGAGCCCTGAAGAGGAGGCAGGGGCAGAGGGGGCTGCTGTGGCAGAGGGTGCTGAGGAGGAGGAAGGTTATTTCATGGTCTCTGCTCCCAACCAAGAGGTGTCCAGCTCAGAGGAAGCTGAGATCTCCGAGGACTTCGAAGAAATTAAAGTTGAAGCAACTGAAGGCAGCCAAGGTGATCTGGGGGCTCCTGGAGGAGCACCTCCAGTGCCAGAGGGCAAAGAGCACCCCGAGGAGCTTGCTGCGGAAGCAGATGAGGATGTGGAGATGCCCACTGAAGAATTGGAGGTGCCAGAGGATGAAGACAACACTGCTGGGCTGGAGGAAGGCCCAGAAGAAGATCCCAGCTGTCTCGGGGTGATGGGACCATCAGCAGGAGGTTCTGCTGAGCCAGCCCAGGGTGCCACAGGCACTGCAGCATGGGAGGGACCAGAGCACTCGGAAGGTCTGGCTGCTGAGTCAGACGAGGAGCTCCACACCACAGCTGAGCTGGAGAGGGATGCCAGTGGAGCAGCAACCCTCCCAGGCTGCACCCTGGGGTTGGCAGGGCAGGAGGAGCAGGGGGAAGATGAGGATGAGCCCAGCACGGCTCTCCAGGACACGGCCACCCCTCCAGCAGGGCTCCAGGCAGCGCCTGGTGAAGCAGAGCAGCCTCTGGAAGGGCAGCCAGCCACGGAGGAGGAAGCACTGGGCAGGGAGAGCCCCCCTTCACCCGGGAACCAGCAGCCCCCTGGGGCCAGCCCCCCTCAGCTGGGCTCTGCACTGGGGCAGGGAGGATTCCCAGAGGTGATTCCGGACATCCCTGACACAGCCGTTCTCCCTGCAGAGGTGCCACTGGAGATCATGAAGGACTCGGATATTTTGGAAATAGTTGAGCAGGCCCTGGAATTCAACCAGGAGCTGATGGGGGTGAGGGTGGCAGAGGGTGGGCAGGGTCCTGGGAGGACCGAGCTCTCCCGGGATGCAGGGGAAGACTCCTCGCTTGCCTCATCCAGCGAGGAGGAGCCAACAGTGCAGGAGGCGCCGGAGGTGGCCCCGGAGAGGGAGGGTCTGGCCCGGGCTGAGAACGGGCTGCACCGGGAGGCCAGTCTGGAAGACCTGGCTGAATTCAGCGAGGAGGTGCTGAACGGCATCACCAGCGCAGCCCCAGCACAGGAGCTCCCCACAGAGACCACAGAGCCCTCGCTGGCGATGCCACCGCGGGCCCCCACCCCTGGAGGTGGCACCGCCACCAAGCTGGGGGATGCCACCCTGAGGGGGAAGCATGGTGGAGCCGAGCCCAGCCCCGTGCCCCCTGCTCTGGGGGAGGATGTCCTGTGCCTCACGGCCGAGCAGCCACCAGCGTGTCAGCTGAGGGCTGAGCAGGAGCCCTGGTCCTCAGGGGATGAGTGACAGCAGCCCGGGGCAACCTCCTGGTAGCCCCCTTCCTGCCAAAACCCAGTACCTCCACTTGTCCCACCCCCCTCCTGTTGCTTCCCCGTCTCCTTGTGGCTTTTAACATGTTTGTGTGGATTTTTTGCACCCCTTCTCAGAGTGAAGAAGCACCAAGTTCCGTTGCCCCCCCCCCCCCCCCCCCCGCAGCCCACCCGAATTCGCATGCTTGCTCTGGGACCCCTGCTTCACTTTGGGCTTCTTCTTGGGTGGGTTGCCGTGGTTGTATTTAATTTAAACTCTGTGTTTCCCCATTCCCTGCAATCTTCCCCCTCCAGTTCCCCCAGTATTTGTCGCAGGACGTCCAGCTGGAGTTTAGGGACCCCCCCAAAGTGCACCCTGGGACTCGGCGTTTTGGGGCTACATCACCCCAGGGTCCCCAGCCCCAACCCGACACTGGGGGCTGAGCCACGCTGGATGTATCCACTGCCTCGACATTAATTTAATAAAGCCTCATCCTCCCACTCAGGGCCTGGCTCTCCTCACTCTGGGGGCAGGGGAAGCAGGGCTGGGGGGGCAGGGGAGGGCACTGTTTGGGGGGGGGGTTGCTCTTCCAGGCTGCTTTTGGCTGGGAAAGTGCCCTTGTGGCCATCCAGCAGCATGGGCTGGGGGCAGGGTCAGTCGAACGGTGCTGCCCCATCTCTGAGACAACGCACGTGCCTGGAGTTACGTGGCCCCCATCCCTGGGGTGGTGCTGGCCCACTCCTGTAGTGGTGCAGCCCCCCAGGGCAATGTCCCCAAGAGGAGCTTCCCCCATTCCCAAGGTGATGCAGCCCCCAGGGCAATTCCCCCAGGAGGAGGTTCCCCCATTCCCAGGGTGATGCAGCCCCCCAGGAGGAGGTTTCTCCATTCCCAGGGTGATGCAGCCCCCAGGGCAATGTCCCCAAGAGGAGGTTCTCCCATTCCCAGGGTGATGCAGCCCCCCAGGGCAATGCCCCCAGGAGATGTTTCTCCATTCCCAGGGTGATGCAGCCCCCCAGGGTGATGTCCCCAGGAGATGTTCCCCCATTCCCAGGGTGATGCAGCCCCCCAGGAGATGTTCCCCCATTCCCAGGGTGATGCAGCCCCCCAGGGTGATGTCCCCAGGAGATGTTCCCCCATTCCCAGGGTGATGCAGCCCCCCAGGGCAATGTCCCCAAGAGGAGTTTCTCCCATTCCCAGGGTGATGCAGCCCCCAGGGTGATGTCCCCAGGAGATGTTTCTCCATTCCCAGGGTGATGCAGCCCCCCGGGTTTATGGACCCCATCCCTGGTGCGATGCTCCCCCACCCCCAGGGCGATGTCACCCCCCGAGGCGATGCTCCCCCATCCCCGCGGCTCCACAGATGCCACTCAAGGCTCGCTGCTGGCCCGGAGCTTCCGCCCGGACGGGATGCCAGCCCAGTGCCCCGGGGCAGGAGCCAACAGCCCCAGCCGCCGTGCCTGCCCGATGTGGGCAGGATGCCCGCGGAACAACCCGCACATCCCGGCCCCGGGAGCTGCCGGAACCCCGTGGGGACCCCCTGAGCCGAAGGGGGGCTGTGGTGGGGGGGGTTCAATCGCCCCGTTGTGCAGCCGGGCGTGGGGAGAGCGGCATAAATCAGCCGGCAGGCGAAGAACGGGCTCCTTTATGCCGGGCAGAGGGCTGAGTCACCGCGGGAGAGGGCACCCGGTGACTCGGGTGGCCCTGGCATCGCTGGGCCTCGCCAGCCTCGCCCCCCACGGGTGTGCTCAGCATCGCTGTCCCTGAGCCCTGCCCGCCCGGCTGGCCCCGGCGCTTGTCCCCGTGCCCGATTTAGCTCGGTGATTCCCGTGCCCAGGGATGCTCAGAGCCAGGACCGATAAGAACCCAACATTTAGCTGCTTTCCTCCTTGCGAAAGCCCCCGGCCCCCTCCCCTGCCCGAAGGCGACAGATTCCTTTTAAGGTGAAACTCCAACGGTTCCAAACCCCGTAAGAAAGAAAAAAAAAAATCCCCTTCTGATGAGTTTAATCAGGCGCCGAGCCTGCGTTCAATCACACCTCGGCTGCCTGGGCAGCATCGGCCCGGCAGCGGCTCCAGCAGCGCCCCCGGAGCCCCCAGCGCCCCCCGAGGGGTCCCCAGAGCTGGGGGTCCCGGGCCCGGAGAAGGGTGGAGGATGCTGAGGAGGAGACGGCTCGGGCCAGGCTTCGCCATGCGGGGGGTGACATTCCTCCCGAAATGAATCCACATTCCAGCCGCTGCTGACAGAGTGATGAGGGGGGACAGATGGCGGGGGGAGGGGGAGCCCCTTCCTCCCCGCGAGGAGGAGGAGGAGGGAGGAGGAGGAGGGGAGGGAGGGAGTGCCGAAAATCTGGGAGTCAGCCGGGGGGTGGGGGAGATCGCCGGGGCCTTTGGGATCCGCGGGGGCTGCAGCCCCGGGAGAGAGCCCTGGTGAGGCTCCGGATCTGGGAAGGGCTGTGTATGATGGGACCAGCACCAAGTGTGTCCCCAGCAGGACTGAGAATGTCCCCAACAGGACGGAGTGCGTCCCCAAAGGGATTGAGCGTGTCCCAGCGGGAGCAAGGGTGCCACTGGTGGGACCAAATGTGTCCCCAGAGGGATTGAGCGTGTCCCAACAATATCAAAGGTGTCATTAATGGGATACAGAGTGTCCCCAAGAGGACAGAGTGCGTCCCCAAAGGGCTTGAGTGTGTCCCCAACAGAGCTGAATGTGTCCCTGATGTCACCCAGCCTGTTCCCAGCGAGATGAAGGACGTCCCTGGCGGGACAAAGCGTGTCCTCAGTGGGATCAAAAAGTGTTCCCAGTGGGACCTGGACTGTCCCTCAGCCCTGTGTGACCACAACAGGATCAACATGACCCTGGGGGGACAAAACATGACCCTGGGGGGACAAAACATGACCCTGGGGGGACCAAACATGACCCTGGGGGGGACACGGGTGCCTGGGTCACCCCATAAGCGCCCTGGCTGGGGCTGCAGCTCAATCCCCTGACCCTAAATTCCATCAGACCCAAGCAGGACCCCCAGCCGGGTGCACACAGGCAGATTTGGGGCACCACGCTGCTTTGGGGGGCTGGAAAGAGCGATGGAAGTGCCCTACACCCAAACCCTGCTCACACCCGGGCAGGAGCACCAGGGGGGCACGGGAGTGTGCAAAGGGAGGGGGGGGCAGGGGGTCCTGGGGGGCTACAGCTCCGGGGGGAGCTGCCAATTGTTGCCTGGGCTGGAGCTTTGAGAGCCCCTGGAGCCCCCCCCGCAGCCCCCCACCCCCCGCAGCCTGGCCCCCGGCCAGCCAGGGAAGGGTTTTGTTTCCTCCCAGGCTGGGCGAGGGGACTTTGAATGGAGGCCACACAAAAACCTCCCTGCGGGGCGAGCCCGCGCCGGGACGGGGAGGGGGATGAGGCGGGATGACCTCAGCGATGACTTCATTCCGCTCTCAGCTCCCAAAATTCATGGGAGCCTTATAAGGGAAGGACTAAAAATACAGCGGGAGG
Organism: Vidua chalybeata; assembly: GCF_026979565.1. Lineage (NCBI taxonomy): Eukaryota > Metazoa > Chordata > Aves > Passeriformes > Viduidae > Vidua > Vidua chalybeata. The sequence goes on from NC_071558.1 coordinate 2,838,649, forward strand.
GGCGCTCCCCCTCCCCAAAACGAGCCCTTGGGGGATGCCACATGCAGGCGAGCAGGAGCCACGCCGCGGCCACCAGAGCGTTGCCAAGGGGGATTCGCGGCGGGGACAATCCCTAGGGACCCCAAAATCCCCACGGGAGAGCAGAGCAGGGCGGTGGGCTGCGACCCCCAGGGGGGCATCGCCACTCCCCACCAGCACCGAACCTTCCCGTGGCACCTCCAGGGACACGCGGGAGCGGGGAGGCGGCTCGGTCACCCCCTGGCCCGCCCTTCACCCGGCTCAGAGCCCGGAATAGCTCCCGCGGGCTAAAATCAGCTCTGGCCCGGCTCGGGGGGCTCGCCCAGCTGCCGGGCCGTGACCCCGCGGCAGCGGCCGTGCCCCGGCTCGGCGGCAGCTGCTGCCAGCCCGGGCCGCTGCGGATGCCTGGGGCCGAGCCCGGGGGCAACCGCGCCGGGAATGCGCGCCTGGGGCCGTCCGTCAGCAGCGGCGGGGGCGGCCCCGAGTGATGGATCCCCGGGACAGCGCTGCCCGATCCCGGGGCGATGCACCCCAATTCCCGGGGTGATGGACCCCAATTCCCGGGGAGATGCACCCAATCCCCGGGGAGATGCACCCCAGTTCCTGGGGAGATGCACCCCAATCCCCGGGGAGATGCACCCCAATTCCCGGGGTGATGCACCCCAATTCCTGGGGAGATGCACCCCAATCCCCGGGGAGATGGACCCCAATCCCCGGGGAGATGCACCCCAATCCCCGGGGAGATGGACCCCAATTCCTGGGGAGATGCACCCCAGTCCCCGGGGTGATGGACCCCAATCCCCGGGGAGATGCACCCCAATTCCTGGGGAGATGCACCCCAATCCCCGGGGAGATGGACCCCAATCCCTGGGGTGATGCACCTTGATCCCCGGGGCGATGGACCCCAATTCCCGGGGAGATGCACCTCAATTCCCGGGGTGATGGACCCCAATTCCCGGGGAGATGCACCTCAATTCCTGGGGCGATGCAACCCAATTCCCGGGGAGATGCACCCCAATTCCCGGGGAGATGCACCCCAATTCCTGGGGAGATGCACCCCAATTGTTCGGGTGATGAAGTTCCCCAAAGTGATGCACCCCAATCCCCGGGGTGGTGCACCCCAATCCCCGGGGTGATGGACCCCAATCCCAGGGGTGATGCACCCCAATCCCCGGGGTGGTGCACCCCAAATCCTGGGGAGATGCAACCCTGGAGTGATGCACCCCAATGCCTGGCGATGCACCCCAATCCCTCGGGTAATGAAGTTCCCCAAAGTGATGCACCCCAATCCCCGGGGAGATGCACCCCAATCCCCGGGGCGATGCTTTCCCGTTCCCGGGGTGATCCCCCCTCATCCCTGCCGGTCCCGGTGTCCCAGCCCGCCCCTGACCCCATCCCGGCACCGTCACCTGCCCCCAGCTGGGGGTGCCAGGGGACACTTCCCCCCCTCGGACAGCGGCACCCCGAGAGCCCCGGCCCCGCCCTGGCACGGCAATCCCGGCCCGGGGTGTGGCATGGGGACACGGGTGTGGCACACGGGTGTGGCACACGGGTGTGGCATGGGGACACGGGTGTGGCACACGGGGTGTGGCACAAGGGGTGTGGCACAGGGACATGGGTGTGGCATGGGGACACGGGTGTGGCACACGGGGTGTGGCACACGGGGTGTGGCACAGGGACATGGGTGTGGCATGGGGACACGGGTGTGGCACACGGGGTGTGGCACGGGGACATGGGTGTGGCACATGGGCACATGGGGCGTGGCACACGGGCACACAGGAAAGGGCAAAACCCCGGCCGGCTCCCACACAACAGCGCCGTGCCTCAGTTTCCCTTCTCGTGCAGCCTGCCAAGGCGCAGGCACAGGCAGGAAGGGGATGAGCCAAGGATGGGGAGAGGAGAAGCCCCCCCAGAGCCCCCCCCCCTCGATTTTGGGACACCCATCTGCACCCCCCCCACGCTGGGGGACAGCAGGGGCGGGCACAGCGAGTGTGGCGGTGAGGCAGCACGGCTGGAGCCCGGCACGGGTGGCACTGGGACATTCGGGCTGTGTCCCCACCCCAGGGCTGGCCCCGAGCCCTGTGCCAAAGCTGAGCCCGGGATCCGGTGCCAGGGCCCACGGGAGGGCTGGGGCGCGGTGCCAGCCCGGGGGCACGTGGTGGGGACAGGATGTGACCACAGCCAGTCCTGAGTCACCGCTGGTCACCGGATCCAGCCCGGGAGGGACGGGAGGGGACGGGAGGGGACGGGAAGGGACGGGAGGGGCCCTCGGCTCCAGTCCCTTGTCCCCATCAGCGTCCACAGCGGGGCTGGGGGCTCCATTCCCAGTTTAAGGACCCCATTCCCAGTTTGGGAACCATGTGCCCAGTTTAGAAACCCCACTCCCAGTTTAGAATTCCCACTCCCAGTTTAGAATTCCCACTCCCAGTTTAGAAACCCCACTCCCAGTTTAGAAACCCCACTCCCAGTTTAGAATCCCCATTCCCAGTTCAGAGACCCCGTGCCCAGTTTGGGGAGCCCGTTCCCAGTTTGGGGACCCCGTTCCCAGTTTGGGGAGCCCGTTCCCAGTTCAGAGACCCCGTTCCCAGTTTAGGGACCCCGTTCCCAGTTTGGGGAGCCCGTTCCCAGTTTGGGGACCCCGTTCCCAGTTTGGGGAGCCCGTTCCCAGTTCAGAGACCCCGTTCCCAGTTTAGGGACCCCGTTCCCAGTTTGGGGACCCCGTTCCCAGTTTAGGTACCCCGTTCCCAGTTTAGGGAGCCCATTCCCAGTTTGGGGACCCCGTTCCCAGTTTAGGGAGCCCATTCCCAGTTTGGGGACCCCGTTCCCAGTTTGGGGACCCCGTTCCCAGTTTAGGTACCCTGTTCCCAGTTTGGGGACCCCGTTCCCAGTTCGGGGACCCCGTTCCCAGTTCGGGGAGCCCATTCCCAGTTCGGGGACCCCGTTCCCAGTTCGGGGAGCCCATTCCCAGTTCGGGGACCCCGTTCCCAGTTCGGGGAGCCCATTCCCAGTTTGGGGACCCCGTTCTCAGTTCGGGGAGCCCGTTCCCAGTTTGGGGACCCCGTTCCCAGTTTGGAGACCCCGTTCCCAGTTCGGGGAGCCCATTCCCAGTTCGGGGAGCCCATTCCCAGTTCGGGGAGCCCGTGCCAGAGCCTGCTCCCGCCCGTTGCCTCAGCCCCCGGGGCAGCAGCAGTGGCCGGAATTCTGCCGCATTCCGGGGCCAGCTGGCCCGGGGCTCCCTGGCCCTGGGGCAGCAGCTGCCACCGGGGCTTGGGTTTCGGCCGGGGGGGCTTTATCCCCTCCAGGACCCCCCCCCGAGCCTGCCCCGCAGCCCCCCGGGAGCAGCAGAGGGGCCCAGCCTGGCCAAACACGGCCGGGGGGGACAGCAGGGCCGGGCTGGAGCAGGGCGAGGGGAGGGGAGGGGATGACAGGGGGTCCCAGCACCCCCAAACCCCACCAGAACCTCTGGCATCCCCCTCCTCCTCCTCCTCCTCCTCCCCCCCGGGGGTCACTGGTCAGCGGCCCCGGCAGCCTGGCCTGAGCCCACTGGGGGAGCACAGGTGGGCACCAGGGTCTGGAGGGGGCTGAAATGCCTGAGCAGCCCTGGAGGAGAGACCCTGACCCCCCCCACGGCCCCCTGAGTGGGGACAAAGGGAACCGGAGGACCCCAGCCCCCGGTTCAGACCCCAGCCCCCAATTCTGACCCCTGGAGAGACCCCAGACCCCAATTCTGACCCCATTCAGACCCCAGCCCCCCAGTTCTGACCCCTGGAGAGACCCCAGACCCCAATTCTGACCCCATTCAGACCCCAGCCCCCCAGTTCTGACCCCTGGAGAGACCCCAGACCCCAATTCTGACCTCATTCAGACCCCAGCTCCCCAGGCTCTCCCATCGCCCTTTGGGGATCCCCCCCAGAGCTCCGGGGACCACCCTGTGACCCCCCCCGGGAGGGGTCTGTGACTGCCAGGGGACCCCTCAAGGAGTGCCCGTGACTCCTACCCCGGGCTGCCCTCACCGGGACCCCCAGGATCCTCCTCAGGACCCCCTGTGACCCCCCCGAAACCCCCGGGACCACCTCGAGCCTCCCCCGTGACCCCTCAGCCCCCCCAGAACTCCCGGTGCCCCCACCCCGCCACCCCCGAACCCTCATGGTGACCCCCCCCATGTCCCCCCCACGCCCAGACCACGCCCCTGGCACTGCCACGCCCACTGCCACACCCGCGCTGTGATCACGCCCCCATTGGCCCCGCCCTGCGTCTCGGCCCCGCCCACTGCCCCGCCCTCCGCGCGCCCCGCGCGCCCCCTGCCGGACGCGCGCGGCACCCGCGTTTCCCACTCTTCCCTCTGATTGGCCACCCGCTCCCAGCCAATGAGGGAGAAGGGCTCAACCCCGAGGCCAGGCCCAGCCGCTGTCTCAGCCAATCGCAACGCGAAGCGGCGCCCCGCCTCCCGGAGCGGGCAAGGAGCGCCCCCACAACCAATCAGCGCCGGGGCTGCGGGGTGATGGGCGGGCGGAGGAGGGCGTTTCCACCAATGGGCGCGGCGTGCGGCGCCGAGGGGGCGGGGCCGGCGCGGGGGGCGTGCCCGCGGCTTCCAGAGAGTTCGGAGACGGCGGCGGAGCGGCGGCGGTGAGTGAGGGGAGGGGGGGGGGGGGCGGCCCCGGGACCCCGCCGCGACCCCCGGACCCCCCGGACCCTCCACCCCCGGTACCTCCCCACCCTCCCCGCGACCCCCGGCAGGAGCCGGCCCGCCCCGCCCCGCCGGTGTCAGCGGCGGGCCCGGCCCGCGCAGCCCTGAGGCGGCTGCTCGGGATGACCCCGAGGGCCTGCGGGGCTCCGGGGCGACCCCCTCCTCCGTGAGCGCCGCGCTCGGGCCACGCTCCTCCGCGCCGCTCCGGGGGCTGGGTGCCTCCGCGGCTGCGGACGGGATGTCACCGGGCTAATGCGCCCTCGGCACCCCCGGGAGCCGCCCCGCGCGGGGGTCCTGGGTCGCAGCGGGCGGGACCGACCCAGCCCCGGGGGTCCCGGCACCAGCCTGGGCCCCGAGGGTCGCGGGGGACAGCGCCAGCTCCAGCCGCGGCGATCCCGCCTTGGCCCCGGCGGGACGGACCCGCCCCGGGGGTCGCCGGGGGACGGACCCGGCTCCGGTCCCGGCGAACCGGTGCGGAGTGGGACGCGCGTGTTTATTTACTGGTGCGCGGCTCACGGGCGCTTCGCCGCCGTCCCAAGATAAACACGTCCCCGCCCCACGCGGGGCTTATCGGCTGCGGCACACGGGCCGGGGGGGGCACAGGGGCACCCCCGAGGCCGCCCCTCGGTGCCGGACCCCCGTGCGGTGCCCGGCTGTGCCCGCAGCCGCCGAGCGGGATGTCAGCCGGGTCAGACATCCCCTGACAGCCGCGGGATGCTGCTGCGGCGGGGGGGGGACGCTTGAGGCAGGGCTGTGCGTGAGGGAGAACAGGGATCAAAGCGGTTTTGGGGGGTCCCGCGGTGGGACGGGAGTTGGGGTCCGCCCCCAGGTGTGCACACACTCGCAGGAGCCCTGTGTTGGGGGCTGGCCGTCACGTTGTTGTCACCACCGCCTGTCCCGCTGTGGGGGGAAACTGAGGTAGGGTTGTGCAGGGGGAGAGCAGGGATCAGCTTTTGTGGGGGGGGGGGGCTGTCGTGGGCCAGGTCGGGGGTCCCGGGCCACGCAGAGCTCGCGGCGCCAGGCTCACGGCGCCAGGCTCACGGCTCTGTCCCGTGCCAGCGCGTCACGGGCAGGAAGATGGTGAAGGAGACGGGCTACTACGACCTGCTGGGCGTGCGGCCGGGCGCCAGCCTGGACGAGATCAAGCGGGCGTACCGGCGCCTGGCGCTGCGCTACCACCCCGACAAGAACCCCAGCGAGGGCGAGCGGGTACGTGCGGCCCCCCCAGCCCCCTCCCCAGGCGGCCGTGTCCCACCTCACCGCCCCTCTCCCCCTCCCCAGTTCAAGCAGATCTCCCAGGCCTACGAGGTGCTGTCGGACGCCCACAAACGGGCGCTCTACGACCGCGGTGGCGAGCGGGCCATGAAGGAAGGTGGCCTGGGTGGCCGCGGGGGAGGCAGCGGCTTCGGCTCCCCCATGGACATCTTCGACCTCTTCTTTGGAGGGGGAGTGAGGATGCGCGGCCGGGCAGACAGGAGAGGTACGGGGATGAGGGACTCACCGTGACCCCGGGGTGGGAGGGGGCTGGTGCCCAGCACGGTCAGGAGGTGACAAACCTGCTGGCATCTCTTGGTGGGAGGGGGCTGGTGCCCAGCACGGTGCCCACTCAGGGGGTGACAAACCTGCTGGCACCTCTTGGTGGGAGGGGGCTGGTGCCCAGCACAGCCCTGGCTAGGAGGACAAGGGACTGCAGGGAGCCATGATGTGGGAGAGGGCTGGCACCCAAACGCAGTGTGACATTGGCTCGGGGGGGTCACAGACCTGCTGGGACCCCGTGTGTCGGTGGGCTGGTGCCCAGCATGGCACTGGCTCTGGGGTGACAGCCCTGCCTGGACCGTGGGCTGAGAGGAGGCTGGTGCCCAGCATGGCACTGGCTCAGGGGATCCAAGCGGGCTCCCCAGGCTGTCTCTGCCCCTGCGGCACAGCCCGGTGCAGCTCCTCACCACCCTCATTACTTTCTCCACCTGCCTCTCTTCAAAGGGCCCTTCCCTGTCCCTGTCCCGGCTTTCCCCCGCCGGCCCCGGGGCTGGGGCTGAGTCACGGGCCCCGGGGGTGGCAGCAGGACGCGGGGCGTGCGGGGCCAGCCCGGTGACTGATGGCATGCCTTCGGCCTGGGTCACAGGGACAGGGTGACTCGCCAGGGCGCTTCTTGCTGAGATGGCACGAGTTAATAGCAGGGCAATTAGGAGGCCGAGGGAATCATCCCAGCTGGAGGGCAGCTGAGAGCCCTGGGGTGGGAGCCCTGCCCTGCCCATGCTGGGGACCCGGCACTGCCCCGGGGCAGCCGGCAGGATCCGGCCTTGGAGTGGAACTGTCCCTGTCCGTGTCCCGGCCTCTGTCCGTGAGGAAGGAGCAGGACTGGCTCACCCGGTGAGCCTGAGTGTGCCCAGCGCCCGTCTGGCCGTGGCACGGGGGGTGGCACGTGGCTGGTGCTGAGCCAGGCTCTCCCCTGTGCCCAGGGAAGACCGTGGTGCACCAGCTCTCGGTGTCGCTGGAGGATCTGTACAACGGCTCCACGCGGAAGCTGTCCCTGCAGAAGAACATCATCTGCCGCAAGTGTGGGGGTGAGTGAGGGGCTGCGGGGCCCGGGGGGCCGCCCCAGCACCCCCTACCCCGCTGTCTGACCCCCTGCCCCCCTCGGCACAGGCTGCGGGGTGCGGGAGGGCGCCCAGAGAAGGTGCCCCAAGTGCCACGGCTCGGGCATGGAGGTTCGCATCCACCAGCTGGGGCCCAGCATGATCCAGCAGATCCAGACCGTGTGTTCCCAGTGCCAGGGCCAGGGCGAGTGGATCCGGCCCCGGGACTGCTGCCTCACCTGCAACGGCCGCAAGGTCGTGCGGGAGAAGAAGATCCTCAGCGTGCACCTGGATAAAGGTGAGCCGGGGCTGAGCGCGGAGCGGGGTCACCCCAGAGTGCCCCACGGGCTCTGAGCTTCCTCCACGCTCCTCACAGGCATGAAGGATGGGCAGAAGATCACCTTCCACGAGGAAGGGGACCAGGTGCCCGGCCTGGAGCCCGGGGACATCATCATTGTCCTGGATCAGAAGGAACATCCTGTTTTCCGGCGCAGTGGCGACGACCTCATTGTCAGGAGGGAGATCAGCCTGGCAGACGCCCTGTGTGGGTGCCGGCAGGTGATCCGCACCCTGGACAACCGCACCCTGCTCGTGTCCTCCCCGCCAGGTGAGGGGACTGAGGCACCTGTGAGTGACACACCAGGAGCTGCCAGCACTGCGGGGTGACCCTCACCTCTCTCTCTGTCTCTCAGGTGACGTGATCCGGCCTGGGGACCTGAAGTGTATCCCCAACGAGGGGATGCCTGTCTACAGGAGCCCCTTTCAGAAAGGAAAGCTCATCCTGCAGTTCGAGGTGAGCTGGAGCAGGGCGGCGGGAGCTCCCACCTCTGCCCTTCCCCGGTTGCTGCCGTCCACTCTCCGGTCACTCACACGGCCTCGCGCCCGCTCTGTGGTCTCAGGTGAAGTTCCCCGAGCCGGGCTGGCTCCCCGCTGACCGCCTGCGCCAGCTGCAGGCCTTCTTCCCGCCGCAGGAGGAGGTGATGGCCACGGAGGACACGGAGGAGGTGGAGCTCAGCGATTACTCGGCGCACGGCGGGCCGGGCCGGCGGCCCTACGCCGGAGAAGCTTACCACGAGGACGACTTCGAGGACGGGATGCGCCAGCACGTCCAGTGCCAGACCTCATAGCGGGGAGGCCCCCCGGGGGCAGGGGCAGGGCCGGGGCCGCGCGGTGGGGAGGGGCTGGCGGAGCCACCACGTTCAGGGATGTACATAGGTCGCCTTTCCGACAGCACTTCACCTCCCCTGCCCACCCCCCCCCGGCAGCTGGCAGAGCCCCCCCCCCCAGCCCTGCCGGGTGAGCCCCAGGCCCTGCCCTGCCCTGCCCTGCCTCGCCTCCAGCCCCGCGGCTGCCGTGGGCGGGGGGCTTGGGGGGCGTGGGGCGGGCTCCAGCTGCCGGTGGGCACATCCCAGCCCTGGCCGGAGAGGAGGAGGGGGTACCCGCTGCCCCTGCCTCAGTTTCCCCGTCTGTTGTGGTGGGGCCAAGCTTGTGCTGGAGCCAACGTGGGGAGGAGGGGAACTGCCCGCCCCTTTGGGGGTGCCCCTCTCCCAGCCCCACACTGCGGGGGGCCTGCTGCCCGGGCCCCCAGCTCCTTGCTTTGCCCATTTCTTTCCTTACTGGAGCCTGGCTCAGGCCTGGGATGCAGAGGGGGTGGCTCTTTTCTCTTTGCACAGGACAGGAGGGGTTGGGGGGGAACCCGTCCCTTCTCTTTAATTTATTTTTTGAAGAATTTTAGAAATTTTTTCTTTTTTTTTTTTTTTTTGGGGGTGGGGGGGGAGGTTGTTGACTTTGTACTTGGCATTAAACGCAAATCCCAACTTGGTGTGTGGGGTTGAGCGTGGGGCAGGGTGTGGGGTTGAGCGTGGGGCAGCAGGAGCCTGGGGGCAGTGACTCTGCCCCGCTTTGATCCCGGGTGTGCCTCAGTTTCCCCATCCTTACACAACCGGGAGGTGCCGGATCCTGCCTTCCCCTGCCCCTGGCTGCTCCCAGCTCCTCCTGCTCCAGCAGGGGAGCACACACGGACCCCAAGCCTGGGCAGGGGTCTGCCCCACTTCCTTCCCCCCCTTTGCCAGCCCTGCAACCCCGCCTTGTCCCTCTGTCCTTGACACAGTCTTGACCCCGTGGATACCCCCAGGTCCTTGTCACTTCCAGAACCCATCCCCAGTTACCCTCCTGGACCCTCTGCATCATCTCAGCCTCCCTGGAGACCCCCCCAGTGGGGGCAGACCCCCCCCCCAAACGGCTTCAGCCCCCCTTTCTCAGCCCTGCACTCACCCCATCGGAGGTTCCAGCCCTGGCACACAGCCGGGCTGCTGAGCTATTAAGGGCGAACCCCCAAAAAATACCCTACTGGGGGGGCCAAGCTGCATCCCATAACCCCCCCCCCCTCCGTGCCCCCTCCACATGCAGCTGCTGGACCAGACTCCTCTCCATGGGATGGGGGTGAACCCCCCCAGGGGAGCCCAGCCCGGGGGGCTCTGTGGGGCTGGGGGTAGAGGCTCCCCCTCCGCTGGAGCCCAGGAAAGCTCCGGCGCCAGCTGCAGCTGGAGGGGGAGAGGAGGAGGAGGAGGAGGAGGAGGAGGAGGCAGGAGAACAATGCTGGCCGGCCGCCAGCCGAGGGGAGTGGGGGGGAAGGGGGGAGCTCCTGCGCAGCCCCCGGCCCGCCGGGCTCGAGGAGGTGACACTCGCTGTCCCCCGGGGCTCAGCACGCCTTGCTGAGCCACCCAGGCGTCAGCGTCCCTGCTGCCCTGAGCCGTGGGGACAGCCCGGGGACACGCGTGTCACCCCGCTTCGATGGGGGCACCCCCGAGACCAGGCTGCAAGGAGCTGCCCCCCTCAGGGGCAGGGACCCTGTGCCATGGGCCAGAGCCCCCCCTTGGGCACGTGGCCCGATGGCTGCGTGCTGCCCCAGCCCTGCCGGGCACTGAGCAGGGTCCCCAGGCTTGTCACACACCCAGAGACCCCTCCGGAGAGCAGGGCAGGTGAGGGGCCGAGCCCCCCCTGGGGCTGGCACCCCCCTGTGCCCAGCTCCTGTCAGGCCGTTCTGGGCGGGGGGAGGATGCCTAGCAGCCAGCCTGGACCAGCCCGGGTGGGCTCCGAGCTGGGCAGCGGCCGGCCCGGAGGCTGTGGGGGTGCCCGGGGGGGTGAGCCCAGCCCTTGGGGGGCACAGCTTGGCTGGGGTCACGCTGGGTCCCTTCCCAGGGGGGCTGTGTGTGGGGGTGTTGTTCCTCCAGCTCAGCCTCCCTCCTCTACCCCATCCCCAACGTCACCGGAGCGGGGTGGCCCCCCAAGCCAGCCCGAGGAGTCCTGTCCCCCTGTCCCCCTGTCCCCTGCAGGGACATCCCCGGCAGGGCAGGAGCCAGCACACCCCCCTGGCTTCAGGCAGATCGAAGCCCCCCCCCCGCATCCGTCCCGATGGCTCCGGGGCAGGGGGGGGATGAGATGCAGCTCCCCCCACACCCAGCCCAAGCTCTGCTTCCAGAGAATGCATGGAAAAATTCCGGGGTGAGGGGCCAGGGCCCCCCAGGGTCGGGCATTCACAGAACGGGGAGGGGGCCGGGCCCCGCTTTGTCTCCGGAGATGAAAGGCGAGGGGCCAGCCCGGCCCCCTCCCCAGCCCGGGGGGGCAGCGGGGCCGCCCGGGGGCCACCGGGGTCACCGGGGAGGATTAGTGCCGGATTAGAGGCGCCGGGGACCTCGACACCACCCACGCGGAGCCATGGGAGGGGGGCACAGCCCGCAGAGCACTTTTGGGGTTACTCGCGGCCCCTCCATCCCAGCGCCCCCCCTCCCCAGCTCCGCACAGAGGAATTCGCTTTTGTTCCGAGAGCAGCCGAGCCGCGGCCGTGCTGCGGGGAGGGGGCGACTCCCGCCGCTGCCCCTCCCGGAGCCCCCCCCAGCCCCCCGGAGCAGCCGAACGGGACCCCCGGGCCGCTGCGGGGGCAGCGCAGGCAGCCACAGCCCCCTCCCCATCCAGACGTGCCCCTCTCCCCGCTCTCGGGGTCCCGGAGCCCCCCCAGTGATCCCCCCGGCCGGAGGCAAACTGGAGCCGTCCCCAGGGCTCGCGGGGAAAGCGGATATTCCTCCAGCGAGGGGAGGCCGTCGGAGCCGGGGGGGCGGCTGGATTCCATTACCGGCTGCTCCCGCCCGGCCCTGGCGCTCCCGGGGTCTCCGGGATCGCTCGGGTGAAGTGGGGAGGGGGCCGGCTCCTGCGCCCACCCCCGGGAGAGCCGGGACACGGCCCTGGCAGCGCTTTGGGAACGGCGCCAGGGGTGATGGGAGCCTGCCAAGTGTCCACCTGGAGATAACCGGAGCCTTCCTCCCCCTTCTCCTTCTCCTCCTCCTCCCCAGGGAAGGTGTAATTCCACCCTCGCTGCTCCTGGACGAGCTCCCGGGGTGCAGGATCACACCCCGGGCGTGGGGGTGAAGCCAACCCTGAGCCCTGGCTCCCTTCTCCGTCCCGCACTCAGGGCAGTGCCCCCCACCTGCCCCACAGCGGCTCGGGTGGGGGGCACTGCCCCCGAGGGGTCCCGGCCGCTTCTGGGAGAGCCGAGCTGGGCAGGGAACGGGGGGCAGGAGCACCCCAAACCTCGAGGCAGGGCAGCCCTGCACCCCGAGCCTCCCTGCACCTCCCCAGCTCACAGCCCCGGAATCCTGGGCTAATTAATGCCATCCCATGCAGGGCAATTATCGGGCAGCCCGAAAATTAATTAACGCACATAATAAACCCTCAGGTGCCCCCGGCTCCACCGCCCCAGCCGGGATGGGGTCTCACGCTGAGAGCTGAGGCACAGCCACACGTCCCAGCCCCACGCTGCCCTCCCTGCCCCACGGTCACCCCACGGTCACCCCAGAGCCACCACCCGCTTCCCACGCCGGGATGTGCCAGCCCGGCTGCCGCCCTCGCCCCCGGCCCCTTGCGCAACGGCCGGGGAGCGATGTGGGGCACAGGATCCGGGGTGTGGGATCCGGGGTGTGGGATTTGGGGCACAGGATCCAGGGTGTGGGATTTGGGGCACAGGATCCGGGGTGTGGGATTTGGGGCACAGGATCCAGGGTGTGGGATTTGGGGTGTGGGATTTGGGGTGTGGGATTTGGGGCACAGGATCCAGGGTGTGGGATTTGGGACACAGGATCCGGGGTGTGGGATTTGGGGCACAGGATCCAGGGTGTGGGATTTGGGGTGTGGGATTTGGGGTGTGGGATTTGGGGTGTGGGATCCGGGGTGTGGGATTTGGGGTGTGGGATTTGGGGCACAGGA